>NC_053497.1:100122156-100722156 GCF_905171775.1 Rana temporaria
TTGAATTGCTTCATACTTGGCAACATTTGATTGCACTTTTCTGTGTAATGTTAACTTTCCTGTAGCTTAAGGATATTTTCTAAAAGTTTGTTCAGACAGGAAGCTGATCTTTTAATAACCAGGTTAAAGTTATTTTTTATATACCTTCTTTGTGTCACCGTCTATACAACAGGGGATTAAAAGGTATCCATCAGAATGTAACACCATGCAACAACTTGGTGCATATTTGGCACATGGAGGAATTAGTTATCTATGAATATGTGGGTTGTGTATGTATCTCTGACATGGGCACCAGTACAAAAATCCATATGGATTTTTCATTAGGAGCTGGCCAAAATGTGTGTAGTTTATGGCTAGCTTAAGGCTTTGTACAGCTTGTTTAAAGGATAAATTCACCTTTTAGAACATGTGTTACACTTGTATTTATGGTGCAACATGTAACATATAACCTGTTCCAGCTCCTGCCTTCATATCCCCATTGCCCCCTTCCCCTTTGACAGCAGGCATGGCACTACGCTAAAGTTAGTGGGAGAATGAGATGGGTAAGTCGCCAATTCTGGATTGTCCTGTGGGTCAGTCTGTATGTCCAGAGATATGGTCTCATCTCTGGACAGCAGATGGCGCCAGAGGGGATCCAGGCGGAGCCGCTTCTTCCCAGCAACCAATGAGAGGAGTTGAGCCTCACTGTGCATGCTGGGAGGGGGGTATTTCTGTGGCGGAAGCCGTTGTTCTTGGTTCTTCGCTGGTTCCAGGTGCGGCACCCACCTTTAGGGTGTGCGCACATCGCGGGCCCCACCTCTATGGCCTGCCTGGCCTGGGGTCACACGCAACGCGGAGTTCCAGACTCTGGGCCCTCCTGGCCTGGAGCAACTGATGCCACAAAGGGGCCCCAGTGACTGGGTCCCCAGCTCTATTGAAGAGATCCTAAGCTACGTGCTGTGCGGTGGGGGATCGGCTCAAGGAGAACCCGGAGGCAGGTTGTTTGAGAGACTTGAACGAACCATCGGGGATCTGGTGACCAGGAGATTGACAGGTACACTTCCACTGTCAACCGGTGACCCTAGCGCATATTTATTGGGAGGATAAGCTCAACTATTTAGCTCATCCAAGTTCTAGGCCTGTGGCAGAGGCTCATCAGAGCCAGGTCTGTGGCAGAGACCTCCCAACATCCTTAAAGTGACACTCGGGCTGCCAGGCTTGTGGCAGGAGTCTGTCTGGGGGCACTTTACCCACTCTGGCTAGAGTGGCGACGAGTTGTACTACTATCGTTGAAAGCAGGATTGCTTTCTCTTTCATCCAAGCCTGATACCGCAAAGTTCTTTACTTCATCAACCTTTCCTGTCCTACCTCACGTTGATGTTGGTCGTGTTGGGCCGTGAAATAAAGCATTCAGAAAACCTATTTCGCTGATTGGACATTCGTTTACTGCTCTACTCACTACTATCACCCTAGACAACAATTAGAGGTAACTCAAAACACGGATCCCAAATCAACCAGCGGCTCCTGAGGGGGTAGTGCTACATATGTATACATATTATATATATTTTTTTTTATTAAAGGGCCTAGAGGTCCCCAGGGCCCCGGATGGCAACCCCCCTTTTTTTATTTATTTTTTTTATAAAAAGAGTGAGTTTTTATTAAAGGGCCCATTATTAGTGTTTTTTTTTTTTTTTTTTTGTAAGGGGCCCAGAGGTCCACAGGGCAACCCCCTTTTTTTCGTCAGCACCCAAAGCCCCCCGACCTCAATTTGCGGCGCCGGAATCCCCCACTTCGTGGCAACCCCCGGCTTCTCAATTTTAGCCGGCAGCACCCCCGGTTCTCTGGCCCAGGGGGCCCATGCCTGAAGCTGTGTAAGGGGCCCCATAATTCCTGATGGCGGCCCTGCTGGCACATCTACAATTGGTAAGGCTGTGGGGGGCTCAGCCCACACAATCGTGTCATTCATTCACATGGATCTGTGAATGAGTAAACTACAAGTCTAGTCTTCCACTGCTGCAGACGGGCTTGTAGTTTTCAAACAAAGTACAAGTGTGCTGTATAGCGCACTGGAAATCCATTTACTCTTTCTTTTAGTTTTCAAACTAAAAGCCCATAGAAAAGTAAGGGCAGGAAGTGGGAGGGAGTGTGTACCAGAGCCTGACATTGCACCTGCGATTCTTTGATTGCGGGTGCAATGCTTTGCAGGCTCCTGTAGGAAAAAATAATAAAAGCTTTTTTTTTCCCTAATGGGTGAACTTCACCTTTTAGGAGCATTGTGTTCAGCCAGCATTTTCAAACCTTTCAGTGAGTTTCCAGCAGATTTTATGAAGCTTTTAAATCAAAGTTCTGCTGTGGTGATGTTTAAACACAAATCATAGTGGCAATACTAAGGGCCTGTGTATACAGGCTATTAATTGAACTGCCAAATATGTGCTTAAAGTGTATACTGTCCATGAAATTGTTCCATCATACCACATACAGTTTTAACTCTTCCTCGTTTTATTAATATTTAAAGGATTTGTGTATTTTCAACATTGCCCTTTAAGTCACATGAAAAGAATACCTTTCCATTGTACCATATTTTGTAAAAAAAAAATAATCTATTTATCCATGTCCTCCATGGCAGTGCCCAGCTTTCCTTGGCTTTTTGAGAGTATTTTGCCTATTGGCCTTACAAACAGAATTAGGATTCACCTCCTACATTTAGGTTTGTTGAATTTTTGATTTGCTGAACCCTTAGTGAATTGAACCCATCACCACCACAGGTGAAAAACTGAGTGCATACAAAATGAACAATGTTACTTTGTTTCTTTTTAACTTGCTTTTTAACGACTTTTATAAACATTGGGCCGGATTCAGAAAGAGATACGATGGCGTATCTCCTGATACGATGGCGTATCTCCTGATACGATGGCGTATCTCCTGATACGATGGCGTATCTCCTGATACGATGGCGTATCTCCTGATACGATGGCGTATCTCCTGATACGATGGCGTATCTATGCGGCTGATTCAGAGAATCAGTTACGCATAGATATCCCTAAGATCCGACAGGTGTAAGTGTCTTACACCGTCGGATCTTAGGCTGCAATTCCAGGCTGGCCCCTAGGTGGTGCTTCCGTATTTTTACGCGAGGAATATGCAAATGAGGATTTACGCCGATTCAAAACCGAACGACCGCCCGGCGCTTTTTTTTTACGTAGTTTGCGTTCGACTTTTCCCGGCGTATAGTTACCCCTGCTATATGAGGGGTAGCTAATGTTAAGTATGGCCGTCGTTCCCGTGCCGAGGTTTGAAATTTTACGTTGTTTGCGTAAGTCGTTCGCAAATACGGCTGGACGTAATTTATGTTCATGTCGAAACTATTGACGTCCTTGCGACGTCATTTAGAGCAATGCACACTGGGATATTTTACGGACGGCGCATGCGCCCTTAAAACAAAATGTAAAAAACGCGGGGTCAAGACACATTTGGATAAAACATGCCCCCTACATCCCCATTTGAATTACGCGGCCTTACGCCGCAACACATGTGTTACGCCGCCGTAACTAAGGGCGCAAGTTCTTTCTGGATAAAGAACTCGCGCCCAAAGTTAGAGCGGCGTAACATATCGGAGATACATTACGCGGGCCGGACAGATACGCCATTGTATCTGAATCCGGCCCATTGTGTCAGACTGTCCATTTTTTTTTTTTTTCTTCTGGGAATTTCCTAAAAAGGGAGGGACTGAAGGACATTGAGTACTGTGCACGCCCTGTGTACTTTTAAGCATGCTACCCCAACTAAACGTCATCAATGACCAACTGTGTAGCATGCTCAATGACCAATTGTTTAAACTCTTAAAGAAAGCTGCATGAAGCTTTCTGTAAGCTTTGCAAGTGCTTAGTAAAACTTGGCTCTACGTATTACTAGTTTACAAGTTGAAGCCTGTGTGTTCAACAACTAAGCAGCAAGAAGAAAACTGGGAGCTACAGGAGCATGCATGCTCACAGGTACATAACGAGCATTCGCAAAATATTCAGCCCTGCACAAATGTATTGGATGAATAAACAGCATGTTTCTTCATATTTGAGAAATTAAACTTTGAAAATCTTTACTTCAGGTAAACTGCCACCAAGAGGAGTAGATTTTGCTGCCCCAGGTTGTATTAACGGAGTCCCTGTTCTTGAGGTGGATTTGGAGTCTTTTGAAGAAAAACCTTGGAGAAAGCCAGGTATTCAATAATAGAAATGTATTTCTCAGGATTCATGAATATTTATAATGTTTATCAAGAGTCTCCAATCTACAACCCCAGGGACACATCCAGCACACTACAATATTTCACTGGTTCCACAGCAACTCTGATGTGATTGGGGGGTGGCTTTGGTGTGAGGGGTGGTATCTGATGTGATGGGGTGGCTTTGGTGTGAGGGGTGGTATCTGATGTGAAAGAATAATTCATAGCAGATTTACAGATAATGTATTGCAAAGCACTATGAGGTCATATACTGTTGTGCACAAAAGTTTCCACACCCTGGCACACAAATTGTAAGATTTTGGCTTTGATATTGAAAATATGATTGATCGTGCCAGGATAGTGTAAGGATAGTGCTCATATGAAGCCTTTATTATCGCAGTTGTTTGGCTCCTTTTTATATACCATCCAGTACTGTTCAATCACTCATTAAGAAGTGGAAAAGGTCAGGTAGATTAAGAAAAATTGCAGCCACAACTGGCAGAAGAATAGTTCAGGATACAAAGCAAAACCCACAGGTAACCTCAGGAGAAATACAGGCTACTCTGGAAAAAGACGATGTGGTTGTTTCAAGGAGCACGATATGATACTTTAACAAAAAATAAGCTGCATGGTTGAGTTGCCAGAAAGAAGCCTTTAGCGTGCCAATGACACAAAGAAGCCCTGTTATAGTCTGTCCGACAACACATTGACACGCCTCACAGCTTCTAGTGCACTGTAATCTGGAGTGACTAGACCCCTAAATAGTTTTATGGTCACAACCATAAGTGCTATATTTGGAGAGGGAATCATTAAGGTCTATAGTGACAAGAATACCATCCCCACTATGAAGCATGGTGGCGGCTCACTGATTTTTTTTGGGGGGGGGGGGGTATAAAGACACAGTTAATCTTGTGAAAATTGAATGCAGCATGTTATCAGAAAATACTGGGAGAAAATGTTGACCCTTCAGTGGCTACAACAAAAAAAGGGTAAAGGTTCTGGAGTGACCATCAGTCTCCTGTCCTTAACCACTTCCTGACGACCGTACGACTATATACGGCCGCAGTGTGGTTCTAAATCTCCGGGAGGCCGTCTTTATACCTTCGGGCCACTGGGGGGCACGGGAGCGCCCGCCACATCACTGAGATGCCGATGCGCGTGCCTGGCGGCCGCGATGTCCGCCAGGCACCCGCGATCGGTGGTTACAGAGACAAGGACGTGGATCTGTGTGTGTGTGTGTGTGTAAACACACAGATCCACGTCCTGTCAGGGAGAGAGGAGACCGATCTGTGTCCCTTGTACACAGGGACACAGATCGGTCACCTCCCTCAGTCAGTCCCCCTCCCCCCACAGTTAGAAACACTATGTAAGGTACACATTTAACCCCTCCCTCACCCCCTAGTGTTAACCCCTTCAATGCCAGTCACATTTATACAGTAATTGGTGCATATTTATAGCACTGATCGCAGTATAAATGTGAATGGTGCCGATGTGTCCGCCATAATGTCACAGTCCCAATAAAAATCGCAGATTGCCTCCATTACTAGTAAAAAAACAAAATTCTGTCCCCTATTTTGTAGGCGCTATAACTTTTGCGCAAACCAGACGCTTATTGCGATTTTATTTATTTTTATCTTTTATTTATTTTTTTACCAAAAATATGTAGAAGAATACGTATCGGCCTAGACTGAGAATTTTTTAATTTTTTTTAAAAAAATTGGGCTATTTTTATTATAGCAATAAGTAAAAAAATATAATTTTATTTTTTTCAAAAATGTCGCTCTTTTTTTGTTTATAGCGCAAAAAATAAAAACTGCAGAGGTGATCAAATACCACCAAAAGAAGCTCCATTTGTGGCAAAAAAAGGATGTCTATTTTGTTTGGGAGCCACGTCGCACGACTGCGCGATTGTCAGTTAAAGCAACGCAGTGCCGGAAGCTGAAATTTCACCTGGGCAGGAGGGGGGTATATGTGCCCAGTAAGAAAGTGGTTAATATCATTGAGCCACTCTGGGGAGATCTCAAACATGTGATTAATGCAAGACGGCCAATGATTTTGCATGACCTGGGGGCATTTTGCCAAGCTGAATGGACAGCTATACCATCTGCAAAATTCAGGGCCTGATAGACAATTATTACAAAAGACTGCACGCTGTCATAAAGGGGTAATACACAGTATTAAAGGGGTTGTAAAGTTTTTTTGTATTCTTTAAAAATAACAAACATATCATACTTGCCTCCACTGTGCAGCTCATTTTAAACAGAGTAGCCCCGAACACTGACTTCTGGGGTCCCTCGGTGGCTCCTCCCAGCATCAGATAACCCCCTAGGAGAAGCGCTCCAGGGTCCAGCATTTGTATCCATAGACACAGAATCCCGGACTCTGCCCCGCCCCCGGCACCCACATCATTGGACTTAATTGACAGCAGCGGGAGCCAATGGTTGCGCTGCTTTTTATCCAATCAAGAGCCAGGACCCCTTAGAGAGGTACAAGCGTGTCCCCGCCGAGGAAATTTTGGGGCTCAGGTAAGTAAAATGGGGGGGGGGGGGGGGGGTGGCCGGTGACTGCCAGGTGTTTTTTCACCTTCATGCATAGGATGCATTAAGGTGAAAAAAAAACACAAGGGTTTGCAAACCCTTTAAGAACTAAGGGGATGCAGACTTTTGAACAGGTTCTCATTTCATTTGTTTAGTTGTTGCCATTTTTTGTTTATGATTGTGCCATTCTGTTATAACCAGCAGTTGAATATGAATCCCATGTGTTTTGCTTGCTCACTCATGTTTTCTTTAAAAATGGTACATACTGTACAGTAAATTACCAATTCTCCAAGGGTATGCAAGCCTTTGAGCACAACTGTACATGCACTGTCTTGTATAATAAAGAGGCATTATCTTAAATGGATTCTAGTTCACCACATGGTGACTAAAAGCAATATATTATTATTGAAAGTGATTAAAATGTATGTAAATGCAACCTTTTTTTATTTTGTATTCATTTTAATTCATTTTTGATATGGGAAGGGTTGTTTGTGTTTTTATGCTAGTGTCCTTAGGGGAAAGGATGTCTTCTCTCTGCTCTGAGAGACGCAAACATTTTTATTTTATTTTTTCTTTGCTGTGTTTTCATCAAGACTCTTCTAGCAAGTCTACTAGCTTCTACATTTCCTTTGCAGCTTTCCGAATCAGTTGACTCAACAGCTACTTGGGGGAGCATTCCCAGAACCATGAAGACAACGCAAGGCTGCCCTGTAATATTGCTTTGAGCACTGAAGCTTGCAGTTTGCTCTCCCCTAGGCATGCAGAGCAACGTGACAGGTTGGCCACAGGGCACTATACAGGTCCAGGACTGTGGTCCATCCGTAGTGACATCCTTGTCACTGAAGGGTTTATGGTCACAGGAAGGGAGAAGACTTGAATGGAGCTTAGCCCTCATTCTCCGCTGATGAGACATCAAGACTGACACAGTACTCTTTTTGTCACAGCCCACAGTCAGAGGAGCATGTTGTTGCATTTATTTTAAATTTGACACCTTTTTTCTTTGTATCACCTCAAGCTCCTGTGCATGTCGGAGCCACGACTGCACCAAAGCAGCCTCTGTCTCAGGGAGAATATGGCATTTTGTTCACACATGACTGGCTGTTGCCCCTGTTCCTTGCCTGCTTTGTGCTAAACAGCACAACAATCTTTGGATTTTCTTGGTTTCTGCTGCCTATAGTGACTGGTCACAGAGGGGCCTAACCTTTGCAGGTCATGAGGTTAAACCCTCAAGAGATCAGTCAATATGAAGGTATTTATGGATGGAATCTCAGCTCTCAGCCCTGAGGTCTCAGACTGTAGGGAACACAAGCCTTTTCTCCAGAGTCTATTCCTGGCTCTTCTATTATCGCTCTGTCTCTCGCTCTGTCTCTCGCTCTGTCTCTCGCTCTGTCTCTCGCTCTGTCTCTCGCTCTGTCTCTCGCTCTGTCTCTCGCTCTGTCTCTCGCTCTGTCTCTCGCTCTGTCTCTCGCTCTGTCTCTCGCTCTGTCTCTCGCTCTGTCTCTCGCTCTGTCTCTCGCTCTGTCTCTCGCTCTGTCTCTCGCTCTGTCTCTCGCTCTGTCTCTCGCTCTGTCATTAGTGTTTTGCCTGGAGTACCGTCAAGGGTCAAATTTCAACCCTAGCCTTCCTTTTCCAAAGACTGCTTGCCTCGCATTCACTGGTGAAAAAATGTGTGCAGGGTGTCACTTACGTTTATTCTTTCTGTACGCTCCCAGTGATATTGTGGGACCTCGACTACAACCTGATTTTGTTGGTTCTTCAGAAGCCACACTTCAAGCCTTTTAGGGGTATCCCTCGGTCTTCCTTCACTCACAGGGTTGAACTCCTCATTGCTATCATCTCTGTGGATTATGTCTTGAAGCTATCATCCTTAAATTGTAAGAAGCCCTACCTAGTGTTGCACAAGGACAAGGTAGTCGGCTAAAGTGTCTTTTAGATAATTGGATTCACTCTGTCATTCCTGAGGGGCTGTGTAGGGTATCCTGCTTCTCGGGCTACTATTGCTAATATGGATTAGACAAGGCCTTATTTGAACCTATAGTCTGAAGTCGGTCTGAGTCTTCCCTTTCCAGTTGAGGTACCCTTTTCCACATATGTCTGTGCAACATGGACTGTTTCGCATCAGGCATCGGTTTCTCCGACTTGCAATGCTGACACTTTGTCTTCTGTTTTACACGTTTAAGTTTTACCATGTGGATGTTCAGGTTGTCCGCTTAGTTTTCAAGCCCTCTGTTTGCCCATTTTGATACATAAGCCTGTTTTTTATTTGTTTTCTGCAATGTAGATTTTTGACTTGCCTTTAAAACAGGCTACATATCCCTCTTCTTCTATTCTTTATAAACCACTCTTGCTTTCTACAAAACTGAGGCCTGATGAGCGTGGGAGGGGTTATGCTAGGGCTGTCCTAGCTTTGATAGCCTGTCTCCGATTACCTGAAGGTAGCTGCATAACCTCACGGCCTAAGATCATGTGATGTTCTCCAAAAATAAGATTTTTACTGGTACATTTTTAAGAAAATACTATTTTCCACAATATATTTGAGAAATAAGCTGTGTATGTCACTAGTATGAAAGATAGTCATGTGGGCATGACGAGCAGTGATTGATTTTGGAATTCACGATCAAGACCACGGAGCTTTACACGGTTTGTACTAAAAACATTAAATTTGTTTTTTAATTGATATTCAAAGTAATGAAATTACCTGTCTGAACTTTACCCAAGATGTACTACTACTATACACTCACTCAAGTACACTTTGTTTTTATACTACTGGACACAAATAACTTGACTGGGTGATACTTCAGATGTACCTAAAAAGGTGTTTTGTGTTCTTTGTTCATTAATAGGTGCTGACATTTCTGATTACTTCAACTATGGGTTTAATGAAGCAACCTGGAAAGTGTATTGTGAGAAACAAAGAAGACTTCAGCTGGGAATGGACAGTATTTATCATATACACAGCAAGGAGAATAAAATAATGGTATAATAATCAAGCTATACAATGAAGGATCTACTTTATACAACAAGGATGATAACCTATGGCAGGCAAAAGGATTGCATTATGAAGTTTTGGAATATTTACCAGACATTCCTCAGATGAATAGCCATCTGTAATCATTACATTTGGGAATGCATTAAAAGAGCTAAAGCTGACTTTCATGCAATGACTGCATTCACAGCTGAGATGCACATTAATAAATTATCTAAGCTCAAGCGCAGCTGGGAAGGTCACGCCCCTTTCTGTGCTCGACAGTAGTCACCTCCCTGCCCTTAGTATTTGGTATTGAAGAAGCAATTTGGTCAGCCTGTTCTGTCAGTAAGTGTAGCAGTGCCTGATTGGCTCTTAGTGCTGCCCTTCCCTCTTCAAGTCTAAAGACGGCCATACACGGATCAGCTTGATCAGCGCTGCAGGCTATAGACTGCAGTGCTGATCTGTGTGTTTTAATGGTGGGGGAGTGAAGTCTCCCTGCTGTCGTAATACAATAGCTCAATGGGGAGGATTCCCCCATCCACCTCAACTGTGTGGATGGGGTATCAGTCAGTTTTTTTTTTTTTCCCCCCCATTTTGGTTGAATAAAAAAAACTGACTCTATGGCCAGCTTTAGTGTTGCTGTTCTTGATATGGCAAGAAGCTAATATGAAGAGAGATTCAAGTACTAATTGTTATATGTAGAAATACTGTACATATCATTTTTTTTAAAGGATTCTGTTTTTATTATCCCTTTTATTCTCTTTAAAGGAGAAGTACAGCCAAAGCTTGTTTAGCTGCACTTTTTCTATTGATCTCTATCTCCTGTGACCCGTTTTCAGCAGACAGCTGGATGAAGCCCCTTGTCGGCTGACGTCACAGAGCCGGTGCTGGCTCAGGAAGAAGCGCGACCATATGGTCGGCATCCATCCACATGCCTGGACTGGCAACCGGCTGAGAGCCTGAGCCAGCCGCTCCCGCCCCCTCCACAACCCAGCGCTCCAATGAGCGTGTGGGGGGGTAGAGCAGAGAGCCAGTGACTGACAATGTTCTGAGAACCAAGCGTTCGTCGGTATTTCCTCGGATCTTTGTGTTGGAGCTGGCTGGGGACAGATACAGCATTAGATCGATGCTGCATCCACCTAGGCAAGTAAGATTCTGGAAAAGAAAAAAAAAAAACCCTATACTTTTAACAATTTGGATGCCGGGTGGGTGATTTACAGAAACGGAGGGTAGTGTCTCTTGTGTATGGATGCAGAGGTCAACCCACATCCCTAAAATACAATAGAAAGGTTCACCCTGAAAAGTGTGGCTCCTCTAGTGGGACTTTTACATATAGAGTAGTATACCAAAAGGTTCTTTATAAACATTTTATTGAAAAAAACAATAAATGCTACTAAAATGCATGACATCTCCAAATAGATATACGCAACAAAGGAAAAAAAGGTGCAATGTACAGATAACAGTTGGAAATTTTTAGTGACAATACATAAACCAACTCTGTCTGAAAGGGTAGGACAGAAAGGAACCCAACATTTCGAGGTTGTGTATGGGTAGAACCTCTTCTTCAGGGGTGGGAGGTTGCACTAAGACAGCAATGGTATCTGTAGTCAGCAAAAAAAGGAAAAAAAAAACTTGTGTGCAAAATCTCCAAAAACCAATCCGCTTCCAAGTTTTTTGGTGTAGCTGTGCATAGTACACAGAGTGTTCCAGTAAATCACCCACTAAATGTCATTGCTCCAATTTTTATCATGGGAACTGTTTCAGAGCCACGTTATATAACTTTTATGCATCTGCATATTTTGGGACACCCAGCTGTGTGATGAGTACGATGTGTGTCTTTTTGTCCCTTTTTAATCTGTGATTCTCATTGATTTCCGAAGATATATATATATATTTTTTTATATATATATATATATATATATAAACTATACTTTGCATTTTGAAAAACAGGTGCAGCAAGGCAGAACGGGTAATATGGACAGAGCAAGAGAAAATCGCTATGAAGACGCTGAAATGCAGTTTACTAATCTGGGTTGTAAAGAAGGAAGAACGGTTTCTGAAACCTCCCAGAATGGGTGAATATTTTCATATGAATTGTACAACCCAAAAAAAGGGGGAGCCAATAATGTACTTTGTTTTCATATCATATATTTGCTTGATTGTAATGCCTCTGTAGACATTGCAACTTCATGGACTGAAACGCACAAATTCAGCAGTGCCAGAACATCCTTTTTGCATCATCTCATCTTTGTCTTTGTTCTAGGTAAATTCGTAGACAAGATTTAAGGGGGCTCGTTCAGTCAAAAACAATTTTACTTATTGGTGCCGACTTATTCCATCACAAACAAACAATTTCCACACTTACCAGCTAGCCTGCCTAAAAAAACGTCACTATCCAATGTTTAAAACAGAGGGTGTCGTTTGCAAACATGTGGAAGCCGCAGTGCCTGTTTCAAGGCTCCTCGGTATACTGCAGTCCTATTGCTATAATGTTGAGTCTCCAAGTAACTCCCATAAAGCAGTGGATAAATTAAGGGCAGGTTTTCCTGAAGGGACCTCCATACCTCCCAACATTGTGAGATGGGAATGAGGGACACCTACTTGCAAATGTATATAGACATAGGACACGCCCCCCGACACAAACCCTTAAAGAAGAATTAACCAAAAAAAAGGTTATTAAATTCACAAGGACTTTTTTTTGTTCTTTTTTATATTGGCTTTTAAAATTTACAAATGCAGCAATTTAGAAATTAGATGAAAGGTTTAGTGCTGGGAAACACTTTTTGAAAGATAAAAAGTGCATTTTATATACAACTATATACCGTATTTATCGGCGTAGAACACGCGCCGGCATAGAACACGCACCCCAATTTTAAGAGGGAAGTTTCAGGAAAAAAACATATTTTTAAAATCAACAACGTTGAAGCAAATTAAGGGTCAGTGACCATCAATGTCATCTGCAGCACAAATAAAGTCCTCAATGCAGCCTGATTATTGTCATTAATGCCTTATATATGCCTTAACTAATATCATTTGCAGTCTCACCATCTCCCACACGAGCAGCCTGAATCAGGAAATCACTGAGCAGTCATCTCCTCTGCACTCGGCTCTCACATTACACACACAGTCCCGCCTCCGCCATCGGCATTGGACCAGCTACTGTGATAGGCAGAACACTGGTCCAATGGCGGTGGCGGAGGTTGGACTGGTGTGTGTGTGTGTGTGTGTGTGTGTAAAGTGAAAGCAGAGGAGCCGAATGGAGTGGAGATGACAGCTCTGAGGTACGCTATCGGCGTATAACACGCACCCCTGCTTTGTCCCCGATTTTCAGGGGGAAAAAGCGTGTGTTATATGCTGATAAATATAGTAGATCAGACCAAAATGAGGGACAAATGAAGAGGAATGAGGGACATTGCTCAAAATCAGGGACAGTCCCTCGAAATCAGGGACAGTTGGGAGCTGTGGACCCCACCCCTCATTAAAGCGGTTGTAACCCCCCCCCCCCCCAAAAAAAAACCCTGCAAGACAAAGGCATAATGGGCTAGTATGACTAGCATACTAGCTCATTACGAATTACTTACCTTAGTTCGAAGCCCCAGCAGCGACCCTCGTTCCTCTCCTCCGCTGCTGCCATAATACCCGGAGTGACTTCCGGGTATCGCCGCTCCTGCACTGTGACTGTCCGGAGCGGCAATGACGTTGCGTGCGTTTACAGAACTTTCTCATTCAAGACCTGGCGCGCTCAGTGCGCCTGCACCGTAGACATCTGTGCCTGATTTTCTGAAAATATCTGCTTAACCATGTAGGTTAAGGAGATATTGCAAGCTCCTACAGGTAAGCCTTAATGTAGGCTTACCTGTAGGTGCAAGTAGTATCAGAGGGTATACAACCACTTTGCGCAGCATGTCCAGCACTTCTTTTGACTTCCTATTTCCCTTGGGGATTCCAACAGTGCATTTTCTAGTGTCATTTCTGTATCTGTTTCCACCTTGATGCTCTCCTATTACTCCTCATACTTTCTACAGACCATCCAATAAAATTAAACTCAACCAAAGATGGTAGGAAATCGGGTAAATTATAAATGGCATTAAGGTCCTGTATTTAATACTTTGCAGTTAAAAGGTTCCAAGGAAAAACGAAACACTAAAGCGTTTCTGCCCTTGGGGTCCTTAGTCATAGCAGAGTTGTTTCAGCAAGCTGCTTGTGGAGGCTGAAAATGGGGATCATATTTGTGTTCTCTTCAGCATTGGCTATAAGGGTAGTAGCCAGGGGTCAAGTCCTGGTGAAAAAAGTGTGGGAACCCCCACCCAAGATCCACTCGCCCACCAAAAAAAAATAAAAAATGATAGGTTCATATGCATAATTACTAAACCGCATGTTTTTTTTATTTTTCGATCCACTGTACCTTAGTAATCCTTTGTTACTGGCCGCTTCCTGTATATGGATTCATTGTGTAGTGTTCAGGTAGTCCATCACTTGCTCAATGCCGCAATGTCTTCTGGGAGCTTTTGTCATTGTTCCCAGGAGACATTGCAGAGGTCTGCCGCGAATTATCGCGGGATTTAGAAAAAACTTTAAGCAAGTACAGGAAGCAGCCAGTAACAAAGGATTAATAAGGTTCGCCTGCCCCTGCCCCTGACAGTGACTCAAGCTGGGCATCGCCGCTTAGTGAAGGATTGGCTCGGGTGGCTCGGCTGCTCTTGTCTTGCAAAGGGAACTGCGTTCCTGCTGTGAAAAAAGTGCAGGAACTCCGTTCCCACGCGTTCCCGCAGGACTTGAGCCCTGGTAGTAGCACCTCTTCTCTTGTTGGGTCATGGCATGCATTGGCTACAGGAAGGCATGGGAATATATTGCTTGCTCTGCATATATCAGCTATTCACAGTACTATATGTAATTGCTTCATAGAAATCAGACTGGAAGCACTGATGCAATGGTTGGGGAGATCTGTAATATAGCTCGTGTTGAAGGCAGGAGATGGGACATTCAAGAATCAGATGAAATTCTTTTTGAGGTAACAGTCATAACAATATATACGTGTGTCAGTAACAATATAGATGTGTATACAATATAGAGATGTTTGAGATGGTATCTTGTATATTCTGATGTTTTTGTTTCTTCCTTTAAGGTGGTAGCTAATCATGGGTATAAGCCCCATGGCATGATTCAGCATCAGCCTCCTCCACCTCTTTTACCTCCACCAAACATTGCTCAAAATCCTCCAGTGTACAATGGACTTCCTCCGCCTCTATTCTTCCAGCGCCCACCTACTCCCTCTCAGGCACCTCTTCATCCTTCAGGTGACTGCAGTGCCACTATTTCTTCTAGTATTTGTCCAAACTTTGGATACATTCATCAAATACACTAATTTCTCTTGCCTTTAAATTATTCTTGGTTTTTCAATTTATTCACACCATGGTTACACAACATCAGTAACAGACCTTGCTCATTTACTTCCAGAGCACTGAGTCAATGTTGCTATCAATAATATCACACAAGCCATACTTTGCAAACCTTTATTATCAAGCCTGGAGATTCATGAGTAATTTTTTAGTTGCTCAATCATGAATTTAATTGCATAGCAAAAACTTTTAGACTTTGATCTCCTCCTAAGCTCCATAGACCTCTGTGAAGGTAGGAAAATATAAAAAATTGCTAATTTTGGGAGATTTTTTTTCCATATTCAGGCTTACTTTGGGAGATTCTTCTCATGAGACTAATCACCTAACAAAGACCCAGCAGGCACTTGCAAAACATAGTATGAATCATAGCTGCCAGTTCCACTTGATAGTGGGAAAATGTGTACATGACTGAGACTGTGGCATTGGTTAACACATGCCTCCCAACTTTCAAACTTGAGAATGAGGAACACTTGAGGGAAGTAGAAGGGTGTGTCCAAACTTTTTAGTGGGAGGGGCTTAAAGGGCATGGTTGAACAAAACCCAGGCTTCGGGTATATGCAGGGGGGTCACTTTTGGAGGTAGGGGAGCTGTACTAGAATGTGGGTTTAGAGTTGGGCACAGATATATACTGAGGTAGGGGTGCTATAGGAGGGGGAGAGGACTTGTGCTCACGCAAGCAATACCCTCCCCCAGTTCACCCTTTTAGCAATATATGCACCCCCCCTTCTGCAAATCCAGCACTAAGTTTCATCATGCGATCATCCTTCCCAAAATTAATACCCCCCAGTACAAATCTTCTCCAGCCTTCTAGCATGGGATTTTCTCCATCCCAACCCCCCCCCCCCCCCCCCAGCACAATTCCCCTCTATCCCCATACAGCTTCTGGGATAAATTTTCTCCCCCAAAAAATCATCCCCACAGAACAATTATCTCTCCGGCCCTTACTTAACCCCTCCCGGCCAAATTCTCCCTACAGGCACAATTCACCCCCAATACAAATGCACTCACTACCAAATTTTACCCATGCAGCAAAAAAATTCTCTTCTTTCTGCCCCAAGCACAGACTTCAGTTACCAGGACCTTGGCGCCAGGAGATCTTCTTCCCAGGCTCCTCCTCCTGTCCTGTGAGGACCCATGTCGGAGCGGAGGAAGAACCTATGGGAACTTCCCTTGGCGTTCTGACATTTTATTGCTGCTGTAAACATGAAGCAAACTGGGAGAGGTGCCGGATTCCTAAGTGTCAGCAATCACTGCGATGGAGACCTGGGGACACCCCGCAGGAGATGTGGGAAAATACTTGGTGTTGGTGATCACCGACACTCTCACTACTGCCTAGTCCTGGCCATGGTGACACTATACCCTGCAATGTAGTCTCTATATTGCAGCAAGCATCTCCTTGCTGGCTGCCTGTCGCAGTAACTTTCTATGACGGGCAGCCGACGGGGAGATGTCAGCTGCAATACAGAGACTGAATTGCGGTGTGTGTTACACGATACACCCTACACAAGATGCTGGGCAGAGGCAACCAGTGCCCCGCCAGACAAATCACTGGAACCAAGTGCTGGAACTTGTTTACTGGGCTCAATTCAGTGACTTAGCCTTGATTCGCTGGGACTTGCATCAAATTCTGGGACAGTCATGAGGAATCAGGATGGTTGGGAGGTATGGTTGGCAAAAATATGTAGTACACTGAAGCGAAGGCAGCTAAGTGAATTGTGTTTCTTTGTAACATGTCCCATTGTAGATTTCTACTGCTTCTTGCTGTATTATTGGTGGTTAACCCCAACCTTTCATGTCCGATGATCACATGAGACAGATGATGGCCCAGTTCTTTTGCCAAATGCAGAATTATAAATAAGTATGCACGTATCGTAAGAGAGAGTACCATTTGTTTCTGTTTATTTACATATATGCAGTGTAGCTATAAGTGTGTTTGGCTTTGTAGACATTCCTCAAATTTTCAGCCTTGTGGTCATTTCAAGGTGTACTAGGTAATGTTGTAAACTACATATTTTAATACATACACAGGTGCATTAAATGTGTGCGTATGTAAATCTATCCAAAACACTTTCTCTTTTTTTTTAATTGTATTTTAGCACTGCTGCCTCCCCCTCTTGTACCCCCTCCTCCTGTCCATATTCCACCACCCACTGGGTAAGTCTGAGACTGTAATTTTCTGTTGTCTTATTCCTCTCTTGTTGTAAAAAATACTAATACTTTTGTGTTTTTTGTTTTATATCCAAAGCCCTCCTGTTGCTTATAACACTAGACCACCTCCTCACAATGGCTATTACAACACTGGTGAGCAATGTTTATTTTTTTATGATTATTGCTTATAGTTGGCTGACCATTTTAAGAAATTCAGTAAAAAATTAAGGTGAAATAATAGTTTTTTCATGCCTGCTGTGATGGTTGAGGATTTATCCTAAAATAGTACAAATTATGGAACGATTATCTCGGCACAATTGTTATCTTAATCAGACCGGTCACGGGTTTGATATTCCTAGGCCCTGGATTATAAAATGATATCCTTAGGTCATTGTACACTGGTAAAGCTTTTGAGGACACATGCCCTGGATGTTCCCCTATAACCCTACCTCTCTGTATTAGTCATCATTGTTTGTTATTGTCCTATGGTTATGGACCTTTAATTTCCTAGGGATAAATCACTCTTCGCTTAACTAGTTTTTATTTTACTTCAGATTCAACTCTTCACTGTCTTATAGTAACAATAGAAGCCGTGCATCTGACTAGGTGCAACCTCAGTAACCTTGGGAGCCATACCTAGGCCCCACACTGTGGAAATGGCCTGCAATGATGTTTCAGGCACTGTATCCTGCTCGAGTGCTCATCTCGGGCATTTGGTGCAACGTGTGTAGTTAGCCACAGGGTGCTATACAGGCCCAGGGCCATCCATGTGGAACCCATATCCTGGATGATTCCTTGGTGGGAAGCCCCACTGTGATGATGGCTGAAGCCTAGATCCTATATAGGGACATGGACAGGTAAGACATGCCTACACTGTTTGTTGAACAGTCACTATAGGCTCATACCATGTATGAAACTTAATCGGGCTGACACTTGATTTACACATTTATGTGTACCCTGAATAGATTTTTTTTATATTTTAACCACTAAAGGACCTAGCCTCTTTCTTAGATTTGGTGTTTACAAGTTTAAACACATTTTTTTATTTTTTTGCTAGAAAATTACTTGGAACCCCCAAACATTTATATAATTTTTTTCTAACACCCTAGAGAATAAAATGGAGGTCGTTGCATTACTTTTTGTCACACCGTATTTGCTCAGCGGTCTTACAAGAGCACCTGTGACTGCATAGGTCTACATTACAATCAAGAAGTTAGATTGGTATCCCATTGCAGTGTGTGGCTGCCTTTTCCAAGTTTCCTTGTTTGACGCAGTGGGGAGCCAGGCCTGCACCTGTGGGGTTACCTGCTGTGGGATCTTCTCAGCGCACCTGGAGTGGTAATTTCTCCTCTTCCATCCTGCCTTCAGTTGGACAATGCCAAAGCTATGGCCTACTTTAATCACCAGTAGGGTACCAGGAATCGTGCAGCCTTGAAAGAAGAAAGCCTTATCTCATGGACAGAGAAACACTGTTCAGTGATATTTTCTATCTGCTGTTCACATCCCACACATCCCATTAATGGACCAAGGGGAATGTGCTCTTAGCCCTGACATCTTCAACCTGATATGTCAGAGATGGAGAGTTACATATGTGGATATCCTGGCCCCCAGGTTGCTCAACAAGGACCAAGGATTCTCTAGCACAGTGGTTTCCAACCTTTCTAGTGTCGTGACCCCTTCATAAAATTTCCCAAGTTGTGGGGACCCCTAACAGAAAAAATAATTGTAGTATGGGTTGTCGGCACCTAAGGCAAGACAAGTAATTTGCGGCCCTAGCTTACGGACATAGCTTATGGACATTTAGCGCTCCCTGAGTCCCTTCCACTTGTACAATGTTAAAACCCCTTATGGTACATTTTAGGATGTCTTTGTAAGGGGAAAGGGAATAGCCGCTCCAGGTGGGAACCCAGATGAATATCCTACGTTGCAGACAACTCAGGTGCAGGCAATGCACTTGGCAAAGCAGGAACAAAGATTGTCTCTGGACAGCCGCACTCTGAACAATTTGTAGCCTTTTATTGAAAGAAGGACAGCACTAAAAGTTACAGCAAAATAAAACCGGACGCGTTTCGCACTGAAACTAGTGCGAATGACTTGGTCATTGTAGTGCTGTCCTTCTTTCAATAAAAGGCTACAATTTGTTCAGAGTGCGGCTGTCCAGAGACCATCTTTGTTCCTTCTTTCTCTTTGTACTTTTCTTTCCTTTTTTATCTCTCTATCCTAATTTTTATTTTATTTTTCCCCCATTCCTTTCTCTAGCCATCTTTCTTATTTTTTTCTCTCCCTTTTTCTTTGTTCCTCCCCCTCTTTTCCTCTCCCTTCCATGTATTCTCTTACTCCTTGGTGGGGGGGGGGGGGGTTATGGGATGAGTGCCAGTGCTGGGGGAGTTCTGATCAGCCAACTTGGGTGCTCTTGATCAAGGTCATCATCTGATCTGAGAACTGTAGTGGGGATATTTAATGGCAACTCTCATCACAGGTAGTGTTACTCATTGTGTCTCGTAGCAGTGACACCTATGCTGAAATCAGGAGATAGGGTCTCCTCCAGCCCCTCCCACTTCGTATTCCTCTCCAGTTAGCTGATCTTTAGTCTCTGCCACCCAGCCATGCAGTAAACTAGATGGGCACCTGCAAAGAGGCTGAGTGGGTGGCCACGGGCTATAGAAACAGCCCAGCTGGGCGGCCACAGGCTCCAGGCACAGCTCTGCTGGGTGGCTGCAAAAAGAGGGGTGCGGGCTTCAGGAACAGCCCAAGATTCGGTGACCCCTGGCAAATCATCATTCGACCCCCGAGGGGGTCCCGACCCTCAGGTTGAGAACCACTGCTCTAGCACTTACATTGGATGTTCTGATAAATCCATGGACTCGGTTGAGGCAGAATTTTCAGTGAAGGAAAGGCATAAATCTGCCTAAACTGCTCTGCAAAATAGAAAAAGAAAAGAAACAAGTGATGCTTATTGCATTAACGGGCCCATAAAAACCTGGTACACAAACATACTCAGACTTCTGGTGTCTCACTATACCGTAGCCTTACAGAAAAAACAATCAATTTTATAATACAGGGGCCATTATACCCAATCTGCACTCTGGACATCCCTGTCCACAATAAATGTGACTTAAAGGGGGGTTAACCCCCCCCAAAAAATTGTAATATTACATCTAGCAGAGCCAGCATAGTAAGGGCATTTACTTTCGTTTATTTTTTTTTTCCCTCTGTACATACCTTTTTTATATTCTGTTTTTGTCCAGGGCTTCCGGGTTTCCGATGACTGCGGGACTGGGCGTTCCTATCCTTCCGTTGGATGATTGACGGCTTGTTAAACAGGTGACCTGTCACACAACGCGTGTCACCAGATGTCGGGAAGTAGCCGAGCTGCAAGTCGGCACTATACGGCGCCTGCGCAGTCAGCTCTACACGGCGGGTGCAGGCGCCATATAGTGCCGACTCGCAGCTTGGCTATTTCCGGAAATCTGGTGACGCGCGTTGTGCGACAGGTCACCTGTTTCACAAGCCGTCAATCATCGAACCGAAGGATAGGAACGCCCAGTCCCGCAGTCATCGGAACCCTGAGGCAGGGATAGGAACGCCCAGTCCCAGAGTCATCAGAACGCGGAAGCCCTGGACCAAATCAGAATATAAAGGTAAGTACGGAGAAAAAAAAAAAAAAACCTGCCCAAAATATATGCCCTTACTATGCTGGCTCTAATGTTAAAAATTTGTTTTTAGGGTGAACCTCCACTTTAATCACATTGCAGAAGCTGATGCTCTTGTTAGGGTATGTTTCACTCTATCTAGCCAATTGGACACAGTGGGTAAAGCATTGTGAAAGTAACATCATTTTTCCTAAGGCGCTTTTCACCTCAGTAAACTTGGCACTTCGGCGTTGTACTTCAGCAGAGAAATCGGGGTAAAATTAAATCCGCACATCAATTTTCATGGGGTTGCCTTTGGTTTTGGCTGTCTTTTTTTAAAGCTGAGTGACTTAAAGAGAAATGGTCTAAAAGGCTTAGCAGGGACCCTATGGGCCCTCTCAACTGCAAACATAGATGAGAACAAGTCATTGCCAAATATGTTTAGTGAGCTATTTTTTTTTTCCCTCCCTTTCTGCTTTCTCTGGGATTCCCACTGCCCTCACATTGTGTCTGAGTCTTTTTTTTTTTTTTTTTTTTCCATGCCCTCTGGAAACGGGGATTTAAACCTCATAAATTACTTTGCTTCATGTTATGGCTTTTGTACGATCAGAAATTTACCAAAACTTGGCCTTAAGTACCCTTTAGGGACAGGTTTTGTTCTTGTGTTTTTTTTCCAGAAACCTCCTGGCTTTGCTTTGCCTTGTAAGTGGAAGAAAAATAAATATTCAAGGTGTTCTCTGGATTAAACCGCCTTGCAGCACCCTTTTTGCTTCTTTGGGACCTCAGTTTGGTTCGCTCTGTTTTGTAGGAACCACCATGGCTACCATGTCTTTCAATCTCTTGATCAGCTGAGCTGCTGCTTGCAAGGAGCTATTCCTAATTCTTCACAAGGATAAAGTAGTCTTGCGCCCAAGACCCCCCCTCCTTCCTAAGGTGGTATCAGCCTTCCACCTGTATACATTCATAATCCTTTCTTCATTGTGCTTGGCTCTTAAGCACCCAAAAAAGATGACTCTTCACTCTCTGGATGTGATTAGAGTCATCAAAGTGTACCTAAATGCTACCGCTTCTATCAAAAAGATGAACTTTGTCCTGACCTCACAAGGGGGGTATCTTGCTTCAAAATCCAACATTGCTAGTGGAAGAAGACCACTCCTCTCAAAAGCCTACGCCATAAAGTACCTCGTACACCAAGGGTGTCAAACTAAATTTCATAGTGGGCTGCATCAGCATTATGATTGCCCTCAAAAGGGCCGGTTGTATCTGTAAGATTAGATGTCCAGCACATCCCCTCCTCTTACATTAGATGTCAAGAGCCACCCCACCATCAGAAGTTGAGTCCCCCACCCTCCCTTACATCACAGTGCACCCCCTTTCCTTATGCTGCTGCTGGGAAGAATCTGGATGCATTGCTTGAAAGCATAAAGTAAGGGTCTGGAGGACGGCTGGAGTTGCGAGGGTCACATGAAATGGCCTGGAGGGCCGGATTCGGCCTGTGGGCCTCGTGATTGACACCGATGTCCTACACTAATACCTGCTCACTGCATCAGGTTGGTAGGAGTTTTCTGGGCATTCAAATTTGACCACCAAGTTGCTTAGGTTTGTAGGGCTGCCACTTGGTCTTTGATTCATACCTTTTCCAAATTCTACAAGGTGGACGTCCAATTCTCTGGGAATTCTGCTATTGGCGACAAGGTTCTGATTTCCCCCCTTTTTTTTTTTTTTATTTTTTTTTTTTTTTATAACTCCATGCTATATAATTAAAGTATTTTATCTCCATATTTTTTTTACCATTGATGGACCTTTTGTAATGTGACAGACATGCATGATATGACACATTGGAAATTAACCCTAATGTCTTCCTTTTTCCGAATGGCCTTGCGCTTCCAACAGGTTGTACCATAAAGATCTTATTCTCTGTCTCTCATCAATTGTCTAACAATTGGTTTGCGAGCATAATTTGTTCCAGAAACATGCCTAATATTCAAAGCACTTGTAATATCAAAGCATTTTTTTTTACAGGGTATAAAAGGGAAGAGAGGCAACTCTAAGTGTAGCAATAAGTTGCTAAATGTTGTACCTTCATTAAATGTAATCATATTGCTACACTTAGAGGCTCCTCTCTTCTTTTTTTTTTTTTTTTTTATTCTCAGTTGTGACATGACGCCACTCTTATATCAAGACATTGCTTGTATATCAAGGCAAAATGTATTAAAAAATTTTGCTTTGTCTTGCAAAACTCTCCCAAATATATATTTATAGCATTTTTTTTTTTTTTTTAATCTGTGCCTCTGTGAATTTAAAATCCCCTTTTCCAGCTGTTATGACACTTGACGGCATTGTAGTTGGGTGGAATTATATGTTGCTATTTGATTACTGCAGGGCAAGGTGTGGTGAATTACCATTCTGTCTCAACTGATCAGACCTCCTGGGTGACAACTGTAGACAAAGGTACCAGCAGTCTTGGGGGAAATGACTGGATGGCACGCAGACAAAGGGAACCTGACAGACCCAGAAACCTAAATCTGACCAGTTATAAGAGGTGAATAAAGTGCAATTGTGTAAATTTAAAGTTTTTGTTTAGGGTTATATATTTAACCACTTATTGAGCGGCTTTTGTATATAAATGTCCTGTCACCAAGTGGTTATACAAGATCATGGCTGCATGCTGGCTGTTTTTTTAAAAGTGATCTGAGCAGGTGTACAGCCACCAGATCACTTTTAGCTTTTCAATAAGTTATTCCATCAAATAGCTGGACTAGTAATATTAAGTATGGCCGTTGTTCCCGCGTCGAAATTTGCAAATTTTACATTATTTCCGTAAGTCGTCCGTGAATAGGGCTGGACGGAATTTACGTCCACGTCGAAACCAATACATCCTTGCGGCATACTTTGCTGCAATGCACACTGGGATATGTACATGGACGGCGCATGCGCCGCTTCTAAAAAAACGTCAATCACGTCAGGTCACACCACATTAACATAAAAATTTGAATTAGGCGCGCTTACGCCGGCCACATTTACGATACGCCGCCGTAACTTAGCAGGCATGTACTTTGTGAATACAGTACTTGCCTGGCTAACTTATGGCGGCGTAGTGTAAATACGCTACCCCGCCGCAAAGATGCACGCCCCTAGCTGAATCCAGCTAATAGTGTGTGTGTGTGTGTGTGTGTGTATGTGTATATATATAATTTCTTTGGGTTTAATACAGCTTTAACATTTCTGTGATGCATCTGCCTCTTCAGGATGTACTTAATGGTCCAGGTAAATAATACATTGCAATTTGTTTTAAATGTAATTTTTACTATTTGCCCCCAAGTGAAAGTGATCGATATGTGAATTACAACCGGGAAAGAAGTTATGATTGTGAACGTAAACATCGGCACAGCCTTGATCCTAGCTGGAACAAAGAGGATAAATCCAGAGCTGAACCAAAGCAGAAGGAAAGGGATGAGAGCTCCAAGCACAAGTCTTCGTCAAGGCGGTAAGTTATAAAAACAGATAGTATAGATGCCTAACATTCATGATCTTTTGTGGGAAAAGTCTTTTAAAGGGGATGTGGTTTTGAATGGGGAAAAAAAATAATAAATAAATAATAATAAAAAAAAAAATATAATATATATATATATATATATATATATATATATATATATATATATATATATATATATATATATATATATATATATATATATACTGGGGAAATTAAAGATTAATTCCTCGATTTAATCTTAAACTTTTTTGATCGATCAAAATTCTTGACGTCACTGGACAGTGAGACTTACCCTGCTGGATGCGAACAAACTGCACCCATTGGATTGAGGTACCTATGCATCAGTCTCCATCAGGGGAAGGGGGCAAAAATAACTGTTGTTTCCTGTCCTAAGCAGTTTTGTGCAGAAAATTCTTTGTGTATCGGCAACATCTGTTCTGTGCGAAAGACTGTTCAGTTCTTCAGGGTGTATTGTCAATAAAATGCGATCATGTCTGCTTCCAGAAAATGTAAACACTCTGGTATGTCTGTGTGATGGGCTAAAGTGATGCCTACTTGCCTACTATAAAGTGACTGACAGTCAATATACTAGATAAGTTTTATAATTAAAGTTAAACTAACTTTCTATGTTTTTCTTAAAGTTTAATAAGAAAAAATTACGTATGTCAGTGCTACAGTTTGAATTTAAAACATATTTGTGTGAAGTTAAGTCATGGATTGTGGAAACTAACTAGTGTCAGGTGATTGTATATAGTGTATACCACATTTACCACTGACTAATGCAGAGTTGCAATGCAAGGAGATCAGCTAAAAGTAGTTGGATCTGTATGTGCGTTTATAACGAATCGAAATTAGTCGATTAGAAAAAATCGATTAATCGCACACGAAAATTTTAATCAGTAACAGAGTATATATATATATATATATATATATATATATATATATATATATATATATATATATATATATATATATATATATATATATATATATATATATATATAATGTATGTGTGTGTGTGTGTGTGTGTGTGTGTGTGTGTGTGTGTATGTATGTGTGTGTATGTATGTGTATATGTATATATATATATATATATATATATATATATATATATATATATATATATATATATATATATATTCTCTTTAAAATTGTCAAACCTAAAAAATAAACAGACAGGCAGTATATGCTGCGTTGGTCTTGTTTAGCTAACACCTCGTGCTCTGGGAATTGTGTCATGCATTAAATGTTTATTTTGTAAAGACAGTTTTACAAAACCAGTCGGAGTGCAAGTACAATTTTGCAGATATAAAAGGAAACACAAAAGACACTTGGGGGTCCATTTAAAAAAAAAAAAAAAAAAAGCTTGTGTGAATAGTATTTGCATAAATGTCACATGTAATGTTTTTATGTGAAAAAAAAAATTCGATACTTAAAGTAGTTAACATAAAGTGGTTAACCCACTATATGATGATCATGCCATCCTCTGTTTATATAATGCTATGTGCCCCTGTGCTGTATTAAAAAAAAAAAAAAAAGATGCAGATTTGTACCTATATCAGAGCGTCTCCCGGTGCTCACATGACGACTCGGCTCTCTCCTCTGCCCGGCTGCCAGCTATAGCGAGCGGGGCCGAGCACTGCCACTGACGTAAGCCGATGAGGGAGATCCAAAGAGTCATGTGAGCGCCAGGAGCCGCTCTGATATACGGTACAATCTGCATTTTTTTTTTTTTTTTTAAATACAGCACAGACACTGGGATGCATAATGTTGTATAACAGAGGGGGATGGCATGCTTATATTATAGATTTCATTGCACCGGGAGGGGACATTGTATATCCCCCAGTATGATGTGGTTGTTTAGGTGTCTAGCAGTTTTTTAAAACAAAAAAACAATAGGGGTTAGATCTTTTAGGTGAAAAGGTTTGCTTTCATACATGTCCTCATCCTGCTAGTGGATTGTGCTTTTTGTGTGTGCAGAAAAATGTAATGGGTAACGAGCAATTTATTTTATACAGCACAATGTAATATTTGTATTTTATTCGTGGCCAATGTTTAATACGTAGTATCAATTCTTGCAACTTAGGAAGCAAGACAGTGAAGAAAAAGAAACGCATCGGCGCCATAAGCGTAAGAAGAGTAAACGGGGCAAAGAAGAGAAAAGTGCAGACGAAGAAGATGTCGGCACACACGGAAACCGGCATGAACTACGGGAGTAAACTACTGTATCAACTCTTTATGCTATCTAGCACATGGAGCTTGGGAAAAGTATGACAACAACCGGGACACTGTAGTACAGGGTGACGGCTTGAAAGAAAACATGCGCATAATTGGCCATGAAGCACAGTGAATACCCTTTTACTGTGTCTAACTCTCCATTGTATATTTTGTGTGATGATCAAGAATTAGCAGAATTATTACCTTGTACTGAATGAGGATTCAGAACTGATATTTACTTGCCAACTGTGTGCACTTGTAGTGGCAAAAATAAAAGTGCATGATCCTGTACTTTGTATTGTTAAAGTCAAATACTGAAGCACGGATTGGAACCTTAATGGTGTTGAACTAGGTAAGCTTCCTTTTACTTAATTTTCTCACATGGCCATATTCTGCAGAATACAGTTCATGTTTTCACTTACTGCTGCTATGAAAATGTCATTCGGATTTGTCTGCTGAAGGTTGCCAATCCTTCCCTTAAGTGTGTCTACACAAGAAATGGCAAAATATGGTTAACGGTTGATTTTTGCCCTTTTTTGGTTGGTAAGAAGACTGGCTCATGAAAATAACACTTGCTTTGCACTAGTTCTGTTTTAAGTGCAATGTAAAACTAAGTATATGCTTTCTTCAGAAGCAAAGAGCAGTAAGCTGTCTAATTGGTGGACCCTTGGCATCTGAATTTATTGTATACTATGAATGCTGCACGGTTTCTTTTCTCATTGAAGATTATCACTATTCGGCTGCCAATAAATGGGGCCGATTATCTTATTAAAAACAAGAGATTGTTGCACATCTGCACATTCTCAAACCCGTGAGCCTTTTGGACTGGGTGTAGTCATTGGTGACCAACTGAGGATGAAAGTTTTTTTACATGCACTGCATTTACCAACTAAGTCCACAAAATGCATTGTGCTAGGACAGAGAGATTTTAAGGGTGGACACACAACATAAAGGTTTTTGTGCATTGGGCTGCTTCACACCAATTGCTGCCCTGTTGATTTTATCACTTACTCTTTATACTGATTTTTGTATATGTCGAACATTTTTGTAACTGGGGATGAATGAAAACGCATTACCATTTAGATTGACACTAACTAAATGGTATAAAATAAAAAAAAATTCACTGCATTAAATACTTATTTATTGGTAAACTATTTATCTCTAAGCACTTTGATATGTTTTCATCATAATGTGAACCATGTCTGTGTGAAGAACAATAAAACTGGAGTCACTGAAGTTAACATTGTCTCTATTTCATGAAAAGTTTCTATTTCACACAAAGCAAACAGTCCTGCAATTTTGACTTCAATAACAATCCAATGGATCAAGGCAACATAACACTTTCCCTGCTATGTAGATTTATAAATAAACTGTTGCAAGTAGGTTTACGGTCAACCTGTGTTATCAAAAGATAAGTGAAAGCGCTTCAGATTTCTAGATTGTTATATATATAGCAGCTGGATAAGGTATTCCTTTCATCAAGGAAGTTCCTGCCATCCCTATCGTAGTAAAGAAGATTGCTGCTGTAAGTAACTGGCACATACACAGTATGGCGAGCTAATACTGGACTTTAACCAGTGTTGTAAAGATGGAGTTAAGCAATGCACCTGTCTAGAATGTGTAAATATCTGACATTCTTAAGTGAGGTACTTTAATTAAAAGGTTTGTCAATTTGTAATGCTAGATCTGGGTTTTATTTTCACATTTAAGCTAAAACTTGAAGTACAAGAGGTGCTATGTTTCCACACGTAAGATACATTTTCCACATATAGGATAAAATGAGCATTAAATCCGTTTTTGCATATAGGCTAAACCTGCTGCTGGATGACACATTAGCAACAGCATATGTAACTGGTGCAGACTTCTTATCTTATAGGTAGATTGGAATATCTTTAGGGCGGCGTAGCCTAGCCTGTTTAGGCTACACCGCCGTAAATTAGCTAGGCTAGTAGTGATTTTCAATCTACTTACCTGCTAATCTACGGCGGAGTAGCCTCAAACGAGCGGTCGTAAGGGCGCCTAATTCAAATGACTTGGAGGGGGGCGTGTATCATGGTAATGAGGCTTGACCTCACGTTTTTTTGACGTTTGACACTGCGCATGCGCCGGGCGCCCAATTTCCCAGGGCGCATTGCGGATAAGTACGCCGTACGGGCCTATTGATTTCGACGTGGACGTAAAAGACGTAACTCCCGAACGGTGGCCATACTTTAACATTGTTATTCCACCTCATAGGTGGAATAACTTTAGGCCGCCTAAGGCCTTACGGAAACGACGTAATTTGACTGCAGCGAGCTGGCGTACGTTCGGGAATCGGCGTACGTTCGGGAATCGGCGTACAAGCTCATTTACATAATCTACGCCGGCCGCAACAGAAGCGCCACCTAGCGGCCATCCGAAAAATTGCAAGCTAAGATAGAACGGCGCAAGCCGTCCTATCTTAGCTTTGTTTAGGCGTATCTCTGTTTGAGCATACGCTTAAACATACGGCGGCGTAGATTCGGAGTTAGGTAGGCTTATCTACTGATAAGCCGGCCTAACTCTTTGTGAATCTACCTATTAGTTTTCAGATCTCCCTCCAATGATTTTAAAAAGATCTTCCTGAAAACCTGCTTTAATAAAATCATTGACTGACCAGGTCCTTAAAATAACATAAGATGCCAACACAACAGTGGGAAAATTATTCCAATTGGCTTTAGTATACAATACAAATCAATTTTCATAATATATCTTGGGGTCTAATTTCTTAAAGTTGTTGTAAAGGCACAAAAACAATTCACTGTGCCAGTCCCTCTGTTTTATCATGCCCTTGTTTTATCATCTTCCTCTGATTTTAAGGCCACAGTGGGAGGGGCCAAGATCAGCCAGGGGGTGTCGGCCAGAAGACATCAGAATTACAGGATCCTTTGCTACAAGTGCACTTGTTGTAGATCTGAGGGGAAGCTCTGTTGATTTGATCATCCAATCATGTGGAAGCTAAAATGCTTTTTTTGTTTTTTTCCCTTGCATGTCCCCCTCAGATCTACAGCAACTGCACTGCAAGTGCACTTGGATTTGCATTTAGTAAATAAACCGACGGGCTTCTACGCTATGCCGGCTTTTTTAAATGTTTTTTTGATTTTTGTTTGTAATGTCTAGAGCTTTACAATAAATTTACCCAGCTGTTTTAAAGGTAATACACATTGTTGCCTTACTTTTTTCGGCCCACGGATTTACCTATTTGGGAGGAGGAAGGTATTCCCCCGCTGCTGCCTTCAGAGAAAGGAGATGCCGAGCGGTCGGATGTTCCAGCTTGCCTGATAACCCTTGCAGAGGTTTGTTTCTGCAGACGCGTTGTTGACCCTTGAGGTCCCATCCATCTGGTAAGAGTACCCTATTAGTCCTGTGTTGCACTGGAACAAGCTTAAGTGTGGTGGTGGTGCACGGCAGCCTTGCCATCTATCTCCTCCATCTACCCACGTCTGTGCGGATACTGGCCATTCTTCCCTGCATCTACAGTTTTGTGTGTTCACTTGGACTCTGTGGTCATATCATTTCTTCAATCTTTGGGACATTGTTTCATGGTTCCTCTGTCCTGGTTGGATGCCAGAATTGTTACATATATTTTTATGTGTAATTTTCTGGATTGTGAACATCACTCGAATATGAAAATAGATAGATATATATAGATATTTGCTGATGCTATTCAATGTTTTTTTCAGCTCTTTATTCACATATTATTATTGTTTAATATTATAACATTTTTATCATATACTCACCTTTTGATAAGCACTCTTCATTTTTGTGTCAATTTATGGATATATTTTGGCGTTAACACTATTCATGAGTATTGCCTGCCATCTTTTTCCTATTTACTTAGCGTAACTATATAGCTTTTTTTACACAGTTTTTTCATGATTATCACATGTATATTGTGTTGCAGCTCCTTTTCAGTATTTAGAATTTTATCAATTTTTTATTATTAGCGCAGGATTATCTTTGTGTTTTCTATTAGTAAATAAACCCCCCCATGTTTTTATAGCTTGATAAAAAAAAAAAAAAAAAAACGTGGTTGGCAGTGATCTTCATTAGACTCTACTGCCAATAAAAAGTTTGTGTTGAGGCGCGAACTTTTAATGTGTAAACCAAATATCTTGTATATAAATCCACATAAAAAAAACAAAGTGAATAAAGGTAAAAGATGTATGTGCTGATGATGGCAATAAGTGAATATCCTATAATCTATTAAAATAGTAACATTCCGTATGCAATTTCTTTGTCACCACATGTTCATTTGCGATCCATGCTCTTCTTACTTAAAAATTACTTATTTTTTATAACGGTGTCCTACAACCTGTAATATGGGGGGGCGCACTCACCAGATAGCTTTGGACCACCAGGACCCTCACAGCTTATATAGAATTGCTTTGTGTTGGTATGGGCTCAGCATACATCCAGTGTCACCAGATAGTTTTGGGCCACCAGGACCCTCGCAGCAGATGCCTTCCAGTGAAATGCATTGAGATCCTTATAGTGGTGGTATTTCCGGTTTCGTCATCTCAGACTCAGGTGGAACTCATGCCAGCTGATAGACACGAGCTGCAAAAATGTTAAACAAACCAGGCGCTGTACAGTGGGCGCTGCTATACAGCACAGGGAAATTTTTGAGTTTTCTGGCTTATGGGGAAAAAATTGAATAACCTTATTGCACGATTTTTTGCCATTTTCTTATTTGGAAAATCCCTGCTGGTGACACTGGATGTATGCTGAGCCCATACCAACATAAAGGAATGCCATATATGGTTCTGGTGAGTGGACCCCCTTCTTACAAGTGGTGGGGAAAATTTATAAAAAGGAGCACTATTAAAGTGGTTGTAAACCCACTTTTCAAAAAAACACCACCTGCAAGATAAAGGCATACTAGCTTATTGTGCAATACTTGCCTTGGATCGAAGCCCCCGCAGCTGTCCTCGTAAACCGCTCCGGGGGTTACTTTCTGGGTATGCCGGAGCCGCGATGACGCCAGTCACGGCATGACCACCGTTTCTAAAGTGCGCATGTGCCGCAGACATCAGCGCCTGTCATTGTAATATCTCCTAAACCGTGGAGGTTTAGAAGATATTTCGAGCACCTACAGGTAAGCCTTAATCTAGCTTACCTGTAGGGAAAAGTGGTAAAGGGTTTACAATCACTTTAAGTAAGAAGAGCATGGATCACAAATGAACATGTGGTGACAAAGAAATTGCATAAAGGACTGTTGGCGATAAGTGAATATCCTGTAATAAATTAAGACTATTGGCAGCACGGAATTGTTTTACCTTTTTATTCACTTGGTTTTTTGATAAGATATTTGGTTTACACAATAGTTGGCGCCTCAACACAAAATGTTATATGTATTTTTTTGCATATTTACCAAAATTGATGTCAGCTGCTAGATAAGAAATTACATAGGAGTTGCCATTCCATTTTTATATTTAACTTTACTGCCGGATAATTTATAGCGAGGGGGAGGGTTGGCTCAGCTCACACACTGGAGCCAACAGGCGGGGGGGGGAGAGAGAATAGGGTTGCAGATGGAGGCATGTAAACTGACCACAGTAATTGGGGGATCAGCAGCCATGATTACTATGGTCAGCACACAGTTTGGGGGGGGGACCAGGCAGAATCAACCAGGTTTTTTACATCTTAGAAAGGGGCAGATTAGACAACACAAACACTGTGCCATTTAATCTGCTTTTAGGGAACAGGATCATATTTGTATTAGTTGGAACCACTTTAAATTCTTCCCACCCTTGCCAATTCTGTCATGACATTTCTATATGTGAAATTTTTATTTATTTTTGGCTATAAAATTACTTGCGAGAGATGGATATCTATCTCTAATTTATATTCGCAGAGACACTAGAAAATAAAATGGTTGTTGCAATTTATGTAAAATGGTATTTGCACAGAAGAAATGAACCTTAATGAATTTAAATTCAAGAAAATGCTATAAACCATTGTTTTGTAAAATGTAAAAGCTGATGTTACATCGAGTAAATAGATACCCAAGATCTCATGTTTTAAAATTGTGCACGCTCGTGGAATGGTGCCAAACTATGGTTCATTAAAAAAATCTCCATAGCTGACGCTTTCAACATTTTTACAGGTTACCCACCAGTTTAGAGTTACAGAGGAGGTCTAGTGCTAGAATTATTGCTCTCGCTGAAACATTCATGGCAATACCTCACGTGTGGTGCAAACACCCTTTACATATGTCGGCACGCCCTACGTATGCATTCGCTTCTGTGTTTAAGCTCCAAGGGGATGGAGGCAATTTAAACTTTTTTTTTGTACACTGTCCCTTTTTTATTTTTTATCACTGTCACAAGAAATTTAAAGGGGTTATAAAGGTAAAAATTGTTTTCCCTAAATAGCTTCCTTTACCTTAGGCCCCTTTCACATTGAGACGTTATTCATGCGGTACAGCGCTAAAAATAGCGCTGCTATACCACATGAATAAATCTTGCCCTGCAGGCTTCAATGTGAAAGCCTGAAGGCTTTCACACTGAAGCGGTGCGGTAGCAGGACCGCTCCAAAAGTCCTGCTAGCCGCATCTTTGGAGCGGTATAGGAGCAGGGTGTTTACCGCTCCTATACCGCGCCTTCCCATTGAAATCAATGGGAAACCGCGGTAATACGCCTCTGCAGAGGCGCATTGCGGGCGCTATTAACCCTTTTTCAGCCGCTAGCAGGGGTTAAAACCACCGATAGCGCCAGAATATCGCGGTAAATACAACGGTATAGCGGCGCTAAAAATAGCGCGGCTATACCGTCACTGCACCTCCGCTGCCCAATGTGAAAGCAGCCTACGTGTATTCCTCCTTCACTTACCTCATCCTTCGATTTTGCTTTTAAATGTCCTTATTTCTTCTGAGAAATCCTCACTTCTTGTTCTTCTGTCTGTAACTACACACAGTAATGCAAGGCTTTCTCCTTGGTGTGGAGAAAGCCTCTTGAGGGGGCAAGCAGGAGTGTCAGGACGCCCACTAACACATAGAGAAATGAGCTATCTGCAAAGTAGATAGCATCCTGACTTGCCTGCTTGCCCCCTCCCCCCTCAAGAGGCTTTCTTAGAAATAAGCAAAATGGAAGGATGAGGTAAGTGAAGGAGGACTACACTAAGGTAAAGGAAGCTATTTAGGGAAATGTTATTTTTACCTTAACAACCCCTTTAAACACCCTTTGTGATAGAAATAATGCATGAAAAGGTCCTTTATCGAGATCTCCTCTACCCTGGAAAGCATGAGCTTAAAAAAAAAAAAAGTAATAATAATTCATCTCTGCTTTCTAGGGGAAAAAAAATTGCAATGTTTACATCTGCCAGAGCTGTCATGCGCATCCAGCCAGACAGGATCATAGAGAAGGCTGGGTACCATATGGCCAGCTCTATGGTAAACCCGGTGCTGCCGCTGGCTTCCCAACTGAACGATAGCCCGGAGAGGAGTGTATGGGCAGCGACGGGTTTGCACCATTTTAACTATGGTTTCTATCTCTTGCGTAAGTCACTTTTTATACAGTAGATTCTTAACTAAGCACATTTGATACCAAATTGTATTTTACTGACAATTTCATGCACAACCTCTACATTGAAATTAAAATCTTACTCAATATCCTGAGCAGTTACTGTGCTGCAATAAAAAAGCATAACAAAGTAACATTCTGACAAAATAATTTTTAATCCAAACTTTATTTCACAATTTAAAAAATCCAATTTAATGTTCCTGAGATGTTTTTTTTTATTTTATTTATTATTTTTAATCAGGCCCATTCCACAGCTACTAGTTTTAATTGGGTAATCTGTAATGTACAGTTAATTGCTGGCAATGCTTTTTATAATTTGTATAGAGATATTTCCTGCATGTTTGTGTTAAAAAAAAAAAAAAAAAAGCCATTCAACCAAGGTTGGAGTTCAGCTTTACAAAATGCTCTGGATAGTGCAATACATTGAAGCAGCGTGTACTGCATACAGTTAACTGTGCTGTCTTCCTACCCAAGTCCCAACAACATCCCTTCTGCACCTGGAAAGCAACAGCTGGTCCTACAGCATCTCTCAGCCATTCAGGAAAAGTTGGGCAGATGGCTCCACCTTGGCCATTTAGAGAACCTTGCTTTCATTGATAAAATATACAAGGCTGTTCCTGAATGGATGAGATGCCATATGGCTGACTGTTTCTGGGTGCAGAAGGGCAGTTGCTGGGGCAAGAAGACAGCAAGTTTTAATATATGCAACACAAGCTGCTACACATCAGCCATAGCATTGCAACAGTCTGTACATGTAAGAATTGCTTTGAGTCAAAACATTTTTCAATAGTGACAGGAATTGTGGCGTTCCAATTTAAGTCAGGGAGGTTGATTTAAGAATTAAGGTATTTTTACTTTGCCAAGTGGATGTAGGTAATAGGGGCCAGATTCACAGTGGAGATACGACGGCGTATATGCCGATACGCTGTTGTATCTCTGCGACTGATTCATAGAATCAGTTACGCATAGATAGCCAGAAGATCCGACAGGTGTAATTGTTTTACACTGTCGGATCTTAGGATGCAATACAGCGGCCGCCGCTGGGGGGAGTTTGCGTCGTAAGCCAGCGTGGGGTATGCAAATTAGGAGTTATGGCGAATTACGACGGATTTTCGCATTCGCTACGTCACCGCTAGTCTAGTTTCCCGTCGCAAAGTTAGTCGTCGTTTTAGGTGCCCTAACTTTAGTCAGCAAGCTAAAGGCGCCTAATTTAAATGGCACACGCCCATTTAAATTGGCCCGCCTTGCGCCGGAGGCCGCCGGTGTAGGTTTTCATCACAAGTGCTTGGTGAATAAGGGACTTGCGATGAAAAATTGCGGCGGTGTAACGTATCTACGATATGTTACGCTGCCGCTCTTCTATGTGAATCTGGCCCTATGTGCTGACTTAAATCATCCAATCACGTGCAAGCAACATTTATTTTTTGTTTCCTTTGCACATGCTTGGGTATTTCTTTTGCAAAGTGAGTTTCCGCCACCTTCACTAAGAGAAAATTCCTTTGCAAAGTTGACATGCTTTTATTTTGTTAGTAACTCAACCCCACTGTGTGTTAAAGTGAAGGTCAATACTTGTATATGCCTTATTTAAAAAAAAGTTTTCACAGGAGGTCTCCAATTCATTTGCTGGATTCAACATCACAAACATTTACATACATTCCCACCATCTGGGTACCAGAGAACAATTCACTAGTTACAAAATGGCTTAGTCCACAATCACAAGATGTTGGTAAAATGTAATTTAGAAAGAAAGTTGACTGTGACAGACCCAAGTCAGAGACCAGCATATATACTACATACACATCCCTGTTAAATGTTTTAAGAATTCTTTAAAAACCGGCTGCAGCGGACAATACACATTACTGGTCATCTACAGAAACCCCTTTCATAGTACCAGCTGGTATACCTTATATAAATTAAAGGCAAAATGGGTAGGTAGACAAAAATTAAGGCAATATTACTTATTGTAAAATAACAATGCTGTGTAACAGCAAACTTCATTTATCAATGACACATAAAATCATTAGGAAGATCACTGAAGGTGGAAAGTGCAAGTTCAGTGGATTGTCTGAATGGTAGTAGTAACCCTTTATCCTTATTTAATTGATAATTTTTTCAAGAAATGCTGTATCAATCATTTTTATACTTAGTGTGAAGCTTTTCATCTGTGATTCAGATATCTACACTAAATATTTAAAATCTTGTCCTTAAAAATAAATTGGTCTACTTCGTGGCAAACCATGAACACGTTAAGGTTTCTAAAAAGGTCTCAGACTTTGTGAAAAACAAAAATAAAAGTTCCAGACTTATACGAGACTCCCAGGCCAGGAGACCACTGTCAGCGTGACCCTGTTCTTCTGCTCTTTCAACATGGGGATCAGCTCTGCGTTACTCATTCCCATGGCAGAAACACCATTGACTTCAACAATCTCATCTCCACACCTAGACAAAGAATGAAAAGAAACCAATTACCATAATATATGTACTAAACAAAAATGCCACAACAATTCAACTTTTTTTTTACTACTAACAAAGTACCTCTTCCCATTCTACATCCTTCCCTACAGAAGCAGATAAGGCCACTGGTAAAGCCTTCCTTCCCTTCAGGAACCTTGCTTACCTGAAAGATGATCACTACAGGCAGTGAATATCCCCAATGTATGCAAGGCCCCAGGGGGAATTAGACCCACTCGGCCGTGTACACATTGTTCACAGCCGTGATGTTTTCCTGAGCTGCAGCCACACTTGTCACTTTTGAATTCACACAAGGCCAGACACAACTCAGTCAAGTCATAATGAATCCCTTTCCTCCCTGCCACTTGATTGGACAGTGCAACCTGGTAGAGAAATGAGGGGAGGAAGTTGCAATCTTATTGGGTGGATGGGCAGCTAGGGACTTGAGCCCTGCTACCATACTTACAGGGACCAGGGCTGGAGAGAGAGCAGCCCCAGAGCCTGGAAATAGATTCTAAATGCTACCAAAGTTTGGGAAGCCCCCCCAAAGATGGAGCCTATGTGTATTGCCTGTTCTCTACTATCAACTGTCCCCACCAACAACTGCCTGTTTTGTTCCTCCCCCACCAGCAACTGCCCCCTCTGTCCTTGCTAGCTAGTACCACTTTCTGTCCCCCACCAGTAACTGTTACTTTCTGTATTACTTGTACCCAATATCAAGTACCCCCTTCTGCAACTGCCTATCCCCATTTATCAGCTACCCGACTTCCTCCACTTACAATTGTTTTTCTTCCAGTGACATTACCAATGCAAGGACATATCCCCCCCCCCTCACACACACTGATGCCAGAGCATTTTTATAATCTAAATGTATTAATGCCTAAGGGATTAAATAAGGAACTTAATTTACAAGTGTTCCTAGAAGCAACCTAGATTCCTTTTCTGGAGCTAATCTATTCATGTGTACATTTATTTTTATATATACATATTAATGTTTTACAGTAGTGTGTCCCTATATTTATTTTTGTTCCATTTGTGTTACACAAGAAGGAACATCTGTATCTATGATTACTTTTCTATAACGGTCTCTTTTTTTTCTTGGATGACCAATTCTTTGTTTAGTGTATTTTTTCAACATATATTTTTTTCAATAAGTTTATATCCGTTTCAATATTTTTTGCCGTGTGTGCGCAATTCATAGGCAATTGCTGCCCATGGGGATCTTCTAAATGGAAAACCCACTTATATACAAGTTATACAGTATCATCCATGCACTTATTTGTTTTGATTATGCACATTGCGCTTTTGTCTTCCCTTTAAAGGAAAAAGTATGCTGAATATGAAGGTGTATTTATATACATGCCGCAGCAAGAGGATGCCACGCCCTGATGAAGCTAGGGACTCCCAGCGAAACGCATTGACGTCATGCCTCTGTGTATTCGACGCCATTCGTTGCATCCCTTTGCTCCCATTGCAGCATAGCCGACATGGCGTGCATTTGATTGCCAGACCGAGAGGATCTGAGGCAGTATCCAGATGCATTCAGCAGCACTGTGCTACAGACTTATCAGAGTGGCCCACAGACACATCCAGTGTGGTGTCTCCTTATGAAGATTTGCAGTTTGCGCTACGAGCAGAACTGAATGAAAGGGGCTGGCTTCCACTTTACCGGTAGCACGTCTCAATTATATTCTTGTAGCCTTTCAGCTTACACCTAGATATATAAATATGCCATTCACCATGCTGTTCATTATGCCTCTTACATCTGTCAGTCATTTCTGTCCATGTGTAATTGCCTATGGACAAATGGCACATTTACTCTGGTTGTTGCTTCTTTTGCCAGTATATGCCATTTGCTATTCATCATTATCCTACCTGCCATTTGACTTTTAGTCATCGCCATTAGCATACATTAATTTATGGCAGCCTTTACAGACTATTCTGACTTTTATGCAATCCTGATGGCCATTTGATCCTGCCTTGACCTGCAGCTCTCCAGTTATTTCAGCCCTTATATGTACTTGTTGCTACACATTGGCTACTGGTATCCACAGAGCTATTTTGCCAGTGCTGGCCAGCTTACTTCAGCTTTTCATTTCATAGTTACATGAATTGATGTGTGGGAGGGTGGATGCATGGATGGTGGAGGATCTGTTTCTATTACGAATAATTTTTTCCCATTTGATCACTATATCCCTTTGGTTCATCTATGTGGCACTGTTGACTGTTCCCTCTGGTATAGTCTCACTTCCTTTGTATGCAGTATGAATATTGGATGGGACCCCCACCAGCGCCCCCTCTCGCACCGACACTGTATACAATACATCGATTCATGCATTGCATGAATCAATGTATTGTCGCTGCCGCCGACTATTCAGATGGCCAGTCCCCTGGCGAGCACCGGCCATCTGAATAACGGCAGCTGGTTGGCTCGGATAGGCTTTGCGATTACAGCCCTCTGGCTTCCAGATGCTTATCCAAGGGACGCACGGGGGGTACGTTCCTTGGATAAGACTGACAGACGTCTCAGCCAATCAGGTGCACCAGTTCTGGTTACCAGTAACCCGATTGACTGAAGCATCATCAAGGGCAGGAGAAGACATTGAGGGACGGTAGAAGCAGGATGGCTGACCCCAGAAAGGAAAGTGCCAGGCGGGGGAGGGGGCATTTACAGTGACGACAATTGCTGGGCACAGTGGCAGCGTTTGATGGCATAGTGGTGACAATTGCTGGGCACAGTGGTGACAATTGATGGCATGGCACAGTGAGGCTGCCTTTGATGGGCACATTGAGGCTGCAATTGTTTTTTTTTCGTTTGTTTGCACACCCCCCAGAAATGTTGAGCACCAGCCGCCTCACTTTTTTTTTGCCTGGGGTACCCCTTAAGATCCATAACAGACCAGAAGGGCCAAGTAGGTATGGGAAGGACCCATGTGCTGTTTTTATTAATGCTGGCTTTTTTGTTTACATTCTGCTGTCAGGAAATATGCAATTGGGGAAATCAGGAAGGCATTTTTTTCCCCCTGTTGTAGCAAAATTGGATCATGCTTTGCAGGAGTTTTTCGCCTTCCTCTGAATCAATTGTGGGTATAGGATTGTATGTTTTTTTTATTGGTTGAACTAGATGGATGTCTTTTTTTCAACCTGACTAAACTATGTAAGAAAGCTGCACTGCGTTTGTGTGAACAGGCACCATTGAAAGCAATTGTATTTTTACATACATCTATGCAAGTATACACAGACCTGGAACACTCTTAGCATTTGCCTGGAAATGTTGGCTAATCGATAAGATATCTTCACCTTGGCCAAGTGTTTTTCTTATGGGAGTAGTGAAGTTAGAGCCATAAAGCAGGTTGGAGAATGTATAAGAGGGCCATGCTGTTTCTTCTCCTAGCCATGATGATGCTGTGCTATGCAATAGATGTAGGTGGGAGCCGCTAGCATACCTGGGAGCTTTTGGAAACTGGAAATCCTGAAATTGGGAGTGGAGTAAGGGGCAGAGCCCAAGACTCATTGGGGGATAATTTATTAAAACTGAAGAGTGCAAAATATGGTGCAGCTCTGCATAGAAGCCAATCGGCTTCCAGGTTTTATTGGCAAAGCTTGATTAACTTCAACTTGTTCAGTCAATCTGCTTCTAACATGCACAGCTACACCAGGTTTAAAGGATACATTTACCTTTTGTAACATGCTGCATCCATATTCAGGGTGTAACATTTTACAGATGTACTGGCCCCTGACCCACTCGTTCTTACAGCCCTGCTGTCGGCTTGTAGTTTTTAATGAAGTACCACTGCGCTGTAGTAGTTCATTCTCTCTTCCTGTCAGATTGCATCTGCTTGCCCCTATGGGATGTACAAGGAAGCAGATACACTGGCAGATCTGCTGGTGACCTGCATAGCACCAGCGATCTACTGGTCACTGGTGCAATGCTTTACAGTCTCCAATTTTTTTTAAATAAATGCACATTTTTGTTTGCCTGCAAAATGGTGTACGTTTATTTTTTATTTTTTTTATAAAAAGTGAACTGCAGTCTGCTCACATAATTTGTAATAAAAACATCTTTGCCATTTCGAGGCTTCCCTCCAACCACTTTGCATATTATTTTATATATACTGTGATTCTGTACCTGCCATATGCTGCAGAAATCTCCCTCCACTAAGTCTGGCTGCATCCATTTGAACAGTGGGCAGCTGAAGCTGCTGCCTGTTCACTTCCTGGATTTACACATACACAACTCATTGGCCCTCTTATGACTCATCCCCCCCCTTCCTTCCTGGCAAACTCCCACAAGTGAGAGAAGGTGCTGTGCATGATGTCAAACGCCTAGGCATTTTACCAGACAAGAAACAGGAAGTGGGCTGTAAAAGGTATTTACTGGCAGAACAAATGTTTTACTATCCAAAGTTAAAACAAGGGCAGAGGATTTAATAGATGGAAAGTTGAAATAAGTTCCGCTTTAATAAATCTTCCCCATTGTCCCTTACCTCAATAGTACTAAGGCTTACTCTGTGCTTGCCAACAAGGAATATAGATTCTTCCTCCAATATCTCCTGCCACCATTCTCATAACACCATTACCCCCAGCATCATCAACCAATGCCTCAATGACCCTTCTGTTATCTGTGCATCTACCCCCCCCCCCCCCCAGATGAGGGGACATTGGACTCTCAAAAAGCAGTGGCACAAGAATCAGGTGCCTGAAATTTTTGTAAACATTCTGTGGTGGCCACAAGATCTGAAACGTTATTATACTGTATGCATTCTACTGTGCTCCTTTTCCCTCTCTGTATTGCTAGCTCCTAAATGTGCCCTGTTCACACTTGAATGCAGCCTTCAGGGGAGCTGTGGTGCGGTGCAGAAATCTGCACCGCCTACATTTGTCCATCGCACACTACAGCTCCAGTTAGAGCCAATGCAGCCTGATGAAATGCACTAGATAACTCATTACTGTTGCCTCTAAGCTCTCCTGCCTCCCAAGCCTCACATCCCACCACCACTATTTCCAGGGCAACACAGACTTTCCGTAGCTGCAGACAATCAGGGAAGGTCTGACACTGTTACATGACCAGATCAGAATTCCCTGATGGCTGCAGTTACAGAACATCCAATTGGTTGGTTACACATTACAGGAATGAATGAATACATTCTCAGAACTTGCAGCACCACGCACTGTGGCTGTGAAAATTTCAGGGATTCCAGTATTAATCCAGCAACTGGATCAAAATTCTGGCAATACTGGTTTAATTTTGGCATGATTCTAGGTATAGCCATTAGCTACTTATTTTCATATCTTTGTGACTTCTGTACGTAATCAACAATATCAGCACACAATTTAAAGAAAGGCTAATTTTCCAAGGCTGCTGACCCTCTAAAGGTACTATATGCACTACAAAAAATAAATCAGGTCGCTTGGCCCCACTGCCAAATGTAGCCTGTTATCCATCACATGCTAAATACAATAGTTTTTTTTTTTTTTGCTGAAGACTTTCCACCTACTTTAATCGCCCATCAAAAAATGCTGGAGTAGCTGGTACAATGGTTTTAATGAAAAATGGCTGATTCCCTTTGTTTTCTTCATAGCCACCAACAATGCTGAACCCCCAGCTTTCAAAAGTTCTCTTCCGTAAAGAAATGTGTCGACACCAGTGCAAGCAGCTGTTGGAAAAGAAATTGTGGCCACAGAAAAATTGTTTTAGTGACACATTAGAAAACAATCACACATCGCTTATTTTAAAAAAAAACAAGACATTTAGACCACAATATCATAATCCTCAAAAAAACTGTAAATCAATCTGCACACTTACAATGAATACATTATACTAAATATGAAAAAACAAATATACGGTACATAAAAAAGCAAAGAGGTTGCAAGCTAAAACACTTAAAGGCAATTCCGCAAGACCTTCAACTGTGATCCATAAATAGCACCCCTGGGAGCCACACATATGACATCATCCAGCGGCCATCTTACCCAGCGGCAAAGTGTTTTGTCCCAGCTCTGTGTTATTTCTACAGGTGTGCTGCAGGCTTTGTGCCGTTATCTCCATTATTCTCCTGCTTCACACATTGGCTTTTTCCCCCTTTCCTTTGTGCTGGAGGATGTAGGCTATAAATGCTCCCGTTTAGTTTTTTTTCCTTGGCTCTATACTGCAGGTCTCTTCCTCACTATTCTACTCCTTCAAAATGACTCCTTCTACCCTCTGGCATCGGGTTCCTCACACTATGCCCTCTCTGTGATCCTGCTTCAACTAAGAGGAGAAAAACAATAAAAGGATACCTTTCTGCCTGCATATTAATCCCATTTGACTAAACTGTAGTACTGACACACTTAATTATGACCTGCGTTTCAACAGCCATTAAACAAAGACAAACATACAAGTAAGATGGAGCCCTTGGGATAGATGTTCTGGACTATCTGGAAAGTCCCACATGGAGTCTGCCAGGAGTGGATGTTCACGTACCACATCCTCCTGGGCCAGTTTGGTGCAATGAGCATCACTGGAACCAAAAAGCCTGACAATCATTCCACCACTCTGACAAATGTGGGCACTCTATCATTAAGAGAAGGGCCTGGAGACAAATCTGGCTGGCTTGGAAGACCATGTCTACCGATGAAAGTATGTCAGAATCAAAGTGTAGGCATGAAAAAAGTATGAAAGCAACCTTTCCTAGTTCCAGTAGTCCCTAGTCCCAGTTCAAAAGAGCCAACTTCCCTAAACTACGATCCTTGCTAGAACATATTAAAAATGAAAAAAAATCTTAAGAACAAAGAACACGGAAGAAAAAGGAGTATGCCTTAAGAACATATTAAATAAGGGTATTAGTCAGTGCATCCCAATGGAAAATAAATTTAAAAGAGCTAATAAAATTCCTGGATGGCTTAACACCAACATAAAAATACATATAAAAGCAAAGGAGAAGGCCTTCATAAAATACAAGGCTGAGGGATAATCATCAGCATTCCAACTTTACAAAGAATGCAACAAGAAATGTAAGGGTGCAATCAGGGTGGCCAAGATAGAACACTAAAGGCACATAGCGGAGGAGAGTAAAAAAAAAATCCCAAGAAATTCTTTAAGTATATAAATAGTAAGAAAGGGAATGACAACAAATTATGAAGGGAATCTGGTTACTAAGGATGGAGAGATGGCGAAGGTATTGAATTTATTCTTCTCTTCAGTATTCATGACAGAAACGGGGGTCTTCAGTAACCAAAACTGCAATGTTTATCCTCATGACACACCACAGGAAGCACCCTCATGGCCAACACAGGATAGAATAAGAAATAGACTTGAAAAACCTAACATTAATAAGTCACCGGGACCAGACGGCATGAAACCGAGGGTCCTTAAGGAACTCAGTCAAGTAATTGCCAGACCATTGTTCCTAATTTTTACGAACAGTCTACTGCCTGGAATGGTACCAGCTAAAAAGGAGAAAAGCCAATGTACCACCAATATTTAAAAAAGGGCCAAGATACATGTCTGGAAATTACAGACCAGTTAGCCCAACATCAATAGTATGCAAGCTCTTGGAGGGGATAAGGGACTATATACAAGATTTTAGTAATGACAACAGTATCATTAGCAGTAATTAGCATGGATTAATGAAGAATCGTTCTTATCAAACCAATCTATTAACCTTCTTTGAGGTAAGCTGCCATCTAGATAAAGGAGGGCCCGTAGACGTGGTGCATCTGGATTTTTCAAAGGTATTTGATACACTTCCCCATAAACATTTACTGTACAAACTAAGGTCTGTCGGCATGGACCATAAGGCGAGTACATGGATTGAAAACTGGCTACAGGGGCAAGTTCAGAAGGTAGTGATGAATGGGAAGTACTCTAAATGGTCCGGTGTGGAAAGCGTGGTCCCCAAGGGTTCTGTCCTGGGACCAATCCTATTTAATTTATTCCTAAACGATCTAGAGAATGGGATAAACAGCTCAAGCTCAGTATTTGCGGATGATACAAAGCTAGGCAGGGCAATCATTTCTCACAGGATGTGGAAACCTTACAAGAAGATCTGAACAAATGAATGCGGTGGGCAACTACATGGCAAATTATGTTTAATGTAGAAAAATGTAAAATAATGCATCTGGATGGCAAAAATATGAATGCAATCTACTCACTAGGGGGAGAACCTTTGTGGGGATGGAGAAGGACCTGGGGGCCCTAGTAGATGATAGGCATAGCGTTGGCATGCAATGCCAAGCTGCTGCAAGCAAAAAAAAAACAGAATATTGGCATGAATTAAAAATGGTATTAACTCCTGAGATAAAATGATAATTCTCTCACTCTACAAGACTCTGGTCCGGCCGCACCTAAAGTCCAGTTCTGGGCACCAGTCCTCAGGAAGGATGTGCTGTAACTGGAGAGAGTCCAGAGAAGGGCAACAAAACTAAGGGGAACCTTAGTTATGAGGAAAGGTTATGAGCACTGAACTTATTTACTCTGAAGGGGCGCTTTATGATTTCAATGTACAAATACTGTACTGGTGACCCCACAATAGGGATAAAACTTTTCCACAAAAGGGAATAAAAAAAGAAAGACACACGGCCATTCACTAAAATGAGAAGAGATACATACATAAATACATTTATTTCAGACAGCTAAAATCTGGAAGCAACTGCAGGCTGCATGGCGGAGCTCACCATGAAAAATGGGGCCTGAAATGGGACTTCTAACTTTTTGTCCGCTGGGACAAAAATGGCTGGGTCCACCACAGGGAATATCCATGTCTGCAGAAAACCCCCGTAATAGGATGTTGTTAAGGAAAATATTTAAGAGGAACAAGGAGCTTTTCAGGGAAAGGTCAGTCATCATATAACACAGGCTCTAAGAGCAAGTGAATTTGCTTAAATGGTTCTACCAGATTTGGGCAATTTTAGGGGAGCCATTCTGGAGACCTTGGTGAGCAGACTCAGGCTGCTTCAATGCTAAACTAAAGCCTTCTGAGTCAGAAAAGGTAGCATTGGTATCCGTAGCCACCCGCTCCTTAACAAAAACGCTCCTAAACACTGCAAAAAAAATAAAAAATGCTGGCAGAAAACAGTTCTGCATTCTTAATTTGATTGAAGAATAGGGCAAGTCAGCAGTGTGCATCCCCAAAAATATAATAAAATAACACATATGTTCTTTAAACCATTATTATGTATTATTTATAAAATTAAAATGCACGAGTAACATACCTTGGAAGGCCAAGCCAGTTTATCCATAGTGGAGACCAGATGCCACCAGGGTCCCTCATGCCCTCAGCACCTCCCTCCGTAGGCTCTCCTTGTCGCTCTGTGGGTGCTAGCTCCAATACCTTCAGGACCACAGTGTGTGAAGCAGCATTATACTTCAGAGCAGAAACTGCATCCATATAGCTCAAGCTAGTCAGGTCAGTCCCATTTATAAGAAGAAGAACATCACCTGTACAGAGAATGTATGTTCAGTCACACTATTATGTCAGGTAAGATGTAGTCTACTGTACATACAATAAATGTAGTTCTAGACATTCAATATAGTATATAGACTTTTTTTTATTTATGATCTCTTTTAGAATGAATCTATCCTAAAAATTAATTTTTACTGAGCATGGATTAACATTTAAGCTAATAAAAATCTTAACTTTTCCCCAGCAGAAGTATTACAAGTGAACAGATGGCTTCATCAACCCAGAAAAAATGCATTTTACATGAGCCTCTTGAATTTGACCAATGTAAAGCTTCAAGTGTGCTCATAGATTTAAAAACTGTTCATTGCATACATGCTCAAAGATAATCATCATAGATACAGATATATTTATCATATAGGCAGTGAAATGTGTGCATGTTTGCATCTTAAAGTGGTATTACCAGATCACCACTTTAAAAAAAAAAAACGCTGACATTCTGTGCACAGCCTACACATATAATGGGGAAATTAGCACTTGTTTTTACCAGCTAAGCAGTGGTATGTACTGTGCTTGGGATCCTGGAATGCATAGGGAGCTTTATGAAAAAAAAAAAAAAAAATGCGGGAAAGGTCAGCTAACCCTTTAAGAGAATAATACCTTGGATTGTTGTCACCTGAACAGGAGTAGAGGGGAAATTTCTCAATCCCCTCAACCCCTCTTACGAGTACTGCAGTTTAAAGGTGGCATTTCCTATCACTTAAGGAAGATAATCTCTTACTGTACCTCTAGGGCAAGAAAAGTGCAGGAATCTTTCCTAGGTTACCAAAAATAAAGTTACTCAAAATTTAGTTTTACACTTTAAGTGTCTTCCATTCTTTAAAGTATATGTGACATGTGTGTATACCCTTCACCTTGTAAAACAACATATTCAGTTTAACATAGAAAAGAAAGGTAAAACGTTTGTGTATAGATCTAAAAAAAATAGACCGGTATATCATAAAATACCAATTTTTTTCTCTTTCAGATGAGATCACATTCCCTCTGTTCTCAGCTGCACAGGGAGCTCAGATTGCTTAGGGATGAGAAACAACAGCACACTGGTCTTCCCAGTGAAAGGCTGTATTGGTAGGGGTATCAGCACAAGTCTAATCATGGCAGAAGAGCAGGCTGTCCAATGCTGTGCTCTCATGCATAGTTTAGTTTCTACAGTTTTTAATAGGAAAACAGAGGGACTGACAGGAACACCAGGGATTTCGCACAAAGGAAGCAATACAAAGAACAGGAAACTTTTTCATACAAGTACATGGTATAACAGGCACATCAGGAATATGAAATGTTCGGTTAACATTCTTTTACTGTTCAATGCTATGCAAAATATATGCTCAGTTGTATGGAATGTGGAAACCTGGTCCCTAAAAGTGATTTGCAACAAATACAATAACAAAGCGAGACACGTCTTTACCTTTTTTAATTCTCCCATCCCTGAATAGACAGCCAACTGGCTGAACACTGGACACATAGATAGGGAGCCTATTTTTATGGTCACGGCCTCCTCCTATGGTAATTCCCAGAGATTCTCTTGGCTCTTTCTTCAGGGTGAGAGTCTTTTCCTGGCCAGAAAGTACAGGAAGTTGATCCTATATTTTGTGTATGGAATTAACAAAAAAATAATACAGGTTAAGGCTTAGCAGGTAATATAAATGAACTTGTCTCACTAAACTCCTTAAATATATATAGAAAAACCTATTCTTACAATGAATTAAATAAATACATGTTTTTTTTTATTTTTTAATGATTGTCAGCACAGAATATTTAGTGCTTAAGCTAGAAAACGGGGGTTAATCAAAACTAAAAGTTTGTACCTACTTAAAATGTCAGCATAAATCAAGAGAATTCAACAAATATTTGCCACTTTGGTCAAATGCACTGGAGTCAATAGGAAAGGCAAATTAAGGTGTTATTGAGGGTATTTTTCTTTAAGGGTGTAATGTGCTCTAAAATTGCTCTCAAACGTTACTAAAGCTCCTTTAAACTATCCTGGACCTGTTCTTGTGCCAAAATGTACCCTAATTTTTTTGCCTCAGACGCAAAACACAAGCCCAAAACTTTTTTCTTTCATTTTGGATAGAGCAAGGGAGCAACCCCTGTCACCTGTTTGCCATCTTTCTGGCATTAGAGATATTTCCCTTCACTTCCTAAACCATTAGCCACAACAGGAATTGGGAGAAAACCCCTACAATGTTAGAGAAATCCCTGGTTGTCACCAGAATTTGTGTCCCCATGGGAAGATTGGCAAATTTCACATAAGCAGCTCAATAAGTCAAATGAAGCGTTTGTTTTAGCAAAGTGTTGTGGCAAAACCTATTTTGGCAAAATCACTCCACTCATCCCTGGTAGACAATAGATTATTAAAGACCCCTTTCACACTGAGGTGCTATAACGCTAAAAATAGCACCTGCAAAGCGTCCTTTTACATATACAGTGTGAAAGCCAGAGGGCTTCCACACTGGAGTGGTGCACTGGCAGGAGGGTAAAAAAAAAGTCCTGGTAGACGCATCTTTGAGGCGCTATAGGAGCGGTGAATACACCTACCTCCTACGTCGCCCGTTAACCATTTTTTGCCCGCCAGCGGAGGTTAAAAGCTCCCCGCTAGCGGCCGAACAGCGGTGCGAATACGACAGTAAAGTGCCACTAAAAATAGCGGCGATTTACCGCCGATGCCCCCACCGCTCCAGTGTGAAAGGGCTCCAAGACATGCAACACTAAGGTGAATTTAAGCTACATGTTTAATTAATTCTAAAACAGTAAAAAAATACTATCCTTGATAAAAAGTAGAATCATTTATTGTACTTGTTTCCTCTTGTTCAAGGATAACCTATACCATTGATAGTTTTTTTTTTTTTTTTAAATCCCCTACAACAGGATATACAGCCTATGAATTCATTGGGGACCAAGGTCATCAGTGTGGCATGAGCCCATGCACTGAGAATTTATAGCTCTAGCTTTAAAGGATGAACTAAACTCTAAAGTTGGCCTCATTAACAGATCATGTACTGTATCCTTTCTGAAGAGGGGCACAACACATTGTTTTGTTGTCAGATGAATGTAGATTGAGTTGGGTGTTGAGTGCTACTGCAAGATACACTTACCACTCAATGACACCCAGGTTCAAGCATGAATTGGCAATCTACACAAGGTTTACTTTGTAAAATCTGTATGTTCTGGACTATGAGGAACAGTGGATGTCACACAAAAGCCACACACATAGCCATCCACACAAACGTTTTCGACCCAAATGCTGATCTGGTGAGTAAATAGTTTCTGCATGGCACAGAAGCCATTTACTCTTTTCAAATAGGCTCAGAACAGGCACCTGTGAACAGATTGTGTTCTCTTGAGACTAATTCCTAGCAGACCCTGAACTTTTAATACTTACCCTCTGATGTGTGGATCTCCTCTGGCTTGACTGCTGACCCTGTCTCCTGCGTGCATGCACAGGGCTTCCTCCATTGCTACTGCTACTGCTGCTACCTGATGAAGTCCCATCTTCTATATCTATGGGCTGTGGTGTGGTTTGTCTGAGGACCACAAAGTTCACTCGTGCCTCGCTTATCTGTAAAAACAACAAAGAAAGCAGCATTTACAGCCATATGTTAGTAAACAATTTGAGGTTAACTTGTTTTTAAAATGTATATACAAAGTTATCACAGTCTACAAAATAAGAGATTCCACATTACGCAGCCATCATCACTAAAACTCTGAAAGCTGCAATGCAAAAACCTACACAAATGATCTGACATCATGAATAATACTGAGAGATAAAGTACCTCTGCTTGTTTTAAAAGATCAGGATTTAGAAAAACAAAAAGGTTTATATACACACACACACACACACACACACACACACACACACACACACACACAGCTGATCACTCAGTTCTCACCATTCTGTGAGCAGAGAGCTGGTGACTGCCAGTCACCGGCTCTGCCCTCCCCGCACTCACTGGAGCACTGAGCTGTGGAGGGGAGCAGCTGGCTTGAGCACTCAGCAGATCACGGAGATGCTGAGCCAGCTGCTAGTCCAGGCTTCTGGGCGGACACTGACCATATGGTTGGGAACTTTTTAGACCCTGGACCGGCTCAGCTCGTTCTGCACTCCTGTGACCCGTTTTCAGCCGACAGCAGGCTTGTTGTCGGTTGAAAACGGGTCACAGAAGTGCAGAACAAACTGCACTCCTGTGATCCATAGAAGTACAACCAAAATAGCTTTGGCTATACGTCTCCTTTAAAGCATACTTTTGCAGTCAAATATAAGGTAGTGTTATCCCAGTTTGCTACATGTTCTTATTCACATAGCATACATTTGCAAAAGAGCAATTTGTATTATTTTTTTTAAACTCCAAAACAGACGTTTTCTTCTGCTATGCTGAGGTATCTGGGGAGATAAAGTGTTCGTTACCCCAACACTTCATATTCCTGATATGTGTCTGCTGTACCGTATACTTGTATGAGAAAGTATCCTGTTCTCTTTTTATTACTTCCTATGTGTGAAATCCCTGCTGTTACTGCCAGTCCCTCTGCTTTGCTATTATAAAGTGACCACACTAGGCATTAGAGCACAGCGTGGACAGCTCTATAGCTATGCTGGAACTCAGGCAGCCCTCCTCCAATGATCAGACAAGCAGAATTCAGTCATGCTTCTATACAAAAATGTGCAGCCATGGTAATCTGGTCTTGTCTCTTTGTAGACCATTACCTGAATGATCTGTGCTGCTGTCTCAGGAGTTCCTTGTCTGAGATCATGACCATTGATAGACAGCACCTTATCATTACACTTCAGTCTCCCATCCTTTGAAGCAAGTCCTCCGTCTAACAAATCCAGAACAAAAACTCCAGGTTCCTCGTTTTTTCTGACCAGCTTAATTCCAAGAGGTTCAGATCGATCCCGCTTCATCAACGCAACTTGGATGACCTCCTTGCCAAGACTAGATGGGGTACCACTCTCTGCACGCTGAGACCTCTGAGAGAAGCCTTTCTCCTGCAACACTGTGAGATGCAGGACAGTAGAGGGCTGGCGGAGCAAAGCAATGGCTTGGCTGTGGGATACACTGCTAATGTTCATGCCATTGACCTGAGATATGCAGGGAATAAAACATAAGAAAACATTCCATAAATATCAAGATGAAAATATGATCTGACTGCAAACACACAATCAAGAACCAAAATAAAATGTAAATATTAATTCTGAGCACCAGGAATCATTTTTTTGCATACTTCTATTAGTCCAGCTTTGCACAATGTAAGTATGCACATGTCATACCTGATGGACTACTGGGTAAGCTGGAAATCACTGAAATTGTCGGCACGCAAAGCTGCCCATGTTCTATGCAAGCAGCTGCCCTACTGAACACTGGTCACAGGAGGTTGCATGCTCAGCACAGCCAACATTCACCGAACACATTGTCAATGAATACAAGACTTCTCTGTTTGGAGGAGGTAGAGATTGTGAAATAGTCGCCCCTCCTTCATCACCTCATCCAATCAGAGAATGCACTGCATTAAAAAAAAAAAAAAAAAAAAAGAAGAAGAAGAACACATTCTGTAGATGGATGGCACTGTTGATCAAGCGACCCCCTGTGATCAGTGTTTAAAGAGGCAGCCACTCACATAGAATATGAGCATGACACAGAAGATTGCAGCCATCACTGTAGTACTGTACTGTCAAGGAATCCATAAGGTATAGGATATACATACTTACAATGTGCCAAACTGGACCAATGTAAATCTGCAATAAAAATAATTTAAATTACCCAATTTTTAGGTTGGTCATACATAGACCAGTAAAAACAACATATGGGACCAAAAATGTTTTACTGCTTGAAAAAGTTAGGCTATGTAGAGGTTCAGTATCAAGCACATTCAACTCATTAAAAGGAGATGCATGGGGTTAATTAAAAAAAAAAAAAAAACGTACATACTTACCTGAATGCTGCATCTGTCCAACTTCAGTTCTAAAATCGAGAACAGAGAAATCACATGACTGCTGATCACTCAGCTCCTCCGAGCAGAGAGGGGTGACGGTCAGTCATGACTCTCCACTCTGCCCTCCAGCAGCCCCTGGGAACAGATGGCTTTGGCTCTCAGTTACATTGCTAGAAGCCAGGGCCAGCTGTCAATTAGGCAACTGGGTAGATCCTGACAATATGGTCGGGATCATCCCAAAGCCTGGAGTGGCTTTGTATCGTCAGCTGGCAGTGGCAGTTTCTTTAGCCGGCTATCAGCTGATTCTGAATCACAGGAGAGCAAAAGTAAGTGCACTATGATCGGTACAGATGATATGATACAGAGAAGTATGATCAATTCTTGTTTAAATCAATTGCTATTGCAAGAAGAAGTTTATCTAGATTGCGTTAATAATTCAGAAAGAAAACAGCTAGTTCCAGTAGATTACAAACCACTGAAAGATAGAAAGATTCCTTACAACTGGTCATCTGTTTTTCTACGGTTACCTTTATTGCTTATTCCATTATTCCATTAAGTTACTTTAAGGTTTAAAGCTGGCCATACATTGATGGAAATTCACACTGAACCAGCCCAATTTTGATCAGTGTTTTTGATGCTCCTGCTCGATATAAGTTGTTCGTTTTGACCAACTTCTGTTGAATGGACAAGTTGGAAAACTATTCTCAAATCGGCAGCTGCAGCACTGATCAGAAAATTCTGATAGCAGCGGGCAGGGCTGTCAGAATACAAAGTTCTGGTGGGGAGAGAATTTCCACTTTGTTTGTGTGGATGGAGGGATCTTTGTCAGTGTACGGCCCAGCTTTACTGATTAAAATTCATGCCAAGTAGTCTGCGATACCTTCCTACAACATTGTTTAGTGAACAATAAAATGTGGCACTGGTTCCAACATAAATAGTGGTCATTTACAAAACCTACAATACAGACAGAGCTGCGACTCGCTTTGATTGTCAACTCCATGCCAGAGGCACTCCTTTATTTATCATTGTACAGAACGCTGTAGAATATGTTTATTGTTTTACATTATTTAGGAAATATACACGATTATCTTCCTGCAGTTAAATCTTATCATTTTCATTCATAAGCATAATATTGCCCCCAAGGCAGGCCATACTTTAATCATTTTTTTCTTCAACCAATATTTATTGCTTGAATGAAAATAAAATGACCCAATTCCCCCTTCTACACATTCCATATGGATGAGGAATCATTCCCACTGTCAGAATGCACTGATCAGTGCTGCTGTCATAGATGGCAGCAATGATCATTTGGGATAAACCCAACAGGCTTGTTGTAGAGAAGTCGATTGGTAGATCAACTTTTCTACAACCCGGCGGCCTATACGTGGATCGCAATTAGACCACGTTCTGTTATTAACTTGCTCAGAGGGGACACAGAATAAAAAAAAAAAAAAAAAAAAAAAAAAAAACAACAACACTACTCTATAAAATGCTTAACGATTTTTTTTACCTTCATGCACTCTACGCATGAAGGTAAAAAAAAAAAAAAAAAAAAAAAAAAACACACAAACCCTGTGTGTAGCTCCCTCCTCAGCTCCCTTTATACTCACCTGAGACACAGCAGCGGGAGCCAATGGCTCAATCATAACCAGTGAGAAGGGAGCGGAGGGCGGCGTCAGACACACAGAGGTGGCTTGGGATGGGACATGCATGAGTGCCCCCAGAGCAAACAGCTTTTTATGTGGGCACTCAGCAAGGGGGGAGGGGCCAGGATTGCAGACAAGGGACTTTAGAAGGAGGAGGATCAGGGCTGGGGATGCTCTGTGCAAAACCATTGTACAGAGCAGGCAAGTATGACATGTTTTTTGTTTAAAGAAAAAAAAAAAAAGCTGAACCTTTACAAAACACTAATAGCCAGCTAGAGGAGCCCCAGTCCCACCTCAAAATTAAAAGTCAGCAACTACATACACTGTAACTGCTGACTTTTAATATATGGACACTTACCTGTCCAGGGATCCCACAATGTCCTAACCCGAGCCAATTCTTCAATTGGCTTCGGGTGCAGGTGTCGGCATCTCAGGCAAGGGAAACAGGCAATGAAAGAAAGAAAGTTACCGCTCCAGGTGGATTGTGTTAGGATGATCAGTATGTCTCAGAAGATCAAGGGTGCTGGCAATGCACAAGGCAACAAATGGAAAAAGAAAATATGGACAGCCGCACTCCAAAAAACCTTGATGGTTGTCTTTATTTAAAAAAGGAACAATGCACTACAAGTCACAGCACACAACATGGGAGTTTAAATACTGACACGTTTCACACTATAAATTAGTGCTTAATCATAGCTCATGATTAAGCACTAATTTATAGTGCGAAACGCGTCAGCTGTTTTACTCCCATGTTGTGTGCTGTGACTTGTAGTGCATTTTTCCTTTTTTAAATAAAGACAACCATCAAGGTTTTTTGGAGTGCAGCTGTCCATATTTTCTTTTTCCAAGGGAAACAGGCAGCAAAGCCTTCCATCCTCACGGCCAGTTTTCCTACTGAGCCACGTAAATGGTCCCGCAGTCTTCTGGAACCTGTGATGTGCCCCAAAAGGCTGCAGGGGAAGAAGGTGGGCCGAACTTCTGACTCATCATGGCACATCTGGTCTAGAAGTGCGAGGAGGTACCCGTCAAAACCAGGTACCCAAGGGGGGGGGGGTATATGCAAATAAGCAGAACTTCCCATTTTGGGTGAAGTTCCACTTTAAATACACTTTAATTATATTAAAAAAACTGACGTTAATAACAAATCAATGACAAATCAATGACAAATCTCAATACATCACCAAAAGTACATATTATATTTCCCTGGATGCATGAAACGTGTACAGGTTTTAGGTTTCCCAACCATATAGGCCTTAAGTAACCTCAGTTAGTGTACCTATTAACTACATTGCCATTTACAATTTAATACCACCCAACTTCTAAGATGCTCAATAAACTAGCCAGTTGTCAGCTAGATTTGGTTTGGAACAAGTAGTGATCTGCCGTCTCAGGCACTGACCAGGCAGCCTTAATATGGCCCAGAGATAGGCAGCCAAATCACAGGTATAGTTAGTTGCAGCACCAATGTTATACCTTTTCACTCTAATCTGTATTCAGGCGAGTTTAGAGCAGCCAATGTCACATTCTGAACTTGGACCCTCCCAAATTCCCTTTTAGGTCTGCAGCCCGGTGAATGTGTGACAAGTTTTAGATCAAAAGGCAAAAGACGACTCATTCATGACTGCAAAATATGGACTGTCATGTGCACAAACGTTGCTGTCGTCTTGTAAAATATTTAACCACTATTTCATAGTCAGAACATAATTATACTCATAACAAATTAACGTAACCCAGTTTTTCCCTTCTTCAGTTACACGCATAGTCCATCTGCATTATTATTTAACCACAAATGTGTAAAAACAATATTAAAATATAAAAAAAAATGTAACCACAGAGACCCCAAACTTTTTTGTTCTACAAATGGCTAAGCAACTTGGTTTGGTTAAATTTTGGCATTTATTGCCATTTAAAAATATAATAATTACCTTTTCCACGGCAGCTGTCTATAATTTTTCATAACTATCATACAAAATCTAAAATTATTCGGTAAAGAGCACAGCTGGTCATAACATTTTAAAATGTATATCTTAAACTATGCAGTGCAAGGGCCTGCCTGTTTGCATGCAAATGAAAAGTTTTTAAGTTGGACCTCATATTGTATGGTTTTGGCCAACTCCACTTTTGCGGAGAAAAAAAAAAAACATTCCCCTCTGGGTGATCTATGTACATTGCAAGGATTTTACCAAACGTTGTTGCAGTTTTCTACCTTTTGTTATTCTGAAGGCATAGCTGTTTGTCTGTGCCCTTGTGCTCTGTATGGGAGTGGCATTTTTTATTATCAGCTGCTGCACTTGCAGGGCTCTAATGAGGAAAGTGGCAGGGTCTGCATCCCTTTAGATGCAATTTCTCTTTGAGAGCATTTCACCAAAAATGATGTTTTTGCTGCAGCGAGATGTCCAAAAATAAAGACTTGTATCTTGGTACAGACTTCTGGGAAAAATCAGTAAGCCAATCACACAAGCATGACATGATTTTTCTGGGGGTTGTTCTGTATACCATCTTACAGTACAAAACGCCTCCAGGTTGTTATGTTGTATTTATAACTGCAGATTGAAAACGAAAAGGTATTTTTTATTAACATTCAATTACACACTTGTGTTAAAATTGTATACGCTTTTTTTTTTTAATTTGCCCCACAAGTTATTGCCCTATAAATTATGCTGTAATGTACCTTCAACTGATCAGCTTCCAGTCCTGTTTTTTGGGGTAATGGATATCCCTATTAGACCTCGTTAGCACTCCTGCACTGAAACAAAGAGGTGATCTTGGATGTACAACTTTTATGTTTTCCAGATCACTTTTTCTTGCATCTAGCTGTCCTTGCTTTAAAATTAGGTTTAGTCATCTGCAAATGTTTAGTCATAGTTGAAGTATCTCATATAATCCTGGATGCACAGGATTCCAATTTCGCTAAACATTGCTAAACTGCGCCGAAACGCAGCTAGGCGCTCAATGAGAAAAGCACCGTTACAAAATCATTACTTGTATTTATAACCGTTTAGAAATGTCCTCCAAATGTAGGTTTGACAATGGAAGCATGAATGAGACCTTATTCTTAGCAATTTTAGCATTTAACGTTAATGAAGTCCCAATCAGGGAAATTCAGTATAGCCTCAACAACAGATTTTCATTTTTTTGCCTGTATTTTTACCTGTATAAATAACCATTAAAAAAAGAAAAACAGAAAAAAAACAGACAAAACAGAACATTCACAGGGGAACACAATGTAAGCGGAAGACATGCCATAACACACTTCCTGTCTTAGGGCCGATTCACACCAGGTGCGGTGGCACTGCATTTGGCAGCTATTCCACCGCAAAACATGGAAAAATGGCTCCCATGTACCCAGCTGGTGTTCGCTGAAAAATCTCTTTGCAACAGTGGCCAATAGAACTGTACAAAGTGTGTAACTGAGTGACAAAAAAAAAAAAGAAGAAAACATTGCAAATGTGTCGGGAATGGTGTATCAGCACTGCAATTGTCCCGACGCATCGCACTGCACGCCAGGCGCTGGTTGATAGTATTCACTCACTCTACTGGACACATGGAGAACAGGGCTGTTATTCTAGGCTGTTGGTTCTTGATTTAGATAACAGAAAAGCTCCCCTTCTCCTCATCTTTATTACATAGACAGAACTGGACAGGGCTGATACCAATGTACAAGAGTTTGGTGCAGCATTGTCAGGTCACTACAGAAGTTGGAAGCACACTGGATTTCTGGATCAACAGGTACATTGTGAACTTAACAGATATAAACAAAATGCTTTCAATTGTATCATTAACATAATGAATATGAGAAAATAAGAGAAGTTCATGGTTAGAAGTTACACTTTAATAAAGATGCCACTTATCACTTTGTTAAATATGCTGTACACAGTTATGCAGCTCTCTTACCTCTAGGATATGGTCTCCTGGCATAATTTTGCCATCAGTAGCAATCAAAGAGTCTTTTAGTATGTCCTGCACTACAATATTGCCCAGAGGAGTGTCTCTGCCCCCCACAATGCGCATGCCAAGCTCCTCTTCAGTGTCATCACGATGTATCTCTATGGTGCTCGTCTCTGCTACCAGACTTGTTCTGTGAGGTTGATCTGAGAGAATGGAAACCAGGTTACCATAGATACAAAACCTCCCACAATACTGCAGTAAAGTTAAAATAAAAAAAAGGAAAAATACCATAAATCCTGATAAAAAATAAAATAAAAAATAACTCACCATCATCGTGTTCATCAAATGCTGGATTAACTAGACCTGGCTCAGATGTTGCCAGAGCCACCACTGCAGCCAGGGATGACTCTGCCAGGACACTGGAGATGTCACTTGCTTGGCTGCGTTCATTCTCAGAGGGACCCTTGCCCACACCACCTGGGGTGCTCTTCCTCTCTTTGTCTCCCTTATGTTTTCGGAAACCTGCACACCTAGAGAACAGACAAATCATTGCTGATTAGTTGGGGTTGACTTTTTCCACAAGGACCATGCAGACTAAAATATTTATTATCACCACAAACCAATATGTGGACTACAGGGCTAAACCAAAAAACACAAGCCACACATTATGATTATAAACTAAAATTCAAGGATAAGTTTCAGGCAAAAAATGTCACATTAGTGAAAACACAAGTTTTGGTGGTATAATGTCTATACACAGCACAATTAAGACAACAGATTAGGATGCCTCAATTTAACCCGGCATGAAGAAGCGATCGCTGTATATGGTGAAAAAACTGCTGCTAAGAAACAAAACCAACCAGACAGGCAAAACTGCATTATCTAAAAGCCCAGACATACGATTACTCCGTTTCAATGCATGTGCCCTATTTCAGTTGTGTCTATATCATCTAGTTCCAATTTCAAATATTTGCTTGGGCATTAAAAAGTAGTGCCAGCCAACCATATTGCAATCTGATTTTACCATAGTATAGTGTGAAGGCCAACCCAATTGGAAATTAATTGAATAATGGTTGGTGAACCTAAAGGATATACCGTAGTATAAATACTGGCAAGATGGTCATCTTAAAATGTTAATAATATGCCAATAATGTGTGACAATGTGTGTCATTAAGAAAATTACATTAAGGTGTCATGCACATTGGGCATTTGCCAGTTCCTCTGAACACTCCTGGTAGGAAACAAACAAAAAAAGCAGCTGACAAAAACGCACCTAAAGCCGCGTGTATTTGGGTGTTCATATGATCTAGCGCCCAGTATAAATTAATATTGAATGAATGAACACAGTGTTAAATGCGCCTAGCAGTAAGGCACATTACACATTTTTTCTGCTTAACCCTCTCCCGGCCTTTTAAGGGGTTTAGGATGCTGGGTGGTTTATTGGCTGTCACGGAGGTCATATGATATAAATGCTCCCGATTGCAAGCAGCAATCGTGATCGAGAGATCTTAGCCGACAGGAATGCGCTCTCGAAACAGCTGTATGCCACCAATTCATGCAAATATGCAGCCCCCCCGGCACAAAGGTCCCCCCTGCCGAGAGGCCCCATATTTGCATGCCGCCAATGCCAATGGGTTCAACACTCCTCTGATGAACGTGAAAGTTACTTTTTTTTCATCCTCTAATTGTTCCTCCTCTAATACTCCTGTAAATGCCTACTTGTACATGACCACATAGGCCAACATACAGGTGTGTTTAAAGGCTGAAAAAAAAAAAAAGTCATTTTCGTATATGACATACGTTTTTCAATGTTCATATTAAGAAAACTGATTATTTAGATATAATATGCAGCCTGAAAACTAAAAATAAAGGCAACTTGTTAGTGACCATTTTCATTCCGATTACAAGGAAAAAAGCAAAGCAAAAATAATTTTTACTTACAGAAATCTAGCAAATCTCAATCTTGATCTCAGGTATTAATACATATTAAGTCACCCTGCTTTTAAAATGATATACATTTACAATACATATATATATATATATAGGCTTTGCTGTTTCCAGGTCAATGGTTCTGAGTTCAAACAACAAACATCACAGAGAGTACAATGCGATTCTATGAATAAGTGGAATATTTACAGAGCAGGGTCTTGACTATGAAATCATTAATCAAGGACATGGCTTGTGCAATGTGCCCTTAAATTCCTACTCCAGCTAGGACCACATGCCGCCTACAAAGAGAACTCCAAGTAAATCCATAAATGTAAATGTTTGGAAAGTTAGAGCCCTAATTTTGTCTGCATGCTTCAATCTATACAGACAGCATGGCTAGAAATGACAAGTTTTTTTTTTTTTTTTTTGTCTGCATAGGGACATGCAATGCACGATGGCACCTGAGAAGAAGAAGAATAATAATAAAAAAAAACACAGCATCTATGGTTATTAAAACCACTTGAGATCTGGAAGCTTTTACCCCTTTTATGACCCGAGCATTTTTTGCTAATCAACAATGAGCTACTTTAACTGGCAATGGCGCACTTATGCCACAAGGTACCCAAATAAAAATTTTATCCTCTTTTCACACAAATATAACTTTCTTTTGGTGGTATTTGATCAACACATGGCTTTTTATTGTTTGGGTTACAAATGGAAAAAGACAAAAAAAAAAAAAACTTCCTCATTTTATACTTTGTTAGAAACTATATACCACATCAAACAATTTCATTTCAAATCTTTTCCCGAATTTAGGCCAAAATGTATTCTGCTATATGTCTGTGGTAAAAAATATTATATTCTATTATATACATACATACATACATACATACATACATACATACATACATACATACACACACACACACACACACACACACACACACACACACACACACAGTGGGGATGGAAAGTTTGGGCACCCCCAAAATTTGTATTAATGTGCATAACGAAGCCAAGGAAAGATGGAAAAATCTCCAAAAGACATCAAATTACAGATTAGACATTCTTATAATATATGTAAAAAAAAAAGTTAGATTTTATTTCCATCATTTACACTTTCAAAATTACAGAAAACAAAAAAATGGTGTCTGCAAAAGTTTGAGCACCCTGCAGAATTTATAGCATGCACTGCCCCCTTTGCAAAGCTGAGACCTGCACGTGTCATGGATTGTTCTCAATCATCGTCTGGGAAGACCAGGTGATGTCAATCTCAAAGGTTTTAATAGAACTTTTTGGCCGGAATGAGCAAAGGTACGTTTGGAGAAGAAAGGGCACAGAATTTAATGAAAAGAACCTCTGTCCAACTGTTAAGCATGGGGGTGGATCAATCATGCTTTGGGGTTGTATTGCAGCCAGTGGCACATTTCACGAGTAGAAGGAAAAATGAATTTAATAAAATTTCAGCAAATTTTGGATGGTAACTTGATGCCATCTGTGAAAAAGCTGAAGTTAAAGAGAGGATGGCTTCTAAAAATGGATAATGATCCTAAACACACCTCAAAATCCTCAAAATCCACGGGGGATTACATCAAGAGGCGTAAACTGAAGGTTTTGCCATGGCCTTCACAATCTCCTGACCTCAACAAAATTGAAAATCTATGGATAGACCTTAAAAGAGCAGTGCGTGACAGACAGCCCAGAGATCTCAAATAACTGGAAGACTTTTGTAAGGAAGAATGGGCAAAGATACCTCAAACAAGAGTTGAAAGACTCTTGGCTGGCTACAAAAAGCGTTTACAAGCTGTGATACTCACCAAAGGGGGCAGTATAAGATATTAACTCTGCAGGGTGCCCAAACTTTTACAGACGCAATTTTTTCGTTTTCTGTAATTTTGAAAGTGTAAATGATGGAAAAAAAATCTAACTTTTTTTGACATATTATAAGAATGTCTAATCTGTAATTTGATGCCTTTTGGAGATTTTTCCATCTTTCCTTGGCTTTGTTATCCACATTAATACAAATTTTTACCTGGGGTGCCCAAACTTTCAATCCCCAAAATTATATATATATATATATATATATACATACACACACACATACATATACACACATATATACACACACACACACACATACACACACACACACATACCCAATAAGTGTATATCAATTGGTTTGTATGAATGAAGGTTCTAGCATCTACAAATTATGGTATACACACACACACACACACACACACACACACACACACACACACACACACACACACACACTGGAATTTGTATTAAAGGGGTTGTAAAGGAAAAAGTTTTTTCACCTTAATGCATTCTATGCCGTATACCGGCCCCCCATTAAACTTACCTGACCCCTCGAAAGTCCAGCGCTCGGCCCTGGCATCCTCTTTGCCGCTCAGCCTGGCTGTTGATTGGCTAGAGCGGATGGATTGAAAGCAGCGCAGCCATTGGCTGGCGCTGCTGTCAATCACATCCAATGACGCGGCACGCCAAGGGGCGGGGCCGAGTGATACAGTGAGCGACTATGGCTGCTCGCTGTATCACGGGAGCACGCCCGCAAGGACTTCACACATTACGAGGGAGCTTGCATGAATGTGTGGAGTTCTTGTGGGGAGGACCAGAGACAGCAGCCGAGGGACCCCAGAAGACGTGGATCGGGGGCCACTCTGTGCAAAACAAGCTGCACATCGGTGGTAACTGGTAAGTATAATATGTTTGTTATTTTAAAAAGAAAAAAAATCACTTTTTGTTGCAACGGATCATAAAGTGTGAGCTGGAGCTTGGCATCAATTTGGTAGTGTATCTAAATCTGCCAATACATTTCCCACCCCCCTCTCCCCAGACAGACAATGCCGTTCTCTGCTGCGCCTTCTTTTCTTATTCCCCCAGGGTTGTGTCCCACTAATACAGGAAGTGTATTACTGGCCAGATAACCAGGTGGGGAAAAGCCAAAGAAAAGAAAACCGATGCAGCCACCACATCAAATGACTGGTAAGCTGCAATATACCGTAACACGTTTTGGGTTTAATGCCGCTTTACTTCTATACGTACATGAAAGCAGCTATAATGATGGCATCACACTGGTCCTCTGTTATCAGAAAGGATCTTCCAGTAACAGATGACTCTGCAGCCTTTAATACCATAAAACACACACAATGCTTGCTGTAGCCAGAGACAGTGGCTGGTCTGCTTGAAAGCAGTGTTTTTTTTAATTGAGAAGGAGCTACTTCTACTTTTTTTTACTCAAAATAATAATAATAATAATAATAATGTGAATTAATTATTCTGCAGTTTACCCTACGGACTCAATTGTGAGCATTTATGATTGGTTCACTCCTTTTCCTGCTAACAGAATCAAGTGTTAACACATCAAACTGCCACAGGCTTTGTGCATATGGTGTGTATGGCAGAGGATACTATACTGTACAGACTCACACCTCTTGTGAGTGTATTCATTTGGGATTAATGTACTGGATAACAAAGCCCTGGTTTTATGTTCTATTGAAATCCATATTGACGTCATATAGGGTGTACAATCTTTACAATCTGTGCTCTACAAAGTAGCATAGTGTTTAGGTATCATTTATGTGTTTAAATATGTATATTATTCATTTCTAAAATATTTACTATATCAACATAAATCAGACTAGAAAATGTTTGACAGTCTTTGCACAGATTGGGAAGAGACCATCTAGAACATCCTAGGTGGGTGCACAGCCGCACATAGCAGGGAATGAGTAAAATGCCTGGCTGTCATGGTTAGAAGTAATGCATTTACATGAAGCAGAGAGTAACCAGGAGAAGTATAACCACAATTCACAGGGTAGATATTCATCAGTGTTTCCATATTCAAGATCTCATACAGAAAGCAGAATTCTAATGTGTACTGCCGAATATTGCTTACATACACTACTTTACACACAGAGACTAAACCAGAGGGTGAACGGTATAATGACTACATTTATAAAGGTGGGTTGCTGAGAGACATACAATGATTGTCACCACTTCCACACTGGCAAGACTGGTATATGGTCTATGACAGCCCCTAGTTTACAGCAGAGGTGACCAACCCGTGGCCCCCTGAGAGTTGGACATGCAGCCCAGAAACGTCTGGAGGGATGCCAGCAAGGATGTGCAAGCACAGTAACCATGGTGGCCGAGACAGACAAGCCCTGCAAATTCACAATTGTAGGGACACCAAGGATGTCATGCAAGATTAGCAGCTGCAACAACCTGCATTGACAAGCCAGGCATATACACATCTGGAGGGATACCAAGGCTGCCATTTGGCAATAGCACCGACAGCAGAGGACAGAGGGGCGCCAGGTGAGTAAATGCTGCATGGTCAGAACCAGGGGGGTGCTGGGGGTGGGCTGCACGCCCCCCAGATTTCAATTACGCCCCCCAAAGCATATACATAGGTTACATTCGCATTGGCAGTTAGAGTTGGAGCGAATTGAAGTGGAAGTTCCTCCTGCAGCTCTTAACAGGTAGGTATGGCTGTCGGACCCGTTCACTATAATGATAGATTCCTGGCAACCGCACCTATTTGCAGCACTGCACAGCCAGCGATCATCTGTGGTGATCGCTGCTGGACACACTTTGTGTGCACCTAGCAGCGATCACTGCAGGTAATCACTGGCTGTGCAGAGAGCCGTGAATAGGTGCAGCTGCTGATTGACCACTGAGCGCCACAGAAGGAACTGCTCATCAACTATGCACTCGTTTTATGTTGCCCTCTTTTAAAATACAAAATATAAAAAAAAAAAAAAATGAAGTTTTATTTATTTATTTATTAGGGACATTGTGAATATCAGCGATTATTAACTTGGGATCTGCTCATCTGCTATCCTTATTGTTAGTGTATTTTATGTGTGGCCCAAGACCATTCCTCTTTTTCCAACGTGGCCCAGGAAGGTCAAAACTTTGGACACCCCTGGTTTAGGCTAGGTTCACACTAGTGTGGAAGAGAAACCGGAATGATACTTTTCCTATTGCTTTCCTCTAAATGCACATTTGAAAAGAGAAACAAGATTATTTTTTGGCAGGCTTAAGTGGCTATTCAAGTCTCATATGTCAAAGTGCTGGTAATCATAATTGGGCCTCATGCACACGGGCATTAAAAAAAAAAGCTGCTTTTACAGATTTACAGCATATATGTTTTATGCCTTCAAATGCAGTTTTTTGTCAGCTTATGTGGCCATGTACATCATGCGTTTTAGAACTATTTAAAGAGAAGTGTTTAGAGGCTTATGGGGGGAGAGGAGCTGCATTCAGGGAAAAGCTTATGAACATAATTTACAAGGCATATATTCACCTAAATGGCATTTAGAGCGAGTTTACGCTCAACACTATATGCCTGTATATGCACAGAATTACATGCCAAAACAAGTATTTTTTTATGTTGATTTTCCCTGGAAGAAATATCCAGCTTAGGTAGAAGTAATTGTTTGTACCCATGTGCATAAGGCCTTAAAGTCTGCACCACTAAATTACAGCAACAGTATAGAATTTCAAAAGAAAGCACTACCTTTTTAGCTTTAAAACCATCCTAACACCAGGTTTTGTGTTTCTTTAAATAGTTCATGTAGGCCAAGCTCCCCCAAATGAACTGCTGTCAGCGCTACAGCTACATATAGTATACAGAAAGAAAGGGCACAGGCTGGAGTTAGTAGAAGTATCGCCATTCATTAAAACATGGCACACATACACGTTAAAACCACTTAGTCCAGCCTGGGATAATCATTATGCTAGGAAACATCAGCAGTGTATGTGACAGCGCTAATAAAAGTCCAAAAAGAGCGGTCAGATCAGCAGCATCTACAGCCGCAAGTAGCAACAACTAGCTGTCAGATTAGCAGGGTGATGTTAGATGTGGGTGGGCCGCTATATAACGCTGTATCCTGGCCTAGACCAACAAGACCTAGGGCAGCACTTTGCAGGGGGGCAGTACGGAAAGAGTCTCCGCCGGCTTGCGCTACACTGTTAGTGTAACGCAAGCTTCTTCTAATTTTGACTGTCCAATCAACCTTCCTCACTGTGCTATACGTTTTCTGCTGCACCACTGGCATGGTTATATCTTCTTAGTCCTCTCCATAAGATTATCAGACATTTGTGCTTAAAGTACAACTATAGGCAACACTTTTTTTTTTTAAATTGGATAGAGGGTTATAGCCCCTGTCAGTTTATTTTTTACCATCCCTGTCCCATTGCAGAGATTTCCCTTCACTTCCTGCCCGATAGCCAAACAGGAAGTGAGAGGAAATCTATGCAAATTAAGGGAATTCAATGCCCCCCAGGCCCTAAGAACTAGTGTCCCCCACTCAAATTTTTTAGGGTGGGTCTTAAACAGAAAGGGGTGTGGCCTTGACATGATGGGGTGAGTCATATTTAAATTAGGGGGTGCACGAGTTTAGTCAGGCCTAGGGCAGCACAAAACCTAAATACACTACTGCCGCTATACGTATCAGAGGCCCTGTCCCCTTTTTTCAAGCCTTGGAGTTGCAGGAGTTTTTTTTTTCATTCAAATTTATGTTTATTTTCAATAAAAGTACATACATTTGTACTATAACAGCAGTATACAATTCAGTAATACACAGTAAATAATAAATCCAATGCATTGCTTTACATAGAAGATGGTCTTATCATAGAAACTGACTATCATATACAGCCATATCATATGCTATCACCATACGGTGAGAGTATAACAGATTGTAATAGTTAAAAAGAAAAGCTAGGTATAACCAATAATTTATAATTAAATAAATAAAAGGATATTTCCATATACTATATAATTCCTTAGGCTTATTGTTGTCACACAATAAAAAACCCCATGTGTGTACTGGGTCTAATTTCCTGGAACGAATAAAGGACAGGATTTCTGGATAACAAAGACCTCTCTGACACCCCCACTGGGAACAGTCTGTGTCCAAGAGGTTAAGCAAACCTTTCAATCCCCCTTCCCTCCCTCCAATAATTATCACCAATACCCACCAGTATCTGTAAATATATATTTTCAAAACCCTTAACATACCTAATATCCCCAAAAATTTGGTGGAATCTTTTGATAACCCAAACATAGGCTAATACAAATGTTTATATATATCTTTTTTTTTCTAAACATAACACTCTGAGAATGAGAAACAACAAGGATGTTATCCTCGTGTAAAAAACAAAATTATCAAATCAAATAACAATGAAAAGAAGAGAAAAAAGAGAAGAAAAGAAAAAAAAAAAAAAAGAAGATCAGGGGAAAGTAAAAGGAAAAAGAGATGGCAGCCTGCCTGCCAACGAACAACATCGTCCTAAGGATATAAATATCACCACAGCCTTTATGGGATAAAAGATATTCCCATAAATTTCATCCACGGTTCCCATATTTCATGGAAAAGAGTAGACATATCCAACATGGAACAGACCCTCTTTTCTTGTTCCATAATCCATGTAACCTTTTGTTTCATATACCGGATGGAGACAGTAGATTTTTTCCACGCAGCTGCAATTGTGATCCTGGCACCTGTCAGAATGTATAGGATGAGTTTTCTAGTAACCTTGGAGGTTTGGGGTAACATCCCGTGAAGTAAAGCGATAGTGGGGGATTGATGCAAATTACAGCCTGTGACACGTCTTATTATGTTGAACACCTTATTCCAGTATCCACGTATTTTGGGACATTCCCACCATATATGTACCATAGACCCCAATCCCCGACAACCTCTGAAGCAAAGGGGCGAAGTTGACGGATACATGGAAGCCAGTTTAACGGGAACTAAATACCACCTAGTATAAATTTTTACATTAGCCTCTACAAGGGATATATTCACATATCCTTTAATGGATCTAGTATAATTACTACACCAGTCAGATAAATCCCAGTTGTTATTAAGTTCCCTTTCCCAGGCCAGCATATGAGGTAATTTGGTGCAGTTATTAGCAAGCGATTGATATATGATTGAAATATTCCCCTTCCTGATCAAACCCTGATCACAATTACTTTCATAAGGTGTCAATAGTCCAGAGATCGAGCCACTATCCCATAGGCTTTGTGCATAGTCATGTAGTTGAGAAAATCTTAATTTTTCTGAGACAGGAAGACCTAGCTTGTCAATGAAGTGTTGTTCAGGAAGTGGACCCGAGCGCGAAAAAAAACGGCCTATACGATACAACCCTTTGTCATGCCACCATTTGAACGAATCTACTTCAATTTTAGAAACAAAGAGTGGGTCTAGAAAAATACTCGATAAAGGTCTGCCTTTAGAAATTAGAGAGGGATTGTTTTTAATTGAATCCCATAAAACAAAGGTTTGAGAAAGAGTCGGAGATAAAATAGAAGGCCTATTCTTGGTAGGACTCCACATTAACTCCTCTATCGTTAGATTCGGGGTCGCCTGCTCTTCTATATCTAACCAGTCAGGGCGTTCATGTTTAAGAAAAGTTTCCGATAACTGTGCCAATCTTGCTGATTGATAGTACCATAATAAGTTGGGTACCCCCAGACCCCCCTGTTCAGGCAAGTTATAGAGAGTGCGAGATGGAAGGCGTGGACCCTTATTGTTCCAAATAAACTTGATAATCTTTCCTTGAAAGGATTTTAGATGACTTTTAATTATCGGTATGGGTAATGATCTAAAAAGATACAAAAGCCTAGGGAGAAGAGTCATCTTAACCGAGTTAATTCTACCAATCCAACCTATATTCTGAGTCCCCCAATCTCTCAAATCTTTCTCAAGTTTTCTATACATAGGTGGATAATTGGCCAAATACAAGTTTTGGATGTTGGGAGTCAAATAGATACCTAGGTATTTGATATAAGAGGTGTCCCATTTGAATCCATAATTTTCCTTTAGTAGAGAAACCGTGGATTCAGAAAGAGAAACATTGAGGGCCCTAGACTTGGCCATATTCACAGTTGGACCTGAAACTATAGAAAATTTGTCTAAAAGAGAATATAATTCCGGTAGGGATGTATCTGGAGCGGTCAAAAACAGTAAAAGGTCATCTGCAAATAAGGCACATTTATGCTCCATTTTGGCACATCTAACTCCCCTGATGTTTGTGTTCCCACGAATAGCTATAGCCAAGGATTCCATAACTATTGCAAACACCAGGGGAGACAGAGGACAACCCTGCCTAGTACCCCTATGAATCTCAATAGGTTCCGAAAAGATACCCTGAAAGCGTATATTAGCTTTAGGATGAGAGTAAAGTGCAGATAAGATTCCAAGAAATTTCGTGCCAAACCCCCAACGTTTCATCACTTCTAACATGAATGGCCATGATACTGAGTCAAATGCTTTCTGTAGATCAATAGAAAGAAGCATTCCCCTTTGATTAGTATCACCAGTCCAACCCGAGTTCAAAATGGAGATCAGATCCACAGCCCTCCTAACCTGATCAGGACCTTGCCTTCCAGCGATAAAGCCTACTTGATCTTTACTAACATACTGGCCAATGAAAGAGGACATTCTATTGGCCATTACCTTAGTGAGTATCTTAAGATCGTTGTTAATGAGGGATATAGGTCTATAGTTTTCCACCAGGCTATGGTCTTTTTCTGGCTTTGGGATAACCGAAATATAAGCTAAATTAAGTTGCCTGTCTATGGGAACTCCACCGGTCATGTGGTTGAAGAATTTAACCATGTAGGGTGTTAAAATGCTCGAATATGTTTTATAATAAGCACTTGAAAACCCATCAGGACCCGGGGATTTATCTAATTTTAGGTTTTTAATTACTAACAATACTTCTTCAGCTGATATGGGAGACTCCATCATTTCTCTATGAACTTCAGTCAATTGAGGTAGATTCAAATTGTCTAGAAAATCATCCATTCCCTCTGAAGAAGAATCATCAGTGGATGTATAAAGCTTAGAAAAAAAATCATGAAAGGCCTCCATTATCTTCCTAGGATTCAGGGTAAGAGAACCATCAGTCATCCTTATTTTAGGGAGAGACCGTGATTGAAATCTGGGTGAGAGTTTATGAGCTAGCATCGGGCCTATTTTATCTTTAAATTTATAGAAATTAGCTCCAGTCCATTTCATATCTTCCCCAGCTTTGGTGGTAAGTACCAAGTTTAGGGCAGATCTAGCTGCATCAAGTGCCTGAGTAGGAAAGTTAAGAGGATCAGATTTATGTTTTTTACGGAGCTCTATATAGTTGTTTTCCAGCTTCCTTATGTCTATGTTTCTTTGTTTCTTGAGGCCAGCGGCCACTTGTATAATTTTGCCTCTGATAGAAGCCTTGTGGGCAGCCCACAGAGTTTCAGGGGACACATCTCCTGTATCATTATGCTTAAAGTATTCTAGAAGAGATTGCTCAATATCCTTCAGTAGGGCAGGGTCCTTCAAAATAGATTTATTTAGTGTCCAATGAGACACTTTAGGAGAAGTGTCCTCTCTCCTCAGTGACAATAGAACCATCGAGTGATCTGACCAAGAAACATCAACTATGTGAGACTTAATGGCAGCTGGGACGTGATGGTTAGAGATTAATATATGATCTATACGCGAATAAGAATGGTGAGGGTTAGAATAGTGAGTATAGTCCTTAATTTTGGGGTTCAACTCCCTCCAGATGTCAGTTAATCTAGACTGATGTAGAATGCGTGCTACTTGTAGACTAAGTTTAGTCGGTCTGACGATTCCATTGACAGAAGGTTTGGACTTATCCAATCCTGTGTCAAAAGCTAGGTTAGAGTCTCCACCCATAAGAATGATCCCCTCCATAAATGGTCGGAGGGTATCAAGCATCTGAGAGAAAAACTTTTTCTGACCTCTGTTAGGAGCATAATAAGAAATAAATGTGTATAGTCTGCCATCAAGGGTACCTTGTAACAATAGAAACCTACCTTCCGGATCTCCGAATTCTTTAGTCAGGTTAAAATTACAATACCTAGAAAACAAAATGGCCACACCCTTAGTTTTGTTTTCTGCTTTAGCTAGGTAAAACATTGGAAAGTGGGCATGCATAAAGGAAGGGTTGTATCGTTTAGGAAAGTGGGTTTCTTGAAGGAAAACCACATCTACACGGAGAGACTTATATACTTGAAAAGCTTTGCGCCTCTTAACAGGAGAATTCAACCCCTGAGTGTTGTGAGTAACAACACTAAGGGGTTTAGATACATCATTCGATCCAGCCATAAGTCTTGTCGACATCTATGAACATGCGGGACCGTACAGATATCATCAATAGTCTCGTAAATACGAACAATGGCAGGCAGGCTGAAGAAACGAAGAGAGTATGAAGAAGAAAGAAAAAGAAATGAAAAAGAGAGATAAGAAGAGAAAAATAAAAAAACATATAGCACAATAAACTATTAGATCGTGCAAGGTCAATTCGTGACCCAGAATGGGGGAAGAGAATGATTCTTCTTCCCTCATTCAAACAAGAAATTTTTGCATAGTCCCGGAAAAGGACTATATTCTTACCCATTGGGTCGACAAAGTGTCGACACAAGAGGTAAGTTGAGGTTCAATACCTCACCGTCGTCAGTTGCCGACAGATTAAACATCACATCTTAAAACAAGTTTAAGAAAAAAGGCATGTGAATCATAGGATGATCAAAAAACAATAGGAGAATAAGCTAAAGAAAAACTGCATTAAACTAGACATGTAATCCCGGAGTCTTCTTTTTTTAGAAAGCTTCTGGGATAAAAATTCATCTGAATAAAAGAATAAGAGATACGTCTTGGGTAAGTCTATTCAATATCAGGGTGCTTGGTCACCTCCAATTTTCCTGTACTTGACCTTGTTCCAAGGATTTTGAGTCGGACTAGTAGGTGTGTTCCTCTTGGCAGATGGAAGTTGAGGCGGATTAGTGTCCATGACAGGATCAAGAGATATAATTTTCAGATCAGACAGAAGTCATTCACCTTCTTGGAAATTATGTATTATATGGTTTCTACCATTATAATTGAATTTTAAGGCGAAGGGGAAAGCCCATTTATACTTGATGTCTTTGTTGATGAGGGCAGACAATAACGGTTTCATTGCTCTTCTTTTCTGAATGGTGTATGGTGAAATGTCAGAAAATATTTGTATATTAGTACCTTGGTATTGAAGATTCTCCTGTTGTCTGGACCGTTTCATAATGTCTTCTTTGGTGGAGAAATAATGAGGCTTGACCACCACATCCCTGGGCAAACCATCTCTTCTCAGTGGGCCTAACGATCTATGAGCCCTATCAATCTCCAATTTTATATCAGGTGCAGATGGAAGGAGGATTCTCATAATATCTCGAATTGCTGAATGAATGTCCATAATGGATTCAGGGAGACCCCTAACCCTGAAGTTTTCTCTTCTTGACCTGTTTTCCAAATCGTCAATCTTAGCCTGAGCGGCCTCCAGTTGTTCCTGTAGGAAGTGGATATGGTCATCATGTTGTTCAGTTTTCGAAACGTTAGTGTCCAATTTATGTTCCACTGAGTCAATCCTGTTGCCAAGACATTGGAAGTCTGCCCTAATATCTTTAGTAATTTTCTCGGCCGTAAGAGCTAGACCCCTTTCCATCATTTCAGAGATCCTGTTATAGAGATCAGCAACATTGAAAGAAACTTCTGGGGCATTTTCGGTGTTAGCAGTCACTTGTATAGGGTCATGTGAGGGAGGCACCATAGAAATCCCGTGATCAGCCATTGCAGGTATTATGCCCTCCCGTACTACAGATGAAAATAAAGCTGTAGTTGTAATTGAACCTAATGAAGGAGATGATGAGGAGGGCGTCACATGAGACGAGAACTGTTCATTAAACTTAGGTTCCACCACAGACACCTGAGGGCCTGTATGAGGAGGGGTGTCCATATCAAGGAGACACTCTTTGATGATTGAGTTCTTATTTTTTTTTTTAACCTGTTTCCCCTTCATATATAAGAAGTGCTGTAATGAATCCGTATCAGTATGAGTAAAGTCGCTCTATAGTTTAGAATCAACAGTTCACTCCAATATCAGCTCCTATAGGTGTAATAGACCTATAATTATCATCAATCAATGGGTGTCAATTATGTGATCATTCCAAACCCAGTTTTGAGCCTTTACAGTAAGTATTGTAAAAAGACCAGCCTCATAAAAATGCCTCAAATTACATATCATGCAGGTATCATGTTAGCGTATAGGATTGCAGCTTATGTCGACTAACATCGGACGGTGTGTTGGAACACCTCAGTAAATTCCCATAGCAGGGATAATAATAGGATAATCCTACAATATACAACACATGCCCTGGGCACCGTATCCAGTTGGTAGCCAATCATTAACTACCGCTATTAGACCATTATTGCAGTCAGGTAGCCGGTGTACAAAGAATTACCTCAGTTTATAGAAGAGATAAATATATTTCAAGGTATTGCATCCAGGTCTGAGGCGATAATTTGACACCACACAGGGTGTAAGGATCACTGTATATACCGATGCCTCTGTTATTATTATCAGTATTAATCCTTATAGAGTTCCGTTGTAGGTCAGTGGATCTCCTTCTTCACTTGTAATAATCAAGGTCTCTACTAGCCTTAGAGCATTGTGTTTGAGTATTAGTCTCCCACAGCCACGGTATTGTGGAGAGTATATTAATGACCTACAGGCCTATATATGGCTCAGATTTACCTTATACAGAAGGCTAGTCTTTTATAGGCCGATTCAGTGGGGGAAAATGTTCAATTACTGTAACTTCTACCTCACTTTGCGATTCCTGTGGCAATATACTTGTAGGCCACAAGATGGCAGCGTCACCTCCGCAGCTGTAATACAATCTGCGTCACAGGGCCTCCTACAATGGAAACGAGCTCTTCCTCCAGTCTCCAGGTGGGGTGTGTGATCCAGATATCTCCCGTAGAGTGGAGGGTAGCAGGTAGGAGTGTCACGGCGACCGGATCGTCTGTAGTCCCTGTCCCACTCGACCGTGTCCACTTAGGCCTCAGTATGGCGATGGTGCACTAGTGCGGGAGAAGGCCTCGGTGTCCGTCACTATAGCGGGTATCTCCTCCGCTTATCGGGTACTCTCACAGTGGCGCCCGCTCGATGAGTCAGGCAGCCCGGTAGGACGTGGATGGAGTTTTTTTTTTACCGTTCCGCCGTTCCGTCCTAAATCGAGCGCGGTGATTTCCGAGGCTTTGTAGGCCTCAAAATGGCCGCTGTGATCCTATGAGGGAGCAGGCCTCGTCATGCACCAGAGAGCTGGCGGATCATCCGGACCCCCCAAAAACGTACGATGCAGTATATGGAGAGTCCCGGGTACCGGATTCTAAGTTTGGGGCACACAGAATCCTGTTTCGGTAACGGATGGCTATAGATTCTTCTTGGACAGGCAGAGCTCCCTCAGAACACGTCCAGCGCCATCGACGTCCAGGCCACGCCCTGAGTTGCAGGAGTTTATTGAATCTTTTCTGTGCCCTCCATCTGCCAATGGGAAAGTTTCATACATGGACTTATGGTTAACTCTCATACTGCAAAAAGCACTGTGTAAGTAATAGCAGCTGCACCACAAATTCATTGTTGGCTGGTGTCCTCTTATCACTTTGTAGATAACTTTGTTTTTTTAGGGTTGTGTAAGTGGTGTGCCTTAGTTGTTACACAGTATACAGCACTGTATACTGTATTCCGGCAGCGGTACGGGGAATCCCTGTCCTGTTACCAGAACAAAATAGAGTTGAGCATAGCGCTACTCAGCCATTCACGGAAGCCTTGTATTTTATCAATGAATACAAGGCTTCCTCTGATTGGCTGACGTAGGAATCAAAACATGACTCCCTCTCTACCTCAGCCAGTCATAAAAATACATGGCTTCCTGTGAATGGCTGATCAGTGCTCAGGCCAACTTGATTTTATTCCAGCAGCAGACAGGAAGTTCCCCTACCACCACCGGAACACAATGCTGCACACTCTATGTAGCTGATGTTAAATACAGTTTATAAAGCACTGACAGGGGCCACATTTCTTTTTGAAGGAAATAGTTTGTTATTTATTGCCTGAAATTAGGCTTTAAGATCAAGAGAGTTTAAAGGGACACTAAACGGTTAAAATAATAATAAAAAAATATCAGGTAATTTACCGGTATGTATTCTATACTCAAAATAATACATTCTATTGATCTTGATCCTCCTTTTCTGCTGTGTGATGCCAGTTAGAGGGTGGCAATGCATGTTCTGCATGGTTCCACTGTATGTAGGAACACAGCCACCCTCTCTTGCTCACTCACTCGTGATGTACTAGGTGACTATGGGATTTGTATTGTGTTTAGAGCAGAGCATATAACCACAACTAATGCGCACTGATCACTCCACACAAACAGGAGAGAAGGAAAAAAAGGAGTGATTTAGGAGTTCACCGAGGACAATACAAGGTGGCAAAAAAAACAGTAAGAAATGATCTAATGAAAAACTAATCATAAGCCCAGTAAGTAGTGGTTGCGTATGGATTATATTGGGAGAATAAGGATATTGTTTAGTGTCACTTTAACTTTTCCTAGTACGAGATGTCATCGGTTTGCAAGAGGAAGCATATCCTCTGTTTCTTCCCCAGTGATCAGTCAAATTGTCACATTGTAGCTTTGTAGCAAGGCATTGTAAAAGGATGCAGCAGGGGGCTTATCTATTTCCGATATTTGTGAAGTCAGCCAAGAATGGCACAGGCACGAAAATGTATACCATGTGCCATCTCCTAGCTAGCATCTCAGTTCAAGAAGATTGTGATGCTGTATGATGCCTGAATAAAAGGTGGCACTGTTTTTTTTTTATTGGGGGGGGGGGGTGTACAGTGATCAAACCTGCAGGCCAAGCATAAAAATAACAGATTCCTCCACCCACACTGTCCAGAGCTGCTAGATGAATTGAATCTTCCTCCATGGTTACTGTTTTGACCAGCTTTCAAAATATCTAAACAGTGGCTGCATCTGATTGGATGCAGCCGATTTTAAGCTGACAATTTTCCACCTGGCTACTTTCATTTTTCAGTTGAGGGATGTTGGGTAAGAGGTGGCCACCCACTGAGCAAATTCATGCAGCATATGGACAGCTTAACCACTTGCCTACGGAGGGCACTTACACCCCTTTCCTGCCCAGGCCAGTTTTCAGCGATGTCACACTTTGAATGAAAATTGCGCGGTCATGCTACACTGTACCCAAATACATTTTCTTTCTTTTGTTGGTATTAAAATCACTGCCGTTAAAAAAAAAAAAAGACCAAATATTATGGTTGGCATTGATTAGGTGGCACTGATGGGGCACTAATATGCCGCAGTTATGGGCACTGATAGGTGGCACCGATAGCCAGCACTGACTGGCATCACTAATGGGCACCGATTGGTGACACTGTTGGAGCTATAATGTAATCAGGGCACTTATGTTCAGTGCCCCGATTACATGTTTTGTTGTCCCCTGCGAGGAGATGCCGCTGATTGTCTCTCCCCCCAACGCACTCTGTCAGTGGGGTGAGGAGCGCTGATTACCAACATCTCCGTGTTTACATGTGACCGGCTGTGATTTGACACAGCCAATCACATGGTTAAAGAGCCGCAAACGCAGCTCTTTACAGAGATCGGGGTTGCCATGCCCCAATATAACAGCGTCCCAGAACAAGAGCAACAACACCCTGCCGTCATTTATCGGTGGGCAGGTGGCAACTGGTTAAAGGGATAGTGAAGGCTGATTAAAAATAAAAATCTTTTTCCCTGCAAGACAAAGTCATAATGTGCTAATATGCATTGCATGAAAGACTTACCCCAAAAAAAAACCAGGGCTTCCTTCTTGCCCTGGTCTTCCTTTCTTGTTCTCGGACTGCGGCTGTTTGAATGGTTGAGCCACAATGACGCCACTCTCAGCATGCACATGGAGCCACGACTGCGGCACAACACTCTGAAGGGACAGCATACTCAGTATGCCGTCCTCTCAGAGTGCAGTCTGCATGCGCCAGTGACATCACCAGCTGCAGAGCATAAGGATATCTCCTAAATAGCGCATGACCAAGCACTGACCCGAAGTGTGAAACACGTTGGCTGCTATCCCTACTTTTCTTGCATTTTTGTAGTGCATTTTGTTCTGATTTTACAATAAAGACAACCGAAAGGTCTGTTGGAGTGCAGCTATCCATTTTTCTTAGCCTTCATCTATTCTATTGCCTCGTGCAGCGCCGGAACCCTTGATTTCCTGAGAAGCCACTGATTGCTCAGCTTACCCACCTGGAGCGGTGACCCCTTCCTTCCTAAATAGCGCATGTTTAGAAAATATTCTTTGTACCTACAGGTAAGCTTTATTAGACGTTTACTTGGAGGCACAAATAAAAAAAATGGTTTACTACCACTTATTCACACATGCTTTCCCTCCAAAGAGCAATCTGAGGTAAACTGCTTTTCAGAGAGCATTTTACAGGCAGCAAGGAGGAAATGCCTGTTTAAACTTCCTGTACCACCATGCCACAACTGTGGAAATTCACGCAGTAATGGTGCACTGCCTTTAAATTGAACGGGTCACAACACGATAGGGGCAGTCATTTTTGCTGCACTACAATAAAAAGCATCACAGACACAGCCTGCCGTCCACTGCCTTTGCAGCTTAAGGGTGGAGAAGCTGACAGCTCAAGTGCATGTTTTTACCACACCTCAACTGCAAATGTAAACCTAAAAAATGGAGGTACACTCTACTTTTGAACTTGTGCCTACAGGTAAGCCTATAATAAAGCTTACCTGTAGGTACAGTGAATATCTCCTAAACTTACACAGTTTAGAAAATATTCGCAAGCAACGCTGCCGGTGATGTCACTGGCGCATGCGAGTGGAAGGAACGGTATACCCATCCCGTACCTTCAGAGCTCTGTACCAGAGCCGAGGTCTCATGCGCGGGAGTGACGTCACTGCGGCTCCAGCCATTTACACAGCCAGAGCTTGCGAACCCAGAAAGAAGACCGGGTGAAGATGGCAGTGCTGGATATCTGACAGAGCTGCACGGGAAGGATCCGCTTTACAGGTAAGTCTGTCATAATGTGCTAGTATACGGCGCATATAACCAGTACATTATGACTTAACCCAGCAGGGGGGTCCAGTTAATTTTTGTTTCAGTGACAGTTTAAGTCTTAGGCTCATCCCACCCACCTCAAAAAATAATGCATAAAGCTTCAAACAGAAATGGGTTGTGAAGGCTGTAAACTCCACAGCTCCATGTACAGGCCTCACAATACAATCCTGAGGGTCTCATGAGGTACGGATTTGTGTGATGCCCATGACTGATGTCTGCTAATATTTTTTTTAACAAAAAGATCCAGTTATTCATAGGCATGCATGCGTTTCAGTAGCAATGCAGGCAGCTTTTACATGTATAACATTTTCCAATGACTTGCTCTGTGAGGTTTACCTGTTGCGTAGGTGGGGCTCCAGCTCACAGCGCTGCATGACCTGTTTGCATTCTTCTAGCAATGGACAGATGACACTCAACTTATCCAACAGGTTTCTCACCAGAAGGCTGGACTTGTGACAATCCTGAAAACATAACTTCTTGCGGTCCATAGGACAAAAGTCCTTCTGATGTAGAAAGTTTTTCAGGCACTTGTAGCAGTATGTGTGACCACAAGGTGTGTCCATGGGTTGCAGAAGCGGCTGGAGACAGATGTGACAGACCAGCTCATCGTCCACCTCATCCTGGAAGTTGTAGATGTGATTTTCAGTTCTTAGGTGAGGCTGCCCACAGTCTGGACACAGCTCAAGCTTTGCAGGGGTCCCTTCTATTGGTGCCAAGTCAGCCATTGTCCCTTTATATTTTTTGCACGTTAGGATCTGCCAGGATTACAGACAAGCTGGCCTACAGCATGATTTTCTAAATAGAGAAAGAAAAAAAAATTACTCTCAAAACAATAAACTATTTTTGTCTCTTGTTCTGAAAATAGTTTGTCATGTTCCAACTCTCTGCTATTAAAGTTACATCATTATTATTGTTATTATTATACAGCTGTTCATTAAATGTACAGGGCTGTCACCAGCACAGGCTGGTATTATCGGGACATTAGGGAATAGCTGTATGGTGTAATTAGAATTATAAAAAGAAAGAAGGTGTGGCCCTGCAAAGATAAAGTCAAGTGTATAAATGCACAATTCAAAATAAGAGAAAACTAAATAATAAGACAATGTACATGCATAAACACAAAACATTTTCTGCACACAACAATATTGGCAGCTAAGCAAATGGTTAACAAAAACAAAATGTAAATCTGTAAAAACAGGAAAGTCTTGTTGCAGTATCAGGCAGTCTAGTGGCGTGTACATGACATGGAAATGCCAGGTCCTACCTGTCCCTCTGTGCCTCCCTCTCCGAGTCCCTGGAAGGAAGTCAAACATTAATCCAGGTACTGGAAACGAATCCACAGGCTGGTCCTGCATGAAAGCAGCACTTTAACACACTTGATCCCACTTCCCTGCTCTTCTGTACATCTTGCTGCATTATTACCATGAAGTGTGAAGCCGTACACTGCATTGCTCTGGTATTTATGCAACAGCACACAGTGGGAGGTAACAAACTGTAAATCACAGAGAAGTCTGCATTATGCTAGATACCTGCATGTTCCCAGGGCTCTCCCATTAGGTCTCCCAGCACGGTGCTCTGCTAGGCTACCTGTATAGGGCAAGCTGTGACATGACCCTATAGACCCAGGACACCAGACAGGTCAGCAATGTATTCCAGCAAAGAAATGCATTGCTATAGGATTTCTTTCTAGAGCAAAAACAAACAGAGGAAACAGCAGTAGGTGTGTCCTAACCTAAAACCCTTTCACTGCCAGCTGGCATGGCTTGCAAAGCAGACCCATGTGACAAGGCAGTGACTCACATACAGCACGCAGGAAGAACCTGCCTTGTGAAAATAGACTGTTGTACAATGATTCACTGGTGAAAGTAAAGGAGATCTTGTTTTTCATTGCATTAATACAAACAGTCTTGACTGAACACTATAACCCAGATTTGGCAGTGCTAGACCTGCTAAAATTTCAGTTTCAATGCATTTATTGGTTTTAACATTCAGTGCAAAAGATTCAATGCAAGCATATAAATCGCCCACGCAGGTGCTAAAGATTAGTCAAGTATTATAGAAGATTCCATAGAAAAATACAAATATAGCAACCATCAAAAAACAGCGTAATGTAACGTTTTTAGTTTAATCTAATTTTATTGAAAAAAAAAAAAAAATTACAAAAGAAAGGTTAAACGTACACAAAAAAAAAAGGCAAAAAAAAGGCAAAAAGCCTGCTTTGATAATAAAAATAGAAAAATTACAATCTCTTATATGCAAATTCAAGACAAAAAAAAAAAAAAGTACAGGTGATTTTACTGAAATCAAGGGATACAGGTTAGCAAATACAGGCGAGGGGCACCAAAAATGACATTGCAAGACACTACATTGTGAAGTAAAGGGCGTAGAGAGTCGTATACAACCACTGTCAATGTAATGTACACAAAGGATGATCAAAGGCCCCTGAACAATATAGGACTAGAAGGAAAATAAAAAGGCAGATGAAAAAGAGAAAGGACATAAAGGAGCAAGGAAAGAATGTACTCCACCAAGGCTATGAGGGGATAACAGCAGAACCACCCGCCGCCCAAGCAAGGAACTCCGAAGAGTAGCGGAACACGGACCATGTGGTCCATGTGAGAGAAACTGTTCTTCACGTCCAGCTTCCTGAGCCAGCAGACGTTCCAGATCTTTTACGGTCCACCTCAATCGCCCAGTCCCCGAGGGGAGGCATAATCATCAGTCTCCAGTCAGTGGCAAGGAATAACTACCCTAGCCGCAGCCAGGAAGTGTCGCAGGATGTCTTTCTTTACAGATTTGAAGGATCCAGGAAGCATAGACAAGAGGACAACCTCAGGCGAGGGTTGGAAAGAAGTCACCATCAGCTTATAGTACAGGTCAAAGATTTGTTGCCAAAACCTCCTCACAGGGGGGCATAATGTAACAGTTTTTAATACAATGTATGCAGAGATGTGTGGGGAAAAAAAACACCTCTGCATACATTGTAGACCATTACATTAAAGGGCTTGTAATGGTTCATTTTTATTTTCTAAATAGGTGAACACAGCGTCTCCCCACAGGTATGTAGTCCCAAAGAAGCACGCTGACTAACCCCCATCCAGAACAGCTCGGATGATGGGGGCAAGCTTACTGAGGAGAAACAGGAAGTGAGAAATTCAGACAAAGAAAAAAACATTTAGAAAGGAAAATCAAAGGAAAAAGGTAAGTGAACCAACAATGCACTAGCTTATAGGGAACCTATTTAGAAAATAAAAAACAAACCTTTACAACCCCTTTAAGCTGGTTTTACACTGATTGACATTTGGCAAGTCTAGCGTCAGACACATTTCAAAACAGTGCGTTACCTTCCCCCACGGGTGCCACGGTCCGAATATGTCCTATCCCACTGGCTGAACAAAAATAGAGAATAAAAATAACTTTATGGCCAGCCTTACTCGATTTCATTTCTGAGAACAGGAATAAGGGAGAACATCCCGTATTACTACTAAGGCATACCACACACACACCTTAAAATCTGACTGTACAATCTCCTATCTACTGAAGTCCTAAGGCTCATAAGAAGCCTATGTACTCCTCTTAGCTTCAAGAGATACCATGAATGGGCACAACTGAGATCTTCAATGTTGTGAGTGGGGCCCAGGAAAAATGGTGCTCCAAGCAGGCACCAACCATATCAGTTCCATACCTCCCAACTGTCCTGCATTCTGAGGGGACCGGTCCAGGATTGCAACCAACTCCTGGAATCCCACATGTCTGGGTTGTGTTCCGGAGTCCATTGCTAAAACAAGTTCTGGCACATGTCGCTCCACTAATTTAGTTTGCATGGAGAGATACCGGCTGCTGCAGGGAATTGCAGCATCGGCAACCCAGGTTAAGCAAGCAAGAGATGCACATATGTGTTCTGGGTTCCCTGGGTCCCAAAACGATATTTCTCCCTGCCTGCTGTCTGTCATAACAAAACGCACAGGATTGGAGGGAAACTTCTCTTGGACTTCTCCTCCGCTCTGACAAACTGCCATAAACTCAAACCTTATTCATAGTGCCTACACATTTTTCATTAGTGTCATTAGGATCTCAAATGCCCAGGGTGCTTTCATATGTAAGGACACGGGGATATTTTCCTGTATATAAGTAGGCAGTCTTGTGTGTAGAGAAGAGGGGGTTAGGCCATGCCTTTTTTTTTTTACAGCAATTGAACCACAACCACTTCTTGCTGCAGCAAGCTGCATGTGCAGTGCAAGTGGCCAGTTCCCTTAATGTGCCAACCATTCTCAAGCCCAAAAGTTGGGAGGTATGCAATTCTGTGGTATCTCCCAATGAGGAAGATTCACCTTGGTTTTTACTGGAAGAAGCCTAGAACCAGGTACTACGAGACCCCTTTCACACTGAAGCGCTGCTAAAACAGCCGCTAAAGGGCCATTTTTGTGGTGCTTTGGTGTCGCCCAAATTTTGGGTTGTCCCAAGAAAAATATTAGGAGGGGAAATCTTCTATTGGGGATACTAGTTCTGGTGACTTAGGGGTCCCCAAGGAATTCCTTTCATTTTCAGGGATTTCCTCTCTCATCCTGTTTCGCTATGGGACATGAAGTGAAAGAAAATCTGTGCACCGGGACACAGATGGCGAAAATAAATATGACGGGTTATAATCCCCTCTTGCTCTATCCAAAAATTAAAAAAAATTAAAAAAAAATTGAAAATGTGCCAATAGTTCTACTTTAAAGGTCACGTGTCAACGTAACCCAGAAAAAAAAAAAAGGAGGGGGGGGGGAGAGACTTGTTTGGTGCCACTTTATAAACGCTTTTAAGGCGCTGCCCATTCATTTCAAGGGCAGGGGCGTTTTTGGCGCGCTTTTTACAGCGTTTCAAACACAGCCCAAAAGGTGCTGCTTGCAGGACTTTCTACCGCCCCGCCTCTGTGTGAAAGCACTCATTCAAATGAGTGGAAGACAGTTTTCAGGCGCTATTTTTAGCGCTAAAAACACCTGAAAACTGCCTCAGTGTGAAAAGGGAATGTGGAACTGGGAGTCTGGGCAGAGTAGAATTGCTGCTTGCTTGAATATACAGTATATAATAAAAAGGTAAACACTGTCAGTTTCACTACCCAAAACTGAGCCACATGTTTCTTTACTATTACATGAACCATATGTCTTTCTATAGCAGAGTTCAGAGGCTGCCAGGAGGGATAGGTGGCATATTTTACACTCCCACACATGAAGGTAAAGCAAACACAAAATAACACATGGCTTTTGACAATATTACAATTTGTAAGCAGCTGGTAGGACTACAGTATGCATTACACTTGTGACATGAATATGTGAATTTTCATACAAGCCAGAACAAAATTGATGTGGTGTAAACAAACACTATACAGCCCATTCAGTCCAGCTCAGTTGTTTCAGTACAAGACAACCAAGCTTATTTAATGTGCAAAGTTTAAGAACCCGCAACAACCTTTCAGGATTACCTTAAAATGAATAAATTAAATCCTGATTGCCTAGTATAGTAGGGTGGCATCCCCGGTTTCCGGGGACAGTCCCCTGATTGGGGACACTGTCCCTGGACCAAGTCTGTCCCCGGATTGGATTTGAACAGGGGCTGGGGAAAATAAAGTGCAGTGCAAATAAATTCTGAATTACACACCCCCCGCTCCACCACTCCTACTATCTTAGGGGGGGTCTATTTATTTCCATTATCTGTGCCCCTTTCTGATGATCATGTGCTGTTCGGAGCAGAGGGAATATTTTTTCAGTTTCGGGTGCATTCCCATTCAGCTCCACTCACATGTTCTTCTGCCTCGGCTCAAGTCCCGGCCAGCCGCCTGTCTGCTCATCTCCTTGCCTTCCCTGGTGGAGTGATCTTCCTCTGCTCCCCACCCAGTAGTAGCCGGGGCCCGAAGAGTAATGCCGTGTACACACGACCGGTTTTCATGATGAGAAAAATTCAATTTTTTAAATTGGTCATGAAAACCGGTCGTGTGTAGGCTCCAGAGCATTTTTCTCAAAGGGCATTAAAAATTTAGAACATGCTCAATTTTTACTGGTCGTTTTTCACGTTGTCGTTTTTCTTGTTGCGAAAAACAGTCATATGTACGCTTTAATGAGGGGGAAAAAAAACGCGCATGCTCAGAGGCAAGTTATGAGACGGGAAATTAGCATAATCAGCCCAAAGGGTGGCGCCATTCGAATGGAACTTCCCCTTTATAGTGCCGTTGTACGTGTTGTACGTCACTGCGCTTTGCTCGAGCATTTTTTATCAGGATCGTGTGTATGCAAGGCAGGCTTGAGAGGAAACATTTTGAGAAAAAACTTTTTCCATGACATGAATATTGGTCGTGTGTACGCGACATAAGACTTGACAGGCTGTGAGGTGGACGGCGATGGGCAGAGAGTTGCTGATTGCCACCATTACTATTTAAAAATAAAAATATGTCCCCGGGTTTCATTTTAAAAATCTGGTCACCTTATAGTATAGGTCATTGTCCCTTGGAATGCAAAGAACAATGATGAAGTACAAACGATTGCATCATATGCTAATAAAGCTGGCCAGACATTGAGCAAATTATCCACCCATCCTCCATTCACAGATCCAGTTTCATTCATAGAAGCTGGGTGAAAAGGGCAGGCATAGTTGGGCAGATGAGTGCCTGCGATAGCCCCTTAGTTCTAATAACCCTTGCTGCACCACCCCAAAGATTACAGTGGCAGGGCATGGGTGAAAGATGATTTCAGCTAATAGAAGAGGCAACAGCACAAAAGACACTTCCTACTGACTTTAAGTTTGGTTCCTTGTGCTGTTTTTTCCCCCCCTTTCGTTTGCACTTTCACAGAGCAGCCCCGATCCTCCTCTTCAGGTCCTCTGCTAGTGTTCCTGGCTCCCCTCGCTAAGTGACCCCATAGAAATCTGCTTGCTATGGGAGCACTCATGCGTGCTCGCTACTAAGCTGTGCTCAGACACAATAATTAGTAACAAAAATACTTTTTTTCCAAATATAGTGTTGGCAAGGTTGCCAATTTACACCATTTGTGTATACTTCATGTTCTTAGCCACTTCAGCGCCAGAAGGATTTACCCCCCTTCAAGACTAGGCCATTTTTTGCGCTACAGCACTGTGTTACTTGAACTGACAATTGCGCAGTCATGCAACACTGTACACAAATAAAACTTATCTAAATGTTTTCCCCACAAATATAGCCTTCTTTTGATGGTATTTGATCACCTCTGTGGTTTTTATTTTTTGCGCTATATACAAAAATCTTCAATTTTAAAGAAGAAAAAGCTATATTTTTTATTTTATGCTATAAAAAACAAAAACAAAAAAACATACCCAATAATAAAAAAAAAAAACATTTCTTTATCAATTTAGGGCAATATGTATTCTGCTACATATTTTTGGTAAAAACATTAAAATAAAATACGTATACATTGATTGGTTTGCACAAAGGTTATAGCGTCTACAAAACAATGGTATTAAACGTGTTTCCCCGAAGTGGATTACTAACTGGGGGGGGTGCTTTGATTGGGGGGGAATGTAAAGATCCACAAATCCAGGAGGAACACAGGATCAATACCTTCCCCTCTCAAAGAATGTTTACATAGGCAAACCACCATTCTGCTTTTCTCCCGAATGATCATCAGGTCCCGGCGGACATCGCGTCCGCCCACCCTGCATCCAATCACAGTGAGAACGGTTGCCGGCGGAGCATGTGTGCGCCCCAGGCCCAGAAGTGTCAGATCACGTACTAGGTACGTGATATGGCACAGAGCAGCTGTTCTGCTGCAGTATATGTGTGTAGGGCGGTCGCTAAGTGGTTAAATTACATTATCATTACAACCTACCTTATCATTACAACATTGATTCACATAAAAAGCAGAACATTTAATAAATTAAAGCTGAAAAAAATAAAACAAAAATAAATGGTCTATAGCATTAAAGGAAAAAAATGTTTTTGCCTAAAATTAATGTCTGCAAGGTAGACAGACAGAATAGTGTAATGATTCTGTCAAAAAACGGGTAAATACCTATTAAATTCCTTCATCTTTATCACCTGCGGTGTTCTAGTTTCTGTTCTCTCATTCACTTCCTGTTTTGCGGTGCTCGTTCATGCAAGAACTACATTTCCCAGTATGCATTGCGGCATGCCCAGTAATTCACACCTAATTGAAGTCTCTAACACATAGAGAGCATCCTGCTGCACAGATGTAGTTCCCAGGAGGGGGTGAGCACGTTACTGACCACCGCAGTAAAGCCTCCCATCACAGGGGTGAGTAACAATCAGACAAGCAGGAAGGGAACAGAACAGAGAAGAAATAGAGCAACTTCTGAGCAAAAACAAACAATGAGGAAGTGAAAAGAGGAATGTCTGCAGGTAAAGGATGCTCATTATGAAAATATTTTTTTTCCTTTACAACCTCTTTAAATTTGCCAACTCCCTGCATTCACACCTGAGCAGTTTTTATAAGTGTATTACAGGTGTTTTACATGCGTATTCACGCTTTTTATTTTGGCCAATGGAAAATCACTAGGGGAATCACAAGGCCCCATGTATACAGGACGTTTTAAAACCTCTCCTGAATGATGGAAGTTGACAGCTAGTAACCGACATTTAAAAACGTCTGTTGTGTCACGTTTCATTTAGAAGTGTTTTTTGCATTGAAAATGGTCAGAAATGTATCTCTTATCTATTAAAAACACCTATAAACAAAACGCGGCTAAACGCGAGTTACAGCGTTTACAAACTGTTACAGGCATTTGACATTTCAACTGCCTCTAGAAAAAAAGGTCTTTTTTTTATCATAGGTGAATTTAAAATGATAGACACAGACCATCAACCCCAAAAAAAAACAACACACGATACAAATGTTATAAATTAAGATGCAGTTCAGTGAGTAAAATAAGTATTTGAGCCCCAAGCAAAACAAGACTTGGTACTTGTTGGAGAAACCTGTAATGGCAAGCACAGGTAAGAGGTTTCACGATAACGAGATTTGCACACTTCTCAGGAGAGAATTTGGTCCACTCTTCTTTATAGATCATCTCCCAACCCTTAAGATTTCTTGGCTGTCGCTTGGCAAAAAAAATTCTATAGGATTGAGGTCTGGAGACTGGCAAGGCCTTAACGTTCTTCTTTATGAGTCACTCCTTTGTTGCCTTGGTGGTAGGTTTTGGGTCATTGTCGTGCTGGAAGACCCATCCATGACCCATTTGACCACAGCACTTTCTCCCAGTCCTTCTCTGAATAGTTTAGATGCTCGTTGCAAACTTCAGATGGGCCTGTATATGTGCCTTCTTGAGATTGGACCCTGAAGGGCGCTGCAGGATTTCAAGCCATGGTGGCGTATTGTGTTACCAATAGTTTGGTGACTGTGGTCCCAACTGCCTTGAGATCCTTCACAAGCTCCTCCCATGTAGTTCTGGGCTGATCCCTCACTTTTCTGATGATCATCCTTACCCCATGAACCAAAATCTTGCAATGGAGCTCCAGACCGAAATGCAATCGATGGTTATTTTGTATTTCTTCCATTTGTGAATAATCCCTCCAGCAGTTGTCCTCTCACCAAGCATTTTGCTGATGGTCTTGTAGCCAATTCCAGCCTGGTGCAGGTCTACAATCTTGTCCCTGAGGTCCTTCGACAACTCTTTGGTCTTGCCCAGGATGGTGAGGTTTGAATGGAGAAAGATTCTGTGGACAGGCGTCTTATACACATAAGTCATCGCTTGGAACACCTTCTTAAAATTGACAGGACTAATCTGTGTACCACATGATCACATACTGTAGCCAGTCTGTGGGAGCCAGAATTATTGTTGGTTGGTAGGGGATCAAATACTTATTTTACTCACTGAACTGCAACTCAATTTATAACATTTGTATCTCGTGTTTCTTGTCGATTTTTGATTGATATTCTTCTCTATCATTTAAAATACACCTATGATAAAAAATTATAGACCCTTCATTTCTTTGTAAGTGGGCAATTTAAAAAAATCTGCAGGGGATTAAATAATGTCCCCCACTGTATATATTTATAAAAGCTACAGGTTTAAAAATCAATGAAAATAAATGTTAAAATGATTGTAACATTAAGAGCCAAGATGAGATTTTAGCAGTTGTTGTTACTCATACCTTGAATCAGCCCAGACTACAGACAAAATTGCATACATAGCCTACCTGCTGAGTGGTTCAGTCCCCCATCCCCCCCCCCCCCCCCCCCCAGACATTGCTATGAATCACCAGTCCACCTTACTCCCTTCTGTCTGAAATCCACTTATCCTGGAAAACCTGCACTGTCTTTTGCACAGTAACTGCAGCCTCCAATCAGTTTTAAACCTGCCTTGGAAGCCCGAATGAGAGATGAGCCAAGATTCAACAGACACCACCGGAAACAGTCACATATTAGCCAGCTGTGTCCATGAAATTCCCTGTCCTGCAGCCGCCTGTAACAAAAGGTAGGGATGCTGGTGACATCATTAACCTAATAAGCCCACATGTCCAAATAGACCACGGCATTGTCGCATGCGGATGCAGGGCAGAGAATTCCCTCACCGCAGCTGACTGGGCCTGTGGTCTGCCATCATGTAACAGTTTTTCATCCTTGAGGCCATCATACACAATACAATCTGATCATATAATCTTTGTACAGTTTCAGATTTACCAAACTACGTAATATGAGGGTCTACCTAAACTATCCAATCAAATCATCTAATCAGGCTCTTGCACTACACTGATGGTAGATCTAAAAGGTCATTGAGACTGTAAACTCTGTGGTGAGCTGTAGTCTGAATGCAATTGGTGCTACAGACACAGTGCTGCGTGTTCAGTCGTTAGCATGGAACAGAGTTCCGCTGAAAACATATCTTTTCTACAAATACTGCAGCTGCTGACTTTTAAAATATGGACACTTACCTTTCCTGGGCAGCTGTGATGTCGGCACCCGAAACCGATCTATCCCTCGGCTTTTCAGGTGGAGGTGCCACCATCTTCGGCAAGGGAAACAAGAATGGAAGCCTTGCGGCTTGCGTGTTCCTCACTGGCCCCTGCTGTCTACTGGGACCTGTGTGTCTCCCAGAAGACAGTGAGGGGGGCGGAAGAGCACTCTGCCATTGGCTGAAAGCGCTGATCGAGAGATGGTCAGATGCTGGTTCATTTTGCAGGGATTTTTTTTCTTTTCCCGTTTTGGCTATGGGACAGGAAGGATGTTAAATCACCCAATGGGACACAAATGGCAAAAAATATATAAAATTCTGACAGGTGTTATAACCCTCCCCTGCTCTATCCAAAGTGGAAAAAAAACTTTTTGCCTATAGTTCTAGTTTAAGATAAATTAGTTGAACGTTTGACTCTTTTACCTGGAATAGTTCATTGCTGAAAACAATGGGATTTATAACAGTTTTCCCACAAGATCCATACAGCATTCACCCAGGAGTCATTTCTTTCCAATTGTAGTGCGACTGCTGGGTAAATGTTTAGTAAATCTTATGTAAAAAAACATTTATAAAATAGATCCCCATGTGTACAAAACAGAAAAGGCATGGCAATATGTCGATCTTAGTAGACACTGAATGCATGCTTTTCCAGCTACTCTCTGCAACCTAGTGAATGTGTATCTGTGGCCAGAACAGGGGTGCCCATCAGGACTATTGATCATTGTAAAGGACAGCACTTAAAATGCGTGGTCCGTTCTTCCGAACCTGCAGAAAAAACAAAAAGACATGCTTGCTTTGTTCTAAACTTGGCTACTGACCTTAAAAGCACCAGAACAGAGTAATGTGCACTAGACACCACAGCTCATTGCACTGCCCTGATAAATAAAGCTGCCTAGGCAATGAAGAGTGAAAATAAAACATCAGACAGGGATACTCCATACATTTCCAAGACTTTACAATGAATCACCTCCTCTAGACATTATGTTTTGGCTTGTACTAAGCAATGTGTGGTTTGTATACAAAACAAAGAATATCACAAACCTGAATGACTAATCGCCAAATAACCTCGCACAGATAACCAACTCCTTATTTTATTCCAGATAGATAGACAGACACACTTTTCTGTTCTATTTAATATGCATGTATAAGCAAGCGCTTAATAAGGTATTGTGTTGCCTGTGTTAAATACCTTTCTAGGTTCCAGCATTTGTTACCCTAACATTTCACATTCCGGAGACACCTTTCAGACTAAGGCAGTTTTCAGGCATTTTAGCGGCCTGAAAACTGCCTCTCAAGCAACCTCAGTCATGGGCGTCTGCTGAAATTTTTTCAGGGAGGGGAGCTTTGGCAGCGGCGATACACAGTCGCATTTGACCCTTTCTTCAAACGCTAGCGGGAAATAGCGCAGCTAAAACTATGGTAACGCGTCACTTTTTAGCGGCGCTTTACCGATAACGCGGCAGCTGGCAGTTTGAAATAGCTCTTGAGATAATTCATCTTCACTCCAAGCTCATATAAATATAGCCTAGAGAATGTACAGACCCCCCTTTAGCACAGACCCCCCCCCTCAGCACAGATGGACCCCCCATTCAGCACAAACCCCCCTTCAGCACAGATGGACCCCCCTCCCCCCATCCCATTCAGTACCTCAGATCAGCCATCACCGCGGCACAGCAGGTTCCCTCCCCCTGTGTACACATAAACACTGGAGGGGGGGGTGGCTTCACTCTGCTCGCTGTGCCTGTGTGACATCCAGCCCGGGACCGCTCAGACAGCCCGCAGCCGCAAAACTCTTCAACACCTTCTCAATTTTCCAGGGGGGTCAATTGCCCCCCCTTGCCCTATGGAGCAGACGCCCATGACCCCAGTGTAAGAGCCCGAGGGCTTTCACACTGGAGTGATGCGCTTTCAGGATGGGAAAAAAAAAACAACTCCGGCACCGCCCCAGTGTGAAAGTAGCCTGATGTGGATGAGAAAGTATTGCTTTCTTTGTGTGAAATCCCTGGTGTTCCTGCCAGTCCCCTTACTTTCTTATTAAAGCAGGACAGTCATATTAAATCTTATGCCCTTGTGGTTTTAACTTTGTATAGTAAAAAAAAAAAATTCCACCAGTGTAAATACCGTATACAGCCTACTTCCTGTTTCTTGTCTGGTAAAAAGACTAGGCTTATGACATCATGCACAGCTCTCTCTCACGAGTTTCCTAGGAAGGAGGAGGGGGGGGTAGTAATAAGAGTGTCAATGAGAGCTGCAGAGCTTGAGGCGTGCCTCTGTGTAAATCCAGCTTCAGCTGCCCACAGTTAAAATGGTTGCAGCCAGACTCAGTGTAGGGAGATTTCTGCAGCATATTTACAGAATCACTATATATATATAATAATATACAAAGTGGTTAGAGGGAAGCTTTACAATGGCAAACGTGTTTTAATTACAAATGATGTGAGCAGACTGCAGTTCCTTGTTAAATACTGACCACACTAAGCAGGAGAGCACACTGTGCCCAGTTCTCTAGCCATGTTGGAAACTGACTGCTCTCCTCCAATGATCAGACTTGGCCTGACACAACCCCCCCTCCCCCACTTCACAGCAAGTCATGGAGAGGCTCCATGTACTGCTGCCTCTCTTCCCCCCAGCTCTCATGCAGCTGAGAACAGAGGAAATGTGATCACTATATATAGCATTTCATTTATATTGGTTTACAAACACTTTAAGTGTATTTTCTGCTGTGTTAATTGCACCATTTAGTTATGGTTGCTCAGCAGAAATGGTGCTGCCTTAGAGGTAAGGGTTACCACTGCTGTTTAAGGTTTTCCCAGGCTTTTCTGAGAAGTACCACCCTCTGCTGGACAAGGCATATGTAGCGATAGCCAGGGGGAGCTGCTTAAAAGGGGTTGTAAACTTTTATGTTTTTTCACCTCAATACATCCCAAAGCATTAAGGTGAAAAAACACCTGGCAGTCACCAGCGCCCCCGTCCCCATTTTACTTACCTGAGGCTGAATTTCCCTCAGCGGCGACGCGCTGTCCCCCTCTACAGGGTCCCGTAGAGACTTGATTGGATAGATTGATAGCAGCGAAGCCATTGGCTCCCGCTGCTGTCTATCAAATCCAATGATGCGGGCATTGGGGGGCGGGGCTGAGACCGCCATTCGTGTCTATGGACACATATGCTGGACTCGGGAGCGTGCCCGCAAGATAACCCCCCGGGAGAGCGCTTCTCCTAGGGGGTTATCTGATGCGGGGGAAAAGCCGCAAGAGGCGGCGAGGGACCCCAGAAGTCGGTGCAAAACAAACTGCACAGTGGAGGCAACTATGGACATGTTTGTTATTTTTAAAGAATAAAAAAAAAAACGCAGCTTTACAACCCCTTTAAGTTTGTTCAGTCCGTTACTCTGCGCTTCAACCCCAAGAAGTGTCTCAACCCCTACCGGCACACCTAGCAAACAGTGTACTTGCAAACACAGCAAACAGACACAAATGTAGTGAACAGGAAATTTGTTTACTGGAAGACTTTCCACAACCAAACAGTGATCTGGTAACACAACAGTCAAGAATGGCTAACTGGTCTTTAACTGCTTGCTGACCAGCCATCGTTGTTACACGGCGGTAGGTTGGCTCTCCTGCACGAATCGCTGTATGTCAGTTCAGGCAGGCGTAGTGACAGTGACAAAAAGTGATAGAAAAGTCCTGGTCTTAAAAGTGGATAAAAACAAAGTCATCTCTTGTCTACATTTGTAATCCCATCACTACACATTAAATGAAGATATACAAAAGGCAGACATGTTTAAGGTTGCTGAATGGCAAGCATGGCTGCCTCCACTGATACACTGGAGGAGTGAGCATAGACACCCAGGTATAGGAAGTGTGTTTAATCGTAGATGACCAGATGAAAAAAAAGATAAAAACACATACAGCACCACATAAGAACCAGTAAGCTGTTATATATTAGGTTTCCATGTTTAGATACACACAATCAAATTTCTGTGTAAAAAAAAAAAAAAAAAAAACTCCATGCATCAGCAGGGATATGAATAGATACCAAAAAAATACAAATGGTTTCTTTGCCAGCAGTACATTCCGGTGTGATTGAACATGCATGTTAAATAGCACTGGTGTGAATGGGACCCAAGGACAAGGGTTATTGTACCTTGATGTTGCAAAAAAAAAAAAAAAAAACCTTTGAATGCGCAAATATTATGCAGTAATATTATGTCAAAGTATTTAAGATATTTAATGTGTGTTATTGTAATACATAAATCGGTAATCTCTACAATTTAACCTTCTTAACTCTAAATTGAGTTTATTAGTTAAGCGAACAAGACTGAGCTGGCCATATACAAGAATAGGAGTATGTATCCAGCTACTGCAATTAAAGATTTGACAGCTGATGTCATCTGACAGGACAATGCATTGCTAGTCATTATACTGAATTACAAAAAAAGAAAAGTGAAGACATTAAATTCACCTGGAGGCAAGGCCATTAATCATATGATGCAGACCAGGTTCATGTAAGTGTAGAACTACCATAATAAAATAGAAAACCCAAACAGATTCATCCAGAGTGATTTTTTTTTTACTTTCAAAGTTACATTTATATAAGCACCTACAATCGTTGCCTGTAGGATGTACATATACACTATTTTGTCAAAAGTATTGAGACGTCTGCCTTTACACGCACATGAACTTTAATGGCACCCCAGTCTTAGTCTGTAGGGCTCAATATTGAGTTGGCCCTCCCTTTGCAGCTATAACAGATTAAACTTTTCTGGGAAGGCTGTCCACAAGATTTAGGAGTGTGTCTATGAGAACGTTTGACCATTCTTCCAGGAAAAGGTGAGGCACTGATGTTGGACAAGAAACCCTGGCTCGCAGGCTCCCGTATTATTTATCCCAAAGGTGTTCTATCGGGTTGAGATCAGGACTCTGTGCAGGCCAGTCAAGTTCCTCCACCCCAAGCTCGCTCATTCATGACCTTATGGACCTTACTTTGTGCACAGTCATGTTGGAACAGGAAGGGGCCATCCCCAAACTGTTCCCATAAAGGTGGAAGCATGAAATTGTCCAAAATGTCTTGATATGCTGACGCTTTAATGCCGCGTACACACCATCACTTTATGTGATGAAAAAAAATTACGTTTTTAAAAACGTCACTTTAATTGACTGTGTGTGGGGGAAAAAGTCGTTTTATGTCTTGTAAAAAACGACCAAAAAAAATTGAAGCATGCTTCAATTTTATGTGTCGTTTTTCAAAAGTGCACTTTTTACTTCACAGAAATTGACCGTGTATAGCAAAAAACTTTGTTTTCTAAGACGTTTTTTCATCCACGCATGCCCAGAAGCTACTTATGAAGCAAGCTTCAATGGTAAAACGTGGTGGAACGTAACCTCACTTTGCAAGAACATTGTGAGAAAAACGATGGTGTGTAGGCAACTTCAGCTTTGAAAATTGAAGTTTCAAAAACTTCATTTTTTACTTCACAGAAAGTGTCATTTTTTTTCATCACATAAAGTGATGGTGTGTATGCGGCATAAGAGTTCTTCATTGGAACTAAGAGGCCAAGCCCAGGGCTGTCTTAATGAGAGGGCGCACTGCCCAGGGGCCTCGGCTGCATGGGGAGCCCCTGCAATTTTCCCAAAGCAGCTGGTCCTTGAGCCCACGCTGCCCCAAAATTGGAGGCCCCATGATGGCACTGAGAGCGATAGATGCAAAGGGGAGGCAGTCTGCCTCCTACCTACTTAATGTCTGTTTTCCTGCAATGTCATCATTGTAGGGGCCCCAGAGCATTACCTTGCCCAGAACCCATGATGCTATTAAGACGGCCCTGGCCAAGCCCAACCCCTGAAAAAACAACCCCACGCCATAATCCCCCTTCCACCAAATGATTTGGACCAGTGCACAAAGCAAGGTCCATAAAAGACATGGATGAGAGAGTTGGATATGGAGGAACGTGACTGGCATGCAGAGTCCTGACCTCAACTTGATAGAACACCTTTGGGATGAATTCGAGCAGAGACTATGAGCCAGGCCTTCACGTCCAACATCAGTGCCTGACCTCACAAATACGTTTCTGGAAGAATGGTCAAACATTCCCAGAGATACACTCCTAAACCTTGTGGACAGCCTTCTAGAAGAATTGAAGCTGTTATAGCAGCAAAGGGTTGGCCATATTGAACACTACGCAGACTAAGATGCCATTAAAGTTCATGTGCGTATAAAGGCAGGTGTCCCAATACTTTTGACAACATAGTGTACATACTCATGCATATACTACTGGTGTATTTAGACTCTGAACCATGTTATCTCTACACTGTCTGTTCAGGACAAAGCGAGAACTGAATGAATTTTTTAAAAGGCTGCCAAATCAGCTTAGTATATTCGAGTGCTGTCCCGAAGTTTAGGATGTCCTCACCCTACCCAATCATTATCCAGTCCTTTGAATGTAGAAGGTATAGGATGCAATACGTTTTATGCACACCATTCTTGTTTACTGTTAAATTCCTCCCCACAAAAGCTACATCATTCTGATCAACTCTTTATGATATAGGCACATTTCCAAATCTAAGAGGATCAGGATGAAGGGGCCATACATGACCACCAGTACAGGCCGAAGTGTGCCAGTACAAAGAATGGCAAATGGCTATTAATAGACTTGCCTTTCCACGTACACAACAAACCATAACTGCTAGCTGACCTCTGACAGATCAGGCCAAGCAAGCAAAGTAGTCCGATAATCTCTGATGTCAGACAAACGCACTAACCATGCTCTAGAGCAGTGTTTCTCAACTCCAGTCCTCAGGGCGCACCAACAGGTCATGTTTTCAGGATTTCCCTCAGATGAAATGGCTGTGGTAATTACTAAGGCAGTGAAACTGATAAAATCACCTGTGCAAAATAATGGAAAGCCTGAAAACAAGACCTGTTGGTGCGCCTTGAGGACTGGAGTTGAGAAACACTGCTCTAGAGAATAGATGGTGGTAGCCCAATGATGTGGAAGAAGTATATTGGGTGAGAAAATAATCCCCACCCTCCAAAAAAAAGGTTTTGTTTGGGTGTCCACTTTATTGCAAACACAGTATACACAAATGTTTAAATTTCAACCAAAAAGATTCACGTCAGCTGCTAAGACCCCTTTCACACTGAGGAGTTTTTCAGGCGTTTTAGCGCTAAAAAAAGTGCATTAAATACTGCCTGAAAAACTCCTGCCCTGCAGTCTCAGTGTGAAAGCCCAAGGGCCCAAGTCCTAGATGCTAGCCGCATCTTTGGAGCGGTATAGGAGCGGTGTGTTTACCGCTCCTTCCCATTGAAAACGATGGGAAACTGCATTAATACCGCTGGCAATGCGCCTCTGCAGAGGCGCATTGCTGGTGGTATTAACCGTTTTTTAAGCCGCTAGCGGGGGTTAAAACCGCACCGCTAGCGGCCGAATACCGCCGCAATTCAGACGGTATAGCACCACTAAAAATAGCACCGCTATACCGTCAGGGCACCTCCCGCCCCAGTGTGAAAGGGGCCTTAAAGAGGAGTTCCACCCAAATTTAAACTTCGGCTTAACCCACTCCTCACCCCCTTACATGCCACATTTGGCATGTAATTTTTTTTTGGGGGGGGGGGGGGGGGGGGAGTGGGGGCTTCAGGAGGAGTGGGACTTCCTGTCCCACTTCCTCCTTCCTGTAGGCGACTAAGCTTAATCGCCTACAGGAAGGGGCAGCTGTAGGCGATCGCCTAGGATACGTCACAGGTCCTAGGCGATCTCCTGGCCAATTATACGGCGCGGCGCCGGGCCGGGCCGCTCGCGCATGCACAGTGCCGCTCGCGCATGCGCAGTGGGTGCCCGGCCGTGAAGCCGAAAGCTGTCACTGCCGGGTGCCCACACTGAGAATGAAGACGCCGGCCGGGGAGGGGGGGGGGGAGAGGAGCGGAGCCCCGGCCAGCGCGTCGCTGGAGCAGGTAAGTGTCTGTTTATTAAAAGCCATCAGCTACACTTTTTGTAGCTGCTGACTTTTAATAAACATACAAATTGGCTGGAACTCCCCTTTAAGCTGGCCATAGCCCATAGGATTTATTATCTGATCTGATGAACTTACACCACACTTAGCTAGTTGAAGAAATGGATATGACCCTTCGAAGGCGTATATACTTTTCTGCTAATGTCCCATCTGATGTTTAGCATTGCTGAAGTGAAAAGAAGGTATTGCATATCACTTTATAAAGGACTTGATGAGTCTTGACTTTAGTTCAGGGAAATTCGACCTTCCAAAATGCTTCAGGGTACAAGGATTTGGAGTTTGGGTCTCGTAAACTAGGTTGATGCTTCGGGACTCTTTCTCTATCAAAGGAGCATGTTCCCTTGGAGGGTTAGTGACGATTGTGAGAATGTTTGCTTTGTATATTGTGAGAGCATATTGGAATGTCCTGAAGGTTGACCTGTACCTCTGATTTATGCATATGTCTCGTACTGACTTGGGTCATTAACTTGGCCTTTGAAAGGTGTCCATGGAACTAAATGTGGTTGTGCATCCTTGACAAATTATTATAAAATTAGGTATGTGTGTGTGTGTGTGAGAGAGATTATATATAATCTCTATCCCCATTTAGGACAAAGTGAGTCCTTGTAAAATCTCCTCTCCAAATTTTGATCAGCCTTTTGGCTTTAAACATCAGTGGTGAGATCAACCAGAAATCACGACTCCGCCAAGCTTGTACAGCCATTACAAAGTCAAAATGAAGCAGTCAAACTATTAGGAGCTGAAGACAACATCAGTGGCTGACCACCCGAAATATCACTTCTGGGTAAAATATATGGAGCCTATTGGTATAATAACATACAGAAAATGGGAGAGAAAGAAAGTCAGACATTACTCTGCACCTCTGCGCCTGCACCTAGCGACTATACTATTCTGAATGTAATGAGCAAAGCTGGCTTAAATGCACAAAGGTCTGGGCAGGTCTGTTTAGAAAGTGAAGCAAGACAATGAGCATCACATACAACTTTTTTTTTCTTATTCACTATCTATCAGGAATAGGATTTTCCCATTACAATATTTAAACATACAGTACAAACATCCATTGTAGACATATGGTAAGAGTGTAAAGGAATAAAGGAAGCTGCATGCAAACAGAAAGACACCTTTCAGCCAGACACAAGACAAACAAAAATGGACCCTACAGCATAAATAAAGACATATGACCCAAACAAGAACTGTGAAAATGGACAGAGAACATAAACATCTCAGAAAGGCTGGCGATACTATATATCACATGCATTACTTTGTATCACATGCATTACTTTGAAGGATGTGTCCATCATACAAATGCATTTCTACCAACAGAGCTGTAAACAGAATATACAATAATTGTCCTGTTACGATTCAAAAGATTAAAACGCAATGGGGAAGACTTACTAAAACGGTGGCACACAGAATCTGGTGCAGCTGTGCATGGTAGCCAATCAGCTTCTAACTTCAGCCTGCTCAATTAAGCTTTGACAATAAAACCTGGAAGCCGATTGGTTTCTATGCAGAGCTGCACCAGATTTTACATAATGCAGTTTAAGTAAATCAACCCCCGAAGTGTCTTTTTGATAGGATCAATAATGCAAAGGTCACATACCCCAAAGCTTTGCTCCTTAGTCCAATGCAACTATGAAGAGGCAAGTTCCAGGAATGTCATGCAGAAAGCGACTGTCCCAACACAGCTGTATGGCAATAGGCTACTCTTCCTTCCTCAGAGAAGTTTATTAGATTGCCCAGCAAATAGGTGAGCAAGCAGCTGAGAAAACTCTTGCCTGCCAAAGCCCTCCACTCTTCTGTGACATGCCAGGAATTTCCATGGTATTAAACGAGCACCTCGTGCAGGGAGGAGCTGTGTGGGGGGGAGTAAGGAGTGAAAGAGGCCTAGTCATCTTCAGTTTCATGAGAATGAACTCTTCATAACTAGCACCCAACTCTTCATCTCAGCTACAGCCAGATATTTAACATTGAAAGATAAATGATTAAACAACTTTGGCATTCAAAACAACATGACAATGACATCAAGTACTAGGGAGAAGGTTACTTTAATAATGCAAACTGCAAAAAAAAAACGAAACGCTAAAAAAAAAAAAAACAAGTGTTTGAATCTTATCTAACCACACTGCATGTTGAATATAGAAGAGGACACTATGCCGAAAAATTTCTAAAACTTTGTTTGTTTATTTATAAAAAAAAAAAAAATTAACAAAAAAAAAAACAAACAAAAAGGGAGACTAGGCCAAGGTACCAAAACAGAGGTTTCAGGACATATCACAGCAAGTACAGGCCACCAGGAGCAGAGTCAGGAAATATGGGAGACATTTTGCTGTTGGAGTATCTGCGACAAACATACCAGAGACTGACTCAAACCAGCAAACTCCATGTTTTAGGTAAGTTAAGTAGTTTGTTGTTTGGACCAAGCAGATCAAAACTATTTACTTCCCTAGCAGGTGCAGCAGCTGCGAATGCTGTATAAAAACTATATGTAGCCGTGATAACTACATACAGTATACAGCACTGTGTTCCGGGGTCCTATCATTATGGGCCCCCTATTAGATAGTGCCTGGCCTTGACTGCGCATGCGCAATCAGAGATCATGGAAATCTCCAAGATGAACATCTGTTCCATCAGCTGTAGTTGGAGCATGCGCAGTTAACACGCCGCTCGCTCCCGATGCTTATCAACGCTGCTTGCTTCATCAGTAACCCATCTCGATAGAACAGCGCTGGCAGCGCTCACTCAATACAGCAAGGGCGGATGTATTTTTCAGAGGGGCGGCTGTATTATTGAGCACTGGCCATCATACATTTCTTGTATTCAGTGAGCATGGCCTCTTATAATCATATCCGCCTCTTTGATAAAACCATCCGCCCCTTGCTGTATTGAGTGAGTGCGGGTAGCGCTGTTCTATTGAGATAGGTCCCCCATCTGATAGAGCGAGCGGCGTGTTAACTACGCATGCTCCAACTACAGCTGATGGATCAGTTGTTCATTCTCTGAGACTTCCGTGATCTCCGATTGTGCATGCGCAGTCTAGGCCGGGCACTATCTGATAGGGGACCCATATTGATAGAACACCAGCAACAAGATGGGGTGTTCTCATCATGCTCCCAGAACAAAATCAAGTTCGGCCGGGTTATGCCTAGCACACACAATGGGAATATTGTACCAAAAAAAAAAAAAAAATTGGAGCAATCATCTGATAATCTATTTATTAGTACACAGCTTTCGACAACCAGAACACTACAGTTCATGTGAAAATATCCAAAAAAGACATAAGAAATGTTTCTTGTGAGATATCAGAACAAATTATTTTTGTGTAATTAGTATAATATTGGTATGGAAAAAAATTGAGTGACTAAGACCACGCATGCTCAGAAACAAAATAATACATTAGAATACAGTGCATTACATCATTTCTGAAGTTATATTCTGTCTTACAAGAATTTTCGTGACTTTAGTAACCCATTCGTTTTTGATGAGACTAGCATGACAAAAACTAAACAGAACGATCATTTGTCTGATATTCTCATCATGTATGCTACAGTATGCTTTAGGCAAAATCAATGATGTGCAGCAGATGCTGGGGTGAGTGCATATAGAGCTGGTTACAGGAGATCAGCAGCACTGAGATATAAAAAAAAAGTGAAAACAGTATTTTATGGGGAAAAAGGTAAATTGTTTACAACGCACAATAAGTTGCATATGCTAAACGTCATCTGGTTGATCGAAGCTCTACTATAATGATAACCAATGTACTGTGACACACAAACTATTTATAGGTAGTAATTTCTGGCGCCTGCATAGCGGTGATCCAGTGTGGTATATCAGTTTTCATGTCTTTTATATATAGAAAGGAAGATATGGATCACTTTACATGGACACCTGTAGTGATGTCATACATCAAAGGCTGGATTCACACCCATGCATTTTTAGTGATTTTTGCAGATTTGCACTACAGAACGTGTCCCATAGGAAACCATGTTAAATGGCCTGTAGTGCAAATCAGAAAAATGCAAAAAGCACTAAAAATGCATAGGTGTGAATCCAGCCTAATAGAAGGATTACACCTTTTCCTTCCACTGATTTGTGTAGCGCCAGGCTCCCAATGACAAGGGCGCTACTATAAATTTAGGGGGTGTCTGAGCCAATAGTTGGGCTCGAACTTTACTAATTTCATGGAAATTAGCCTCTGTTCTGGCTATGGTTGTGCTTGCTAGAAGTTTTCCCTTGTTGCCTGTAAGTGGCGTTACCACTTCAGGCCCATGTTGGAACTCGGGCTACCGTGGTGTGTTAAGTGACCCTTCTCGGCAGTAGCCCAGTGGGAGTGGTGCCCCGCTGTGCATGCTGGGAAGGGATACTTAAGGGGCAGACGCCGTTTTTCACATTATAGGCTTACCTATAGGTAAAAAGAAGGTATCAGACCCATACAGAGTGGCTTTTTTTGTCAGGAATACACCTACTCAAACTCACATTGTGAAAAGGAGCAATAAAGCACAACAAGCATGCTGCATTACAAAGCAGGAATGTGGGTGGTGTGTAGGTAATAAGTAAATATAGTTAAACTTCGCTACATTATCTTTTATACACATTTTCTACCTTTAGGCATTGAAAAAAATAAAAATAAAAAAACTTGACAGGGAGGCGTTTTGAAAGACCAAACGATACATGGATAAAGAGGATAGAATGGAGCAGGCACACCACAGAATGTGCTGAATGTGCAGGGGTTATTAACATGAGCCGTTTTGCCAGGGGCAAGAACTGTGTGTCTAGCATCTAAATCCAGACAATAGGGAATCCCCATTAATATCATCATCTGGAGCTGTCTGCAGGATAGGTGGGAGAAGGGCGAGCACCCACTAGAACTGCCGTGTTGAGTCACAATTTTCAGTTAGAAAACATTCTGCTCTAGCCGTCTCCTGACTGTTTCTATTTGTTCAGTGTGCAGCACTGCCAATAAATAGAAAGCCTAATGTGCTATAACAAAGTGAGCTCTAATCTTCGGGTCCATGGGCAAAAATGTACATTTCGATTACCAAAGTACAATCAAATTGTTCACAAAACGCATTTGGTCTGTGAAAGTTCATATTAACCCAGATCATAGTATAGCTTAAAGTGTTACTAAACCCAGGACCCTGCATTCACTATATCTGGTCTCCCACAGTACATGGAAATGTGATTATTTTAGTAAATATAAACTGCTAAATGCCTTTTCTCATCAGCGGTATATAGCAGTCTTGCGACTTGTATCAGTTCCTAGTAAAGCTTGTAGGAGTTTTCATTTGCCCCTGATCCTCTGTCTGGACAGTGCTGATTGGCCCTGTGCTGATCACATGAACTCTCGCAAAAAGAAAGAAAAACTCTCTAGCAATACACACCAAACTTAGCATGTGCAGCCCGACTCCAAATGCTCTGTTCTATCACGATATGGGTTGAAGTCAGGTAAAGAGGAGGATCAGAGACAGGATCACAAAGCCTTTATACACAATACAGAGGATTAACCCCTTAGGTTCCACAGAAAGTAAAACAAGCATGGTTCACTGCATATACAGACTGGATTTTACTGCTGTGGGTTTACTAACACTTTAAAGTGGCTGTAAACCCCGCCTTACAACTTGCACCTACAGGTAAGCCTAGATTAAGGCTTACCTTTAGGTGCAAGAAATATCTCCTTAACCTACACGGTTAAGGAGATATTTGCAGTAAGGACGGCACCGATGTCTACGGCGCATGCGCGCTGTAGACAACGGCACAGCCGCACTGAGCGTGCACTGTTTGTCAATGGGTTACTGGGGGGGTTAATGCCGTAATCCCGCACATGCACGGGTATCTGCCGGTCCCACGCGCATGCGCGGGAGTGACGTCATCACCATTCCGACCAGTCACAGAGCCGGAGCGGCGATACAAGGAAGAAGATGGTAGGAGACATGACGGAAGCGGCAGAGGGGACTGAGGAGAACTTCGGGGGCTCCGATCTCCTACTAGCTCATTATGACTTTCTCTTGCAGGGTTTAATAAAATAAAGTTGAGGGTTTACTTCCTCTTTAAAGTAGTTAGTCACATTCAGCTCAGTTTTAATGTGTGACAACATACCCCACCAGTCACCATGAAATGTTCCATGGCAGATGGTGACTGCCCAAAAACATGATGAACCCCACAAACATTCAAGTTAGCCTACCCAGAAAACTTCCATTAAACCAGTGTTTCTCAATTCCAGTCCTCAGGCCCCCCCAACAGGTCAGGTTTTCAGGATTTCCCTCAGATGAAAAGGCTGTGGTGATTACTAAGGCAGTGAAACTGATCAAATCACCTGTGCAAAATAATGGAAATCCTGAAAACCTGACCTGTTGGGGGGGCCTGAGGACTGGAATTGAGAAACACTGCATTAAACAAAGATGAAGCACAGGTTAATATTGATACAAACATTGAATGAAAACCTCTATCAAGATTTTTTTTTTTTTAACAGATTGGATTGTAATTGGGTGTCAGTGGATTATAGTTTTTCTGCACAAAAGACACACATTTGTGTTTTCTGGGAACAAAGTGCCATGTTAGAAAATGTTACCCGATCACTTGTTTTCATCAGCATACAGAGTGACTGCACATTTTCCCCATCCAACGTCCTAAACAGGAGCACTCGTGCAAATAGAGCACTCCAAATCAGAAGACAATTGAATTGTGCATGCATGTCAGACCAATGTCTAATGTCTGTGGTGTACACGTCTTCTCCTAAAGGACAAGCAGCAGTGTAAGTTTTTCCCTTAACTATGTCAACTCTATCTCTCTGGTTATAATGAACTTACTAAAAAGGTACTACCACCTATGTATTGCCTTATTCCAAAGAAGTTTCTTCCTGTTTTCTCGTCTTATCCTAGACAGGACTGGTCAACTGCCAAACACTGGGCTCTGTCTGGATCTTTTCCTCTGTAGATTACAAAATCCTTAAATAAAGAATAATAAAAACAAAAAAAAAAACACACAACAACAACAACACACACAAAAGCTTGAGTGTGAGATTTGTCCATCACCATGGATAAAGGAATCTATATATGTATGGCCTGCTTATGCGCCATTATTGTAGATAGAGCTCCACTTACATAGGATACCTGTAAATTGTCAAGTATCATCTCATGTTATGATGACTATAATGATCAGTGAGCTGATAAGTCTGTATATTTATAGATTAAACTACCCATGTACAGTCTACCAATGGAATGCCTTAGACATACCACGTATAAAATGTTAAAAGCTTTTCTGCACAAAGTTTACTTTCATGCAATGTCAATGTTTGACAAGGCAGTCGGTGTATAAATATTACACTCTCTAGAGGTCGATCAGTGTACGCACTTAGTGTGCTGGGTAAAAACGTGTCCTCAAATTAATGTGCGTGACAACTTTTTTTAAATAATAATAATAAAAAAATAAAAAAAACGCATCAGGCAGCATAGCTCCACATTTTCTGAGATAGGAAAGAGGGACATGTGAAGGACACACATCCCTGAAGGGAGCGAGCATGCGGGTTTGCCACCACAGGAAGCAGCTTCCTATGGGGGTGCAAAAAGAAAAGGAGGAGCCAAGAGCCCTGGTGGGGGACCCCAGAAGAGGAGGTTCATGGTCACTCTGCAAGATACCATGTTTGTCATTTAAAAAAAAAAAAAAAAAAAAAAGATATATAGCTTTTACAACTGCAAGGTATTTAGAGGTATTCACATCTGTTCAAAATGAGGGGCAACTGTTTTGATTCCAAAAAGAAGGATTGCTCCTCAAAACGAGGGACAGTTGGAAGGTATGAGGCAGCAATAGCAAAGTCTGCTCTTTAGCTGAACAATTATTCTTTCTATAGCTCATTTTCATAGTTCTTTGCTTAAATAAAAGGATATTTTTCAGCATGCTTCAAGATTTCTGCACAGATTGTTGGTACCACATTTTTTTCTGTACACTAAAAACTTTACAACTATAAGAAGAAAAATTCTCAATGTGTATGTTCAGGGTTTCATAAAAGTATATTTTCCATATTTAAAGGCCCCTTTCACACGGGCGCCTCCACTAAGCAGAGTCCACTTGCTCAGCGGGGAAAATCGCCCCACTGATCCCCGCTGAGCAGGCTGATGACAGGTCTGTGTTCGCTCCGCTATGCAGAGCAGACACAGACCAGCTCTCCTCTATGAGGCAATTGGATGGAAACAGACCGCCTGTCCATTTCCATCTGATCCCCCAGACAGATGTGGACTAGGACCACCATCCATCTGTTTTTGGTGGACAGGATTGGATAGCAGGGGTGTTAGTGGACATGTCACGCCATAGAAGAGCCCGGAGGGTCCGATTAGCCTGTGTGAAACTAGCCTAAGAGAGTCTCATAGTTAACTCATTAGGTGAGTTGTTAAAGGTATACGGTCATCTGAACTAACAGACATAGGCTTTTCGATGAAGGCCCCAAATCTTTATTCTGCCACTTAAAGTGTTTGTTACCCCAGCATTCCATATTCCTAATTTGTGCCTGCTGTACCATGTACTTGTATGAAAAAGTATCCCGTTCTCTTTGTATTGCTTCCTTTATGTGAATTCCCTGGTTATTCTGCCAATCCCTCTGCTTTCCTATTAAAAACTGACCACACTAAGCAGGAGAACACACCATGGTCAGTTCTCTAGATATGCTGGAAACTCAGCTTGTCCTCCTACAATGATCAGACTTGTCCTAAAACACCCACTCAGCACAGCCTTTCACTGAAGATCAGTGTACCGTTGTTTCTCCTCTGCCCAGCTCTAAATGCAGCTGAGAACACAGGAAATGCAATTTTTTAATAAAAGGAAAAAAGGGATTTTTAATACAGCTTACCTGTAAAATCCTTTTCTTGGAGTACATCACGGGACACAGAGCAGCATATTCATTACTATGTGGGTTATATGGAGTACCTTCAGGTGATGGACACTGGCAATCTCAAACAGGAAGTGCCCCTCCCTATATAACCCCCTCCCATAGGAGGAGTACCTCAGTTTTGTAGCAAGCAGTATGCCTCCCAAAATGGTCCCCACAAGAGGGGTGGGAGCTCTGTGTCCCGTGATGTACTCCAAGAAAAGGATTTTACAGGTAAGCTGTATTAAAAATCCCTTTTTCTTTCTCGTACATCACGGGACACAGAGCAGCATATTCATTACTATGTGGGATGTCCTAAAGCAATGCTTTACTGAGGGGAGGGAGAAATCTTCCCAAGACACAAGGATTTAATTCAGAGATACTCTCAAATAATAATAAATCCAACTTAGTTGAGAAAATTAAATTTAAACTTAAATTTTAACTCAAGGGTGCCCCCCGATTCTGAGGGTCTTAAATCGCAGCCCGCAGCACTGCCTGCCCAAAGGCTGTATCTGTATTCCTTCTTACATCCACCTGGTAAAATTTTGTAAACGTGTGGACTGAAGACCAGGTTGCCGCCTTGCATACTTGAGCCATAGAGATCTGATGGTGTGCTGCCCAGGAGGCGCCCATGGCCCTGGTAGAATGGGCCTTTACTGACAACGGAGGAGGCAACCTCTTCAAGCCGTAGGCCTGAATAATTAACTGTTTAATCCATCTCGAAATGGTGGATTTTGCAGCTGCCTGCCCCTTCTTGGGCCCATCTGGCAAAATGAATAACACATCTGTTTTCCGAATCTTCTCTGTAGCTTTAAGATAGGCCTTCATGGCCCTGACAATATCCAAGGTATGCAGCAACCCTTCCTTTCTGGAAGTGGGCTTTGGAAAAAAGGATGGTAATACCAAATCCTGGTTCAGGTGAAAACTGGATATAACCTTTGGTAAAAAGGAAGGATGAGGACGGAGAACCACCTTGTCCTTATGCAGAATAAGATATGGCTCCTTACAAGATAAGGCTGCCAACTCTGACACTCTTCTGGCGGAAACTATGGCGACCAGAAATACCAACTTCCTTGTTAGTAAAACCAAAGGAACTTCAGCCAACGGCTCAAAGGGTTGTTTCTGTAGAGTTGACAGAACAAGATTCAAGTCCCACGGACAAAGTGGTGACTTAACCGGAGGATTAATACGCAAGACCCCCTGAATGAAGGTCTTAACCAGCGAGTGGGTGGCCAGCGGCCTCTGAAACCACACTGACAAAGCTGAAATCTGTCCCTTGATTGTGCTTAATGCCAATCCTTTATCCACTCCTAGCTGGAGAAAACTTAATACTCTATCAATGGTATATTTGCGGGAAAGCCATTTCTTGGACTCGCACCAGCCTACATAGGCCCTCCAAACCCTGTAATAAATTACTCTGGAGACTGGCTTTCTAGCCTTAATCAGGGTAGAGATTACTTGTCTAGATAGACCTCTACCCCTAAGAATCAGGGATTCAGCCGCCAGGCCGTCAAATTTAGACGCCGTAATGCAGGGTGGAGGATCGGGCCTTGTGAGAGTAGGTCTGGTCGTAGAGGAAGCGTCCAAGGGTCTCCCACTGACATCTTTAGGATTAGTGAGTACCATGCCCTTCTGGGCCATGCTGGAGCTATCAGAATGACTGGCTTGTGCTCCACCCTGATCCTGCGCAACAGGCGGGGTAGTAACTGGAGCGGAGGGAAGGCATATAGAAGATTGAACTGATGCCAAGGGTAAACTAACGCATCGGTCCCGCAGGCCATAGGGTCCCGAGTCCGGGACATGAACCTGTCTAGTTTCTTGTTGAGCCTTGACGCCATGATATCCACGTCCGGCATTCCCCACTTCTGGCAAATTATCTGAAATATTTGCGGATGCAGAGACCATTCCCCTGGCGACAGAGTCTGACGACTCAAGAAGTCCGCCTGCAGGTTGTCCACCCCGGGAATGAATATTGCCGATATGCAGGGCACATGATTCTCTGCCCATAGGAAAATTAAGCTCACTTCTCTCTGAGCTGCTTGACTCTTGGTTCCCCCTTGGTGATTTATATATGCCACAGCCGTGGCATTGTCTGATTGTATCCTCACCGGGAACCCCTGTAATTTGGAGGTCCAAGCCCTGAGGGCTAGCCGAGCAGCTCTGAGCTCCAAGATATTGATGGGCAATTGACTCTCCTCCTGTGCCCACGTACCTTGGTGAGTGCACCCATCCAAGATCGCTCCCCAGCCCTTCAGGCTGGCATCTGTGGTCACTATCTTCCATGTCACGGGGCTGAAAGATTTTCCCTTCAGTAGATTCTGAGGGTTTAACCACCAACACAGACTCTGCCGGACTCTTGATGAGAGTGGCAACGGAAATTCCAAGGCCTGTGGCCTCTTGCTCCATGCTGACAGAATGGCTGCCTGCAGGACACGAGTGTGACTTTGAGCGTATGGCACCGCTTCGAAGGTGGCCACTAGCTTGCCTAGTAATCGCATGCATAGGCGAATCGTTGGTTCTCTCTTGCTTAGAACCAGATGTATCAATTCTTTGATAGCCTCGACCTTTATTCGAGGCAGGAACACCCTTTGTTGTTCCGTGTCTAATGACATGCCGAGATATTCCAACCTTTTTGTGGGTTGGAAAGCTGATTTTTCTCGGTTTAGGACCCAACCGAACCTCTCTAGGTATCGAACCGTGAGAGCCACTGCTCGCTCCAGGCCAGGAGATGAATGATCTATGATTAGAAGGTCGTCCAGGTATGCTAGGACAATGATCCCCTGGATTCTTAGGTTGGCTAGAATTGGAGCTAGGACCTTGGTGAATACTCGAGGAGCCGTAGCCAACCCGAAAGGGAGTGCCACAAATTGAAAATGACGCCGAGCCACTGTGAAGCGTAGAAACCTTTGATGTGGCTGAAAAATTGGCACATGAAGGTAAGCATCCTTTATGTCTATGGAGGCCAGAAAGTCGTCTTTCTGAAGTGCGGCGGCTGCCGATCGCACGGATTCCATCCGGAACGAGCGTACTTTTAAGTACGCATTTAATCCCTTTAAGTCCAAGATTGGCCTGACATCGCCGTTGGGCTTTGGGATGATGAACAGATTGGAGTAGAACCCTAGCCCCTGTTCCTGGGCTGGTACCTCTACTATCACGCCTTGGTAAAGCAAATGATTTAATGCTGCCATTAAGGCGGCCTTCTTTGTCGGCTCGACTGGTACTCTCGACTCCTGATAATGAGGTGGAGGGATTCTTAGAAATTCTAATTTGTAGCCTGTGGCCACGGAAGACCGGACCCACTTGTCGGGAATGTCGGTCTCCCAAATTTCTGAAAAAAGACGCAGCCTTCCCCCCACCTTCGTGGGTGGGGGCGTCCCTTCATGAGGCAGACTTAGGGGCTGTCTTTGCTGGTTTACGATACCACTGCTTCTTGCCTCCAAAGGCTTGTCCTGGTGGCTTATTGTTAAAGTATGATCTCGCAGGAGGCCGTCGATACTGCCTGGAATTGGCGGGCCCCTGAGCAGGGGGAAGCTGCCGTTTGAACGCAGGTCCCCGGACCTTCTTTTTTACTGGTAGAAGTGTACTTTTGCCACTTGAAATAGTCTGAATGTATTTATCCAGATCTTCTCCGAAGAGTCGTTCTCCATGGAAGGGAAACCCTGCCAGGAGCTTTTTGCATGGGGGCTCAGCCTCCCAGTTCTTTAACCATAAGAGCCTTCTCATATGTACTAAAAATAGTGACAGACGAGACGCTTGCTGGATGGAATCCCTTATAGCATCCACCGCGAAGCACATGGCTCTAGGAATATCAGATAATTCTTCCGCCTGTTGGGCCGGAATAACCTTAAGCATTTGTCTTGTCTGGTCTGTTAGTGCCTGACAAACTCCAATAGCAGCCACCGCTGGCTGTATTACTGCACCCGCCGTAGTAAAGGATGCTTTTAAAAGCGTCTCCAAACGCTTATCAACCGGTTCTTTAAACACCTGTATGTTTTCTACCGGGCAAGTCAAGGACTTATTTACACAGGAGATGGCGGCATCCACCACTGGGAGAGTCCACTTTTTGGCAAATTTTTCTTCCATAGGATAGACGACGGAAAATTTTTTAGGTGGTAAAAAGATTCTGTCTGGTCGTGCCCAATCCTGGAAGATTACCTCCTCTAAAAGAGGATGGACTGGAAAAACAGCGCTACTGCGAGGCGTTTTCAAAGAGCCTAAAGATGATACGGCCGGACCCTGAGGTTCCGGTAAAGGCAAATTAAACGCCAAGTGGACCATGTCTGTCAGAGAATGAACCCAGAAGCTTTCCGCTTGGGAGGCCGAGCAAGGCTCTTCATTAGCCGAACCCTCAACCTCTGAACCAATTTGGTCCCGGTCCAAATGATCCTCCTGCAACTCAAATCCCCCCGGGGAGAGAACCTCAGCATCTGAGGGTCCACACTCAGGCGACGGAGACCTAGTCCGCTTTTTACCCGGTGTAGATTTGGCTATCATAGCCGCCAATCTTTTCTCTAGCCCCTCCAAGGAGGCGGCTAGCATACTCTCTGTGATAAACACAGGGTTGGGTGGATCTGATGTAGCCTCAGCACCAGATCTCCCTAATGGCTTAACCAAGGTGCCCAATGGTGTAATAACCTGTGGGGAAAGTACCGGCATAGGCCGATCTGAACCGTCAGAATCTGAGGGGGGGCCCCTTTCTTTTGTACCCCCTGATCCTGAACCCTTGGAAGCCATGGTACAATACCGAGGTACCCCTGCTTACAACCCTTGATGGTTGTAGCTAGGAGAAAATAATAGTACGGTTTTAGGGAACGGTATTAACAATTAACGTCCAAAAACCAAAAACGGGAAGACCAGTATGTTTCCTATATATTTTTTTTTTTTTTTTTTCAAAAACCTTTTTTTTTTTTTTTTTTTTTTTATGAAAACATGCTGTCTTCCCTCAAAAAATTGCAAGTATCCATCTGCTGTATAAGGAATTTTTTAGGCTAGTAACCACACAGCTAGTTCTGTTCACCAGAACTGCAATACTTCCTTGCGCCACTGGGTGCCCTCAGCCGCACTGCAACCGCTCTGCGTCCTCCTCCTTCAAGCTCAGCAAGCAACTGAGCTACACAGCATAGAGGAAGGGCCGCCCCTTCCTTTTATGAGACCGGATGTCCCGTCCCTCTTTCTCCACAACGGCGCGAATCATCACCCTGCGCCTATATTACAGGGCGCGCGCCCGCGCGCGCGCCCCTGTTGCGGAGGATGGGGCCACGCCGGAAGCGTCTGACATGCTGGAGGAGGACACCGCACGGCACCCAGACAGGTAAGGCCTCAGGTGAGTCACTGACCCCCCAGTCCTGGGAAAGCATAGCTAACACACAGCTCTTTTCCCAACCCAGCGCCCAGCAGACAATTTACAATGCAACACATATCTTTAGGAAGATCACACATGGGAGCCCATACACAGACCATCCTGTCTCTTTGATAGACATAGTGGCCCAAAACTGCCAATGCAAGAGCATACTCAGGCACATCCCCCAAAGATCTCCCTAGAGAGCCTGCCGACGAACCAAGTCCCGCAGGCCCCCCCTTTCTTACCTGCTCCATGCCGCAGGACTTTGCATAGCAAGCGGTCCAATCTTCCCCCATCTCCGTGGGTGGCGTACTAGACCTTCAGGCCCTGGGGTCCTAAAAAGGAACCCACTGTCCTGGGCCCATATAGCACCCTGGCAAACAGGTTACCTTAGGTACCGCAGAGGTTCTAAGTCCTGGGCCCAGGGTCCAGCTCTCTAAAAAGAGAAGCATTATGGGCAAAACCCCACGGTTTGGGGCCCGGGTACTGTCCACTTTGGCTCTGAGGCACCTTGGACAGATCCGGTTAGCCTGCCTTGATCCCAAGGATGTAGGAGACAAGCTATTCCATGACCAACACCTAAGACACTGGCGAAAAAACTGAGGTACTCCTCCTATGGGAGGGGGTTATATAGGGAGGGGCACTTCCTGTTTGAGATTGCCAGTGTCCATCACCTGAAGGTACTCCATATAACCCACATAGTAATGAATATGCTGCTCTGTGTCCCGTGATGTACGAGAAAGAAAAGAAAAAAAGAAAAAAAACAAAGGGCATTTATAATGTTTATCTATATGCATATGTTTTGCCTTTCGTTTTGGTTTTAAACTGAATTGGCTGTTTTATAAAGATGATCATTTACAAAACACTTAAAAAGTTTATGTATAGCCCAAATATTGAAATAAAAAATAAATAAATAAAATCCCTGCACTACTCCTTATCTAACCACAAAAAAAAAAAAAAAATGTAACTACCAAGAGCAGCTACCACTAAAATGTGTAGTTACAACACATTAATTGTTAATATTTGTGTATAATATAGTGAAGCATTCCACTTATTCAAAATATAAAACAAAAGATATGTTCATTCATCCAATAAACAGTCCCTGCTAATGAAAAGTAAATCACACCACTTTTTCAGTGTATGAACCATCTTTACCATTAAAAAAAAAAAAAAAAAAACACACGTGGATGCGTCCTCACCTCCTACGACGGACCTCACCACTGTAACGGAGGTCTAAATTTGACTTTAAAGACACATGCCCCTTTCACACGGTCGGACCGTTCAGGTGGCGGACCGGAACCGCCACTCCATGCATGCCTATGGAGCGTCAGATGTCAGTGGAGACATGTCCGCTGACATCCCACCCAATCTGATCCGCCAAAATCAGACGGATGGTGATACGTCCCCAGGGATACACAAAATGAACTTAATAATCAGAAAAAAACTAGGATTGAGATCCTAGCACTCAGATTACGTCAAAACAAATGAGCACCTACATACAAGTATACACACAAAACTGCAAGGATATCATAAGATTACGTTCAAAATCTGTGTGTATTGCAAAAAGTAACGGTTACAGCATAAAAAAAACACTTTGTTAATTGAAAGGTGGTGCTGCTGTTACACTTATAAAGGGTTCCTTGTATTATAAATGCTGACACCAATAAAGCACCAGCAAGGATTCCAACCACAGGAAATTCGAACTCACAAGAACCTGAAGCCCACAGTTTGAAGAGCGAAGTAAACTAGGCGGGAGGATAAACTCCACCGCACAAAGCCTCCTATTCACTGCCCTGCTACGTGTATGGAATGACCTGTTCCACAACACTTCTAGGAAAAGGAACAGCAGAAAGTCTCAGTCTGTAAAAATCCAACATCCCATTGACATTTCTAGTGCCGTCCTTATCAGCAACATAAACCTGAATTTTCCCCACATGCCTCCTAACTGAAGTCAAAACGACAATACATAATACGAAAAGTATTCAAAGGCAGAAGGGCAGACAAAGAACAGAAAAACAAAGATCAATGCTTTCATTGCTCTGTGACTAAACAATATACTCAAGAGCCAGATAAACATTAATGGAAGATTCAATTCACTAATGATTTCTCTCCTTTATATATTCACAGAATACATATAGCCACTGACATCGGTCACGGCTGCAGAGGAGCTTACAATATATTGTCCCTCTACAAATCAGAAAATGTTTTCGCAAGTTGGTCAGAAACCAGTTAGCCTACCACATTGTTCTTAAAGCGGGGTTCCGGGCATCATTTTTTTTTTTCCAAGCTAAAACTAATCACATTAAATAGTCCCTAAAACATATTAATAGCTCCCCAATCATTCCAGAAATCATTGCATCACTTGCTTTATATCCTCCAGCATGTGAAGCCCAGTTCCTTTTTCTTCCTGGTTTTCAGGGAGAGGTGCATGCTGGGCAATTTTTAGGCACAGTAATGCCCAGAGACTCCTGGGAAATTAGTGTCATCATTTCCCAGGAGGCAATGGGGTCTTAGGACAGGAAGTTGAACCAGGAACTAGGCAGATTACGAATACTGCCTAGTAACAGCCAGAAAGCGAGAAAAAAAAGGAATTTATTTTTTTACATTAAAGGCAAGCTGTTAATAGAAAGTTAATGTTTAGGGTGGAACTCCGCTTTAAGATGTGTGGGCCATAAAACAGGGAAAATTATTTAAGGCGACACTAAAAGGATATTCTATATACTAATGTTCCATTGCTCTCAGCCGCCTCCAAATTCTTTTTTTCCCCCTTTGTGATCTGACATCCTGTTAGAGGGTGGCCATGTTCATCCTCCATTGTCTTTTAGACACATGCCCCCTTCTATGAGAGCCTCCACTGCAGCATTTTTATTGGACAGCTTGGACCAAATGGTACTTTACCAAAGCTCCAAGCTGCTTATTGAGCTCAGTATCTCTGACAAGAAGTGAGAAGCACTGTGATCTCATCCTCTCAGTTTGCTGCAAACAGAGCGTGTCAGCTTGTATTTAAACTGGCCGCTCTGTATGTAGCTTATGACAGGCTGCACACGGTGCCCCATATCTCTGGAACCATAGGTGGCAAGGAACACCAAATTTGACCAGTGGTGGGGTAGAACTTCAGCTACATATTCCCCAAAGTCTCTGTGACCCCAGGTCGACAAGCTACGACCCACCATCTTTTTTTATGTTCATGGCTGACTGTACGTCCCTGGTGCATAGAGCAGTGCTCATGACCGCAACCAACATGCACAGATCATTCCAAACAATAGCGAGGATTCCAAACAAAGGATATGGAGGACAGAAACAAAAACCCGTCTTCTTTTTAGGCAGCAAAGCAACAAAATGGGATCATTTTATAGGCGGGAGGGGTGATTATTTTCTATACCCACTGTATGTGTATGCTATGCAACAACAGCTCTAAATACTTTTTCTCCAAGTCTATTGTAACTTTACTAACACTCTCGCAAACAGACTATGAATATTGTACCGCGTGATGGTTCTGTTGCTATCAAGAGAGTTCCAGTATTTAAAGTCCAGCTTTCTTACATCTACCTGTAATTTACTCATTGATCTGGGCTGGAAAGTTTATATATATATACACATATACTTTAAGACACAGACATAATAGTTGTAGGAGCTTTTATCGTCAGTTTCAACCTTTTTTCCGGTTTTATTTCCTGAGATCTACACAGGGCATATAAGAAATTGTGCAAACTCTTTAAGGGTGTATTGTTTAATCTGCTCATTGGACCTTATGTAATAAGAATACCTTTGTGTGGCTTATATTTTAGGTGAATGAAAAAAAGAAAAATGGAGTTAATCTTTCTTCAAGCCACACTCCAATAAAATTTCTCCTCTCCACCTTCTTTTTATAGGTTTTAAATACTGACTCCCAGGCGAGATCTCCCCTGTACACTTATCACTTGGATAGAAACCAGAAGTAAATTTCCTTGCTGGGGCACAGACTATAATGCAATCCACAGAGGATGTTCGCCTTCCTCAATCTACTATAACATTTTTTTTTTAATGCCTCTGTTGTAGTTGGGGTGGATGCTCCAATCAGAAAGTAGAGATTCTCTGTTGCTCCCTGTTCTGAGTTAATTGATATCCTCAAATAGAGACAATAACAGCAATAAAAACCTAACAGAAAACTCAAGTTGTCCGCACTAACAAAGAAGTCACTGACATTTTTTCTAGAACTGTGTGAAAAATTGGTGCTTATATCAGAGGGCAATGGACACAAGTCCCAGTTCTGCATCCACCAATGCTTATAAATGTAATCTAATGAAATAGCTGTTTTACTGAACTCCATGTGGTGCAACATCTTATAAATTTAAAGTAAACCTGTATTTAACTCATCTAGTTAAATATCTACAGCGGCTAAGAAGTGGAGATGTTGCAACTTTTTTTAATATAGAGGCCACTGGAAAGGCAAGTATAATGCTTCTTTTAGGTGCTATGAGTAGAAGTAACCCTGTGGTGTCTTGCAATAGGGAGCCAGTTGTGTGTCACCAGTAAGTGACATCTGGCTCCCAAAACCAAGATGGCAGCAAGGAGGAGCAGGAACCCCCACAAGCATCAGTTGCACAGAAGACAACACTGGGCTGGATGGACTTTTTCTGAATCAAGTTGAAAAATTCCCTAATGTAACTATTTTTTTTAGAAAATATATACATATTTGTATATGAACAATTTAAAAGCCAATTGGTGCTGCAGCAGGCAACACACTACTATGCATGCACAAACTGTATCCATACAGTCTAATGGAAAGCAGGTATACAAGGAGACACATTCTCAGTAATATATTCTGTGGAAATATACCCATGCACAGTACAACATGGCTCACAGGAGCTCTGAAATAGCACAGTGGTTGGATCTGGTCATCACTTGGAACACATTAAATAGGGAGGGCATACACATGGAGGAAGCCATACTTGCTCATTAGATATACATAATATGCTTCACACTTAAATAATAAGTCACATTGGGGAAAATAAATAAATGAATACTTTCAGGTTACAGTCAAACCGTGTAACTGAAATGTGCCCTTATGAAAAGATGTCACATGATACATGTTGCTATAATATTTAAAAAAACAAACGCAAGTTATGAGAACTTTGCACATTATGAAAAGTAAGTGTCTACTCAGCATGTGTCAAACACAAGGCCCGCGGGCCGAATCTGGCCCTTCTGTCCATTTTTATTTGACCCTCACACCTCTCCTGCGGCACCGCCCCCAGTTTCTTCTCGGCAGCAGCACAAGGTGAGGAGGGTGCACTGTGATCTAAGGGAAGGTGGGGGACTCTGACATCTGCTTAGAATTATGAGAATAATACAATTTCATGCCATTTGAAAAGGAGGGTCACAGACCGCCGCTGGCATCATTAAAGCGGAGGTTCTGTCTGACCAATATCCAATAAAGTTTCTTATGGATGATACCAGCGGTGCGCGACCATCCATTTCAGACTTATGATAGGAGTACGAGTGGCCATCATGCTGGTCTGCACATCAAAGTTGAAGTCTCACGTTATTACTAATCAAATGCAGAAGCAGTTATTTAATATCAAAAAGAGCAGATACAATTATATAGTCTTACGGATAAAAACAGCCCCTTTGAGGGCAACCATAATGTTATTGCGCCCCGCAATGAAATGAAATTTGACACCCCTGATCTACTTCCTGCAACCGTTCTCATTTTTCAGGCCGCTTCAATATAGGAAACATACCTAAATGTTTTTCCTAAAAAATATCAGAATGTATCCGACAGATACATTCCAAGATCTGACTTGGGCAATAAAGTGAATTAGGACCAAAAGTATCTACTAATGTGTTAGTAAACTTTGTAACGTTTTCCATAAAGACACTTCTACACAGCCACAGAGTTCTTAATCTACTATATAAGAAGGGTATATTTATTAGACCTGGGGGGGGAAAAAAACAGGAGTCCCGATTCCGAACAAACTAGGCTGGGGGCAGGGAGATGACGTAGCTGTATCACCCAACTACAGTAGGGAAAAATCAGATCACCAGCCTGGCTTTGATGTCTGGCAGAGTTGGGTAAATCGCAGGACTGGCTGGACAGATTTTTTAAATTTCACAGGTGAAGCAGATCATATATAAACTATACTATACTATACTATACTATACTATACTATACTATACCATAGTTGGGTTGAAGAAGTCCATCAAGTTCAATGAACTGTGTATTTGGTACAACTTTGTATATTTTTTTTAAAACTAGAATATATTCAACATGAAGAAAGTTATAAAAACATTTACCTATCTTTTTTTCTTAAAATGTATATTCAATAGCTGTGCAGTATAATAGTGATCTAGAATTATGTGTTGAGAGTTACAGTAGTGTTAACCTGGCCATAGACGGTTTGAATCTTGGCAGGAACTGGCCTAGATATGATCCATGTATGGGCGGGCTGAATGATCAATTGATCAACTTGGATATGAGGGAGGAGGGATGAGGAGGATCTGGGAGAGCAGATGGCAGCATGTAGAGGCAGCGGCTGAAGTTGACAGCGCCCGAGGACGTGTTGCCTGTCACTGTGCGCCATGTCTGCTGTGCCAAGCTAGGTAAAGGTGCGAGCAGGACTGGCACCAGCATAATCACTTCTTTAGTGCCCTCCCTCTCCTGGCACCCTAAGGCAGTCGTCTTGGCTGCCTTATGTTGGCGACGGCCCTGGTTGCAGGAAAGAAAAAGCACTCTTATCCATATAAAATTAAACTGATCACCATTAGTTCAGGAGCAGACTACCTAGACCAGTGTTTCTCAACCTTTTTGAGTCAAGGCACCCTTTAAAATTCTTCACAATGAGTCAAGGCACCCTATTCTAAAATGTAAAAAAAACTAAAAAAAACAAATAGTTTTATACAACGCAGGAAGCTAGTACAGTCTAATATTGCAGTGCTTCTCTCCCTCAGCTCTTACCCCAATGCTGACAAAGAAAGGCACAGGAGGGGCAATTAAGGATGCTGTGTAGGTGCCTGATGTCCCCCATATCAACCGATGATGACACTGGTTGTTAGGATGCTGGTGGCTGGAAGGTTGGAATGGGGCTTCATCCACCCACTAGCTTGTATACAATTTGTAGGCAATTGTGAGACATTTTGCCAAGGCACTCCTGAAGAAATCGAAGGCCACTTTCACACTGGGGCGGGAGGTGCAATGGCGGTCCAGCGCCGCTATTTTTAGCGGTGCTTTACCGCCGGAATTGCGGCATTATTCGGCCACTAGCGGCCGAAAAAGGGTAAATACCGCCAGCAATGTGCCTCTGCAGTATAGCCGCGGTTTTCCATTGCTTTCAATGGGAATAAGCGGTGGAGGAGCGTTATACACACCACTCCAAAGATGCAGCTAGCAGGACCGCTCAAAGTGTGAAAGCCCTCAGGGATTTCACACTGGAGAGACAGCAGCCGCAAAATAACGCCTGCAAACTGCCCCAGTGTGAAAAGGGCCTTAAAGCGGGAGTTCACCCATTTATGACATTTTTTTTTTCTCCCATAAGGTTCCTGCTCGTTCGGTCTAGGGGAATCGGCTATTTGTAGTAAAATATGAGCTGTACTTACCCGTTTTCGAGCTGCATCTTCTTCCGTCGCTTCCGGGTATGGGTCTTCGGGAGCGGGCGTTCCTTCTTGATTGACAGCCTTCCGACGGTCGCATCCATCGCGTCACTCGTAGCCGAAAGAAGCCGAACGTCGGTGCGGCTCTATACTGCGCCTGCGCACCGACGTTCGGCTTCTTTCGGAAAATCGTGACGCGATGGATGCGACCGTCGGAAGCCTCTCGGAAGACTGTCAATCAAGAAGGAACGCCCATTCCCGAAGCCCATACCCGGAAGCGACGGAGAGGATGCATCTCGTAAACGGGTAAGTACTGCACATATTTTAAAATAAATAGCCGATTCCCCTAGTAAAAACGAGCAGGAATCTAAGGGGGAAAAGTGCCCTCTAAGGGTGAACCCCCGCTTTAAGGCACCCTGGTTTGCTACATATAATGCCAGCTACATCTACTAAATGATAAGAAGCTAAGCATTACAGTATACTATTACTGTATGTACAGTACAGGTAAAGGTGCATTAATAAAGCGGACAGCAAGCCCCTATATGAGCACACACTCCTTTAACCAGTATAAAGTATTAGGGCTTCTTAGAAAAGAACACTCCAAACAATCCTGAGAACTAGATGACGGATTTATGATTACGTTTCATAGCATGGTAAGAGCAAGTTAGAACAATTTGTGTTCCCTTGGGATGGATAGGTAGTTGGACACACCAAACACATTCATTCTTGGACAGAAAGAGAATTAAAAATAGATCTGGGAGCCACACCCTCTCCAGGTAATTAGCACACACCCTCTGGCGTACAAAGCCACAAGGAATAAATTAAGGTCTCCTGAAACGTGTGATGGAGAACCGAGTACTGTACACGTGGCCAGGAACCTGGTATAAACCCTAAAATTCATCCACTAATTCTATCATTAGACTTAATATATGTAAGGGGACCAACCAATGCAAGACTGGGGCCTGTTTCACAAAAGCCATTTACAAGCACAACCGCATACTGCACAAGCTAAAATATGATGAGTGTTGGGTTGGTGTGGACATGTATACAAAGTCTGTCCAGAAAAAGTCCAGGCTTTGTAGCGAGAACAGTTTGCGTGGCATCGATATAACCTGGCAACCATAGAAAGTGGACTGGAATGCACATGCATGAACAATGACGACTATACTGTACTAGCCAGTAGGGGCACTAGATGCCATTGAGTGAGCATGTGTACTTTGTGGCTATTGCATGCAAAATGACTGAGCCAGCAGAGCAATAAATCTGCATTCAATTTTCATTAAGCTTTAACACGGAATTCCGCCACGGAAACTATTCGGATTATTCAGAAGGCTTTTCGGGATGATGCAATGCAAATAAAAGTGTGTCACAAATGCTTCAAGCTGGGTTCACACTGCAGCGCACTCCGGCTCACAGCAGAAGACCATTGGGTCTCCATTCATCATTTCAGGTCAGATTTCAGCCCAAATTTTGGGCTGAAGTCAACCCTGAAACGGACCAAAAGATGCATCGGACATCTGTGCAATTCGCACCGGAGATGTACGAACCAGCTTCATAGAGAGCCAGTCACAATCTCCTGCTATGCGAATTGGATGCGGGAAAACTCACATCCAAATCACAATAGTGTGAACCCAGCCTTAAAGTTGGTTGAGAATCTGTTGTAAGTGATGCACGTTCTGGAACGCCTGCAACAAGCAGAACACCGGAGAATGTTCAATGTGTATGGACTGCAATCAATAAAGATCAGCGACTGACAGTGCGAGAACTAGGAGCTGATCTGGGTATTCCAAAAACAACTGTCCCTGAGATTTGGACACAGGATCTTGTGGAAGAGATGATGGGAGAACTGTGCGAGGTCCCAAGGTGCCTACTTTGAATAAGACAGAGGCCTCATTGTCCTGAGTACAAATGTTTCTTGCACCTTGTATCGTCTTCAATAAATGTCTCTACTTTTTATATTACATGGCTGGATACTTTGACAGACTTTAGATACAAAGTTTATATTCTTTTAAAAAGGAACCTGTAAAAGCAATCACTGGAGCCGCTATGGTGAATTTATTTTTGAAGAGACAATGCCAGTTTTGGGGGAGGGGGTTATTTTTGTCCTTGCTTCACTTATTTCTTATCCAAAAAAGCATACAGCCACTGAAGCATCAGGGGCACTCGATATGCAGATATCCTTCTGGTTGCCAAGTCAATAAGGGCAACATCCAAACACCTACTAGACATGTGCGCCATCGATAAATGTGTTCCATTCCGTTTCGTATTAGCGGTTAGTTCGTATTTCGTATCCGAAATTCCATTTAGATTCGTACGAAATATGGGCTACAAACCCAGGAACTCAGCAGGGGTACAGCCCCAGTAGGAAGTCAGCACAGCACAGGGATGGTGGGAGCCCCTCATAATGAGCACAGCAGGGGTACAGCACCAGGAGAAAGTCAGCACAGCCCCAGGAGGAAGTCAGCACAGCCCCAGGAGGAAGTCAGCACAGCCCCAGGAGGAAGTCAGCACAGCCCCAGGAGGAAGTCAGCACAGCCCCAGGAGGAAGTCAGCACAGCCCCAGGAGGAAGTCAGCACAGCCCCAGGAGGAAGTCAGCACAGCCCCAGGAGGAAGTCAGCACAGCCCCAGGAGGAAGTCAGCACAGCCCCAGGAGGAAGTCAGCACAGCCCCAGGAGGAAGTCAGCACAGCCCCAGGAGGAAGTCAGCACAGCCCCAGGAGGAAGTCAGCACAGCCCAGGGATGGTGGGAGCCCCTCATAATGAGTCAACGACTGTAGCCCGGGCCGTTAGTTTGTATTTCGTAATTCGTGTCCGAAATTCAATTTGGATTGAATATGAATTTTCGTTAGGTTCGTTAACTTTTCGTAACAATTACGAACGTTCGTTATGATGAATTTAAAAAGCAAACCCAGGAAGTCAGCACAGCACAGGGATGGCGGGAGCCCCTCATAATGAGCACAGCAGGGGTACAAACCCAGGAAGTCAGCACAGCACAGGGATGGCGGGAGCCCCTCATAATGAGCACAGCAGGGGTACAAACCCAGGAAGTCAGGACAACACAGGGATGGAAGATTTCCCCTCTATTACTTTTCTGGGGACAACCCAAAATGTGGGATTTTCTTTTACTTTCAACGATAATGGTAAACAGGACAAATAGAGAGGGTGCACCTCCCTAATGGGGACACAGACTACAACAAAAACTGACAGGTGTCCTAATTCCTCTCCACTCTATCCAAAACAATAAAAAAAAAAAAAAGTGGTGGCCAGGTGTAAATTAACACAAGTCTGTTTATATCTAACTGCCCGTAGTGCAGAATGGTCGGAAAAACTGACAGCCGGACCTCACGAGTGAATAGGGGGGGGGGGGGATTTACTCAAGTCCATTCTGTATCCAGCACTGTCCTATCAGCTCTTCTCCCCTCTTCCTAGTCTCAAAGGTTTTACTGACCGCATTGGGAGCAATTGGCTCTTGCTGCGATCAGTCAAATCTTGTGAGGAGGGAGCCGAGCCGAGCTTTGTGCATCTATAGACGCACACAGCCTGGCTTAGAAGCACGCTTAAAGTGGGGTCCCACACACACACTATATATATATATTTTGCCCAAAAAAAAAAAAATGTGAAAAAAAAATTATACTCACCAGAAAGCGATGTTGCTATGCGTAAGTATCTCTTCTGCCTCTTCCTCCACCGCGGTCCTCTTATTCGTCCTGCGTCGCGGTGTCTTGTGGTGAATGGGGCGCGCTGCCTTCTGGGAACTGTGTGTAACCCAGGAGGCAGCTGCCCATTCACAAAGCGCCGTGCGAGTCGCGCATGCGCAGTAGGAAACGGGCAGCTCCCGGTTCTCTCTCTGTAACGAGCGATCGCGTGTGCCCGGCGGCGATTGCGCCCGCCGGGCACGTGCACGGCAGCGAGCGCCTCTGGCAGCGTGCACGCGCCCCTAGTGGCCTGCGCAAGAGCCGACGTATAGCTACGGGCTCTCGCGCAGGGGAGCCGACCTGCCGCCGTATAACTGCGGTGGCTGGTCGGCAAGAAGTTAATTTAGTGATAATACTGTCACTGTATTAATAACACTGGCTGGGAAGGGGGTTAACATCTGGGGTGATCAAAGGGTTAAATGTGTGCCCAAGTATGCATAATGTGTGTAAAGGTTGCTGCTTCCTCTGTACAGAGCTCTGTGTTGTTTATCACAGAGCTCTGGGCTGTGATTAGATGCAACTAATTGACAAGTCCCAGCCATAAATCATTGGTTGAGACATGCTGACAGGCTCCTGCCGTGTACACTTACAGCAGGTGTCCGATGGGGGGGGGCACGCGTGCGCACACCCTAAACCCAGAAGTAGGCAGGGACATACGGGTATGTAGCTTTGCCTGTAGCGACCACTCGTAGTTAAGGTAGGCTGAAAGGCATATAGAATGGAAGAGTTTCACTTTTTTTAAAGGACTGTGCTGAATGTTGTACATATCAGCTAGACTCTTTTAGACTATGTTTTGGTAGCAAAGTGGGGACCTACTCAATATTAGATGGGGGGGGGGTCCTAAAGTTATGGCCGATTGGTGTACATTTGAGTATACGTGTGAACAGCCATTCACTTCTATGGCCAGCTGTACGTCACCTACTGCTCCCCAGGCAGGGGAAAATGCTGGGATTTTACATGATTGCATTTTTAAGCTTCAAACCAGGGCTCAAGTCCTGCGAGAACGCGTGGGAACGGAGTCCCTGCACTTTTTTCACAGCAGGAACTCCGTTCCCTTTGCAGGACTAGAGCAGCCGAGCCACCCGAGCCAATCCTTCACTAAGCGGCGATGCCCAGCTCGAGTCTTTGTCAGGGGCAGGCGAACCTTAGTAATCCTTTATGTTACCGGCCGCTTCCTGTATATGGATTCATCAGGTAATGTGCGGGTATTCCGTCACTTCCTCGATGCCACAATGTCTCCTGGGAGCAGGAGACATTGCGGCATTGAGGAAGTGACGGAATACCCGCACACTACCCGATGAATCCATATACAGGAAGCGGCCAGTAACATAAAGGATTACTAAGGTACAGTGGATCAAAAAAAAAAAAAAACATGCGGTTTAGTAATTATGCATATGAGTGTATCTTTTTTTATTTTTTTTTGGTGGGGGAGTGGATCTTGGGTGGAAGTTCCCACACTTTTTTCCCCGGGACTTGACCCCTGCTTCAAACCATCCATGTGAATGAGATATAAAAGACGAGACGTGAAGGGAAATCTTCCCAATGAGACACAGATGACAAAAAAGAAAAGAGAACGGATGTGGTTCTAACAAGTTCCTACTTTCTATAAAACTAAAAAGGTTTTGGTTGTACATACAGTACTATAGAGGAGACAATATGAGGAGCATGCAGGGACTCCAGGTGCCAATATCCATTTTGAAATGAAGAACATGTTTAGCTCCGGGGTATCCAGGATGAAACAATAAAATCTATGCAGGAAAATGTAATATAGAACTGTTCCTGACATAAAAGAAAGGTGTCCTGGCAGAAATACAATGTGAATGCTGGGATCCCCCCACCTGCACTATTGTATTGGGTCTCTAATGACTGATGTTGATTGAACAGATGGGTACACAGACGGGTACACCCAAATCGATCGCCAGGTTCAGCAGGACACAGATATTTCAATACGTGTATACCTGGCTTTCCTCCATCCATAATGAAAGTCTCAAGGACGACCTTTCCGACATTTGCAATCGGTTGTTAGTATCAGTGTATAATAAAAGTTAATCATTTATGGCAAATAAAAGCTGTAATATTTCTCATAATATTCTACAAACTTCTACATTAACCACCTCAATACTGGCCACTTTCACCCCCTTCCTTCCCAGACCAATCTTCAGCTTTCACCGACAATTGCGCGGTCATGCTACGCTGTACCCAAATTTAATTTTTTAACATTTTGTTCACACAAATAGAACTTTATTTTGGTGGTATTTATTCACAACTCCGTTTTTTCATTTTTTGCGATACAAGCGGGAAAAAAAAAAGAGCGGAAATTTGGAAAAAATAAATATATATATTTTCTTCTATTTTAAAAGAAATCCAATAAAATCAAATTTGGGGTGGCGGGGGAGGCAGTTTTCAGGGGCTATTTATAGCGCTAAAACCAAAAATAAAGAAGAAATTCCGCGCTGGAAAATACACAAAAAACTGTAAAAAATGCAAGCCAGCACTGGAGGATAAATTCAAATAGAAATCCCAATAATGATCAATAGCAATAAAGTGCAGCGCAAAACATATAAAATTAAGTAATAACACAATTGATAATCAGATATAAATTATATATAAAAATATATATATATATATAACTCTAATATTAACACAAAAAGAAATCCATAAAAGTGCATCAGTGAAAAAAGTCCAAAAGTGCTCCAAATAATGAAGTGACTGATTGTGATTGAATCTCAGAAAGCTGTGATCGACAGGAAGGTTCCTTCACCAATAGCTAAAAGATGGCCCCTCACCTCAGCCATTCGACCATGGCTAGGTCACAAAACTTTTGAAAAACCTCCAAGGTAAATGTAAGGACACGTCCAAGCTTTAAAGGTTACCAGCAGGCAGCAGACAGCTCAATACTCCCAACGACCACAGAGAAATATATGAAACAAAAAGGGAACAGACTAGTGCTCTCTGTCTCAAACTGGATTTAATAAGTAAAAAAAGGCCAAAGTAAACTCACATTTTGCAACACTCAGAGCCGAGTGTGAAGCGTATCAGCATAAACGGAGCTCCAAGGCTTCCGAGTCTTTACACAGCTCACACATCAGCGTTGGGTCGGCGAGCGCGGGTGACATCACGAAGCTCCTCCCCCTCGTACGCGTTACGTTCCTATGGGCGGAACTTCCTCAGCGTGGGGTCAGAGAGGCTAACGTGAACGTCCCGCAACGTCATAAATAGTGTGTGGTTGCCATCGCAACACACCACACTAATTCCCTGCTCACCTGCGCCATCTAGTGCCCAATAGACAAAAGGCAACTTTTAAAGCTTGGACGTGTCCTTACATTTACCTTGGAGGTTTTTCAAAAGTTTTGTGACCTAGCCATGGTCGAATGGCTGAGGTGAGGGGCCATCTTTTAGCTATTGGTGAAGGAACCTTCCTGTCGATCACAGCTTTCTGAGATTCAATCACAATCAGTCACTTCATTATTTGGAGCACTTTTGGACTTTTTTCACTGATGCACTTTTATGGATTTCTTTTTGTGTTAATATTAGAGTTATATATATATATATATATTTTTATATATAATTTATATCTGATTATCAATTGTGTTATTACTTAATTTTATATGTTTTGCGCTGCACTTTATTGCTATTGATCATTATTGGGATTTCTATTTGAATTTATCCTCCAGTGCTGGCTTGCATTTTTTACAGTTTTTTGTGTATTTTCCAGCGCGGAATTTCTTCTTTATTTTTGGTATCACTTTTAATTCATTTATATTCACGCTGCAGGAATGGATGTTTTTACCTATTTGGAGAACCGGGAGATTGTTCTCACCGATGTATTTTCCAAAATTAGTACCACCTCAGATTCAGGAGACCTGATTCTTTCTTTTAAGAAGTTAGGTCATCTTTTTGAAAAAAAGATAAAAACCTGGTGGGACATTGTGACTTTTGAACAATACTTAGTAACAAAAATTATCCCCAGAAGACTAAGGTGGGATTTGCCGCCAAATGATGGTCTGGTGGATGATGAGTCTAATCTAGAATGGTTCAATTTTTTTACAGCTAAAGGTTTTGAGTTAATTAAATTTCTATTGACCCGCAAGCAGCGGAAAAAGAAATGGCTTGAAAGCCAGATTAAGGTTATCTCTGACCATGTTGAGCAACATAAGGATGATCCAGAATTCCTACGTCTTTCCGGAGAATTGAAAATTAAACTTGTTAAATGGGACAAGGAAATTCAGGAGAAAAAGCGTAAGAAATTCCTACGGGACGTAGATGATTTTGGAGCACCTAATGTTTATAAATGGCAGCTATTGAACTCTCGGACTTCTGACCAAGTTCAATCTTTGCCTATGGATACCTTAGAACTGGTATCTACTCCTGGAGTACAAGAACCACAGAGTTTTTGGGTTACTAATACCACTCATAATAGGACCCCTGTTGGATCAGTTACACCCACAGGGAGAGGGTCTGGTAATTCTAGGGGAAGGGGAAAAAATAGGAATGGTAGAGGTAAAGGTAGAGGAAGTCACCAAGTAGGGAAGTCTGTTCATACCTCCGCTTCTCGTGAAACCCCCCCCTGGAAGACTGTGTCCAACAGAGGGAGGGGTCAGTCTAGGGGGAGAGGGGGCTTTCCATCTGTGACTTACCCTAAACCATCTTCATTACCTACATACAATTACTATGCACCCCTACAAAATTATTGGGAGGGACCCCCACCCCCCACTACTCAACAGCATTTTTTAGGGCAGGGGAGGACCCCTTGGAGGGGACCTCCGCCCGGCCCACCGGCATGGACTGGCGAGTGGATGGCACCACCGCCCCTCCCTTACCCTCCTCCTCGGGTTTTTGTACCCCCTGCAACGGGACAATCTCGACCAAAACGAAAAAACCAAGAGGAGTCAGAGGGGGGAGACGAATCCAAAAGGCCAAGATCTTGATTGGTACTGGGATTTTTAATCTTAGTGGAGTGACCCTTACTGGAGATGAGATGAGGGTTTTGGACAAAGGTCTAAAATTCGCACCAATACGTAATTTAAATAAATTCGAGACATATGTGAATGTCCAGAAATATGTGAGGAATTTAAATTTGAAAAAATACTTTCTCTCTAATCCTATAGAAAGGACTCTCTCTATGGCTTCTAAGCATTCGAGTCTGAGAAATAAGTCTGTTTTTAATCCCCATAATGCTGACACCAAACATCTGGAAGTTTTTCGGAATTTGGTGTGCAAAGATCTTGATAATCTTAGGATCAAAAAAGTGAGAGACTCTCAGTGTATTCAGCGAGGTATTGTTTCGCTGGAACAACGTAATAACATTGTAATCCGCCCCGCGGACAAGGGGGGTGGTCTGGTGGTCCTCAGCAAGGCCTACTATTATGAGGAGATGGGTAGGTTGCTGGGTGACCAGGATACTTATCTCTTGTTACGAAGTGATCCAATGGTGAAATACAAAAATGAGCTTCACCTTTTGATAAAAGGAGGTAAGGACTCGGGCATATTGAATAAAAAGGAAGCGGCCTATTTAGACCCTTTCCATTGTCGGACCCCGATAATTTATTTTCTTCCTAAATTACATAAAGACGCAGAACGACCTCCTGGCCGTCCAATTGTAAATGGAATTGATTCCGTTACGTCCCGTTTGGGACAATACTTAGACGTCTTTTTGCAGCCTTTGGTTCATAGATTACCTGCTTACCTTCGGGATACAAAGCAAATTATTCAAATCCTGAACTCTATTCCCTGTACAGATAGTACTATATTGGTAACTGCCGATGTAGGCTCTTTGTATACCATAATTGGGCATGATGCAGCCTTGGCATCAGTGGCATGGGCATTAGAGTCCACTGATTTGAGTCCTGAACATACTGGTTTTCTTCTGGACAGTTTGAGATTCTGTCTATTGAAGAACTATTTTTGGTTCAATAAGGAATTTTTCCTACAGCAGCGAGGAGTTGCGATGGGAGCTCGTTTTGCTCCCAGTGTGGCCAATCTTTTCATGGCCCACTGGGAGCAGGATGTAGTCTTCCACGACACACCCCCTCAGCTTCTCTGCTACCGCAGATATATAGACGATCTGGTGATGGTCTGGGAGGGCGATATGCCCTCGTTGGAGACTTTTATGGCTAAACTAAATTCCAATGATAAGGGCATTGTCCTAACTTGGACTGTTTCCCCTGACCAGGTGACGTTTTTGGATCTTGAGATTTTTAAATCTGGATCCATGTTGGCTACCAGGAATCACTTTAAGGCTGTAGATCGAAATGGGTATATCCCTTTAACTAGCTGCCATCATAGATTGTGGCTATGCAATATTCCTCGTGGCCAGTTCGTCAGACTCCGTAGGAATTGTGCCTTGGATTCCGATTATGCGGTACAGTCTGAGGAATTGGCCACTAGATTTGTGTCTAAAGGTTATCCTATGTCTTCTGTGAAGCAGGAGATAGAAAAGGTTAAAAACCTGGACAGGAATCTGATTATTATGGATAAACCACCTATGGCTGAAGTGGATAGATCCAATTACAAAATGCTGTTGGATTATAACATCCAACATAAGAAGTTTGAAAAGATTGTGGCCAAACATTGGCCGGTCTTAAAGGGAGATGTGGTCCTAGGTCCGGTTCTTCCAGAACGTCCACAATTTGTGTATAGGAAGGCCCCTTCGCTTAGGGATCGGTTGGCTCCAGGGGTGATAGATCCACCTGTCATCCCGAGACCCAAACTTTTCAATTTCCTATCAGGTTTTTATGCCTGTGGCAGATGCGCAACCTGTAAACATGCCAAACATAATATCAAGAAACGGAAGTCCTTTGTTTCTAATATTACCGGAATGGAATATCCAATCAAACAACTAATTACCTGCTCGACCACTGGCGTGGTGTACATGCTTGAATGCCAGTGTGGATTGCAATATGTCGGGCGTACCTCACGTGAATTACATGTGAGGGTTGGAGAACATATTAGCAACATCCGACGTGGCATTAGGACTCATAGTGTTTCTAAGCATTTTAGGGAATGCCATGGTAGAGATCCTAAAGGCCTGAAATTTTGGGGCATAGAAAAGGTCACCAAACATTGGAGAGGAGGGCATTACATACGACAGTTGAGCCGTCGTGAATCTTTTTGGATCTATGAAACCAAGGTTTCGGCTCCATTAGGCCTCAATGTTGAGTTCGATCTCAATTGTTTTATCTCTAATCGATAATTTGTATTTTTCAATTTTTCAGTATTTGGGGAATTTTAGTATTTTTATTAATTTTATTTATTTTAATAATTTTAATTATGTATTAACATGTATTTTTACCTTTTACATTTCATATGACTAGGTTTCTGTACATAATATTGTAATGTAATTAATTTTGCATACTCATTTCTGTATTTAAAGGTATTGAAATGTTAAGGCATGTTATCTTGCCTAGAATATACTGTTAATATATTCTTATATTTTTAATGTTTTCTTAATATGCTGTTAATTATACTGGACTTATCCGCTAATTTTAGTGGTATTTTCTGTTTGTTAATGGCGAGGCGATCGTGGCTGACGTCACGTTTTATAGTGATTTATTTATCTTTAAAGTACCTGCTGGTCCTTCTTTAATTAGGTGGACCGTTTATCCTGTGCATTAAAAAAGTTATAGCTTTTTAGTTGCCTTTTGTCTATTGGGCACTAGATGGCGCAGGTGAGCAGGGAATTAGTGTGGTGTGTTGCGATGGCAACCACACACTATTTATGACGTTGCGGGACGTTCACGTTAGCCTCTCTGACCCCACGCTGAGGAAGTTCCGCCCATAGGAACGTAACGCGTACGAGGGGGAGGAGCTTCGTGATGTCACCCGCGCTCGCCGACCCAACGCTGATGTGTGAGCTGTGTAAAGACTCGGAAGCCTTGGAGCTCCGTTTATGCTGATACGCTTCACACTCGGCTCTGAGTGTTGCAAAATGTGAGTTTACTTTGGCCTTTTTTTACTTATTAAATCCAGTTTGAGACAGAGAGCACTAGTCTGTTCCCTTTTTGTTTCATATATTTCTCTGTGGTCGTTGGGAGTATTGAGCTGTCTGCTGCCTGCTGGTAACCTTTAAAGCTTGGACGTGTCCTTACATTTACCTTGGAGGTTTTTCAAAAGTTTTGTGACCTAGCCATGGTCGAATGGCTGAGGTGAGGGGCCATCTTTTAGCTATTGGTGAAGGAACCTTCCTGTCGATCACAGCTTTCTGAGATTCAATCACAATCAGTCACTTCATTATTTGGAGCACTTTTGGACTTTTTTCACTGATGCACTTTTATGGATTTCTTTTTGTGTTAATATTAGAGTTATATATATATATATTTTTATATATAATTTATATCTGATTATCAATTGTGTTATTACTTAATTTTATATGTTTTGCGCTGCACTTTATTGCTATTGATATAGCGCTAAAACGCCTGAAAACTGCCCCAGTGTGAAAGGACCCTTAGAGCTGCCAAAATATTCGTCATTTCTGTTTATCCAGTCCTGAGATTTACACAGCGCTGCCATGGTTCTAACACTTACAAGTCTTGTTCCTCCCCCAGCCTGTGGTTGGATGAGCTCACATCTCTGTCATTGCTCTCTCCTCCTATCAGCATGTTAGTGCCTGAGCTCTGCAGCACAACTGACAGGCTACTTGTGCCGTTTCTATCTCCCCCAGCCGATGCGCGTGCCTGGCGGCCATGGTGTCCGCCAGGTACCCGCGATCGGCGGTTACACGGACAAGGACGTGGATCTGTGTGTGTAAACACCAAGGGCCAAATTCTCAGTGGAGATACGACGGCGTATCTCCAGATACGCCGTCGTATCTCTGCGTTGTGCCGTCGTATCTATGCGCCTGATTCTTAGAATCAGTTACGCATAGATATCTATTAGATCCGACAGGCGTAAGTCTCTTACGCCGTCGGATCGTAACTGCATATTTACGCTGGCCGCTAGGGGCGTGTATGCTGATTTACGCGTCAAAATATGTAAATCAGCTAGATACGCGAATTCACAATGTACGCCCAGCCGACGCAGTACAGTTACGCTGTTTACGTTAGGATTTTCCCGGCGTATAGTTACCCCTGCTATATGGTGGCGTAAGTGCGGCGTACCAATGTTAAGTATGCCCGTCGTTCCGGCGCCGAAATTTGAAAATTTTACGCCGTTTGCGCAACTCGTACGTGAATGGTGCTGAACGTAATTTACGTTTACGTCAAAACCAATACGTCCTTGCGGCGTATTAGGAGCAATGCACACTGGGAGATTTCCACGGACGGCGCATGCGCCGTTAGTCAAAAACATCAATCACGTCGGGTCACAGAACATTTACATAACACACGCCCCCCTGTTCCAAATTTGAATTAGGCGGACCTACGCTGGCCGATTTACGCTACGCCGCAACTTACAGAGTAAGTGCTTTGAGAATACAGCACTTGCCCGTCTAATACAGCACTTGCCCGTAACGTAAATCGCATACGTTACGCCGCCGCAAAGATACGCCACTGGACGAGAATCTGGCCCAGAGATCCACGCCCTGTCAGGGAGAGGAGACCGATGCTGTGCCCCTTGTACATAGGGACAACCATCAGTCACCTCCCCCAGTCAGTCCCCTTCCCCCACAGTTAGAAACACTATGCAGGGCACACATTTAACCCCTTCCTCGCCCCTAGTGTTAACCCCTTCCCTGCCAGTCACATTTATACAGTAACCAGTGCATTTTTATAGCACTGATCGCTGTATAAATGTGAACGGTCCCAAAAATGTGTCAAAAGTGTCCGATGTGTCCGCCATAATGTCGCAGTCCTAATAAAAATCGCAGATCGCCGCCATTACTAGTAAAAGAAAAAAAAACAAATTCTGTCCCCTTTTTTGTAGGCGCTATAACTTTTGCGCAAACCAGTCGCTTATATGTAGAAGAATACGTATCGGCCTAAACTGAGAATTTTTTTTTTTTTTTCAATTGGGATATTTATTATAGCAACAAGTAAAAAAAATATTGTGGTTTTTTTTTTTTTCAAAATTGACGCTATTTTTTTGTTTATAGCGCAAAAAATAAAAACCACAGAGGTGATCAAATACCACCAAAATAAAGCTCCATTTGTGGGGAAAAAAGGATGTAAATTTTGTTTGGGAGCCAGGTCGCACGACCGCGCAATTGTCAGTTAAAGCGGCGCAGTGCCGGAAGCTGAAATTTCGCCTGGGCAGGAAGGGGGTATATGTGCCCAGTAAGCAAGTGGATATTGTGCAAACAGTTAGCGCAGTGTTTGTCAATATACAGGGAGACAGCACAGTTACAATACAATAAAACACAATGGGGTCCTGCTCATAAGAGCTTACAATCTAATTAGGTACATGCATGTGGTGGTGAGAGCTGAAGACCCCCCCCCCCCCAGGAGGGTCCAGTAGAACACACTGATAGGACCCCCTCCTGATGACGTCACAAACAATAGAGGACCCAGAGTGTGACTTTGTGGGAGGTGCAGCTGGACAGCGCTGGATTGGCTGGCTGGGTATACGGTTATAGCTCCACCCAGGTAAGAAGGGGTTAAAATAAATAGCACGTCCCCCTTTAACGAAGACTAGGTATACTCCCCATAGAGGCAGAGGTTGTGGAACTACAAGTCCCAGCAGTCCTCGGAGGGAAATAGCAGCGCTCAGTACACAATGAGGTCAGTGACATGACACAGGAAGGTAAGTCCCGAGTACATACCTCAGGTGTGGGGTGGTCCGGGGAGAAGCGCTCACCTGGAGACTGCACTGCCGGGAACGTCGGAGGCGCCTCACCTGGGTGGAGAGGGAAGTGAGTCAGAGGGGGCGGGGCGGACAGTCAGAGGGGCGGGGCGGACAGGTAAGACGACACAGGAGAGTCGGGCGGACATTGGTCTGTTTACATGTCACCGTCTCCTCTGTGCTCTACAATGACAACACATGAAGCCGTCGCTCCGTCATTGTACCATCAGATGTGCTTTCTTGTCTCCCAGCCCTGGTGGGGGTTCCCAGTACTCCCCCCTGTGTATGATGGATGGATCATACAGCAACATGTACCCTGTGATATTTCACTCGTCACTAATCTCCGCATTATCACACCTATTTATATAATAGTACTATCAGTCCCTACAAGCCAGCCTACATGGATCAACATGTGTCTGATTCTGCAGGGAGACCAGATTTCTATCAATGTATGGCCATTGGGCAGGCTGCTTGTACAGAAATCAATCTACTGATCGACTGACTTTGTTACCGATCAACTTCTGTGCAACCGACCTGTTGGGTTTTTGGCTATAGCCGGTGTTCTATCGATATGTTCCCGCAGTCAAAAAGTGTCCACGCATGCGCAGAATAGAAGGGTGCTCCAGTTGAGTTGCCGATCAGCGAGAGTGACGTCACCATAGCGCGTGTGCACATCGTAGGAGTTTTTTTTTTCGACGGGCAAAACCATTTCATGGGCACAATTGAAAGTTATACAAAGACCGGAGGGACACCGTAGATGTCAGATTGTACCTCGCTGTAAATACGGGGCACAACAGCGAGGCACAATATGACAAATACGGTGTTGGGGTACCATCCACACGGGTGTTTTGCCACTCTGCAAATTTCAGCTGCAAGAATCTACTGATTCCTGCTACTGGGACTGACAGCTGTGTGTGGCTGCTGCAGCTATTTGTTCCTGTTGGCATAGCCAGCGATCACCTGTGACGATCGCAACTAAACGCACACAAAGATCTATGCACCCATACATCTGAAAAGTGTGCTGGGGTGGCTGCGTGCCCCCCAAATGCAGACACTGGGGGTTATTTACGAAAGGCGTAAACCCACTTTGCACTACAAGTGCAAACTACAAGTGCAAAGTGCCCTTGAAATTGCACTGAAAGTACACTTGGAAGTGCAGTCGCTGTAAATATAAAGGGGAAGATCTGGAATGAGGGGAAGCTCTGCTGATTTTATCATCCAATCATGTGCAAGCACAAATGCTGTTTTTTATTTTCCTTGCATGTCCCCCTCAGATTTACAGCGACTGCACTTCCAGGTGCACTTTCAGTGCAATTTCAAATGCACTTTGCACTTGTAGTTTGCACTTGTAGTTTGCACTTGTAGTGCAAAGTGGATTTGCCTTTCATAAATAACCCCACTGTGTGTTTGGTGCTGTACGCCTGTCAAACTAGGATGTGTGGGTGTATCTGTATAGCCTAGGGTGACCAGACATGCACAGTTTCCAGGGACAGTCCCCTGATTGAGAACACTGTCCCCGGACCAAGTCTGTTCCCAGTTTTGTCCCCGGATTGGATTTGAACAGGGGCTGGGGCATCATCAGTAGCTAAAATCATTCTAAATATAAATATTTTGCATTTCTCTTCCTCTTTATCCATGGACTGCTACATTACAGAGGAAGTAAAGTTCCATCATTAAATTTTACCTATAGGTAAGCCTACAATAAGGCTTACCCATAGGGAGTGTAAATATCTCCCAAACGTGCGCCATTTAGGAGATATTGACCGTCATGCAGCCAGTGACATCACTGGCGCATGCACTCTAAAGGCACAGTCACCCGGGCCATTCTTTCAGAGCCCACACGCGGGAGTGACATCATTGCGGTCCTGGCCAATCACAGAGCCGGAGTCCGCGAACCCGAAATCAAGATGGGTGAAGATGGAAGCGGCCTCCAGCCATGACATTGCATTGCTGGAATGCTTTGTTTTCAGGTAAGTTTCACGTAATGTGCTAGTATGCGATGCAGGTACATGAATGTACAGCAACAGCACCGTAAACAGTACTCCCTGAAAATTATCACAAGGAGAGAGCCAACGGGATGGGGAAATAGACCCTCAGCTTCCCTATCAGGTTCCACCCACAGTCAACATTACTGGTTTCTGTGAAGCCAATAGCTCCTTAACAACCTATGACGGTTGGGGAGGGATAAGGTAGCGGCAGTAGCCACCCAGCTACACAGTGTACAGAGACAGGCACTCGACCTGTCTCTGTATGCTAAGTTTGAGTTGATTTTAAAGGAACACTAAAGCTTTGTTTTTTGGTTTTTTTATTTGCCTCCACTGTGCAGCTCGTTTTGCACACAGTGGCCCCGAACCTGGTCTTCTGGGGTCCCTCGGCAGCTGTCTTGGCTCGCCCCGCAAGAACTTTCCACCTTCATGCGAGCGAGCATGTTGGAAAGTCCTTGCGGGCGCGCTCCTGTGATACAGTGAGCAGCTATGGCCGCTGGCTGTATCACTTGGCCTCGCCCCCCGACGCGCCGCGTCATTGGGTATGATTCACAGCAGTGCTAGCCAATGGCTGTGCTGCTTCCAATCAACCAATGAATGAGCCAAGAAGCCGGCCCAGAAACCTGCACGTTCACGCGGTACTTTCGAGGGGTCAGGTAAGTAAAGGGGGCTCGGGGGTCGCTAATGCTCGGATGTTTTTTCACCTTAATGCATAGAATGCATTAAGGTGAAAAAACATCTACCTTTACAACCCCTTTTATTACCTCCAATTTCATATCTACTAACTGGAGCTAATTATTTTTGGATTTGGTGTAGTCAGGCTATGCGTTGTAAAAGTGGCACTATTAAGAACTTGCCTGAGTATGCTTCATGTATTGGTAAACCTACTGAAACTGGCCGCAGGTATTTTTGAATCTGGCGCAGGCCATTTAAAGGGCCATACAACCAGAAATGTTACATAGTTACATAGTAGGTGAGGTTGAAAAAAGACACAAGTCCATCAAGTCCAACCTATGTGTGTTATTATATGTCAGTATTACCTTGTATATCCCTGTATGTTGTGGTTGTTCAGGTGCATATCTAATAGTTTCTTGAAACCATTGATGCCCCCTGCTGAGACCACCGCCTGTGGAAGGGATTTCCACATCCTTGTGTCAAAGGTCTATATAGAATCCCATCCCCCTACTATGTATAGGACATTGTATTTTTCAGTGTCATGTGCTGTATCTCCGTGTTCAGTAGACTGCAGGGAGCACATGGCAATACTCCAACAACAGAGGTGGAAACTGGCATTGCAATATTAGTGGGTTATCTGGGTATTGGTGCGTCTAGCACAGTCTGGAAGATGAAGAAAGGTAAGTGTAGGCACTTCTTCATGCTTGTCTTTATCGTTCTATGTCATCTTTAATACCTGTCAGATATGATAGGTTCATTTTGACAATAAGGCTAATAATTTAAAGCCATCATGTGACAAGTGTAGGTTGCATAATACAACATAAGACTTCATAAGACTCCAGTAATATCTCACCCAGCCGTATCATGTACATGCTTGTTAATACGTATAAGAAGGAGCATTACACAATACAGACAAGTCCGCAGTACTTTCAGGTGTTCATTCTTTGTTCCATTACATACTCAGAACAAGTACTTTGTTCATTGTCATGCCCATTTAGCACATTAAACATTTAACATTGGCAACATTTAAGAGGCGCCATGGAGTTTGTAATGTGTCCGCCTAACATATTTCCGGCAACATAACACTTGTTGTCCTAGAAACAAACTATAACAATACAATATACTATCAGCCTCAGCAACCACAAAGGGCGAGTCATATCTCATAAATTCGAATGGTTATGAAGCTGACAGTTTATTGCAATTACAAGAAAAGGAGAAGATGAGACATTGGGCCTGATTTACCAAGCCTTTACTCCATGACTCATGGAGTAAAAGCAGGAGTAGCAGCCGTTTGGCCATTTACTAAAGAAATACGCTGCTAGTGCAGTGTATTTCCCTAGTTACTAATGTGCTCCGTGCGCCCAGGAGAGGGTGCATTGTGCACCAGTACAGACCTGGCGCACGGCACATTAAACTATAAATTGCGGGGGTTCGGGCGGGAGTTTATTAAGGGGGGAGGTGGGGGGATGCAGGGGAAGTGAAGTGACATGTGTTTTGAAGTGTTTGGCGGGCCGAATTGAAAGGGAAAGTGTTTTTTGAAAACAGATCCCCGTACGCTTGCACAGTGCGCCTGAACCTCGGGAGGTTCATTTGCATACTGGGCATGCGCAGAGAGAAAAGTCAGGGATTCCCGTGCGCCCTGTCAGTACGCCGTGAGAATCTTGGTAAATACCAAGCGGCGTACCCGTGAATGCGCTGCGTGACGCGGCGCACGGGAATCTCCGAGCTGTTTTCAGCCCTGAAGGGGAACTCGGCGCCAAATTTCAAACTTGAAATCGGCGCGGGTCCCCCTTCAGGGCTACATTAGGCTCTTAGGCTTGGTCCGGAACGTGAGGGGTTAAACCCGCGCCGATTCGGCGCGGGGGTCCCCCCCAGATCCAAACCAAGCCCTCATCCCAAGCATGCAGTCTGGCCCGGACAGGAATGGGGGAGGGGACGAGCGAGCGGCCCCCCCCCCCTCCTGAGCCGTACCAGACCGCATGCCCTCAACATGGGGGAGTGTGTGCTGTGGGGGAGGGGGGCACTGCCCCCCCACCCCAAAGCACTCTTGCCCCCATGTCGATAGGGACAAGAGCCTCTTCCCGACAACCCTTGCCATTGGTTGTCGGGGTATGCGGGCGGGGCTAATCGGAATCTGTGAGCTCCCTTTAATAAGGGGGCCCCCAGATGCCGGCCCCCCACCCTATGTGAATGAGTATGGGGTACATCGTACCTCTACCCATTCACATGGGGGAAATGTAAAGTAAAAAAAAAACACCACACAGAATAAAATATTTTATTAATCTGCTCCGGAGCCCCCCCTTTCTTCTTTAGCTCTCTTAGAAGGGGGGGTTTCTTCTCTCCCGATCTTCCGCCGGGACCCTGGGCTTCGGTGATTTCTGCCGGGGGAGGGCGCCCTCCCTCGGTCCTCTCCGGAGCCTTCCGCCGGATGCCCCCACCCCATTTAAGCTCTTTTTCATTAGGGAGGGGCATCCGGACTTCGGGGTCTTCTGCCGGGGGATGGCGCCTATCCCCCGGTCTTTCCGGTGCCTTCCGCCAGGGTTCCGGTCTTCCTGGTCTTCTGCCGGGGGTGCGCCAACTCCCCGGTCTTTTCTCTTCTGTCTTCTCTGCTCCCTCTTCTGCCTGGCTCCCCCGCGGAGCCAGGGCTTTCTTCCGTCTTCTTTATTCTCCCTTCCTTCTTCTGCCTGTCTCCTCCGCGGAGCACAGGGCTTGTCTCCGCTGTCTTCTCCCTTCTCTTCCATTGGATGTTGACACGACGAGGTCCGGCGCTGGAATGCCGTCTGAGCAGTGGGCATGGACTTATATAGGGCAATGCCACCATGTGACCTCAACCCATGTGACATCACATTCCCATCATGCCCAGGGAATGTGATGTCACATGGGTTGAGGTCACATGGTGGCATTACCCTATATAAGTCCATGCCCGCCGCTGACACGGCATGTCAGCGCGGAACCTCGTCGTGTCAACATCGAATGGAAGAGAAGGAAGAAGACAGCGGAGACAAGCCCTGTGCTCCCGGAGGAGACAGGCAGAAGAAGGAAGAGAGAAGAAAGAAGACGGAAGAAAGCCCTGGCTCCGCGGGGGAGCCAGGCAGAAGAGGGAGCAGAGAAGACAGAAGAGAAAAGACCGGGGAGTTGGCGCACCCCCGGCAGAAGACCAGGAAGACCGGAACCCTGGCGGAAGGCACCGGAAAAACCGGGGGATAGGCGCCATCCCCCGGCAGAAGACCCCGAAGTCCGGATGCCCCTCCCTAATGAAAAAGAGCTTAAATGGGGTGGGGGCATCCGGCGGAAGGCTCCGGAGAGGACCGAGGGATGGCGCCCTCCCCCGGCAGAAATCACCGAAGCCCAGGGTCCCGGCGGAAGATCGGGAGAGAAGAAACCCCCCCTTCTAAGAGAGCTAAAGAAGAAAGGGGGGGCTCCGGAGCAGATTAATAAAATATTTTATTCTGTGTGGTGTTTTTTTTTTACTTTACATTTCCCCCATGTGAATGGGTAGAGGTACGATGTACCCCATACTCATTCACATAGGGTGGGGGGCCGGAATCTGGGGACCCCTTTATTAAAGGGGTCTCTCAGATTCTGATAAGCTCTCCGCCCGCATACCCCGACAACCAACGGCCAGGGTTGTCGGGAAGAGGCTCTTGTCCCTATCGACATGGGGGCAAGAGTGCTTTGGGGTGGGGGGGGCAGTGCCCCCCTCCCCCACAGCACACACTCCCCCATGTTGAGGGCATGTGGTCTGGTATGGCTCAGGAGGGAGGGGGGCGCTCGCTCGTCCCCACCCCCATTCCTGTCTGACCAGACTGCGTGCCTGGGATAAGGGCTTGGTTTGGATCTTGGGGGGGGGCCCACGCTATTTTTTTGGGCCCCGGTTTAACCCCTTATGTTCCAGACCAAGCCTAAGAGCCTGGTATGCACCTGGAGGGAACCCACCTTATTTTTTTTGGGGGGGTCTGGAGTTCCCCTTCATGAACAGCGATCTGTCATTTACACATGTCGGTCCCATCCCCCCCCCCCTACAGTTAGAACACACCCAGGGAACATATTTAACCCCTCCCTCGCACCTAGTGTTAACCCCTTCCCTGCCAGTGGCATTTTTTGAGTAAGCAATGCATTTTTTACAGCACTGATCGCTAGAAAAATGCCAATGGTTCCAAAAAAGTGTTCGATGTGTCCGCCATAATGTCGCAGTACCGATAAAAATCGCTGATCGCCCCAATAACTAGTTAAAACAACAAAAAAAATAAATTTGTAGACGCTATACCTTTTGCAAAAACCAAACACTAAACGCTATTTGCGAATTTTTGGAACCAAAAAGATGTAGAATACGTATCGGCCTAAACTGAGGGGTTTTTTAGTTTTTTGAATATATATTTTTGGGGATATTTATTATAGCAAAAAGTAAAAATATTTTTTACATATGTGGGCGGGACTTACGCAAGTCCCGCCCACATATATAAACATCGTTCAAACCACACATGTGAGGTATTGACGCGTGCGTTAGAGCGAGAGCAATACTTTTACCACTAGACTTTCTTTGTAACTATAAACTGGTAACATGGAAAAAAATATAAAAGGTCGCCTATGGGGATATTCACGGAATTCATTTTGGCCCCATTGCAGGAGTGTTTCCAATAGTAAAGCGTGACATGTAAGGTATCTATTTACTCAGTGTAACATCATCTTTCACATTATCCCCAAAAATTGGGCTCACTTTTGTGTTTTGTTAAATTTTAACCACTTGAGCCCGGACCATATTTCTGGTCAATGACCGGGCAAGTTTTTGTGATTCGGCGCGGCGTCGCTTTAACTGACAATTGCGCAGTCGTGCGACGTGGCTCCCAAACAAAATTGGCAACCTTTTTTTTCACACAAATAGATTATTAAATGTGCGTGTTTACTTCTGTCTTTAACACCTCCCCTTCAGGCTGGAAAGCATCAGATCAGGGGAAACAAAAAAAAAAAGCTCTCATTCCATTGCAGCTTGGTTCCTACATGTGTGATGAACTGAGCATGCTCAAACACTTAGAAAAAAAATATCCTTTCTTTTTAAAAGGTGAAAAACACTCATTGGATGCTCATAGAGCGTGGTTTGGGTTAATTGCAGGTGTGCCCAATTACAAGCTCACCCAAACTAGAGACTGCAATTTGTTCATGTGATTTCAATTGATTCATTACTAGCACTGTTATAAAAAGCTTGGATCGATCATTCCTCAGCTGCCCTCAGAAGGGGCAGGCTGGCAGAAATGCTGTTGCTAAACACAAATGTGGTTTGTTGCATGGGTTTTGTTTTATTTTGCCAATGGTTTTGGTTTATTTTTAAATAATGTTCACTTTGATGTATTTGTCTATGTGGCCTTATTTTATGAAAAATGTGTAAAGCTATGGTTAATTAGAATTTTGAAATGTATTTTTGTTTGTCTTTTTTTGCTTTCCTTGTTTTGTTGACCAATAAAAATTACTTTAAAATTGTTAAGTTTGTCTTTTGTTACTTTTTCATGCTACATATGTTGACAGCTGCAGCTGAACTAGGTTTGGGCCTAACAAATTATGTGTGATTTTTGTCTAAGCTTCTTTCCTGGTGTGTAATCATGAAATGTTTGCCATGTTTATTCTCCCTGACTTTAAAGACAAAAACTGGTAAGTATTTTATTTATTCTGCAGTGGTCCTCAGCCCTCAAGTACCCCCGACAGGACATGTTTTGGGGATTTCTCTTATCAAGAATTGCTGTCCAGACTATTTTAAAGCACATGTGCAAGATGAAGGAAAACCTGCAAACATGGCCTGTGGGGGGGGGGGGTTTGCTATTGGTGGACAGGCTTGACGTGCTGATTTACAGCACTGTGCTTAAATCTAGCGCAAGGCAATCCTATTCAAATTGTGGGTGTTTGAGGGAAGCCAAGTGAGTGTTAGAACCCCTGCTTTGTGTTTTTTTATTTTTGTGTTGAGCTTTGTGTCCCTTTTCTTAAAATTGGCTTCACTTCCTGTCACACAGCTGAACAGGAAGTGAGGTTAAAACCCTACCAGTGTCATTTCTTGGGGACACCGGTCAATCTAACTAGTGTCCCCATTAAGCAAATTGCACTCCAGCACTGCTGTGTACACCCCAAATCATGGGTCTTCAAACTACGGCCCTCCAGTTGTTCAGGAACTACAATTCCCATCATGCCTAGTCATGTCTGTGAATGTCAGTGCATTACAAGGCCTCATGGGATGTGTATTTCTACAACAGCTGGAGGGCCGTAGTTTGAGGATCCCTGCCCCAAATGATTATTTAGTTTGGGGTTTAGTAAAGGCAAAGCCACTCTGCAGTACAAGCATAGTTGCTGAAAATCAGAGAGGAAGCACTGATGGTTTTAACATCCAATCCTGTAGAAGCAAAGTTGTTTTGTTTTCTTTCTTCCTTGCTTTGCACTTGTAGGAGTGGATTTGCCTTTAGTAAATGGACCCCAAAGTCCAAGATCCCTAATAATTTGGGGTGTACACAGCAAAATGCTAGAGTGCAATTTACATAATGGGAAACTATTTAGATTGATCTGTGTCCACAAGAAAATATATTAGTAAGGTTTTACCCTCACTTCCTGTTTGGCTATGTGACAGGAAGTGAATGAATTAGAAAGGGTGAAGACACCTCACAAATGTTGTCACTATCAGGGGTGCAGACATCCCCAAAAAAATGAGCAGATAATACTTATTTGCAAATTAATAATTTTTTAGTTAACATTGGGTGGGGTGCTCTAACACACACATTCCTACATATTAGCAACGCTCTATCCTGGCCTATTGGCATGGTTATATTTTCTTCGGGCTCTCAATAAAACTCTATGAAATTTGTGCTTAAACTAGAACCAGGGGCGGACTGACAACTCATGGGGCCCCCGGGCAATAGAAGATTATGGGGCCCCTCTGGCTTACAGATGACCACCACGCCAGGAGGTAGTGCAGAGGCGGGCAGCTAAAATCTTGGGATATTCACATTAAAAGCATGTCATTTTCGGACATATCAGGGACAGATCTAAAAAAAACACAGATTTTTACATACTGTCCCTGGTTTTACTGAGCCTGGCAACCCGGATGGGGCCCTCGGGCAGTGCCCGAGTGACTCAATGGTCAGTCCGCCCCTGACAAGAACTATAATCAACAAGTTTTATTTTCTTTCATTTTGGATAGAGTGAGGGAGGGTTATAGGCCCTGTCAGTTTATTTTGTATTATCTGTGTCCAATTGGGGAGATTTGCCTTCACTTCCTGCCCCATAGCCAAACAGGAAGTGAGAGAAAAACTATGCAAATTAACCACTTCCCGCCCAGCCTATGGCCGATTTACGTCCGGGAAGTGGTTACACAATCCTGACAGGACGTCCTGCAGGATTTCATGCCGCACGCGCCTGTGGGGGCACGCAGCGCGGCGATCGGTGATGCGGGGTGTCAGTCTGACACCCTGCATCTCCGATCTCGGTAAAGAGTCTCTCACGGAGACGGAGACTCTTTACCACGTGATCAGCCGTGTCCAATCACGGCTGATCACGATGTAAACAGGAAGAGCCATCGATGGCTCTTCCTCACTCGCGTCTTACAGACGCGAGTATAGGAGAGCCGATCGGCGGCTCTCCTGACAGGGGGCGTTCGCGCTGATTGTTTATCAGCGCAGCCCCCCCTCGGATCACCACACTGGACCACCAGGGATGCCCACCCTGGACCACCAGGGTGTGCAAAAACAAAAAAAATATAGAACAAAAAAACAAAAAGCATTAAAAAATAAGAAAAAAGATGCCAATCAGTGCCCACAAATGGGCACTGACTGGGAAAATCAGTGCCACCCCACAGTGCCCATCCATGCACAGTGCCCACCTATCAGTGCCCACCTGTGCCACCCATAAGTATCCATCAGTGCCACCCATAAGTGCCGCCCATAAGTATCCATCAGTGCCACCCATAAGTGCCGCCCATCTGTGCCGCCCATGAGTGCCCATCAGTGCCGCCTATGAGTGCCCATCAGTGCCGCATAGCAGCGCCGCCAATCAATGCCACCTCATCTGTGCCGTCAGTACTACCTCATCGATGTCCATCAGTGCCATCTCATCGGGGCCCATCAGTGCCGCCATATCAGTGCCCGTAATTGAAAGAGAAAAACTTATTTACAAAAAAATTAACCTAAAAAAAGAAAAAGGTTTTTTTGTTTCAAAATTTGCAGTCTTTTTTTAGTTGTTGCGCAAAAAAAAAACGCAGAGGTGATCAAATAACAACAAAAGAAAGCTCTATTTGTGGGGAAAAAAGGACGCCAATTTTGTTTGGGTACAGTGTTGTATGACCGCGCAATTGCCATTCAAAGTGCGACAGTGTTGAAAGCTGAAAATTGGCTTGGGCGGGAAGGTGCGTAAGTGCCTGGTATGGAAGTGGTTAAGGGAATCCAGTGCCCCCCCAGAACTAGTGTGTGGGTCCCCTGAAAATTACTGGGCGGGGTTATACAAAAACAGGGTGTGACCTTGACAGGAAGGGGTGGGTCATTTTTCTATTAGGAGGTGCAGATATGTAGTCAGGCCTAGGGCAGAACCAAACCTTAATATACTACTGCATATTAGGGCTTATTTAGACCGGAACCGATTTACAGCGTGTTTTTATATTGTGGGAGGAAACCCACGCAGGCACAGGGAGAACATGCAAACTCCATGCAGATGCTGTCACGGGCGGGATTCGAACCAACGACTCTTTTGCTGCTAGGTCAAAGTGCTATACACTACACCACTGTGGTGAACGAACATGATTGCAGCTGAAAGCATGAGATCTTTTTTTTTTTTTTTCAATACCATGCTTTCCAGCCTTATTGACCCCGCCTCTCTCCATAAAGAGGACCTGTCACACACTAGTCCTATTACAAGGGATGTTTACATTCCTTGTAATAGGAAGAAAACTGATAATTTTTTTTTTATTTTTTTATTTCAGTGTAAAACATTATAAAACTAAATAAAAATAAATAAGAAAACCCCAAAAAAAAATTTTAAAGCGCCCCGTCGCGACGAGCTCGCGCACAGAAGCAAACGCATACGCGAGTAGCGCCCGCATATGAAAACAGTATTCAAACCACACAAGTGAGGTATCGCCGCGATCGTTAGAGTGAGAGCAATAATTCTAGCCCTAGACCTACTCTGCAACTCAAAAAATGCAACCTGTAGAATTTTTTAAACGTCGCCTATCGAGTTTTTTAAAGGGTAAAAGTTTGACGCCATGCCACGAGCGGGCGCAATTTTTAAGCGTGACATGTTGGGTATCATTTTACTCGGCGTAACATTATCTTTCACAATATAGAAAAAAATTGGGCAAAATGTATTGTTGTCTTATTTTTTAATTCAAAAAAGTGATTTTTATCCAAAAAAAGTGCGCTTGTAAGACCGCTGCGCAAATACGGTGTGACAAAAAGTATTGCAATGACTGCCATTTTATTCCCTAGGATGTCTGCTAAAAAAAATATATAATGTTTGGGGGTTCTGATTAATTTTCTAGCCAAAAAATTGTGATTTTCACATGAAGGAGAGAAGTGCCAGAATTAACCCGGTGGGCAAGTGGTTAAAGTACTCATGGCTATAAAGAATAGAGTCATTGCTCATTAAAAAAAAAAAAAAAAAGGGGGTCCCTCCAAATTAAATTACCAGGCCCTTCAGGTCTGGAATGGATATTAAGGGGAACCCCGCCGTAAAAACCCCCAAAAAAAAAGACGTGCGGTTCCCGGCAAATATCCATTCCAGACCCTTCAGGTCTGGTGTGGATTTTAAGGGGAACTCCACCCCAAATTGAAAAAAAAAATGGCGTGGAGTCCCCCTAAAAATCCACACCAAACCCTTATCCGAGCACGTTGACCTGGCCGGCCGCAGAAAAGAGGGGGGGACAGAGTGCGGCCCCCCCCCTCTCCTGAACCGCACCAGGCCACATGCCCTCAACATGGGGAGGATGTCCCCATGTTGATGGGGACAAGGGTCTCATCCCCACAACCCTTGCCCGGTGGTTGTGGGGGTATGCGGGCGGGAGGCTTATCAGAATCTGGAAGACCCCTTTAACAAAGGGGACCCCCAGATCCTGACCCCCCCCCTGTGTGAAATGGTAATGGGGTACATTGTACCTCTACCATTTCACCCCAAAAAAAATGTCAAAGTGATAAAAATGACAGTAGCCGGTTTTTGACAAATCTTTTAATAAAGTCTTCTTTTCTTCTTTCCTTCGGGGTTCTTCCGCTGCTTCTTCTCGTCCACATCTTCTTCTATCTTCTCCGTCCGTCCTTCCGCCTTCTGGTACCGCATCTTGCCCGTTGTCTTCTCCGTCCGCCTCCTCGTCCGCATCTTGGGTCTTCTGCGGTCTTCTTCTCGGTCCGCCACCTTCTCGTCCCCTGCGTTTGAATTGTAATTGGCCGCCGTTTTCCCGCTCCTGGGACCCGCCCCCCTCTGACGCCACAAGTAAACTCCTTAGAAGGTCATGTGCATCAGAGGGGGGCGGGGTCGCAGAGCGTCACACAGCGGGGGAATTCAATTTCAATCGCGCCGCCCGGAGAAGAAGTTCCCGCCGTGTCACACTCATGTGACCCCGCCCCCCTCTGACGCACATGACCTTCTAAGGAGTTTACTTGTGGCGTCAGAGGGGGGCGGGTCCCAGGAGCGGGAAAACGGCGGCCAATTACAATTCAAACGCAGGGGACGAGAAGGTGGCGGACCGAGAAGAAGACCGCAGAAGACCCAAGATGCGGACGAGGAGGCGGACGGAGAAGACAACGGGCAAGATGCGGTACCAGAAGGCGGAAGGACGGACGGAGAAGATAGAAGAAGATGTCGGGCAAGATGTGGACGAGAAGAAGCAGCGGAAGAACCCCGAAGGAAAGAAGAAAAGAAGACTTTATTAAAAGATTTGTCAAAAACCGGCTACTGTCATTTTTATCACTTTGACATTTTTTTTGGGGTGAAATGGTAGAGGTACAATGTACCCCATTACCATTTCACACAGGGGGGGGGTCAGGATCTGGGGGTCCCCTTTGTTAAAGGGGTCTTCCAGATTCTGATAAACCTCCCGCCCGCATACCCCCACAACCACCGGGCAAGGGTTGTGGGGATGAGACCCTTGTCCCCATCAACATGGGGACATCCTCCCCATGTTGAGGGCATGTGGCCTGGTGCGGTTCAGGAGAGGGGGGGGGCCGCACTCTGTCCCCCCCTCTTTTCTGCGGCCGGCCAGGTCAACGTGCTCGGATAAGGGTCTGGTGTGGATTTTTAGGGTGACTCCACGCCATTTTTTTTTTCAATTTGGGGTGGAGTTCCCCTTAAAATCCACACCAGACCTGAAGGGTCTGGAATGGATATTTGCCGGGAACCGCACGTCTTTTTTTTTTTTGTTTTTTACGGCGGGGTTCCCCTTAATATCCATTCCAGACCTGAAGGGCCTGGTAATTTAATTTGGGGGAACCCCTACACATTTTTTTGTTTGTTTTATGAATGAATCCCTTTAGAATTGTCAGAGCCGACAATTCATTATAGCCGCGTGTGAATTTTTAAATGACTTTTTTCCTTCAGAATGTCACTTTGTGCAGGGGGAGTTCTAAGTGCGGGAAAAATGCGCTATTTCACATGCTGACATTACACCCCCCCTAGGTACGAAATTTAAAGGAATATTTCACTTTTATTGTTTCACTTTAAGAATTATTAATTTCACTGCTCCCGAAAAAACGGCCGTTTTAAAAAATAAAAAAAGCATTGATACATGTTCCCTGGGGCAGGACTGAGGTCCCCAAACACTTTTTAGGACAAAACTTGCAGATTAGCCTTTAAAATGAACACTTTTGATTTCTCCCATAGACTTCTATAGGGAGTTCGGCGCGGCTTTACATATTAGTTTCAATGCGCCGGCTGCTACGCTGGTTCATGCGCCTGATTAAGCCTCCACCCGGAGTACTAATTAATGCATGAACCAGCGCAGCGCACATAGCTTAGTAAATCAGGCCCATTATCTTCTACTTAAATGTCATTTAACAAACTATAACATCTTAACAAAGTAATAAACACTTAATCACTCACTGAGTGCAGGGATTTAATAAAATGCCGGTCCCCATGGTGTTACCACAACACATAGTAACAGACCCTTCATGTGTTGAAGTGCCATTTATTTTGAATGCCACCCCAACAAACCCCCCACAATGCACCTGTACACATCACACTGCAGGACACACCAATGCATGATGTGTATTGCAGTTGCTGTACTGCAAAAAAAATCTCCATGCATTAAATATCATCATCAATTCATGTGTTGAGGTGGGTTTCACCCAGGGCCGCCATCAGGGGGGTACAGGCAGTACACCTTTTAGGGGTCTGGAGGTCCCCAGGGGCCGGAGATCCCCAGGGCCCCAGATGACACCCCCCTTTTTTTCATATTTTTTTAATATATTTTTTATTTTTATTTATTTATATATATATATATATATATATATATATATATATATATATATATATATATATATTTATTTATTTATTTATTTATTATTATTAAAGGGCCCATATGTCCCCAGGGCCCCGGATGGCAACCCCCCTTTTTTTTATAAAAAAAATGTTATATTATTTTTATTTCTTTTTTTTTTACATATATATATATATATATATATATATATATATATATATATATATTTTTTTTTTAAAGGGCTCAGAGGTCCCCAGGGCCCTGAATGGCAAACCCCCCCCCCCTTTTTTTTAATTTTATTTTTATTATATATAATTTTTTTTTTTTTTTTTTATTAAAGGGCCCAGAGGTTTATTTTTTTTAATTTTTATCTAAGGGCACAGAGGTCCCGGATGGCAACCCCCCTTTTTTTGTAATTTCTTTTCATAAAAAAAAAAAAAATTATTAAAGGGCCCAGATGGCAACCCCCCTTTAAAAAAATATATATATTTTTATTTATTTTATTTTTTTATTTTATTAAAGGGCCCAGAGGTCCCCAGGGCCCCGGATAGCTACCGCCCTTTTTTTAATATATTTTTCTTCTTTTTTTGTAAAGGGGCCCCCCCCGCTTCTCAATTTGCGGCAGCCCCCCCCACTTCTCAATTTCAGGCGGCAGCACCCCCCCCCCCGGTTCTCTGCCCCCAGGGGGCCATGCCTGAAGCTGTGTAAGGGGCCCTATAATTCCTGATGGCGGCCCTGGTTGCACCCTTCCCAAAATGAATGGGCTGCACACATCTCAATGAAACGCAGTGTGCCCTAGTGAGGATGGGCAATTAGTTGTCACTGGGGCAGGTGTCCCCATTGGCATGCTTCCCCTCAACTGTTGCAGTGACCACAGTAAAAGTTTTGGATTTCCAGTCACTCTCTGTGACTGCCTGGAGATTGCATGTTCTCCCTGTGCCTGCGTGGGGTTTCTCCAGGTACTCTGGTTTCCTCCCACACTCCAAAGACATGCTGGTAGGTTAATTGGCTCCTGTCTAAATTGGTCCTAGTATGTACAGTATATGAATGTGAGTTAGGGACCTTAGATTGTAAGCTCCTTGAGGGTAGGGACCAATGTGAATGTACAATGTATATGTAAAATTCTGTGTAAATTGACAGTGCTATATAAGTATCTATAATAAATACATAATAAATAGAGAGGGTTAATCCCCCCAACAAAGATGTTAGATTGCAAGAAAAAATAAGTTTTGATTTTAGATACACTTGTACATATGCCATAGAGACTGTAATTTTTATAATTCACTACCTACAAACAGATATTTTATTTTTTTGCTAAAGGGTCATTTATCCCCAACTAATATTTTTATTTTTTTGTTAAAAATATATAAATTAGAGCAGAGACCGCACTGTTAATGCTGCAAAGGGTGGGCCAACTCAATAGTGCCATTAAAGTTTGTGTGCGTGTAAAGGCAGGTGTCCCAATACTTTTGACAATATAGTGTATGTTCAATACAGTTGTTATTGTATAGTTATGCAGTTTTCTTCTTCCTTCTATTGGTGAAAAGTTACATAGTGTAACTAGAGGAAACATGCCAGACAAAACCTCTTTTGTAGCATTATGTTACATTGTTTTGTCTATTTTCTAACATGATTCTGTTGTTTGTATGATGCTTTATGTGTAGTTACTAAAAATAAACCTATATAATAGAAAAACACAATCAGGGAATACAAGCCATTCACCAATCCCCATCAATGCTGACCACTTTACAGTATGTGACTCCACGTAAATCGTGTCACTTTTTCCAGTGCTGAGCATGCCCTGGAAGAATTGTTCTCAATTACACTGGAGCAGATATTGTCAGTTTTGTTTTTTGTAAAATGAAACCAAATAGTATTTAGAATTTAGAATTTTTAGCATTTTGTAGCCAAAATGGTCTAATGAAAATGTTGTATTATCTATTGATAATGTTCAAAATTCGAACCTGCAGTCTACAAGAATAATTCAGAGAAAGAGTACTAAATAGCAGACAGAGATTTTTTGCCTAGTGGTAAAGCAGTGAAAGACAGCTTTTATCACATTCTCATTATGTCTTCTTTTCTTCTTCACAGGTGAGCGACTTCTGCTTGGAAAATCCAACTTTAACCATCTCCATGCTATATACAGTGCCTTGAAAAAGTATTCATACCCTTTGAAATTTTCCACATTTTGTCATGTTAAAACCAAAAATGTAAATGTATTTTATTGGGATTTTATGTGATAGACCAACACAAAGTGGCACATAATTGTGAAGTGGAAGGAAAATAATAAATGGTTTTCATTTTTTTTTTTTTTTACAAATAAATATGTGAAAAGTGTGGCGTGCATTTGTATTCAGCCCCCCCCTGAGTCAATACTTTTATAGAACCACCTTTCACTGCAATTACAGCTGCAAGTCTTTTTGGGGATGTCTCTACCAGCTTTGCACATCTAGAGAGGGACATTTTTGCCCATTCTTCTTTGCAAAATATCTCAAGCTCTGTCAGATTGGATGGAGAGCATCTGTGAACAGCAATTCTCAAGTCTTGCCGCAGATTCTCAATTGGATTTAGGTCTGGACTTTGACTGGGACATTCTAACACATGAATATACTTTGATCTAAACCTCTCCACTGTATCTCTTGCTATATGTTTAGGGTCGTTGTCCTGCTAGAGGTGAACCTCCGCCCCAGTCTCAAGTCTCCTCCCCCCAGCTTCCCTGGGGAAGCTGGGGGGAGGAGGAGGAGCTGAATATTCTTGTACTGTATATCTCCAAGGTAATCTGACCTGGATGTGGGAGTGGGTACCTGTCAAAACTCAGGTACCCACTCCCCCCTAAAAAGTGCCAAATGTGGCAGCAGAGGGAGGAGGGTGAAAACAAGTGGAGCTCTGCTTTAAGTATACAAATACTTCTGTAAGACTAAGTTAGTGGCCTAACCAAGGGGTCTGCTGATGCCAATAGTACATATAAACAGCACTTGCATATATATGTACTTTTATATACTGAGCTTGTAGCACTCTGTGGACAGCTTTATTTTTTTTATTTTATTTTTTATGCAGGTTTATTTTATTATTTGTTACTTAGCGCGAGTATTTATGTTTCAACTGCTAATGCCAACAGGGCAACATCTAGGCTTGATGGAACAGGGTCAATGTCAGTAGTGTAGTTCCACCAAGCCGCCCAAGTATTACGGAAACGCTCCTGTGTATCCCTGCAAGTCTCTGTCCAGTCCTCTGCTTCCATAATTTCATTAACCTTTCTGATCTATTCCTCGAATCAAGGAACTTGTGCCCACTTCCAATATATTGGTATTAAACTTTTTTGCTGTGCTCAAGAAATGCGGCAAAGCACAGTGTTTATGACTAAGCGTGATAGTGGGTACAGGGAGGATGAAGTGAAGCGAAGTAAAGGGATATCTATATTCCTAATTTTCCTAATCTGGGCTTTAATATCCACCCAAGAGTCTTGGAGGGCGGGGCACTCCCACCATAAATGTGGAAGCGTACCACGTTGGCTGCAACCACGCTGTCAGAGGCAAAGGGATAGATTTGCGTGAAAGCAGAGGGCACCGGTAAGCATAAGGTGGGGGGGCGGGCAGACCAGACCTGCATACAAAAGCTTTTATACCTCATTGCAGAGAATGCGTTAAAATAAAAAAACTTCTGCCTTTAGAATCACTTTAAAGCAGTTGAACGCAGTAAGAAGATAGAACAAGAAGAACTATGCTCCACTCCAAAAAAAAGGAATAAACCAACATTTTGTAAATCAATTATTATGAAGTCTAATTCACACTCTTTTTCCCCTCTAAAATGCTCCCTCTACCCATTCTTCCCACATTAGTGTCTACTGTCTTCAAATTTTCCTTACTTTACTCAAGGCCGGCTCTAGCCTGTCTGATCTGGGGGTGTAGTAAAAAAAGTCAGGGGCATAATGTCAACACACTTTTTTTTTATCCTTTCCTCTCTTCTTCTAGTTCCCTACATCTCTATGTGGCTGCCATAAAAATCACATGTATTAAATCGGCATTTCTTCAAGTTTTTTCGTCATGGCAAACACACAACCGGGTTTTACGATGGGAAAATTGCGAGGAAAGCTTTTGGCCGGGAGTCCCGGCCGTGTATATGCTCCATCGCAGTTTTTCAGATGGGAAAACTGCCGGAATCGACCGGCAAAAAAAAGAGAACCAGCTCTCTTTTTTCCCGTCGGGATTCCCAGCGGAAAACTGAAGTTTTTGGCAGTTTTACTGTGGGAAAACCGAACATGTGTACGGGGGAGGAAAAAGTAGAGAGCAGGTTCTCGCTTTTCCCCTCGGGATTTCCAACAGACCTTTTGCAGTCGGAAATCCTGGTTGTGTGTACAGGGCATAAAAGTATTCACCCCAGGGCTGAACATTATTTATTGGCCTGAAGAACACTAATATTGGCACTAGATGATGATGTCACAAACTCCTTGGTGCCACATGGGGGAGTTCCCCATTTTCATCAGCATTCCCCGTCCACATCAGATTCCACCCAGCACTTCAGAGTCAGCTCCATTTAGATCATTGTTCCCCCATTACATCACCTCCTTCAAATGAAAGTTCCCCTTCCTATTGGTGTCCCCGCTATCATAACAAAGTCTCCCCATTTATACATAGCAAAGAATGATGCCAAACTTCCTGGACTGCCCCCCATGCACCACAGAAATATATCAATATACCAAATCTGGTGGGGCAAAGCCTAACCCAGCACATTTTTTGATCTGGCCCTAACTTTACCCCTCCTCTCCACCCCATAGCTTATAAATATCCCCCTCACTCTTACCCTCTTCCTATTACTGCACTCATCACCTCCTGCAAATACTGAATCCACATTTTAGATATTCAGTTAGATATGTAATGTCTTATACATCCAACTCCTGTCTTACTTTCCTCAACCTTCTCCTTCTCCTAATCTCTGGTGACATTTCCCCTAATCCTGGCCCTCAATTCTCTAACTGCAACCCCCACATCTGACCGCCCCTTTGTCTAATGTGCCTCTGGAATGCTCACTCTGTCTGTAACAAGCTTACATCTGCCTTTACTGAAACCTGGCTTCAAGATTCTTCTTCTCCTGCTGCCCTCTCCCATGGTGACCTCCACTCACTCACAAAGACCCACCTTCCAGGTCCTTTCTACCCCTTCCTCTCCTCTTTTGAGACTTAGGCCCTGTACACACGGTCGGTCCATCCGATGAGAACGGTCCGAAGGAAGCTGACTGATGGTCTGATGTGCCTACACACCATCAGTTTAAAAACCAATCGAGTCCAACGCGGTGACGTAAAACACAATGACGTGCTGAGAAAAATGAAGTTCAATGCTTCCAAGCATGCGTCAACTTGATTCTGAGCATGCACGGGTTTTGAACCGATGCTTTTGCGTACTAACCGTCGATTTTGACCGATCGGTTAGGCGTCCATCGGTTCAATTTTAAAGCAAGTTCTAATTTTTTCTACCGAAGGATAACGGACCGATGGGGCCCACACACGGTCGGTTTGGACCGATGAAACTGAACTTCAGTCCGTTTTCATCGGTTTTGTCCGATCGTATGTACAGGGCCTTACTGTATTAGTTTTCTCCAATTTACCTAAGGATGGCAGTGATTTATCAGCCTCTTGTACTAGTATTACACTTTTTTGATGACTTTTCTACCTGGTTATCCTACTTTCTCTCCTCTAAAATAACCATTATCATTCTTCATAACTTTAACATCCCTGTTAATGTTAACAGCCCAGCTACATCTCGACTTCCAAACTTAACCTCATCTTTTGACCTAACACAATAGACACACCCTTGACATTGTATTCTTTCATCTCTGTACTCCTGGCAACCTTGCCAACATCCCTTTTCCTCTCTTGGATCACAACCGCATCAGTTTAACAGGTTCCTTGTCTTCGACCATCTATCCTTTGACGCATCAAATGATTACTCGTAGAAACCTTCGCTACTTTTACCCTTCACTAGTCTGTTCTGCTACTGACCACCTCTATGATAAAATCTCACCCCTGTTCTGTCCTAGCCTGGCGACCTCTGTCTACAACAATTCACTCTCATCCTAACTGGACGCACTTACATGTTACATGATTATATGTTTGTGCCAGTCCAGGTACGCCTTAGTTAATGTATCCTGATCATTGCTTTTGGAGATTTGACCAGCATGTGATTTCAGGCTGTGGCAAGACATAATTTATTTGTATTGTCAAAACTTGTACAATAAATGGTGGGCAGTGCTGTACTGAAAACAGGAAGCTAAGTCTTTATAGATTAAAGATTGTAGTCTGGTCCTGCTCTATAATTACTAAAGACTGCATATTCAAGCATTACAAATACATTCCTCTGGAAAGCTGGTTATTACTTATTGGAAGCATCTCTAACTCTTCAGTGTGCATATAAACACACATTTTGAGACTTTCTAAATGTCTCTCTTTGTTACCGAATAGGAGCCTACACAGTGCCTAGAGGGAAGGTAATGTGACCTAATGTGTATGTCAAAGAAAAGAAACAATACATATTTCCTGAATATTATTTTACTAGCAAAGGAGAACTCAAGCGTAAATGGAAAACAGGACATTATTATTAGGTAAACCTGTGAAGTCAAAGCCTAGCTAATTCCAGTCCTATACAAGTACCATAGGGTCTCTCTGTACCTACCTTCACTGTGACTTGCCTAAACACCATGAGTCAAAACGCTGTGACGTAAAACTTGAAAAATGAAGTTCAATGCTTCCGAGCATGCGTCGACTTGATTCTGAGCATGTGTGGATTTTTGACCGATGGACTTCCACACAGACGATCGTTTTTTTCTATAGTTTTTTTCATCCATAGGAAAAATGTAAAACATGTTCTATCTTTTTCCATCGGTCTGTTTTCATCGGACAAACCGATCGTGTGTACAGAGCTTAACCCACCTTTACTCCACTCCTCCTGTGAACTTCTCACCACCTCTCCTTCTCCTATTTTCAAATCAGGTGTCTGGATTGTCCCCCCTATGCTCGTTCCTCATTCATTGGGACATTTCATAAGATAAAAAAGGGGAGAACCATAGTGCTCTCTATTTTCCAATGATTTATTCTCTTTAAAATCAAGGGTAATACAAACTTAAAAAAATAGCATAAAAACAAGCATTGGTTGCTCTCAGCTCACAGCTGATGCTCGGGTAACAGTTTGTGTGACATCACAGGCTCGGAGAGAGACAAATTTGATGAAGTTTTACATGCGTGAGGGCCGACCATTTTGCCTGACATTCTTTGAACCATTAAATTTTGTCTAAGTGTGTTGGTCCGAGCACTAATACACTGCCCAACAAGAATTCTCTTGCCTTTTTGGCTGTGTGTGGTGAAGAGATGAGCTTGGCCGTGTTATTTGGATATACCATATTTATTGGCATATAACACGCACCTTCACCTTAAGAGGGAAGTTTCAGGAAAAAAGTAAAATTTTAAATAGAGAACTGTGAAGCAAAATAAGGGTCAGTGCCCATCTGCAGCCTCACAGGTGCCATGAATGCAGCAGATCTACCATTGCCATTAGTGCAGCCTGATAGATGCCCATCTGCAGCCTCAGAGGCGACAGGGAGGGGGAGGGATGAGTGCCAACAGATTGCATACAGGAGAAATTCCTGTATTCTCTGCGGCCTTTTTAATAGAAAGTCCTGCCTCCTTTAAAGGACAGAACAGTTGTCCAATGGTAAGGCAGGAGACGGGACTTCCATATTACAGAGGCTGCCGTGTAAACAGGAAATACTCCAGTATGTACGGCACTCGTTCCGCCCCCTCCCTGTCCCCTCCAAGGCAGCCAGCATATATGAAAAAGAAAGAAAATGTAGTTGCGCTGAAAAATAATAAACAATACAAATAAATTGTGTCGGTGTCCAAATGTGTAATCACAAATAAGGTGAGTTCAATCTGAAGCCACATAGGCGATGAAAGTATTCAGACCAAAGTGCAATAGAATTATTCCACATGTGAATCAACACTGATAGACCACCACCGACAGAAATCACCATAAGGTATGCAGGCTTACCAGATGGCAAGCATAACCAGCTTGCAGCTGTAAACCCCAGCCCGGGCCTTTGTGAAGGGACTGCAACATATACCGGTACACTATGGATCCTCCAGGCAACCGTTGACGATAGTAGGACCCCGGAAAAAACAAGGCTCACAATAGTGAAGTACCGTAAAATCAAGGTGAATTTAATAAATAAGAAAACACTTACAAGAATGTTACTTCATAAAAGCATGGGATAAAATTGGTAAAGCCGGCCGGCTCAATCGAACGCCCATCCACACAGGACCGTAACGCCACACGTCTCATCTCCCGACGCGGGTTTCGTCACACCAATGACGTCGTCTGGGGCCAGACGACGTCATTGTTTATTATTTTTCAGCGCAACTACATTTTCTTTCTTGTACTTTTGGTGTGTATATCACTTTTTAGTTGCAGCTTATTTAGGGTATTTAGCGCGGTAATTTTCCTTTTCAGCCAGCATATATATCTTTTGTGGCCCCAACACTCTGTGATTCGTTGGGGGGCACAAAAAGATATACATGTCCAAATTACCAGGCGGGCCGTTCAAAACCCGGGACGTCATATGACGTCCACCCAAGATGGGAGATCCCATCTGTGGATGTCATATGACTATGGGCGGTAGGGAAGTGGTTAAAGCCTATTGGACCCTTTTAAAAACCACCTAATTTTGCCTTCCTATTGTCTCTGATGCATTACTCCAAAATAATGAAATTTCACTGAAATCTCACGATTTTTGCAAAGATTTAATGAAAAAGAAAAAAAACACAATTTCGTTTAGCTCCACTTATAACACATTTACAATTACCTGACAAAATACAGTGAAATGATTTGTGGCAATAGAGATAATTGGGTAGTGTATTTTCAAAATAACTTTGCATGTGGCTCTTCCAACCCGATTGCTTGCATACACATAAACAAGGAACAAGTGGTATCTAAATTGCCCCTCACCTGCACCGAGGTTTGTCACTAGCAGACTATATACTCACTGTTGTGTGGTCTTCAGATTTATGGCTTAGTGTTGGTGTTATTTTATCTGTAGGGAAGGAAATAATTGCCTGCTCTGTATGTGTGGTCAGTCCTCTAAACTGATGTATGCACAGCTACTAATTGCTTTCATCCAGTGAGTGATTGAGTCTGGGGGTCAGAAAAACAGATAAATACTTTCTTTCTTATAGAAGTGTGTATTCAGTTCAATGTAGTCATAAAAGTAAAAATGTGGAGCAGTAGTTGAAGAAACCACATAGCATGTGTTACAAGCTACAGACAACATGTGTAATGGTCGCCTGCCAAGTTATACCGTAGAATCAATGTTGCTTTAATAGGGCAACTTCCAGCTGTTCCTAAAGATTTGTTTTTGTCAGGCTGAGTTTTGAATGTTACAACGATAATCCCCTGTGCATAAGTTTCATAGTCCAACGGGAAAAGTCGCTCAGTTGCAGAAATGGATAATCCCCTTGAAGCCTTGCTGCCATCTAGGACTGGGGTTGTCCTCAGAATTACTGTGGAAATAGATAAACAAACACAAAGGGTGCACTAGCCTAGAACATTAAATAACACAATTTTTGTTGAAAGTAAAGCATAATAAATATCTACTCACAAAAATATGTAGTTAAAATGCTCATCAGGCCCATAGCTCCCAACTGTCCCCGATTTCGAGGGACTGTCCCTGATTTGGAGCAATGTCCCTCTGTCCCTCATTCCTCCTCATTTGTCCCTCATTTTGGTCTGAGCTATATAGTTGTATATAAAATGCACTTTTTAGCTATCAAAAAGTATTTTCCAGCACTAAACCTTTCATCTGATTTCTAAATTGCTGCATTTGTAAATTCTAAAAGCAAATATAAAGGAATAGTAGTGGTAAAAAAAAAGCATTTGTGGGTTTAACCAATCTTTTTCGTACAATTCTCCTTTAAGGGGGCATGGCAAGGGGTGTGTCTTAGACCTGCATACTTTTGCTGACAGGGGTCTCCCTCATTCCCATCTCAAAAAGTTGGGAAGTATGCAGGCCACTGGTCGTGACTCCACCCTTCCAGGCTGGCCAAGGACTGAAGCCTCGTACACACGCTCGGTTTACTCGGCAAGAACCAGCAAGAAAACTGCTGGCAGAGCTTTCTTGCCAAGTATACCGAGCGTGTGTACGAGGCTTTCAGGCCTCGTACACACGACCGAGTTTCTCGGCAAAAACCAGCAAGAAACTTGCTGGGAGAATTTTTTTGGCAGAGGAAACCGGTCGTGTGTACATTTTCGTCAAGGAAACTGTCGAGAAACTCGACGAAACAAAAAGAAAGCATGTTCTCCATTTCCTTGACGGGAATGGAGAAAATTGGCTTGTCGAGTTCCTCGACAGCCTAACAAGGAACTCGGCGAGGAAAACGATGTGTTTCGCCCGTCGAGTTTCTCGGTCATGTGTACGAGGCTTCAGGATTCTCGACAAGAAAACTGCCCAGAATCTAGACAAGAAAAATAGAGAACATGTTCTATATTTTCTCGTCGTGAGATTCTCCGCAGTTTTCCTGCCAAGAAACCAGAGAGTGTGTATACTTACCTGGTTGCCGTGGAAACCCACGCATGCTTGAAATGATTTTGACGCATGCGCGGTAGCTTCCTAGGCATAGGTAGGGAGCAGCAAGATGGCGACGTCATACGCAATGACATCACCGCATTCTTGCCTTTCAAAAGAACCGCGGTTCTTTTGAAAGGTCTGTGTGTACGAGATTCTTGCCCGTATGTACGAGGCCTCAGGCTCAGGGGGGACCTCACCAGGGTCACTGCTGGCTGATGCATTTTGAAGGTATGTCTTTCATCAGGGCTCTGATGAAGGACATAACTTGGAAACACTTCAGCCAGCAGGGACCCTGGTGAGGTCCCCCCTGAGCTTGAGTCTTTGGCCAAATTGATCTTGGGCCTGCAGGTTTTCCTATGCAGACCTAAGCCTGTATGTGGCTAAGATGTATTAGTGGCAGGGAGGAAGTTTCCTGTTGGACTCAGGACAAGCAAAGTTAGGGTCTTACAAATGACATCCAATCAAAAATACAGAGTGCTCAGTGATATTGAATTGAAGCATGCTGTTACGTACCTGGGTGTGAGCCTGAAGCGTGGAGGGAGACCTCCCGTACAACCCCGGCTTAGAGACCGCTGGAATGGGGACAGAGGTCTCAGAGCACGGTGAAGTAAGGGTGCCGGATCTGGTGTAGCTGCAGAGGAAGCTGGAACTGCTGGACAGGAAGCAGGTGATGCAGGTCGGCAGAGTAGAGGATGCAGACAGCAGGTGCAGGTCAGCAGAGTAGCTTTGAGGGTCAGCAGGGCAGCAGACGTAGTTAGCAGGGTCAGACAAGCCGGGGCGTGTACTTGGGAGGAATCAGCATGAACAATAGGCAGAAGAATAGTCAGAGTCCAAGCCGGGTTCAGGTAACGGATAATCAGACAGGAGACAGGCAGAGTCGACAAGCCGGGGTCAGGGTTGGAGAAGGTAGCAGAGTCAGGAAGACGGGTCATACACTGGATCAGAATGCAGGATGCAAAACAAGAACACAGGAACACATGCAGATCAAGCCGCAATGTGCCCCATCCAGGCAGTGTCTTTTATAGGCAGCAGGACGCTGCGTATGACGTGCGCCTAACGTGCACGCATGCACACAGATGCGGGCAATGGCCGTGTTGCGCACAGGCGCGCGCCCGCGCATGCGCATAGGCACATGCCCACGGACGCGAGCAGAACGTCCATGACACATGCACTGCTATATAGTAGCAAAACTAAAACAACACACATAGGTGATAATAAGAGATTGCATCAGTGTCCATGCAGAAAAACAGCAAAAACGAATGCTGTTTAGAAGATCAAAATATCAAAGAAACAATCAACAATAAAGTGCTGGTGCTTATGCCAAAATATTCAGCGTGAAAGTGGTGCAGAGAAGGAATTCCAATATCCTTTTGAAGTTTTAATGAGAGTGTCCCCTTACCTTACTGCTGTAAGGTAACAGCATGTATATTATAGCCAACGATGTTCCAGTAGTTTCAGAATGTAGTATGTCCCAGTGAACTGTAATCTCTCTCTCTGGATAAAGTCCCCCTCAGGAGTCACGTCCAATTGACAACAATGACCCTCACCCAGGGAGGTAAAAAGCGCCAATAGTGCAGTATCGTTTAAAAGTTTTTAATAATAAAAAAGGCATACATTATGGTACTCACATGGATGCAATAAAAACAGGCATAAAAACAAGTGGCGAGTTCGCAAGCGTCACCTCCGGTACTTCTTAGTGAACTCTAGACTCTTACGCGTATTCGTCACGACATGTGACTCCTTTAGGAGTGGTGAGAGGTACATGACACCAACTGAGTAAAGACGGGGGAGGAGCTCTCCCCTCTGCGACTGTGTGGATCCCCTGTCCCGACTACCCATGAGGCAAGGCACTCCTGGAGGAGGCACGGTGATGTAATTCTGAGGGGGAATCGATTGATTGACGGTAAGTAAATTACATTTTGCAGTGCAATCGATCCCAACCTCCACCACCTCTGTCTCTTACTGATCCTATTCCCCCACCACCACTGCAGATCTCATCCCTATCCCCCCATCACCTCTACAACAGAGGTGATGGGGGGATAGGGATGAGATCGTGGTGGGGGATGGGATCAGTAAGAGGCAGAGGTGGTGGTGGTGGGGGAGGATGGCACCACCACTGGCACTAATGCCACCCCCTCAAGTACCACCATTGCCACCCCCACAAGTAACACTGCTACCACTCCCCCTCAAGTACCACCAATGCCACCTCCCAAGTACAACCGCAGCCACCCCCCCTCAAGTACCACCACTGCCACCCCCCTAAAGTACCACCACAGCCACCCCCCTTCAAGTACCACCGCTGCCACCCCCTTAAGTACCACCGCTGCCACCCCCTCAAGTACCACCGCAGCCACCCCTCTCAAGTACCACCGCAGCCCCCCCTTTTCAAATCCACCACAACCACCCCCCCCTCAAGTACCACTTCTACCACCCCCTCAAGTACCACCACTGCCACCCCCCTCAAGTACCACCACTGCCACCCTCCCTCAAGTACCACCAAAGCCACCCCTCCTCAAGTACCACCACCCTCAAGTACCACCGCTGCCACCCAACTCAAGTACCACCACAGCCACCCCCCTCAAGTGCCACCGCTGCCACCCTCCTCAAGTGACATTGCTGCCTCCCCTCAAGTACCACTGCAGCCACCCCTCCTCAAGTACCACAGCAGCCACCCCCCTCAAGTACCACCTCTGCCACCCCTCATGTACCACCCCCCTCAATTGCCACCCCTGCCACCCCCTCAAGTAACACCGCAGCCACCTCCCCAAGTACCACCACTGCCTCCCCCTCAAGTACCACCGCTTGAACCCCTCCCAACACCACCGATTCCCCCCCCACCTAACACCAAAACCATCCTCCTCCGGTGGCTTCATGATTTCTTGCACCAGGGCCCTGAAGTTTCTAGTTACGCCTCTGGCTTTAATGTTCAAGTAACACTTGTACATATGCATGGATAAACACAGAGAGCAATCTTTTGGTACAAGGTAACAAACTTTAGTCTTTTTCCGATAAGTTCAATATCTAATATAACCGTATTTAAAAATAAAGGATTAGCTAGACTCTAGGTAACAGAATAGCTTAGTGGTAGTCAATGTGGCCCTACAAATCATTTTTAGCAAGTTAAGCTGGCCACACAATATACATTTTTCCTTTAGATTTACCAAAACCATATAATATGAGGTCAAACCTAAACACTTTCAATTTGTATCCAATCAGACAGGCCCTTACACTACATACAGTGCCTTTAAAAAGTATTCATACCCCTTGACATTTTCCACATTTTGTCATGTTACAACCAAAAATCTAATGCCGCGTACACACGATAATTTTTCGGCATTAAAAAAAATACGTTTTTCGGCATGTAGAAAAAACGTCGTTTTTTCCAACTTCATCATTAAAACGACGTTGCCCACACACTATCGTTTTTAAAAAATGCTCTAGCAAAGCGCGGTGACGTACAACACGTACGACGGCACTATAAAGGGGAAGTTCCATGCGGATGACGCCACCCTTGGGGCTGCTTTAGCTGATTTCCTGTTAGTAAAAGACGATTCACGCTTTTCTGTCTGTTACAGCGTGATGAATGTACTTACTCCATTACGAATGGTAGTTTTACCAGAACGAGCCCTCCCGTCTCATAACTTGCTTCTGAGCATGCGTGGGTTTTTAACATCGTTTTAGCCCACACATGATCATTTTTTACAACCCGAAAAACGACATTGTTTAAAACATCGTTAAAAAATGCAGCATGTTCAAAAAAAAAAAATAACGTTTTCAGAACCCGAAAAATGATGTGAAGCCCACACACGATCATTTTAAATGACATTTTTTAAAAAACTTTGTTTTTTTCATGCCGAAAAATGATCGTGTGTACGCGGCATGAATGTATTTTATTGGAATTTTATGTGATAGACCAACACAAAATGGCACATAATTATAAAGTGGAAGGTAAGTGATAAATGGTTTAGTAAATAGAGTACACCTGTATGTAATTCAATCTCAGTATAAATACAACTGTTCTGTGAAGCCCTCAGATGTCTGTTAGAGAACCTTAGTGAACAAACAGCATCATGAAGGCCAAGGAACACACCAGACAGGTCAGGGATAAAGATATGGAGATGTTTAAAGCGAGGTTAGGTTATAAAAAAATATCCCAAGCTTTGAACATCTCATGGAGCACCGTTCAATCCATTATTCGAAAATGGAAGAGAATGGCACAACTGCAAACCTACCAAGACATGGCCCTCCACCTAAACTGACAGGCCGTGCAAAGAGAGCATTAATCAGAGAAGGCGCCAAGAGGTCCATGGTAACTCTGAAGGAGCTGCAGAGATCCACAGCTCAGGTGGGAAAATCTGTCCACAGTACAACTATTAAGCCTCGTACACTCGACCTGTTTTCCTGCCAGGAAAACTGCCAGGGGAGCTTTTGGCTGGGAAAACTGTCCGTCTGTATGCTTCCTCACAGTTCTCCCGACAGGAAAACTGCCGGGAATCCCAGCAGAAAAATAGAGAACCTGCAGTTTCCCCAGCAGTTTTCCTATGGGGAAACACTGCAAAGGGATCATACACACGGCTGTGATTCCCGGCCAAAGCTCCCCCCACAGTTTTCCCAACGGAAAACCCGGTCGTGTGTACACAGGGAAACTTACTGAACAGGTTCTCTGTTTTCCCGTCGGGATTTCCGATGGACTTTATACCGCCGGGAATCCCGGTCGTGTGTGTACAGGGCTTTAGTTGTGCATTCCAAAAATCTGGCCTTTATGGAAAAGTGGCAAGAAGAAAGCCATTGTTGAAAGAAAGCCATAAGAAGTCCCATTTGCAGTTTGCGAGAAGCCATGTGGGGGACACAGCAAACATGTGCAAGAAGGTGCTCTGGTCAAATGAGATGAAAATGTTACTTTTTGGCCTAAAAGCAAAGCGCTATGTGACTGAAAACTAACACTGCACATCACCATGAACAATAAACATGGTGGTGGAAGCATCATTTTGTGGAGATGCTTTTCTTCAGCAGGGACAGGAAAGCTGGTCAGAGTTGATGGGAAGATGGATGGAGCCAAATACAGAGTAATCTTAGTAGAAAATCTGTTAGCGTCTAGACAAGACTTGAGACTGGGGTAGAGGTTCACCTTCCAGAAGGACAATGACCCTAAACATACAACCATAGCTGCAATGGAATGGTTTAGACCAAAGCATTTTCATGTGTTAGAATGGCCCAGTCAAAATCCAGACCTAAATCCAATTGAGAATCTGTGGCAAGACTTGGAAATTGCTGTTTACAGACGCTTTCCATCCAATCTGACAAAGCTTGAGTTATTTTGAAAAGAATAATGGACAAACATGTCACTCTCTAGATGTGCAAAGCTGGTAGAGACACCCCAAAAAGACTTGCAGCTGTAATTGCAGGGAGAGGTGGTTCTACAAAGTATTGACTCAGGGGGGCTGAATACAAATGCACACCACACTTTTCACATATTTATTTGTAAAACATTTTGAAAACCATTTATCATTTTCCTTCCACTTCACAATTATGTGCCACTTTGTGTTGGTCTATCACATAAAATACATTTATGTTTTTGGTTGTAACATGACAAAATGTGGAAAATTTCAAGGGGTATGAATACCTATGAGTACTTATCCAAGGCACCAAAGGAAATTGAATAAGAAAATTGTATGGCCAGCTTGAGTTTCCCCTTTTTGTTTCCCCCCTAACAAAAGTTAACTGTCTTCTACACTGTATAATGTATTTAAGTCTGTGTGATTGTGATAAAGATATCACATTGTTCTTTGTGGGCAGAGAATTATAGATTTTTTTTAACCACTTAAGGACAGAAGGTGTTTTTCAGATTCAGTGTTTACAAGACTAAAACCCCCAAACATTATATATATTTTTTCTAACACCCAAGAGAATAAAATGACGGTCATCGCAATACATTTTGTAACACCGTATTTGCGCAGCGGTCTTACAAGCGCACCTTTTTTGGAAAAAAAAATCACTTTTTTGAATTAAAAAATAAGACAACAATAAATTTGGCCCAATTTGTTTATATATTGTGAAAGATAATGTTACGCCGAGTAAAATGATACCCAACATGTCACGCTTTAAAATTGCGCCCGCTCGTGGCATGGCGTCAAACTTTTACCCTTAAAAATCTCGATAGGCGACGTTTAAAACATTCTATAGGTTGCATTTTTTGAGCTACAGAGTAGCTCTAGGGCTAGAATTATTGCTCTCGCTCTAACGATCGCGGCGATACCTCACTTGTGTGGTTTGAATACCGTTTTCATATGCGGGCGCTACTCGCGTATGCGTTCGCTTCTGCGCGCGAGCTCGTCGGGACGGGGCACTTTAAAACATTTTTTTTTGTTTTCTTATTTATTTTTATTGATTTTATTATTTTTTACACTGAAATAAAAAAAAAAAAAACATTATCACTTTTATTTCTATTACAAGGAATGTAAACATCCCTTGTAATAGAAAAAAGCATGACAGGTCCTCTTAAATATGAGATCTGAGGTCAAAAAGACCTCAGATCTCATATTTAGACTTAAAGCGGTAGTTCACCCTCCTTCACCTCATTATTCCATTACTTTCGGCATCGTAGCGCGAGCTACGGTATGCCGGTCTTAAATTTTTAATCCCCGTACTCACTGTGCTATTGATGATTGAAGAATCCGACTCCCGCGGGGAATGGGCGTGCCTATGGAGAGGGAGGATGATTGACGGCCGGCTCTGGCACGTCACGCTCCCCGAAGACAGCCGGAGTAGGTCTCGGCTATTCACAGCGCCTGCGCACAGGCTATGCGCAGGCGCCGTGAATAGCCAAGCCTATTTCGGCTATTTCCGGAGAAGCGTGACGTGCCAGGGCCGGCCGTCAATCACCTTCTCTCACCATAGGAACGCCCATTCCCCGGATTCTTCAATCATCGATAGCACAGTGAGTACGGGGATTAAAAATTTAGGACCGGCATACCGTAGCTCGCGCTACGATGCCGAAAGTAATGGTCTAATAAAAAAAAACATTTTTTTTTTTTTAACAGGGTGAACCCCCGCTTTAAATGCAGAAAAAAAAAAAAGGAAAATTTGTAATTTAAAAAAATGACAACAAAAAAATTGTCTCTTTAAGACGCTGGGCGGGACTGACGTTTTGACGTCACTTCCGCCCAGCAAAGCTATGAGGACGGGTGGGGGCCATCTTGCCCTCACTCAAGTCCTTACACACCAGGCAGCAGCATCCGATCTCCTCCGCCGCTACCGACGGCTCCGGTAAGCGGCGGAGGGCGCGGAAGAGCGGCGGGAGGGGGCGGCCCTCTCCCGCCACCGATAACGGCGATCTCGCGGCGAATCCGCCGCGGAGACCGCCGTTATCGTTTACAGGCCCGCCCACTGAAAAGATGGATACCTCGGTTGTGGCAGCAGCTGCTGCCGTTACCGAGATATCCATCTTTAAAAACAGGACGTATATATACAGTGGGCGGGCGTTAAGTGGTTACAGGTGTTTATTTAGATTTTTAACCACTTCCTGCCCAGCCTATAGCAGAATTACGGCTGGGCATTGGTTCAGTTATCCTGACTGGGCGTCATATAATGTCCAGCAGGATAACAGCCGTCTCATGCCCATGGGAGCGCGCATCGCGGCGATCGGTGGTGCGGCGTGTCAGTCTGACACACCACTACACCAATCTCGGCAAAGACGAAGGCTCTTTACCACATGATCAGCCGTGACCAATCACGGCTGATCACGATGAAAACAGGAAGAGCCATTGATCGGCTTTTCCTCACTCATGTCAGATAGACGTGAGTAAAGGAGAGCTGATCGGCTGCTCTCCTGACAGGGGGGGTCTGTGCTGATCCCACCCAGGACCACCAGGCTGCCGGCAGTACCACCAGGGATGGCCACCCACACTGGACCACCAGGTATGCCACCCTAGACCACCAGGGATATGCCAATCAGTGCCCATCAGTGCCATGTATCAGTGCCGCCTATCAGTGCCCAGCAGTGCTGCCTATCAATGCCACCCATAAGTACCCATCAGTGCAGCCTTTCAGTGCCCATCAGTGTCACCTATCAGTGCCCAGCAGTGCCACCTATCAATGCCCATCAGTGCTGCATATCAGTGCCACCCATCAGTGCCGCCTACCAGTGCCTGTAAGTGCCGCCTTATCAATGCCCATCAGTGAAGGAGAAAACGTATTTATTTACAACATTTTATAACAGAAGCAAAAGAAAAACTTTATTTTTTTCAAAATTTTCGTTTTTTTTAAATTGGTTTAGCAAAAAATAAAAACCGCAGAGGTGATGAAATACCCCCAAAAGAAAGCTCTATTTGTGGGAACAAAATGATAAAAATTCTGTTGGGGTACAGTGTAGCATGACCACGCAATTGTCATTTAAACAGCGACAGCGCTGAAAGCTGGAAATTGGCTTGGGCAGGAAGGGGGGAAAGTGCCTGATATTGAAGTGGTTAAAGTGTAACATATTATTATTATTATACACGATTTATATAGCGCCAACAGTTTACGCAGCGCTTTACAAAACACAACAATCGCCATCTAAACCAAAGTGATGTCTTTAATGTCAGAGGCACGAAATAGTAAGGAACAGGATAATAGATATTATACCATTCATAAAGTATCACAGCACAACCATATTTTATCAGACTTAATAGTACAGTACACACGGGCAGGCAGGGAGTGATGGTTAATTGTCCAGCTGTGGAATCTTACACATAGTATAATTATACTTCTAGTATATTAATGAATAATAACATAATCAATAATTTGGTCTATTTGGGGGACTCCTGCCCTCTTTTAGTTATGCAGTTTTCTTTTTGTTACATAAATGTCATTCAGACTGTTTAGTCAGGGCTCAAACAAAGTAAAAACAAGACTGCCACCTAGTGGACCAAATACAAACACAGTTCACTTGTGAATTCACTCTACATTAGTGTTCAGGATCAGCTACTCTGGGATGTAAAGGTATAAATACAGTAAGCATTATTTAAAGGTTCTGTAACCATATCTTTTTACTTTTTGGTTACATATCTTTTAGTCCAATGCACTATTGCCAAATAGAATGATAGTATTATACCCTGCCCTAACAATATTTGTAGGATTATGTTGCTGAACTCGCCTTTTAAAATACTATTATGCACATCCAGAAAAATGCAAGCACAATCAGCGCGACTGCAGCACCGACTCACATTAAAACACAAGCCCACGCACATAATAAAGCAAATTTGGTGATTGAGGCCTTGATGATTTAAAGCTCAGACGCAACATAAGATTATAAACAATACATATCTATCACTGCCCAGAAAAAACATATACACTAAAGCCAAAATCATATAAATCCTGTCAAAAAAAGCCTATAATCTAGGGCGGGGGTCTCCAAACTTTCTAAAAAAGGTCCGGTTTACTGTCCTTCAGACTTTAGGGGGGCTGGACTGTGGCCATCAGGAGTATACAATCCCCCATCATTGGTGTCATTAGGAGGAATTGTGCCCCATCACTGGTGTTAGTGGGCCCCATTGTTGGTGTCATTGGGAGGAATTGTGTCCTATCATTGGTGTTAGTGGTCCCCATTGTTGGTGTCTTTGGGAGGAATTGTGTCCTATCATTGGTGGCATTGGGCACCATTGTTGGTGTCATTGGGAGGAATTGTGCCCTATAACTGGTGTTAGTGGTCCCCATTATTGGTGTCATTGGGAGGAATTGTGCCCCATCACTGGTGTTAGTGGACCCCATTGTTGGTGTCATTGGGAGCAATTGTGTCCTATCATTGGTGACATTGGGCCCCATTGTTGGTGTCATTGGGAGGAATTGTGCCCCATCACTGGTGTTAGTGGACCCCATTGTTGGTGTCATTGGGAGGAATTGTGCCCCATCACTGGTGTTAGTGGACCCCATTGTTGGTGTCATTGGGAGGAATTGTGCCCCATCACTGGTGTTAGTGGACCCCATTGTTGGTGTCATTGGGAGGAATTGTGCCCCATCACTGGTGTTAGTGGTCCCCATTATTGGTGTCATTGGGAGGAATTGTGCCCCATCACTGGTGTTAGTGGACCCCATTGTTGGTGTCATTGGGAGGAATTGTGCTCCATCACTGGTGTTAGTAGTCCCCATTGTTGGTGTCATTGGGAGCAATTGTGTCCTATCATTGGTGACATTGGGCCCCATTGTTGGTGTCATTGGGAGGAATTGTGCTACATCACTGGTGTTAGTGGTCCCCATTGTTGGTGTCATTGGGAGGAATTGTGCCCCATCACTGGTGTTAGTGGACCCCATTGTTGGTGTCATTGGGAGGAATTGTGCTCCATCACTGGTGTTAGTAGTCCCCATTGTTGGTGTCATTGGGAGCAATTGTGTCCTATCATTGGTGACATTGGGCCCCATTGTTGGTGTCATTGGGAGGAATTGTGCTACATCACTGGTGTTAGTGGTCCCCATTGTTGGTGTCATTGGGAGGAATTGTGTCCTATAATTGTTGTCATTGGGCCTTATTGTTGGTGTCATTGGGAGGAATTGTGCCCCATCACTGGTGTTAGCGGGCCCCATTGTTGGTGTCATTGGGAGGAATTGTGCCCCATCACTGGTGTTAGCGGGCCCCATTGTTGGTGTCATTGGGAGGAATTGTGCTCCATCACTGGTGTTAGTGAGCCTCATTGTTGGTGTCATTGGGAGGAATTGTGCCCTTCAATAGCACCCTAAGAGCCGGATAAAAGCAAGCAAAGGGCCACAGTTTGGAGACCACTTATTTAGGGTTAGGTACAGATGCTTTATCCTACCCTTCTTCTTTTTACAGACTTATATGATGCTTAAAGATAAGAAGATACATATTTAACCACTTCAATACCGGGCTTTAAAACCCACCTCCTTCCCGGGCCTATTCTGGCACTTCTTTCCTACATGTACAAATCATCATTCTTTTGCTAGAAAATTACTCAGAACCCCCAAACATTATATATGTTTTTTTAGCAGACACCCTAGGGAATAAAATGGCGGTCATTGCAACTTTTTATCTTGCACCTTATTTGCGCAATAATTTTTCAAACGGCTTTTTTTGGTAAAAAAATGGTTTCATAAATTAAAAAATAACAAAACAGTAACATTAGCCCAATTTTTTGGTAAAATATGAAAGATGAGGTTACGCCAAGTAAATAGATACCTAACATGCTTTAAAATTGCGTACACTCATGGAATGGCGCCAAACTTTGTTACTTAAAAATCTCCATAGGCGACACTTTAACATTTTTACAGGTTACCAGTTTAGAGTTACAGAGGAGTTCTAGTGCTAGAATTGTTGCACACGCTCTAACGCACGCGGCGACACCTCACATGTGTGGTTTGAACGACGTTTACATACGTGGGCGGGACTTACATGTGCGTACGCTTCTGAGCGCGAGCTACCGGGGACAGGGGCATTTAAATTTTTTTACTATTATTATTTATTTTTTATTTTACTTATTTATTTATTTTTTACACTTTTTTTTTTACATTTTTTTTTTCAATCGCTTTTATTCCTATTACAAGGAATGTAAACATCCCTTGTAATAGGAAATGTGTGTGACAGGTCCTCTTTAAGGAGAGATGCAGGGTCAATAAGACCCCACATCTCTCCTCCAGGCTGGAAAGAATGAGATTGTGAAAAAAAATTCACAGATCTCATTCAAACTAGCCGCAATTGCGGTTTGTTTACTTACGGGGACCCGGGCGTGATGTCATCACATCGCGCCCGGGCCTCCGACGATCATAGAGATGACTGGTGACCATCTGGTCACCAGTCATCTCTATGGCAAACATCCGGCGGACGGCGATCATCTCTCTGGGCCCCCGATGGCACGGGAGAGCCCGGAGAAGCACCGGATGGCGGCGGGAGGGGGATGTCCCCTCCCGCCGCCTGTGAGAACGATCTAGCGGCAGAACCGCCGCTATGATCGTTCTTACGGTGCGCAGGATCGCCGCCGCTAAAAAATGATATCTGAATGATGCCTCTGGGTGCAGGCATCATTGAGATATCCCCCCGCAAAGCCCAGGACGTCATATCACGTCCACCCGGGATAACAGGTCCCCGTTTTGGATGTCATATGACGGCGTGCGGATATTAAGTGGTTAAAGGTGGGATTAGTAGCTAGGATATATATATTATATACAATAAGGCCAAAATCCTGTAAATCCTGTCAAAAAGGCCTATGATCTAGGCTAGGGGTCTCCAAGCTTTCTAAACAAAGGTCCGGTTTACTGTCCCTCAGACTTTAGGGGGGCCGGACTGTGGCCATCAGGAGTACACAATCCCCCATCATTGGTGTCAGTGGGAGGAATTGTGCCCCATCACATAATTTATGAAAGAAGTAGAATGGAAATTAGGTGAAAGATCAGCAGTGCCCATGTGTCTTAGGATGCCCCCCTGTGTGTGTTGAGGTGGTCATACACTGATGGATTTTTCGTACAATCATAAGGAAAATCTCATCAGTACATTTGGTAAAACCTACAGAACTTGATGATTGCCATTTGAAAGTAAAGAATATAATTTCTTGAATGAAAACCATGTGCACTGTGAGAGATGTTTTCATTCGTGAATACATTTTCATCACTATGGTCGAAAATAATCCTACAGAAAATTAGAAAATCAAACTTACAAAAAAAACCTCAAATTTCCTAAAACAAAATTCTGCTATTGAATGGGCAGCTTTGGAAATAATGATGCTAAGGAAGTGTTGTGATTTTGCCTTCTATATAGGAAATGGTAAAGACTGGGATTAGCTACAATTTATGAGGGTGGTGGACCAATTCAGACACATTTAGGTGTTTACTGTATGTGTCATAATTATGTTTGCTTTACATTAGGCATCGGTAAGTCCTATGGTAACTTGATTGAGACTAGTTTCACAGTTTGTATAACAGCTGCTTAGAATTAGCTATAAATTCACCAATAAACTGGAGATGTCCACACTTTGATACCTGTCATTTCAGCAGTTTTGGAACAACCACCACTGAATGGATCCTTTGTGTCCACATTGATCTTTAGTGGAAGTGAGAAATAAGTGCCACACAATGGTTAACGGCAACATTACCCTCTGAGGACCTTTTCTACACCAGGTCACTTTCCAACAACAGCAGGCTAAAGTGCCTTGTATGTACTGATAACATAAATCACCATATTAAAGGGCCGTTATGGTATTTTCAGTGAGCACGCCTTTTAAGTTACTATTGTATAGTCAAGCGACAAATTATCATTCAAAAAAGTAAATTAGCTATAGGAAATCAGGATTTTGTTTTACAACATGTTAAGTCCAATTTCGGTGGGCTTTCAGCAGGTATTATTTATTACAGGTATGTATATATATCGCCGTCAAATTATGCAGTGCTTTATATATATATTATGCATTCACATCTGTCCCTGCATATTTAAGGGGCCAGATTCAGATAGGTTAGCGGATCTTTAGATCCGCGTAACCTATCTGATTTACGATCCGCCGCCGCAAGTTTTTGAGGCGAGTGCTTAATTCAGAAAGCACTTACCTCAAAACTTGCGGCGGCGTATTGTAAATCCCCCGGCGGAATTCAAATTCCGCGGCTAGGGGGAGTGTACTATTCAAATCAGGCGCGTCCCCGCGCCGATCCAACAGCGCATGCTCCGTCCGGAAATTTTCCCAGCATGCATTTCTCCAAATGACGTCGCAAGGACGTCATTGGTTTCGACGTTTACGCAAATTACGTCCATCCGTATTCGCGAAGGACTTACGCAAACGACGTAAAAAATTCAAATTTCGTCGTGGGAACGACGGCCATACTTAACATTGACTGTGCCTCATAGACCCAGGGGTAACTATGCGCCAGAAAAAGCCGAACGCAAACGACGTTCGGCTTTTTCGTTTCTGAATCGGCGTAACTCCTCATTTGCATATTCCTCGCGTATACAAACGGAAGCGCCACCTAGCGGACAGCGTGAGATTGCAGCCTAAGATCCGACGGTGTAAGTCACTTACACCTGTCGGATCTTAGGGAGATCTATGCGGAACCTAATTCTATGAATCAGGCGCATAGATCCGACCGACGTAACTCAGAGATACGACGGCGTATCAGGAGATACACCGTCGTATCTCTTTGTGAATCTGGCCCAAGGAGCTTACAATCTAAGGTCCCTAAAGCTGGCCACACAATTTCCTTCTACAATTTTCTTTAGATTTATCAAATCCATATAATAGGTCAAACCTTTCAGTTTGTAGTTTGTATGCAATCAGGCAAGTCCTTGCGCTCAGTGTTGCCAACCGCCAGTATTTTTACTGGCAGCCAGTAAAAAATGGGCACTTTTCTCCTGCCAGTAAATGCCAGTAAGAGGCAAAGGTTGGCAGTAAAAAACATGTCTGTGAGGCCTCGTACACACGACCGAGGAACTCGTCGTAAATGAAACATCGTTTTCCTCGATGAGTTCCTTGTCAGGCTTGTCGAGAAACTTGACAAGCTTTCTTTGCATACACCAGGGCTCAAGACCTGCGGGACCGCGTGGGAACGGAGTTCCTGCACTTTTTTCACAGCAGGAACGCAGTTCCCTTTGCAGGACTAGAGCAGCCGAGCCGACCTGAGCCAATCCTTCACTAAGCGGCGATGCCCAGCTCAAGTCACTGTCAGGGGCAGGAGAACCTTAGTAATGACCATGGATGCCCCTGGCATGTTGGCATACAGATTGTTGTCCTGCAAGTGTGGCTGCTCAGCTCGTCCCTAACGGTGTTGCTTTAGCTGACCTGCACACGTCTGGTGCAAAGTTAAAGCTGCTTTTATGAGGGGTAACTTTAGACCGGACGTACAGCTGATGCGCACAGCGCGTGGCCTGCGCCGGACAAATGTACTTTTGTGGATCGCCATATCTCCCTCATTTGCATATTTGCATATCAAAACAATGGTGCGTCTAGCGTATTTTTGCGCCCACGATGCGCCGGTGTAGCAAGATTATTAAATCTGGTTTTCAGGCGTATCTCGTTTTGGGGATACGGTGCATAGATACGCCGGCGCATATTTACACTTACGCCGCGCATCTCGAGATACGCCGGCGTAAGTGCTTTGTGGATCTGGCCCTGTGCATGCATTTTTAGTGCAGAAGGCTTAAAGCGGGGGTTCACCCTGTTAAAAAAAAAAAAAAAAAATTTTTTATTAGACCATTACTTTCGGCATCGTAGCGCGAGCTACGGTATGCCGGTCTTACATTTTTTATCCCCGTACTCACTGTGCTAGCGATGATTGAAGAATCCGGGGAATGGGCGTTCCTATGGTGAGAGAAGGTGATTGACGGCCGGCCCTGGCACGTCACGCTTCTCCGGAAATAGCCGAAATAGGCTTGGCTATTCACGGCGCCTGCGCATAGCCTGTGCGCAGGCGCCGTGAATAGCCGATACCTACTCCGGCTGTCTTCGGGGAGCGTGACGTGCCAGAGCCGGCCGTCAATCATCCTCCCTCTCCATAGGCACGCCCATTCCCCGCGGGAGTCAGAATCTTCAATCAACGATAGCACAGTGAGTACGGGGATTAAAAATTTAAGACCGGCATACCGTAGCTCGCGCTACGATGCTGAAAGTAATGGTCTAATGCTGTGAAGGTGGGTGAACTACCGCTTTAAGGTTGGATTCACACCTATGCATTCTTAGTGCTTTTTGCATTTTGCAGATGTTAAATTAACTGTAATGCAAATCTGCGAAATGCAAAAAGCACTAAAACTGCATAGGTGCGAATCCAGCCTTAGGGCCAGTTCACACCATAGAAACACAGTCCGGATTAGTTCCAAATGTTTTTCTGCATATGCGTTTTTGTTGCGTTCCAGTGCATTCCAGTGCGTTTTTAATGTGCAGTGCAGGAAAAATGCTACTTTTTTTCTGGAACGCACTGGAACTGCAAGCACTGGTGTGAACTATGCCATTGAAAATCATATAATCTACTTTCCATGCGTTTTTGATGCAGACAAAACACACTGGACTGCATGTGGTGTGAACTGGCTTTAAAGCACATCAAAAATGCAATGGAAAGCACCAAAATGCACCAATAACACACTGGAACACGCATGTCCTTATTTAAGAAAAAAGAGGGGAAAGAAGTGCACTGGACTTCATCAAAAATGAACTGGAACGCTTAAAAAACGCATTTAAAAAAGCATCTGGAACGCATCCGGATTGCGTTTCTATGGTGTGAACTGACCCTTAGTCATAAAACATATCGGTAAATTACGTAATAGTATTAGTCTTCTGCTGCTGATTTTTTTTATCTATGGAGAGAATGCCCTTTGGATCTGTACAAGGCATGCAGCACTCTTTATATTTTCATTAAGTGTTATAGGCTTAAGCAAAGTTGATCATTTATAGCGCTCAATATTCTTGTCATGGTTAAACTGTAACCACTCTCCTGGGTCTCACAGACTAGAGCAGTGTGACAAAAGTGTAATCATTTTTTACCACGCAATCCATTAACACATAAAATCAGACTTTGCTCTTTAATTACTGTGTAGCTGTTAATGGTCTTCCTTCTGTGCACTCTGCTGTCCCCTTGATGATTGCCCCATAGGCAGGGTGCTGGCCCACATACATTGTATCCTTACAATTGGAAGTTGTAAAATTCCACATTACATTCCCAACGGATTTCTGGCTGGAGTAATACGTCTGTCATTGTTATCACCACCTTAAAGCCTGAGTGTGGCTAACATTTATAATGGCCACATTCAATTTAAGTGCAAGCATTTAAAACCTTGTATAGCTCACATTAACACGTGTCACCCCCATTTGTAAAACACAACCCTGCTCTACAGGTGTAAATGGACTAAAACCTGCGTTTGCCTGCTGATGAGCTGTATGTGCCGAAAAACAACTTATTTTAGATTTGGAAGCTCACACATAAAATTTACAAGCCGGTAATTCAAGTCAGTCTTCTAGCGATTTAATGTCAGATGCCAGAAACTTCAGTCTCCTGGGCTGGATCATATCCAAGAAACACTGGTGTTATTTCTGATATATCTAGAGGCAGCTACAGACTTATCCAATAGAGACGTGCAAAGTGCGCTGATAGTACTACTTCCAAGGGCCAACATAAAAAAATACAGGAAAATTGTAGCTCATTATGATACAGCATTGGACTTTTTCCATTATTATCTTTATTACTTTATTAATTTTATATATTTTTTGTGTAATTCACATGTACTATATATTTTTTTTTGTTATACTGTTTTTATTTTAAAGTAATAGATTACAACAGTTACAGTATGTCAGATGACAACAATTTAGAATGAGATACAGCATTGAAATACAGATAAATGCAATAATAATTGTACTGTTGTAGGAGTTGAAGTATTATAGAGATATAAATAAACATAAATAAAAAAAGTTACTAATAAATGGGAATGGGAACTAATGGAGGGAAGGGAGAGGGTAGTGGTGTTCCGAAGGTGGATTTCATTTATTTTATTTCATGTACTATATATTTTATATGTTCACTTCATGTGTTAACCTAATGCATGACATGTCACGGATGGTAGCACACAGTTTTTATTGTCACAGATATTAATTTGAGGTTGGCGCAGTTATATACTATACCAAAAATTCAGCATTGAGAAATAAAGTTGTTGTTTTTTGCAGAATATTACTTGCTCCGTGTCAAATTTTTATAATTTTTTTTGCAGAATATTGCTTGCTCCATGTCAAATTTTTATACATTTTTTTTGCAGAATATTACTTGCTCCATGTCAAATCTTTATACATTTTTTTTGCAGAATATTGCTTGCTCCATGTCAAATTTGTATTTTTATTTTTTTGCAGAATATTACTTGCTCCATGTCAAATTTTTATTTTTATTTTTTTGCAGAATATTACTTGCTCCGTGTCAAATTTTTATAATTTTTTTGCAGAATATTCCTTGCTCCATGTCAGATTTTTATATATTTTTTTGCAGAATATTACTTGCTCCATGTCAAATCTTTATACATTTTTTTTGCAGAATATTGCTTGCTCCATGTCAAATTTTTATTTTAATTTTTTTTGCAGAATATTACTTGCTCCATGTCAAATTTTTATTTTTATTTTTTTGCAGAATATTACTTGCTCCGTGTCAAATTTTTATAATTTTTTTTGCAGAATATTCCTTGCTCCATGTCAGATTTTTATATATTTTTTTTGCAGAATATTGCTTGCTCCGTGTCAAATTTTTATAATTTTTTTTGCAGAATATTGCTTGTTCCATGTCAAATTTATTTTTAATTTTTTTGCAGAATATTGCTTGCTCCGTGTCAAATTTTTATTTTAATTTTTTTGCAGAATATTGCTTGCTCCATGTCAAATTTTTTTTTTTTTCTCCTTAAATTTGTCTGTTGGTACAACTTCTATCAAGCTAGTGCCTTGCTTCCCACCAGGCTGATTCCTTAATCATCTTAGCATACTTATTTAAGCAATATGAGCAGCAAAAAGGAGCTGCTGTAAATGATTGGTTGGGATTTGGGTCTTGCATTGGATGGTCAGCAGTGGAGTAAAAGCCCTCCCATTATTATTGTTATTATTATGATGGTGGGCCCAATGCTGTATTCTGGCCAACAAGGCCAGACCTAGGGCAGCACTTTGCAGGGGCGCAGCACAGAAAGAGTCCCCCCGGCTTGTGCTACACTGTTAGTGTAACACAAGCTGCTTCTAATTTTGACTGTCCTATCAGCCTGGACCAAAAATCTTCCTCACTGTGCTATATGTTTTCTGCTGCACCATTGGCATGGTTATATCTTCTTTATCCTCTCCATAAAATGATCATACATTTCTGCTTAAAGTAGAACTATAGGCAACACTTTTTTTTTATTCCTTTTGGATAAAGTAAGGGAGGGTTATAGCCCCTGTCAGTTTATTTTTTTTACCATCCCTGTCCCATTGCAGAGATTTCCCTTCACTTCCTGCCCCATAGCCAAACAGGAAGTCAGAGGAAATCTATGCAAATTAAGGGAATTCATTACCCCCCAGGCCCTAAGAACTAGTGTCCCCACTCAAAAATTTCAGGGTGGGTCTTAAACAGAAAGGGGAGTGGCATTGACAGGAAGGGGTGGGTCATATTTAAATTAGGGGTGCATGGGTTTAGTCAGGCCTAGGGCAGCACAAAACCTAATGACACTACTGGGTGGGCCATCATAGTATGTCTTCTCCCCTATTTCAGTTGAAGAACACAAGCTGAATGTTGGTGGTGACAATTAGAGATCAGAGGATTGATAGAAAAGAATGCAAAAGAAAAAAACATGATGGTTTAGCAACTATAGTCTACTGTAGTAAAATGGTTGCAGCTGTTTTTCCTGAGGAATTGCAGAGACATCAATGTAATAATGTTTATATTAAACAACTTAATTTATAAAAAAAAATTGTGTTTAGTAAATTGCGTGCCAGAAATGATAGAGACTAATGGCCCAAACACAATCCGAATATAATTAGAAAAATGTCATCCGAGGAAGAATCGTACGATAATCGGATCGTTAGTACAGAGCTTTCAAGAGCAGATCATGACAGTTCATCTGATATTATTTTATCAGACATGCACGAAAATTTTTCTCGTATGGTACCAGATCGTACAATTTTCTTTTAGTCAATACAGTTGTCATCCGAAAATACAATACAAATACATTACAACACATGACATCACTTCCGATTTTTTTTTTCTGTCGTACGAGAATTTTCGTGACTTAACCTATTTAATTTTTACTTGCGACTATTAGGCGAAAAAAGTCATATGATCTGTCGTACGATATTCGGATCGTGTGTACGGGGCATAACTCTATATTGGGTCTGATTCACAAAAAGGAAAAAAATGGTAAATTAGAAACGTGATTTAGAAAAGACATTCTTTGCCGCAGTTCCCTTTCCATTTATCCATATCCTATGTCAAAAGACTCATTAGATATTTCAACCACTTTTAAAATACTTTAATAAGTGATCTTGTATATTAAATCCCATTTTTATCCCATCTTTTCATTAAATTATAGAACATGATGTTTACCTTCATTAGTCATTGCAGACAGTGAAAGGATGCTGATGATCCAAATGCTTTTAAGTGGGAGAAGTGTCTTTGCATAACGTATACACCATCAACAGTATGGCAAATCTGAATTAGATATCCTGTCATTTTATACAATTTAGGAATTACTAGTTTGCTAAAAGATGTTTACTGGAGAATCCCAATGAATAAAATGGTGACGTATGCTTAATAAAATGAAAAATTGGCCTTGTCACTATCACTGAAAATCTTCATGGTATAGCACACAGACCTGGAATATGGTATAGTGAAATTTTGCATTATTTCTAAAGCTAAATTTATATTCAGGGACACACTACTACTCATTCAATACACATACATCTCAGCTTGCCACGATACGTAGAAATCATTTATAGTTACATAGTAGGTGAGGTTGAAAAAAGACACAAGTCCAACCTATGTGTGTGATTATATGTCAGTATTACATTGTATATCCCTGTATGTTGTGGTCGTTCAGGTGCTTATCTAATCATTTTTTTAAACTATCGATGCCCCACGCTGAGAACACCACCTGTGGAAGGGAATTCCATATCCTTGCTGCTCTTACAGTAAAGAACCCTCTACGTAGTTTAAGAAATGTAGTTTATGCTAGCGTAATCCAGCTCAGTTCTGAAATGTTCCTCCTCAATTCCGACAGTATAAGCAAAAATTTGATAAGAATAGAAAGACAAACAGTATAGGTTTTATGTATAGTAAAAGCATCTAAACTATATTTTCATTGTCAATGCAGAGTCCTAAGTAATGTGTAGGAGAGAAAGAGTAAAGCCTCGTACACACGATAGGTTAACCAGAGGACAACAGTCTAAAGGACCGTTGTCCTAGGTTAACCGATGAAGCTGACTGATGGTCCGTCACGCCTACACACCATAAGTTAAATAACCGATCATGTCAGAACGCGGTGGCGTAAGGCTTATGGTGTCTGTCGAAAGTTCTAAGAAGATTTGACAAGCAGCTAAACTGTATGACGCCGCAATCGTACATTTCCGATCAAATGCTCGGCCCATAGGCTATAGAAGAATTCGAATGTTGGTTGACTAGTAATAATAATTTGTAAATATAATTATTACTAGTGTCTTACAACATTAGAATTCTTCTATAGCCTATGGGCCGAGCATTTGCGTCGTACAGTTTAGCTGCTTGTCAAATCTTCTTAGAACTTTCGACAGACACCATAAGCCTTCAATGACAGATTCGACGTTTGTATGTTTTTCACTGCTTCGTCGAATCTTTGACGTTCATGTCGAATGGTCTACCCCAACACTGTCTCTATAATGTCAAATCTTTTCTCTCTATGTCGAATCTTACCTCTCTATGTAGAATAATCTTGGACTAATAGAGTTGAGGTTAGGCACATTCGACCACAGATTTGATAGACACAGATTGCTATTGTCAGCGTCATGTTTAAATTTTCTATCTATATCGAACTGTTGTAGCAACAAAAACGAAAATAAAGCATTTTTTTTATGTCGGATTTCGGATTCTGCGCGTTCGTTATCGTTTTAACAAAAATACCCGAAATTCGTACGAAAATGCATTCGGACGAAAACAAATGCACATGTCTAGTAACGTGTGTTATACACATCCTAGGTCCATGTACACTCTATTTGGTAATGAGTCTTGCTTATGCTTGAGTATATGTGTCAACAGTAATATAAAACCTATACTACAATTATAATGTGATCTAGCTAATATTACAGATTAATCATTAGTGTTGAGGCAATTAAGATGTAACTGTAAAATGTGTTAATATTATTTTGAACACAGCTTATTGTAATATTCTTAACAAACATAAATGAATTCATGGAATAACATTTTACATTTAAGGAACTTTGCCCTCTAAATGAATAAGCATTTCACACATTCTTTTCTACACATGCCACACTCCCCTTTCAAGAGCTTTGGTGTGATCTGTGTGATTTAAATGTTTTCAGTTTGTTTTTCAGGGAAGGTTAGTGTGGATTTATCTGTCTTTAATTGTGATACACTGTAAAGGCAGCAGTTAGTCCCCACAGAGATCAAAGCACCAGGACATCAGATAAAGGACCAGAAAGTCCAGTTGTTCTTAGGACATATCCATCCACTTACACAAAGATACAACATTAGCCAGCCAGACAGGCAGCCACCTCATCCTCAGTGCACTCCCTCCTCTTCCTCTGTCCCTCCTGAAACTATCACCCCATTCACACTTTCATTTGGATTTCAAAAGCTGGCCTCTCCTCTGTGTTGTGATGTTAATGGCACCACCCAATGTCCTGCTGTCATTAAAGGCTAGGGAAAACATTTTGGGAAAAGAGCAGTCTTGTTGGCTGTTGTAAGGTGAGAGCCATCAGTGAATTAGACAACCTTTGGCCTAAGGCAAAGGGTTAGGTTTATGGGCCTGCCACAAACAAACAGGAAGTGACACCAATACATCTATTGTGCTTCATATCAATAGTGACCCACCTGCCTTGTTTGTTGTCTGTCTCTTTTTTGCTCTCATGCTTCTGTTATATATATTTATTGCTATGGTCTCTGTATTGCATCAATGAAGCGATGTGGGTACTTAGGCACTTACAAAATCTGTGTTTATAACACATTTCTATTGTGTTCTATAACACATTTCTATTGTAAGATCATACTCTCACATGATGATAGTAAGGCCTCGTACACACGATAGGTTAAACAGAGGACAACGGTCTGATGGACCGTTTTCATCGGTCAAAACCGATCGTGTGTGGGCCCCATAGGTTATTTAACCATCGGTTAAAAAAAAGCCAACTTGCTTTAAATGTAACCGATTGATTCCTAACCGATAGGAAAAAAACGATCATTAGTAGGCACAACCATCGGTTAAAAATCCACGCATGCTCAGAATCAAGTCGACACATGCTTGGAAGCATTGAACTTCATTTTTTTCAGCACGTCGTTGTGTTTTACGTCACTGCGTTCTGACACGATCGTTTATTTAACCGATGGTGTGTAGGCGCGACGGACCATCAGTCAGCTTCATCGGTTAACTGATGAAAACGGTCCATTGGATGGACTGATCGTGTGTACGCGGCATAAGTGTTCATGGCTGTAAGAAACTTGGACATTTACTGTATTTTTATCTAACTTGATATTTAAAGAGAAAATTGGTATCCATTTAATAAATGTAAATGTAAGATTAGAGGCCATTTATCATGTAAAGTTTTCTAACTGTGGCTAAAATGTCTTTTCATAGTGGACATAGGATGGAAACGGACCTAGGGGTCCTAGTAGATGATAGGCTCAGCAATGGCATGAAATGCCAAGTTGCTTCTAACAAAGCAAACAGAATATTGGCATGCATTAAAAAGGGGATTAACTCCAGAGATAAAACGATAATTGTCCCACTCTACAAGACTCTGGTCCAGCCGCACCTAAAGTATGCTGTACAGTTCTGGGCACCAGTCCTCAGAAAAGATGTACTGGAAATAAATTGAGTACAAATAAGGGCAACATAGCTAATTAAGGGTCTGGAAGATTTTAGTTATGAGGAAAGGTTGCAAGCACTGGACTTATTCTCTCTGGAGAAGAGACGCTTGAGAGGGGATATGATTTCATTGTACAAATACTGTACTGGTGATAGGGATAAAACTTTTTCGCGGAAGGGAGTTTAACAAGACACGTGGCCACTCATTAATCGCCGCAGCAAGGTCCAACGGAAGTGGGGATGGCTACCTGTCAAAAATAGGTACCCGCTCCCCCCTCCCCCTGAAAGGTGCCAAATGTGGCACCAGAGGGGGGAGGAGACAGATAAGCGCAGCTTCCACTTTTGGGTGGAACTCCACTTTAACACATTTTATAATAATCCATATTTAGTAAGTGAAAATGGCAATGTCAAAGAACTAAGTAGGAGTAGAACTATTGGTAAAACTTTTTCATTTTGGATAGAATAAGTTAACCCCTGCCAGAGTTTTTTTTCCATCTGTCCCATTAGGGTGATTTCCCTATACATCCTGTCCCATGGCCAAAAAAAGAGAGTGAACGAAAGTGAGGGAATGCCTTGTTGTCACCAGGGTCACCAGAACTACTGCCCCCATAGGAAGATATGCCCTCTATTACTATTCCATTACTATTCCAGAAATTTTATTTCACCTTTGATCATAACAGTAACTCAGACAAATAGAGAGTGCAAATCTCCCCAACAGCGAGGGGGGGGAGGGGGGGTTGAACAGGTGTTCTATAATAGAAAACCCACAAAGCATAAGTTCTAGGTGTACAATGGGGGGAAATTAACCCAAGACCTTAGCACTTCAAGGTCACAGTAATAACCACTAAAGCCCTGCACACACGCTCGGTTTTCTCGGCGGTAAAAAGTCTGCAGAGAAAACCGAGGGGGAATCCGAGAACCCGGCAGGAAAACTGCCATGGAGCTTTGGCTTGGAATCCCGGCCGTGTGTATGCTCCATCGGCACTGCCTCGCAGTCTTTCCCATAGGTAAGTAGTAGTAGAGCAGGCTCTCTATTTTCCCGATGGGATTTCTGGCTGTTTTCCTGACAGGAAAACTGTGAGGAAGCATACACATGTCCGGTTTTCCCGGCCAAATGCTCTCCTGGCAGTTTTCCTGCCGGGAAAACCGGCCGTGTGTACGAGGCTTAAGCCACATTGTATACCACAATCCTATCTATAACCCTCACTTATTAGGCCAATATTGACTTTCTACAATCTGCAACTTTGCCAATTCTGTAAAAAGTGGAAGGTCTATGGAAGCCTTCCTGTTGTATTAATTATGCTGCAGCCTGGGTTCCATGTATCCTAAGGGGTAAGAAGCAACCTGCACCCATGGTAATTCTTGCAAGGGCTATGATACCATCTGGTGGGTCCTTCATTTACAATGCAGTGGTAATAAAGCTTCAGGAAGTATTAATATGTATGGATCAATACAGTCAACTAATGGTGTGGTCATTGTTATTCAACCATACTGTGACTGCAGATTGTTAGCCGTAGACATCAAAGGGCAATTGGACATGGGGACATGTTTCAAGAGCCAAAAGATCTTTCATTTGAAAACATCTTTTGATAACCATGTACACATTGCTCACCTAAGCATGCGTGTTCATGGCTGCAGCGGATGGACAGGAGAGAGCAGAATGATTTCCCCAGCGATAATCTATATGAGGCAAAAACAAACAAACGTTAAAACAACAAAAAATATGAGGATACCCAGTTGCTATTTTCCCTCAGCTTGGTTAGCCAGGGATGTCCACTGAGATCTGCTGGAGTCCCTAGGCAGATAAATAACCTATTACAGGCCACAATAGAATTCTCACCATCCAGGTACAGTACATTATTGTTTAATAAACCTAATCCACTGTGGATGTATTGCTAAATACTATTATTATACTATTATATTAATTAATACACACAAGCAAGCATTCCAAATAAACGATCATACCCAGGCTATACACATAAAGAAAATATATTAACCAGTAACATACCGTAACTCAAATTCCCTTTTCCTTCTAAAAAATGAGCACATTTGGTCCTATAGCATTCACTCATATATTTACTGTTTATGTTCATTTTCTGTCCTTATAATGGGGTTTGAAGCTTGTATATACATTCAAAATTAACAACAGCACCAATATAATCAGGACATGTTCCTATTAGGCCTCGTACACACGACCGGATCCGCGGACCGTTTTCATCGGACATGTCCGCTCTGAGATTTTGGTCTGATGGTTGTACACACCATCAAACCAAAATCCGCGCGGACAGAATACGCGGTGATGTGACGATGGCGTGAAGGCAATGTGACAGCGACGATGACGCGGCGACGTGCGCGAACCCGGAAGTTAAATGCTTCCACGCATGCGTCGAATCACTTCGACGTCATGCGCGGGTTCTCGGGCCAGCGGACATGTCTGATCGGTCATACTGACCATCGGACATGTCCGGCGGACATCGTTCCAGCTGACAAGTTTCTTAGCATGCTAAGAAATTTTTGTCCGCCGGAAAACGGTCGGATGGACAAATGTCCGCTGGAAAACGATCCTGTCGGCTGTACAGACGACCGAACATGTCCGCGGAAACTGGTCCGCAAACCAGTTTCAGCTGACATGTTCGGTCGTGTGTACGAGGCCTTACAGTCAGTATGTGGGTGTCTATACATGATAACCAGTGCCCAATGGAAGCACTATTACCTCTAGAATTTTTTTGAACATCTATGTGCAATAAGAAAAAAGAACGAGATGCTGCCTAACAGGACATACATTACTTTTATTTTTCATCCAGGCAACATTCCACAGTGTAGTGACTCCCAGGATTTTTTTGGACGGATAGAGGTCTGTTGTAGTGACCAGCCTTAGTAATATTAGGTGTGATTACAGTATAAATACTCAATACAGACTACATACAGTTTTGAAGATTTTATCCAGCAGTCATACCACAATCAGAAAGGAAATATATGCAAAGCTGTGTATGCATGAATAATTTGTTAGCAAATTATCTAACCATCAGAAGATCATTTGTGTGCCTGAAAGCATCTTTTCGCACTGTAATCTTTTTACCCTTGTAATATGAGGAGACTATAGTCTGTGAATGTAGCTAAAGGGTTTTCTTTTATCACAAAACACCTATCACAGTGGTAATTCTTTTATAGCATAGCTTATGTTCTATTTTATCTGCTAGAGGAATTTCCACATTCTGCATGGAACAGCTGTTATGTGAAGACACCAAAGTATATCTCCTTAGGCTCAGGGACAGTATGGTCATACTTATGTAGCGCTACCCTCCGAAGGAGCCGCTGGTTAGATTTGGGACGGCATGATTATGTTACCTCTGTGATGTGTCTAGGGATGATGATGAAAGAGAGGATGATGATGAGAGCGAATGATGGAATGTCCAGACAGCAGGGTGACGTTTTCTGTGCTTTATTTAATGGCCCATCATGACCAACAGTCAACTCGAGGTAGATAGAATAGGTTGGTGAAAGGAGAGAAACTTGCAGTTTCAGGCCTCTAGATAAGCAAAGCAGTCCTGCTTCAGGATAATAGCTATTGCTTTGTCGCCACTTCAGCCGGAGTGGATGTAGTGCCCTTGGACAGGTCCCTCTCACAGGCCTGGCAGCCAGGGTTTCACTTAGAACTTCTGGGAAGGAACAAGTCTCTGCCACCAACTTGGCTCTAATAGGATTTAGATTTTTGCAGTGGGACCTCTGCCACAGGCCCAATACTCATGAACATGGACAATAGAGCGAATCCTCCCAGTAAACACAATTTCGCCTGAATCCTCCTCAGGTAGACTTGTTAGCTTGGGGTCAACGACTGACAGTTTGCAGCATACAACCTGTCAATGTCCGGTCACCCAGATCCCCGATGGATAGTCTAAGCCCTATTGGATCACCTGCCTCCGGGTTCACCTCAGACCGACTCCCCACCGAACAGCACAACTCGCTTGGGATCTTCTCAACAAGAGGTGGGGGACCCAGTAAGTCACTGGGGCCCCTTGACAGCATCAGTCGCTCTGGGCCATGAGGGCCCAGAGTCAGGAACTCCAGGTGGCACGTGCGCCCCGGCCTGGTAGGCCATATCACCGGGGCCCGTGAACACCCTAAAGGTGGGTGCCGCACCTGGAACCAGGAACGGGCAGAGACCCCCACCCAATGGCGTCTGTCGCAGAAATACCCTCCCCAGCATGCCCCGCGAGGGAAACACCCCTCTCATTGGCTGCTGGAGAAAGGCGCTCCACCTGGACCCCTCTGGCGCCACCTGCTATCCAAAGATGGGAAGATATCTTTGGAACACACTCTGACACCACAGGACAGCCCAGGAGTGACAGAAACCCAATTTAACAGATCAACACGGATGAAAGCAAGGTAACTCTCTCATCCCCCAACTAAATTTGACATAGCACCTGTACTGAAAAGTACACAGGCGCTACACTTACATCACACCTGTGTCTGCTAAGAGCACTGATCGGCAGACCTTTTTCAGTGAAGCCCTTTCAACAGAAGTCGATTATTAAATACGTATGTTAAAGAACCACTCTATCCTCCAAAATAACAACTGTGTATAAAAAATGTGTATATATATATATATATATATATATATATATATATATATATATATATAGACTGTACATACATGAATACATACACCAATATAAACACACATACCTATAGGAAAAATCAACACAAATACATGTATACATAATAAACATATAGATGAATAAAATGAAAATTGTATGTTGTTATTACTCCTAATTGATGCATAAATAAATAGAAAAATGAAATGGCATAAAATGAAATAAAATAAAATAAAAATAAAGCTCACAAGGCTCACTTTATTTATTATTAGACATGTGCACACTGAAATATTTGGTTTCGGAATTTTGTTTTCGTCCGAAAAATAAATTAATTTAGTTACTCCTGAAATTCGTTTTTATTTATTTTGTTTGGTTAAAAAATGCATTTGTCTGAAAATTTGAATTAATTAAGGTCGAATCTGTCATTGAAGGCTTATGGGGTCTGTCGAATGTTCTAGGAAGATTCGACGGAGCAGCTAAACTGTACGACACTGTAATTGTACATTTCCCTGTCGAATGTTCCGCCTACAAGATATAGAAGAATTCTAATGTTGTATGACACTAGTAATAATTATATTTATAAATTATTATTACTAGTCAACCAACATTTGAATTCTTCTATAGCCTATGGGCTGAGCATTTGACCGGAAATGTACGATTGAGGCGTCGTACAGTTTAGCTGCTTGTAGAATCTTCTTAGAACTTTCGACAGACACCATAAGCCTTCAATGACAGATTCGACGTTTGTATGTTTTTTGCTGCTTCGTCGAATCTTCGTCTTCTATGTTGAATCTTTTCTCTCTATAATGTCGAATCTTTTCTCTCTATGTCGAATGTTGAATAATCTTGGACTAATAGAGTTAAGGTTAGGCACATTCGACCACAGGTTCGAATCGATAGACAGATTGCCATTGTCACCATCATGTCGAATCTCCTATCTATATCGAACTGTTGTAGCAACGAAAACTAAAATAAACAATTTTTATGTCGGATCTTTCAGATTTCGGATTTTGCACGTTTGTTTTCATTTGTTAAAACGATAACGAAAATACCCGAAAGTCGGACGAAAATGCATTCGGACAAAAACGAATGCACATGTCTATTTATTATCAGATATCGAATTTAGACACCATGGGCCAGATTCACATACATTTAGATAGGCGCAGCGTATCAGAGATACGCTACGCCGCTGTAACTTACTTTTTCATTCTTTGAATCCACAAAGAATTTGTGCCGTAAGTTACGGCGGCGTAGTGTATTTCTGGCGGCGGAATTCAAATCGGCGGGTAGGGGCGTGATTAATTTAAATGAAGCGCGTCCCCGCGCATACTCCGTTTCGAAATTTCCTGACGTCATTTTTTGAACTTAGACGTGACTTACGTCCATCCCTATTCACGGACGACTTACGCAAAAAAAAAAATTTTTAAATTTCGACGCGGGAACGACGGCCATACTTAACATGGCAAGTCTATCTATACGCCGCAAAATAGCAGCTTTAACTATACGCCGGAAAAAGCCGACAAGAGACAACGTAAGAGAATGCGACGGCCGCGCGTACGTTCGTGGATCGTCTGAAATAGCTAATTTGCATACCCGACGCGGAAAACAACGCAAACTCCACCCAGCAGACGCCGAAGTATTGCATCTACGATCCGAAGGCGTACGAAGCCGTACGCCTGTCGGATCGAACCCAGATGTCGTCGTATCTTGGTTTGAGGATTCAAACTAAAGATACAACGCAGGTAATTTGAAAGTACGCCTGCGTATCAGTAGATACGCCGGCGTACTCTCTCTCTGGATCTGGCCCCATGTCTCTCATTGAAGTGCGTGCATCGATGAAGGTATTCAAACACCAAATAGAGGGAGAACATATGAGAACAAAAGAAAAGAAAACAAAATAGAATAAAAAAGGTCACCAGGCCGGTTGTACTGTGTGGCAGGACTTTCCAAAACGTAGGACTGAAATATGAACAAAAATTAAACTTTTTTGGCATGTAAGACAATTTTAAGACAATTTTGTTTAGTGTTGATTTATCTGTTTGCCTGCAATTCAGCTTTATGCATGTGATAACATTGCTTTTATAACTTTAAATATCCCGTGGTACAAACAGCCCCACAGGTTGTTTTGGTCACCTTTATCATTATCTCTCAAACAAAAGAAATACAAAAATGAAAAACAATATTTTCACATTACAGCAATATTTCAGAAGGTGAATACTGTATATAATATTTCCAGCTAGAATCAGTTTGTTCAGTCATATGCTATTAACCTAGAGTGGTGCGAGGGGTCATTACAGGGTAATATTCCCACAAACCAACTGAAAAAGCAATCTAGCATTTTTCATGAGTTCATGAATAGAGAATATATAAACTCTCACTTCCTTTTTTAGCGTTGCTTTATGGCAGTTCATATGGAAAATGGATATATATTATTTTCTGAAATAAATTACTAGCTTCTTTAGAAGTCTCAATTTTCACTTTTCCACATTATATAGAATAGATAATCATTTCTTACTTTTATGTTTTAATTATAGAGGGAGCACATGTGCAAATGCCAGAAACGTCCCATTCTGGGGTAAATGGAGCTAATGTGAAGATTTATTTTGCATAGAGGATGTTTTGCTTTCTGTGGCCCAATTAAGAAGATCTTCTTGTCTGAGTGACAGCGTTGTTACCAGGACAGGAAGTGAGGGAATAGCTCTATAGCAAATTATTTATTATAACAGATTTTGATATACCTATAAAAGCTTTTTTATTTTGGACAAATACATATGAGCCATGGTTCACATTAGTGCGTTTTGACATGCGATTTGACATGTCAAATCGGCAGCATTTGCCGGCAATGGCACCGTCCTAACCGGTGTGACGCGCATCTGCGGCGCTGCACTGATTTCAAAACGTAGTTTCTGTACTACTTTTTGCGATTTCGGCCTGTCATGCTGGAGTGAAATCGTGCAAATTCAGCTGAATTCATACGGCTTCATTCCCGCAGCTCAGTGTGAACCTGAGCTAATACAGATTAGATTAGATATAAGAAACCATACTGCAAAATTGTTTTTGTGGGATGGCATAGCATATCATTTAATCATTTATCTTTACTATTTAGTGATAACACTTTGATGTATTTAGTAACATGTTATTGAGATAACAAAATAGTAAAATTGTGATCACTTAAAGCGGTAGTAAACCGCAGCTGATGATAGCGATAGCTGATGATAGCGTAAATAGGCCGGCGATAGCTGATGATAGCGATAGCTGATGATAGCGTAAATAGGCCGGCGTAAGCCCACCTAATTCAAATTTGGAACAGGGGGGCGTGTTTTATGTAAATAACTTGTGACCCGACGTGATTGACGTTTTTCACGAACGGCGCATGCGCCGTCCGTGGAATATCCCAGTGTGCATTGCTCCAAAGTACGCCGCAAAGACGTATTGGTTTCGACGTGAACGTAAATGACGTCCAGCCCCATTCACGGACGACTTACGCAAACGACGTAAAATATAAAAAATTTGACGCGGGAACGACGTCCATACTTAACATTGGTACGCCGCGTGTACGCCTCATATAGCAGGGGAAACTTTATGCCGGGAAAAGCCTAACGTCGGCCGGGCGTACGTTCGTGAATTTGCGTATCTAGCTGATTTACATATTTCTAGGCGTAAATCAGCGTACACGCCCCTAGCGGCCAGCGTAAATATGCAGTTAAGATCCGACGGCGTAACAGACTAAAGCCTTGTACACACGACCGAGAAACTCGACGGGCGAAACACATCGAGCCAAATTTCCCCATTGCCGTTGAGGAAAAAGAAGACAAGCTCTCTTGTGTACACACGACCGGTTTCTTGCTGTTTTTTGCCGAGAAACTCGGTCGTGTGTACGAGGCTTTACGCCGGTCGGATCTAATAGAAATCTATGTGTAACTGATTCTTAGAATCAGGCGCATAGATACGACCGGCCGGACTCAGAGATACAACGTCGCATCTCCTTTGAGAATCTGGGCCTGAGTAAATATTTTAAATATTATACCCAAGGTATATAATTCTATATGAGAATATTTCTGTCCCTTAAAAATCAGTGTTCTATTAATGTCCTATTATTAAATGAAAAAAAGAAAAATATCAATTATATCTAAACAGTACCCTGTACCGTAAATTTAGGGTAAATGCAAGACTACACGTCTCATGTGATATAGTGATGATGTTACTACTGCACTGTTTACAGTCCTTGCTTGGGAGAGGCTGTATCTAAGGATATGAAGTGCTAGGCTCTCCCTTCTTCTGTTTCATAAATTCTGTAAATCTGTGCTTTCTCCACCTCTCCTGTTGCTTTGGATTATTCCTCCACCAGTCATCAGATCACCAGTTATCAGGGGCACCTCTGCCATGAGTAAAAAAAATCCTGTCTCTACAAAGATGGAAACTCAACACAGAGAACAGTACAAAAGAAGATATAATAGATTATAAATGGGTAACATTTTTCATATCTAATTTCTTTTTATATCCCTTGAAAAACAACCCCACACCTTAATTCCCCCTCCATCAAATTATTTGGACCCGTGCACAAAGCAATGATCTTAAATTGAATCTGTAATTGTGTTTCATAGAATGTTATATACGCCGCATATAATGCCCCTGATGAAAGGACTCTTTACCGGTCTGGAAACATGTCGGGCTCAACATCAAAGGAACTGTATATACACAATCCAATTCTGCATTTTTTTTATGTATTTGTTATATGGTGATGTATGCACCGCATCTTTTATATTAATATATTTTTTTTATAGTTTCTCATATTTTGTCATTGATCAGTTGCCTTTAAAGTCCCAAGTACTTTCAATGGGGGGGGGGGGGGGGGGGGGGGGGGGTACGACATGAGTGCAGAAAGCAAGATCCACAAAAGCAACAAACGTACCTGCCTCCTGCCTATTCATAATCTTCATTATAATGTACACTGAGCTGTGAATGTGCAGTTCAGTGTACATTCTCGGCAAAACTTGGTGCCAGAGTGCACATGTTCCCAGAGTTATGCCATGCTGGCCCCTTCCAATAAAGATGGGCAAAAAAACTGAACCTGGAAGAAGATTATAAACATGGCATTTTGCTTCTGAAATAAATAGTCTGTCTACTTACAGGTTTTTAGGGCCATATTCACATACATTTGCGGCGGCGTAACGTATGTCATTTACGTTACACCGCCGCAAGTTTTCAGCGCAAGTGCTTGATTCACAAAGCACTTTCCTGTAAACTTGCGGTGGCGTAGCATAAAGCCGTCCGGCGCAAGCCCGCCTAATTCAAATCATTTAAATTAGGCGCGTACCCGCGCCGAACGTACTGCGCATGCTCCGTTTTGAAATTTCCCGCCGTGCTTTGCGCGAAATGACGTCGCACCGACGTAATTTTTTGAACGGCGACGTGCGTTACGTCCTTTCCTATTCCCGGACGTCTTACACAAAAAAAAAAAAAAAAAATTTAATTTCACGCGGCAACGACGGCCATACTTTAACATGGCCTGTCTATTTTTACACCACCTAAATAGCAGTCGCAACTTTACGACGGGAAAAGCCGACTAGCGACGGCGTAAGAGAATGCGACGACCGCGCGTACCTTAATGGATCGCCAGTAAACAGCTAATTAGCATACCCGACGCGGAAAACGATGCAAACTCCACCCAGCGGGCGCCGAAGTATTGCATCCTAAGATCCGAAGGCGTACGAAGCCGTACGCCTGTCGGATCTTAGCCAAATGCCATCGTATCTTTGTTTGAGAATTCAAAATAAAGATACGACGCGGCAAATTTGAAAGTACGCTGGAGTATCAGCGTACTTTTTTTGTGAATCTGGCCCTTAGTTTTTAAACGTGGTTCCACTTTAAAATCCTGTTGTTTCTTTAGTACTTACCTTATTAAAAAAAATAAAAAAAAGATGTATGCACAAAACCAATATACATTAATTTAATATAAATTTGTGTTTAATTTATTTAAGATGCCTTCTGGAATGTATAGCTAATTTATTGCAAAATGGCATTAAAACAAAAGGTTTATAGTGATGCGGGTAAAGCAGCACCTGTGCCAATCTATTTTGGCCGTATTTATTTTTTTTACTGTAAAATTATCTGGCGATTACAAGGTACTGCTCCCAACTTAAATACTTTGTAGCAGAGTCATGGCTTTCATTTGTACAAGGCTACAACTAAATCATGTCATGTAAAGTTCACAAGATTAATCTCTTGTAAAGAATGTAATGGTTTGTGCAATTTAGAGTCAATTTAGATTTCTGTTTGTCCAATTTAGGGCAGGAAATGTAATTTTTTTTTAACAAATAGCGAACACCTGGAGTTCCCCTTTTTCTTTGGAAATTAATCCCACTAGAAAAATGACATAACAATGTGTTGTATTCATAACTAAATAATCTCAGGGGGTTTCATTGAAAAACAGACGGGGATGATGTAGCCTGTGCTGGCCCTGGAACTCAGAGTATGCAATGTTTCACCTGTAAATTACTATCAGGGTAGACTGGCCATACACAGATAGAATTTTGGGGCATCATCCAAAATATGAGATTTAGGGGGGTCTCTTCCGGCACTACTCGACAAAGACACATTTGTATGGCTATTTTTCAATAAATTGTTGTCGAAGGAGCTGGGCACTCAGCAGCTGTGGGTTCTAAATACAATAGCTGGCAGGGGCGATTCCTTCATGCACCCTATTTGTCATGAATGGCAGAATCTATTCAATTTCTCTCATTTTGGTCACATGCTAAACGTGAAAATCTAAATGTGCATGGCTACCTGTAGCTTTACAGAGGCAAAAATGGGACCTGGACATTCTCGAGACCATGGGCTAGATTCAGCAAGCAGATGCGGTATCTCCAGATACGCCGCCGTAATTTAAAATATGCGCCTTCGTATCTTTACGCTGATTCTCAAAGGCAAATACGTTCAAAAAATAGGCTTCCTCCGCCGACGTAACTTGAATACGACGGCGTATAATTGTGTTCAATTTTACGTTGGCCGCTAGGGGCGCTTCCATTGTAGATACGCCGATTCACAAACGTACGTACGCAATTTAGTTACGTCGTTTACGTTAGGCTTTTTCGGCGTAAGGTTACTCCTGCTATTAGGAGGCGCAGCCAATGTTAAGTATGGACGTCGTTCCCGCTTCGAATTTTGAATTTTTTACGTCGTTTGCGTAAGTCGTTCGCGAATAGGGCTGGACGTAATTTACGTTCACGTCGAAACCAATACGTCGTTGCGGCGTACTTGGGAGCAATGCACACTGGGATATGTACACGGACGGCGCATGCGCCGTTCGTAAAAAACATCAATCACGTCAGGTCATCATACATTAACATAAAACACGCCCCCTCATCCACATTTTTATTACGCGCGCTTACGCCGGCCCCAATTACGCTACGCTGCCGTAACTTAGAAGGCAAGTGCTTTGTGAATACAGCACTTGCCTCTCTAACTTATGGCCCTACCTGAATCTAGCCCCAAGTGTATTATTTTTCAATGTTGTGGAATAAAGCGAATTGTATCTGAATAATGTAATGGATCTGTGAAAAAAAATTCCCTAGGGCAAAATGTATATAATTATTGTAGTACTGAACCTTAAAGGGGTTGTGAAGGTTATATTTTTTATTTTCTAAATAGGTTCCTTTAGACCCGGTTCACACTGGGGCGGCACGACTTTGGGGGCGACATGGCAAGGCGATCTCAAGACAACTTCAGAGGCAATTTGCAAAATGACTTCTGTATTGAAGTCAATGCAAGTCGCTCGTGTCGCCTTCAAAGTCGTACAAGAACCTTTTTCTAAGTCATAGCGACTTGAGTGGCTCCGACTTAGAATGGTTCCATTGAACAGAGCGGAGCGCGACTTGTCAGGCAGCTGAGTCCCATGACTGTGTGAACCGGTTCAGAAGCTAGTGCATTGTTGGTTCACTTACCTTTTCCTTCGATTTCCCTTTTAAATGTTTTTTTGGTCAAAAACATGTATCAGCTATCAAATCGAAAGTGTACATAAATGAGTAGATCGTTGAGGTGCTGGAGGACTGGATGGTCGGTGCTAATGAGTCACACCAAACCATGCAAGGTAATAAAATGTATGATGGTAGCATATACTGATAGATCATCCACATACAAAAAATGCTTTGAGTATTATCTGCAGAAATAGTCACCCATTTAAGGGTCAAATCGTGGATGCCTGTATACTGTATATATAGAATTATAAGTACTTTACTTTAACCACTTGCCGACCAGCTGCCGTAGGTATACTGCGGCAGGTCGGCTCTATTGCGTGAAACGCCGTAGCTGTACATCACTTCATGCAATAGATAGAGTAGGCGGCGTATCACCGGAACCAATGCGCATGGCTGGGGTGGCCGCGATGTCCGGTGGCCACTCGCGATTGCGCCACAGAGAGCCAGAATGGGGATTTATCAATGTAAAAAACAAATTCCCATTCTGTCAGGGGAGTACAGAATGATCGTCTGTGCCTAGTGTTTAAGAACAGCGATCACTCTGTACTCCCAGTCAGTCCCCTCCCCCCACAGTAAAAAAACACCTCCCAGGGAACACATGTAACCCCTTGATCGCCCCCCAGTGTTAACCCCTTCCCCAGTGTAATTTATACAGTAATCAGGGCATTTTTATAGCACTGATCACTGTATAAATGTCACTGGTCCCAAAAAAGTGTCAAAAGTGTCCGATCTGTCTGCCTCAATGTCGCAGTCCCGCTAAACATCGCTGATCACCGCCATTACTAGTAAAAAAAGAAATAATAAAAATGCCATAAATCTATCGCCTATTGTGTAGACGCTATAACTTTTGCTCAAAGCGATCAATATACGATTAAAATATAAAAAATATGTAGAAGAATACATATTGACCTAAACTGATTAAGACATTTTTTTCCATTTTTTTCCCCGGATATTTATTATAGCAAAATGTAAAACAAAATGTTTTTGTTTTCATAATTGTCTGTATTTTTTTGTTTATAGCGCAAAAAATAAAAAACTGCAGACATGATCAAATACCACCAAAAGAAAGCTCTATTTGTGGAAAAATAAGGACATACATTTTGTTTGGGTACAGCATTGCATCACTGCGCAAATTGTCAGTTAAAGCGACGCAGTGCCGATTCGCAAAAAATGGCCTGGTCATTAAGGGGGTAAATCCTTCCAGGGCTGAAGTTGTTGAAGCAGTTTTGGGTGGAACTCCGCTTTCAGATACAAACTAATTGTATTTTATTTTGAATTTGGTCTAGGGGGGTGAAGTGATAAAGAAGCAGAAGAATAACAATGATTTTTTTTTTCCCCTAAAAAAATCTGCAATTTTTTAATTAAAAACTCGGTTTACGATTCAAATAATTTTTTTTTTTTTTTGATGGACACCGCGCCTGTCCTGAGGAGCTGCGGGCAGGAGTTTTTAGGCGAGGCCGCGGCTTCAGCCTAAAAACTCCTGCCCGCGGCTCCTCAAGAGCAGCGCGCTGTCAGCGCCGGTCCTGGGAAGCTGCGGGCAGGAGTTTTCAGGCGAGGCCGTGGCTTCGGCCTAGTCCACGGCGTTTGGCCTCGCGGACTAGGCTTTGGCCTCGGCCTCAGCTAAAAACTCCTGCCCGCAGCTCCTCAGGACCGGCGCAGTGTCAGCGCCGGTCCTGGGGAAAAAAAAAATCTAACAAATTTTTAAATATGAATCGATTTGACCTACCAACTCGATTTTAAAATCAAGCCCTATATTCATGTTTCAGTATATGTTCTATTACTTACAATAACGTATGCATGAGCTAAGACTGTACAATAATCTATATTATTATTATCATTATAATTTATTCAACTAACTGTCCTATAATCATTTGACACTTTTCAATATATTCTAATTCATTTACCAGCATACTATGGCCCAGATTCTCAAAGGGCGTACGACGGCGCAACGCCATGTTTGCCGTCGTAAGTCCTAATCTGGGCCGTCGTATCTATGCGACTGATTCTTAGAATCAGTTACGCATAGATATCCATTAGATCCGACAGGCGTAAGGCTCTTACGCTGTCGGATCTTAAATGTAATATTTTTTTTTGGCCGCTAGGTGTCGCCTCCGTCGTTTTCCCCGTCGAGTATGCAAATTAGCTAGATACGCGAATTCCAGAACGTATGCGCGATCGGCACAGTGAAGTTACAACGTTTACGTTAGGTTTGCGCGGCGTAAAGTTGCCCCTGCTATATGAGGGGAAACCAATGTTAAGTATGGCCGTCGTTCCCACGTCGAAATTTTTAAATTTACGTCGTTTGCATAAGTCGTCCGTGAATGGAGCTGGACGCCATTTACGTTCACGTCGAAACCAATGATGTCCTTGCGACGTCATTTGGAGCAATGCACCCTGGGATATTTTCCGTACGGCGCATGCGGGAACGCGCTTAATTTAAATGCTCCACGCCCCCTACCCGGCTAATTTGAATTAGGCGGGCTTGCGCTACGCCGCCACAACTTTACAGGCAAGTTCTTTGTGAATAAAGCACTTGCCTGTAAAACTTGCGGCGGCGTAACGTATATCAGATACGTTACGCCCGCCGAGTTTTACGGCAATCTACGAGAATCTGGGCCTATATGTACAGAGTAAATATCATCCATACATGTTTTAAAAATCCGTTCATATTACAGGAAAGCTTACAGCCTGTTTAAATAATTATCATTAGACATTGCATATTTAGGTAACAATTGCTAGAAATGGGAACTGGTCATTTGTGCTGGTCTGGCCAATCACAGAGATCACTATGTTTGTGTACTATAAAATATATAATTCATAACAGGACACCATAGGTAAGTTATGATCCTGTGCTGGTGCTTAGGAACATATAAGTGGCTACTGTGAATGAAAAGGTAACTTTTCAAGGTCATAGAGAAGCAACATGGTTTATAGGTTATCTGCTTCAAAGACAAGCTTGAAATAAATGGATGCTCACATTGGCCCCCTGCTAGGTCTTTGGTATTATGGGAGTCTGCCATGTAGCCGATCCTGGGGGGTAGATAATTAAAGCGGCTGCAGTGGTCGTCCTTGTGACTATCATAACCTTTCTACATCAGTCATGACCTTGTGGCGACCTATGAGAGGAAATAGGGCTACTCTGCTTCACAATAAAAGAGGAGGAACCACTCCCCTAATTTCAATGCCCCCTGATGTGAATAACAATTGAGAGTTGGGAACATTACTAGGCCCTTTCCCTCCCAGACATTGAACAGACATCAACACAAAGCTGCAGGATTTTCCTCCATACTTTAGACCTGTTTTACAACATGACCATCCCATAGATCCCCCAACATTCGAATATCATTTCACGAGGAACCATTCTACTAAACAGGTGCATCGAAGTGCGGCATGAGTGGTACAGACTAGACTGTACCCCAATTTAACAATTATACTCAATGAATTTTTTATAGATCACGTCTTATTTGTTCATTTAAATAATTCTTAACCAATATTCAGTTTGTTTTCAATGGTTTTGTTTGCAATAGTTTTTAGAGGGTATTATGGCCTTGTGTACACAGACATTAAGGTTTGTGCTCAAGAAGGTTTCATTTTACCTGCCTATTGTTTAAAAATCCCTTAACTAGGCAGATTGTATCAAATCGAATGGCTTGCATCAAAGTGAACATTATCTATAGTATCTGTCCATGTTTGAAAGACAGACTCATTCATTTAATTGCCATCTTTGATCCTTTAACTATATGTGTGTGTAAACCAAAGGTATCCCCAGTTCTGATATAATAGAGATGACAGTCTAAATTTGCTTCCCATCATGACTGCTGAGGCGCAATGAGCCCAGGCGCAATTAAAGCGGGAGTTCACCCGAATTTTTTTTTTTAACATTAGATTGATGCTCATTTTGTCTAGGGGAATCGGGTAGTTTTTTTAAAATCGAAGCAGTACTTACCGTTTTAGAGAGCGATCTTCTCCGCCGCTTCCGGGTATGGTCTTCGGGACTGGGCGTTCCTATTTGATTGACAGGCTTCCGACAGGCTTCCGACGGTCGCATACATCGCGTCACGAGTAGCCGAAAGAAGCCGAACGTCGGTGCGGCTTTATACTGCGCCTGCACACCAACATTCGGCTAATTTCGGAAAATCGTGACGCGATAGATGCGACCGTCGGAAGCCTGTCAATCAAGTAGGAACGCCCAGTCCCGCAGCCCATACCCGGAAGCGGCGGAGAAGATCTATCTCTAAAACGGTAAGTACTGCTTTGATTGAAAAAAAACACACGATTCCCCTTGACAAAACGAGCCTCAATCTAATGTTAAAAAAAAAGGTTTTTGGGTGAACCTCCACTTTAACTGTAATGTAAATGTATAGTAAAAACTTTTCCCCTTGCCCCTTCACCCCGTTAAATAAACACACTTACAACCATTTAGGTTGGAAGAGCAAGGCCACAGCTTTATTAAATCCAAACATAACATGTGAACACTTTTAAACAAGTGCCAGTCATAGGTTTACTGTGAGCACACAATTCCAAAGGGGAGGGGGCCTGTCCTTACCATAAGTGCCAGACAGGCCGCCTACTTCCGATTTCCATCAAGGGCATGGCCCATTACAGCCATTTTATGCTGGCAATGTCAAGAAACCGCAGCAAGCTGTGACATACCATATAAAAAAAGGGGTGGGAGGGTGGGCAGCTCTTACCGACCACGTTTCTTAAAAAAGACCCAGAATTCCCTGGGCGCACCACTTTTACCGAGCTCAGGCCCATCCCATTCCCCCTAGCAACCAATCCTTTGATCCGCCTTATCCTGCACCTGGCCATGCCCCCATCAGTCAAGGCTCTTTTCCCTAAGGGGCTCAAGAGGCCTTCATTGGAGTTAAACCAATATTAACCCCCCAAACAAGCATTTATTATATATCAGCTTACCAATTCTTAAACCTTGTACACGCGCGGTTTTCTCGGCAAGAGCCAGCAAGAAAACTGCGGGCAGAGCTTTCTTGCTATGTATACCGAGCGCATGTACGAGGCTTTGAGGTTTCTCGTCAAGAAAACTGCCCAGAATCTCGACGAGAAAAAAAGAGAACCTGCTCTCTATTTTCTCGTCGTGATTCTCGGCAGTGGTTTCCTGCTGAGAAACCCGAGCGTCTTTATACTTACCTATCGCCGTGGAAACCCGCGCATGCCGAAATGACACATGCGCTGTAGCTTCCTAGGCATAGGTAGGGTGTAGCAAGATGGCGGCAACGGCATCGAATGTGACGAGCGCATGCTCGTCGTAGTCGATGACGTCACAGCATTCGTGCCATTCAAAAGAACAGCGGTTCTTTTGAATGGAGTGTCTGTACACTCGGCCGGCAAGAGATTCTTGCCAAGAATCTCATCAGGAAAAACAACGTTTTTTTCCTGACGAGATTCTGGGTCGTGTGTACAGGGCTTTAGATGTGATGCCTGTATTTTTTTTCTAGGCTTCATTATGCTTTCTTTCTTCTATTTGCATCTGGTGCTCCAGCCAGCAAGTCTGTTGTTTTTCACAGCACAAGCTCTCCAGCAGAAATGATCAGTTTTCATGGATGAGAAAAAACGCTTAAATGGTCGTAAATTTGGGCTACATTAGCTTTCTTTTTCAGGCTTTCATTCCTTATTTTTATTTTTACCTGTTGGTCTGCCCAGTAAGTCTGTTGTTTTTCTGTTTCAATACAACCAGAAATGGTGTGTATGGTGTTATAATCCCCCTTTGCTCTATCCAATATCTAAAAAACGTTTGACATTGGTTCTACATTAAGGCTGGGTTCGCACTAGTGTGATGCCAAACATCTAGGGTGACCACATTTCCAAACTACCATTCAGGGACACCCCTCCTTCCCAAAAAACAGCTTGTGCTGTAATGAATCACAGCACAGTGATTGGACACAAGAGGCGGGATTTACGATTTCTCCAATCACAAGCAGGGGGCAGGGATTGTGCTCCTCCAGGAATTCGCCGACCAGGGCAAGTACCGTCAGTGAGTAAAGCGGTGATGTGGCAGCCTTTTTTGGGGGCATCAGATTGGCCCAGGGGGTAGCTGTGTCAGTTTCGTTCCGGGACACTGTATTGTCCTGGAATGAAGGTTCCCGGGACAGACCTGCAAAATGCGGGACTGTCCCGGGCAATCCGGGACACGTGGTCGTCCTACAAACATCGCATGTGATTTGCACCGTATTGCGGTGCACATCACAGGCAATGTCTGTGTGATGAAAATTTAACCATACCAACTTTATGGCTGAAATCGCATTGCATTCACACCAAAACGGTGCAGGACCCTTTTTTTGGTCCGCACTAGAACACCTATGCAAACCGATTCCTGTACCATTAAACAGTCTGCGAACCGATTTAGATGTGTCTATAACTTTACATTGACAGAGGTTTGTAGATGTCAGTGTGAACCGCCTGCGATTCAGGTGCGATACAGGAACCCACACAGTGTGAACCGAGCCTTAAGCCCTGTACACACGATCGGTCCATCCGATGAGAACGGTCTGATGGATTTTTCCATTGGTTAACCGATGAAGCTGACTGATGGTCAGTCGCGCCTACACACCATCGGTTAAAAAAAGGATCGTGTCAGAACGCGGACACGTAAACCATGTACAACGGCACTATAAAGGGGAAGGTCAAATCCAATGGCGCCACCTTTGGGGCTGCTTTAGCTGATTTTATGTTAGTAAAAGACGATTCGCGATTTTCTGTCTGTTAAAGCGTGATGAATGTGCTATCTCCATAACGAACGCTAGTTTTACCAGAACGAGCGCTCCCGTCCCCTAGATTGTAAGCTCGAAGGAGCAGGGCCTTCTGATCCCTCCTGTATTGATTTGTATTGTGACTGTACTGTCTTCCCTGATGTAAAGCGCTGCGCAAACTGCGCTATATAAATCCTGTATAATAATAATATAATAATCTCCATAACGAACGCTAGTTTTACCAGAACGAGCGCTCCCGTCCCCTAATTTAGTCTGAGCATGCGTGGATTTTTAACCGATGGTTGTGCCTACTAACGATCGTTTTTTTTCTATCGGTTAGGAATCCATCGGTTAAATTTTAATTTTTTAACCGATGGATAAATAACCGATGGCGCCCACACACGGTCCATCAGACCATTCTCATCGGTTTAACCGATCGTGTGTACGCGGCCTAAGTGCTAATTCTTACATACAGTAGCCCATGGCAACAAATGAGAATTCAAAAGTCAGTCCGCTTCAAGATAGATTCTGACTGATTTCTATGGGTTAAGCAATTAAGAATAGGAACTCCTTTGTAAAATCAGTTTGCATAGACCAGTTAGAGAATAGTTAGTACAATAAACTCTGTAATTTCTCTATACAACTGTTCACGCACTCTGGTCCTTTTTTGTGTATAGTGTGTTCATTACCCTCCAAGTACAACACAATACCCAAGAGCCATAACACAGTGTGTGACCAAACAAAGAAGGATTTTTTAGGATTTGGATGCCTAGGCCTAGCTTGGGTTCTTTCTGATTGGACTTATGTATTTAAGTAAAAAGAAAAATGCTGTACACAATATCAATCAACGATTGGTAAAGGTTATTACATTTTTTGTATTAGCAGTGTCCTTTGGGTGTTCATAATAAGTAGACCTTTTAATCCATTGATATTTTGGTTATACATGGGGGCCAGATTCTCAAAGAGTTACGCCGGCGTGTCAGCAGATACGCCGACGTAACTCCGAATCTAAGCCCGTCGTATGTTTAAATGTATTCTCAAACTGAGATACACTTAAACATGCCTAAGATACGACGGCCTGCGCCGTCGTATCTTAGGGTGCAATATTTACGCTGGCCGGTAGGTGGCGCTTCCATTGCGGTCGGCGTAGAATATGCAAATGAGTCGTTATGACGATTCACGAACGTACGCTTGCCCGTCGCAGTAAATTTACGCCCTTTCCGTAAGAGATACGCGGCGTAAAGATAAACATGCCCCCTAGGTGGCGTATACAATGTTAAGTATGGCCGTCGTTCCCGCGTCGAAATTTGAAAATTTTACGTTGTTTGCTTAAATCGTCCGGGAATGGGGCTGGACACCATTTACGTTCACGTCGAAACCAATGACGTCTTTGCGACGTCATTTAGCGCAATGCACGTTGGGAAATTTTAGGGACAGCGCATGCGCAGTACGTTCGGCGCGGGAACGCGCCTAATTTTAATGATTCACGCCCCCTACCCGGATCATTTGAATTAGGCAGGCTTGCGCCAGGGGATTTACGCTACGCCGCCGCAACTTTACAGGCAAGTGCTTTGTGAATCAAGCACTTGCCCGTAAAACTTGCGGCGGCGTAACGTAAATGTCATACGTTACGCCGGGGCAGATTTGCCCGATTCTACTGTACGTGAATCTGGCCCGGGGTCTGATGAGCTGAGGCACATGGGAATACGAGTGCCTCTTTATAATGGACACATCAGATAGTCATACAATTTGACTACCTAGCAACTTAAATATCAGTTTTAGATGTATTGATAATTTAAAGTTATCTTATGCCCCGGACACATGATCGGAATTTCTGTCGGGATAAACTCAGACGGATTTTTCGGACGGAATTCCGTTTCAGCTGTCTTGCATACACACTGTCACACCAAATTCCGACCGTCCAAAACGTATTGACGTAAAACACTACGACAAGCCGAGAAAAATGAAGTTCAATGCTTCCGAGCATGCGTCGACTTGATTCTGAGCATGCGTGTTTTTTTTCTCCGTCGGAGTTCCATACAGACGAACTGAATATCCGATAGAATTTTTTTTCAATCGGGAAAAAAAGGGAACATGTTCTCTTTCTATGTCCGTCGGAATTTTCCGATGGAAAAACTCAGATGGGGCACACACACGTTCAGAATATCCGATGAAAAAAATCCGTCTGACTTTTTCCATCGGAAATTCCGATCGTGTGTACAAGGCATAACATATGACTGCCAGCTTTTTCTATAAACACTGAGGCCCCGTACACACGTCCGAGAAACTCGACGGGCAAAACACATCGTTTTGCTCGTCGAGTTCCTTGTGAAGCCGCCGAGGATCTCGGCGAGCCAAGTTTCCTCATTGACTAACGAGGAAATAGAGAACATGTTCTCTATTTGGCCCGACGAGATCCTCGGCGGTTTCCTCGGCCAAAAGTGTACACACGACCGGGTTTCTCGGCAGAATACGGCTCCGATCGAGTTTCTGGCTGAATTCTGCCGAGAAACTCGGTCGTGTGTACGGGGCCTAATGAGTCTTAGCAAGCCCACTTGATGAAGCCCACAGGGCTTGGTATTTATTTCTTAGGTGTGGCGTCACTTCATACACAATTATTTTCATATTCATTTGGAACATGTGATATAAGATTGACCTACATTATGATAAACTATGATATTTGTACAGACTTTATGAATGTAAGTATTGACAGAGCGCCATTTGTCCTTCAAAGCACTTTGGTGGACTGTTACAGTTGTAGAAATGGCTGGCTCTGGAGACAGTGTTATAATTGGTTATATCTGTCACAGTGAGGAAACAATGTGACATTCTTATGGCCTTGGCTGTATCCTGTCCACCATTGTTTGTCTCCGCTCTGTTCCCATCCCATCTGTACGCTCTGTCATTAACTGTATATCCCAGTAATGTGGTGGTGGTGGTGGGGGAGGGGATTTATTGCCCCTTGTTTTCAAATCTGCCCCAGGTCACTGCAACTAGGAAATGTATGGCAGGAATTTAGACTGAGGCCCATATGTCACACAGTATGTCACTCAGGAGATCAAAGCGTTAACCCTTTCACTACGAGCTCAGGCGATATTTATGACTAGCTGTGGGAAATTTGAATGCCTTTTGTCAACAATAGCGATTTAACTGAAAAAAAGAGACTAATTTTGGTTCGTTGCCCCCAAGGGAATTTTATTTTGTAATGCAATATATCTACATGGATGAGTAATGAATACTCTAATGAAATACAGCTGTTAGGAGGAAATCATGTACAATCTACTTCTTACTGAATATATAATATAACCAGATACGCTGCTATCCAAGGCCTCTGTTATGTCCTAACAACAGTAACTTTACTAAATGAGTAACATACATAATGTTGTGTATGTTTATGACATTAACTGCTTCACTGCTGCTGTATGCCTTTAAATGGTGAAATGCTCGACAACTATTTTATAAACAACACTGGATAGAGCACTGTTGCGCAGCCATTGGGCTCCCTGATGTCTGTGAAATGAGCCCTCACCCCAAAAAAGCGCTAAAAAAATCATATACATTTATTTGGGAACAGTGTTGCTTGACGTGAGTAATTGTCAGTCAGACTATGAAAGCACTGGAAATTGAAAAATGGCCTGGTAACTAAGGGGTAATACAGGCTGGTGCTCAAGTGGTTAATCATAACAGCACCACAATACAGTATGGATAATAGGGGGAATTCAATAAAGCCGCTGTGCCACTTTTCTGGGATTAATCCCCCTTGTTAATTTATTGCGCCAAATTCCTTGAGCAACACTTTTGGTTCGGTGCACCAAATTCAGGAAGTTTTAAAATGTGCCACTTTTACATTGTGGCACAAAGAATGCACCAAAGTCAAAATAAACTACAAACAGTATCTTAAAGCGGAGTTTCACCCAAAAGTGGAACTTCTGCTTTAAAGGGGTTGTAAACCCTCCTGTTTTTTCACTTTAATGCATCCTATGCATTAACCTCCCTAGCGGTATGATTGTGTCATATTTTTGCGTCTCAAAGTGGTACAATTGTTTTCCAAAGAAATTTGGCATTTTATATTTTAGGCCTGTAATTCTTATTAATAACACACTTAAATCTGTCCAAACAAGAGTCTAGTAGACATCCCGGGTATGATAAAGTTTGAAACACAAAATCATAAATTATAATATAATAAATAACTATAAATAATTATAAAAAATAATAATATAATATGGCTCAATTCTGCAAGTGTTCTTATTTACTTTCGCTGTTTTCTAGCTGGTCTCAAACCACTTTTGACGTAAAGGAACACTTTTTGGTTGCTATGGACAATCTCCAGTTTCCAGACAGAAAGAACAGTGTATATAATATAAAACTGCATGCAGGGCACTGGACAAAGCACTAGGGACAAAAGGGATATGAAATAATTTTGTACAGTAATGTAATCTATACGATTACAGTGTACTGTATGTATTATGACTTTTGTCATTTTTGAATTTGCTGCCAGGCTCCGCCCCCGTGCGTCGTGACGCTCGCAGGGAATGAAGCCTGGCACACAGAGACATCGGGCAGTGTATTTGTCTGTTTCTTAATTATTTTTATTTTTGGGCATCGGGCAGAAGACAAAGCCCGTGGACACAGCAGGGGGACATCGCAGGATCCTGGACCAGGATCCTTCAATGCAATCACGAGTCTGGCTCGGGGTTACCGCTAATGGTAATGAAATTTAACCCCGAGCCGCACTCGGGAATACCTCTAGGGAGGTTAAGGTGAAAAAAATTCTGTCAGTCACCGGCCCCCAGCCCCCCTGTTTTACTTACCTTATCTGGGTAGCCAGCAGCACATTATCCCATAAAACAGTGCTAGTGGGCTACAGTTCATGACCCTTATATACATGTGACTGTGGGGAGAGAAATGCCACTGCTACCTACAATTGTCTGTCGGCTTTGACAGCTTCCCGTTCCCGGCAGGATAGCCGAAGCTGGTTTGGACTCATGTCTAAACATTCCTGAGCTCATCCATAATAAGGGCAGCCAGACATGTTTCAAACCAAGCATGGGTGACAACCATAGCTCCCTCCATAGATACAGTGGAGTGAGTGGGCCTATCCATCTAGGGACAAGTGTTTTATTTGCAGAAATACCAGATGAAAATGCATTTAAAAAAAGCCAGAGAAAATAAATCTAATGCTGCCACCTCATCTAAGGACTGATAAGCTACAATATATTCCCTTTCTTATTCTTGTTTTGGGATTTGGATACACTTTAAGCATATAGTTAAAAAGACTATATATATTTTATAGCCTCTGTGAATCAAGTTATTACTGTATATCACATGTGCTTGCCAATTTTGTAGATTGCGATCTAGAGGTTGCTGACCTCCTACTCTAGTGTGTCCCTATGCAGGGCCAGTATAAGGGGTGGGCAGAAGGGGAGGGTTCCCTGGGCGGGACCATTTACTGGAGGAAGGGGGTCGCAGTAGAGGCAATGCTACAGGCCGCCTGTCCTGGGGCGACGGGGCCGCTTTGATCTGTGGCTGCAGGCGCGCTCCCACCTCCTCCTCTTGTTTGTCACACAGCACCGGTCTCCTTTCAGTTTTTCATCTTCGCCCTGGGCACCGGGTGACCTTGTCCCGGCACTGTCCCTATGTTTGGGGGCTCTAGTATTTTCAACTGAGCATTTTTTGTTTCTCCCTTGATTATCCATTAAACACAATAACACACATTGATAAGTTTTACAGATAACAGGTTACATTTATATGTCTAGCTAAACATTTTTTAAAAACGACAGAAATAATTTTCAACTGTTTTTATTTTACAAAATTGGTTTAGTGGTACAACATAGTTTATGAATTCTTACTAGGAAAAAAATGGATTTTCATAAATACTCTATTCATAAATAGTTGTGATAAAAGCAGACAGGATTTTCTAGTGAAGTGTGACCTTTTTTTTTTCACCAGTGTTCCATATTGAGATGTGTGGGGTCTGGGTTTTGATCCTGCTTGCATTGTCCTCCTGTTGTGATGCCTTGTTTGATGCGGTATCAAGTGAGGCATCACCGTGTTATAAACACTGGGGGTGGCCCAAAGGAGACAGTCAAGTTTTAAAGGTGTCAATAATTCCTTATCTACGGAGTCACCATGCAGACAGGAGGCAACATATTGTAAGTTGGGTAAAATCACCCAACTGCATGATGACTGATTTGGAACTAAATTGCAGAAAAAGTATGGAAGAACATAAAAGATTTAACCACTTCAGGCCCAGGCCAATTCTAACACTTCGCTCCTACATGTAAAAATCATAATTTTTTGCAAGAAAATTACATAGAACCCCCAAATACTATATATGTTTTTTTTTAGCAAAGACCCTAGAGAATACAAAGGCGGTCATTGCAATTATTTATCTCACACGGTATTTGCGCAACAATTTTTCAAACATTCTTTAAAAAAAAAACAGTAAAGTTAGCCCAATTTTTTTTACATAATGTGAAAGATGAAGTTACGCCGAGTAAATTGATACCTAACATGTCACGCTTAAAAATTGCAAATGCTCATGGAATGGCGCCAGACTTTGGTACTTAAAAATCCCTATAGGCGAAGCTTTAATATTTTTTACTGGCTACATTTTTTTAAGTTACAGAGGAGGTCTACGGCTAGAATGATTGCTCTCGCTCTAACGTTCGGGGCGACACCTCACATGTGTGGTTTGAATACCGTTTTCATATGTGGGCAGGACATACGTATGCAAGCACATGGGGACAGGGGCACTTTAAAAAAAATATATATATTGTTAATTTTACTTATTTTTTTTATTTTGACACTTTAAAAAATGTATAATACATTTTTGATCACTTTTATTCCTATTACAAGGAATGTAAACATCCCTTTTAATAGGAATATGACATGACAGGACCTCTTTACAGTGAGATGTGGGGTCAATAAGACCCCACATCTCACCACTAGACTGGGAAGCCCAAAAAAAAAAAAGAAAAGATCACCGCTTCACAGCCAAAGCGGCGCCATTTTTTTGAATGCAGAGGCCGGGCGTGACGTCATAACATCGCGCCCGGCCTCCGACGATCATAGAGACTCCGGCGACCATCTGGTCCGCCGGAAATCTCTGTGATCATCATCCGAGGGCCGGCGGATCCGTTCTACGACTCACCGATCGCATCGGTGAGTCGGGAGAAGCACTGGAGGGCAGCGGGAAGGGGGGGACGTCCGTAAGAACGATCAAGCTTCGCAAAGACATAGGGGCAGATCCACAAAGATCTGCCCCGGCGCAGCGTATCTGAGATATGCTACACCACCGTAACGTACTTATTTTTGCTTCGAATCCAGAAAGAATTTGCGCCGTAAGTTACGGCGGCATAGTCTATCTCTCGCGGCGTAATGGCGCGTAATTCAAATCGGCGAGTAGGGGGCGTGTTTCATTTAAATGAAGCGCGTCCCCGCGCCTAATGAACTGCGCATGCGCTGTCCCTAAATTTCCCGCTGTGCATTGCGCTAAATGACGTCGCAAGGACGTCATTGTTTTGACGTGGACGTAAATTACGTCCTTCCCGATTCACGGACGACTTACGCAAACAACATTTTTTTTTTATTATACGCAGGATACTTAACATTGCGTACGCCACCAAATAGCAGCTTTAACTATACGCCGGAAAAAGCAGACTAGAGACGACGTAAAAGAATGCAACAGCCGCTCGTACGTTCGTGGATCGTCGGAAAAAGCTAATTTGCATACTCAACGCGGATTACGACGGGAACGCCACCCAGCGGACACCGAAGAATTGCATTGTAGATCCGAAGGCGTACGAAGACGTACGCCTGTCGGATCTAACCCAGATGCCGTCGTATCTTGTTTTGAGGATTCAAAACAAAGATACGACGCGGGAAATTTGAAAGTACGCCGGCGTATCAGTAGATACGCCGGCGTACTCTGTTTGTGGATCTGCCCCATAGACTGCAATAATAGCTTAACATTTTCCCACTCTGTAAAAGGCATTTTTATTCCCTTATTTCTCACCTTGAAACAATTTACCATCACTTCCTGTTCCACAGACCTCCTGTCACTAGAGCAGGAAGTGAGGGGAGATCTCCTTGAAAGGGACAAATACAAATCTGATGGAGGTTCTAAAGCAAGCCATATATTTCAGATTTCTCTAGTTCAGCCTGCTAAATAGCATGAATGGAGGAATCTGTCAGCTATTGTATCTGGATAGTTGCAAAATCCTGATAGAATACAGGTGCGTTTAAGCCCATACATTTCTACCTTTGCCATGCTATTTAGCAGGTAGAGCAAATTGTCCTGGGCAGAAAGGGGATGAAAGTGCCCTGTAATGAAGTGGTCAGTCTGTGTACATCTTTCCAGTGTTTATTGATCAGATATAAATGATAACTTTCACGTATTTGAGCTGGTTTTATTTTTGTTAGAAAACCAAGACAGAATAAAATGCTCAGGAAAATGTAACCATGACAATCGTGTCACCCTTTTAGCAATGGTAGATCATTGCTGGAGTTCCCAGTGGCAGGGTCAGTGGTGACAGCAGGGCTCCGTCTGTGACTTCCTTTTGCCTCCGTTTGTTCTATACCTGTGTCCACTCAGTGGGAATTCCTCCTACTCCTGCTGTGCCTACAACCCTACCTTCCTCTTCACAGCAGTTCTGCCTCTGTAGTGTGCATAACAAGTCCTACTGTTTAGAGAAGCTACTGTTTGCACTATTTGCAAGGGGGAGGGGTTGCAAACTATAGCTTTACACTTATGTGCAGCTAAAGGCCTTTATACATAGAGGACAAATCAAAAATATTATACTTGTGTTGTACTTTAAAAGCCTCTAAAAGGGGAGTTCCACCCAAATTTGCAACTATATCTGATCGCATTAAGTAAATTGTATAGATATCCAAATAATTAATTTGCTATTTAAATACTGTATTATTAATGTATTTAGTGTAACATCCAGTCTATTGCTCCCACTGGAGTTAACGTATATCCTGTATTCCCCGGCACCGCACTGCTACATGGGAGGTAAGCATCATCCTTCCCAAGATTCAGTGCGGAAGGACACCCAGCGAAATCTCCCGAGACATCTCCCGTTGTGATGGCAACCCTCAGTGTTGATGGAGCTACGTGCCGTTCACTGAGCATGCGCGGGATGGAGCGGTGAATGCTGGGAAAAAAGCATTCACTGCATACAGGAAATAGGTGCTTGTGGGCTTCAATTGCCCACAAGCAAAATGGAAACGTCCTTCAGTTATTATTGTAACTAATTCTTCCGAATGATAACGGACTTCGGAGGTTTTAGAAATATGAAAAAGTGAGTACTGATTTATAATGGGGAAAATAATTCAATGGGCAAAAAATAAAATAAAAACGAATCGCCGCGTAAGAAGTAGTTGTCTACAAAAAGGTTGCCATATAAGTCTAGCAACAATGAATGATATTGACCCCTTCATTATAAGGAACCCTTCACATCTTTGTGAATAGTATAAATAGTGAATTACAACGTTTGATTTAACCACACATACATTTGGGGACATTGATGTCTGTGTGGGCTTCTTGGATCACTGAATTGCAGCACAAGGAGTATATCACTAGTACTTTCATTTACAAGGTAACAACTGTTAAAGGGGGCTCATAGAAATGAAAATTACTATGTATTTTGACGGCATGGGGAAAATAGAATTTTGACCCCATTTTCTTAACCTCCCTGGCGGTATGATTATGTCAGATTTTTGGTGCTGAAAGCAGTACAAATATTTTGCATGGAAATTTGGCGTTTTATATTGTAGGCCTGCAATTCTTAGGAATAACTCACTTAAATCTGTCCAAACAAGAGTCTAGTAAACATCCCGGGTATGATAAAGTTTGAAACACAAAATCATAAATTATAATATAATAAATAACTATAAATAATTATAACAAATAATAATATAATAATAATAACAATTATTCAAAAATGTAATGAAATCAAAAACACTGAAATTTGCTCAGTTGCAGAATTGTCGCTGTCATTACTTTCAGTGTTTGATGACAAATTTCCCCACAAATCGCTATCGCTCAATTCTGCAAGTGATTCTAATTTATTATCGCTGTTTTCTAGCTGCTCTAAAACCACTTTTGACATAAAGGGACAGTTTTTGGTTGCTATGGACAATCTCCAGTTTCTAGGCAGAAAAAAATGTATTTATAAAGTAAAAGTGCATGCAGGACACTGGATAGACCACTAGGGACAAAGGGGGTGTGTAATTATTTTATACAGTACTCTAATCTGTAAGATTACAGTATACTGTATGTGTATTGTGTTTTTACTCTTTTGAATTTGGCGCTGATCTCCGCCCCGGTGCGTCATAACGTCGCAGGGAACGGAGCTCGGCAGCACTTGGGGCACTGTGTGAATCGAACAAGGAGACAGCTCGCTCACACAGCGGGGAGACATTGCAGGATCCAGGGGACAAGGTAAATTAGTTTGCCTGAATACTGCAATGCGGACCCGAATCTGGCTCGGGGTTACCGCTAATAGTACTGAAATCTTACGCTGAGCCAGACATGGGAATACCACCAGGGAGGTTAAAGTGTTTGTTACCACAACACTTCATATTCCTGATATGTGCCTGCTGTACCATGTGCTTGTATGAGAAAGTGTCCTGTTCTCTTTGTATTGCTTTCTTTATGTGAAATCCCTGGTGTTCCCACCAGTCCCCTTACTTTCCTATTAAAACTGACCACACTAGAAAGACAGCACACCATGGTCAGTTCTCTAGCTATGTTGGGAACTCAGCCTGCTCTCCTCCAATGATCAGACTTGTCTTGACATGCCCCCTCTGCACAGCCATTCACTGGGAATCTCAGTGTGCTGCTGCTTCTCCTTTCCTCAGCTGTTATGGGAATGGGATCACTTATTAACCACTTAAGACCCGGTAAAGGACCTGGCCCCTTTTTGCGATTCGGCACTGCGTCGCTTTAACTGACAATTGCACGGTCGTGCGACGTGGCTCCCAAACAAAATTGGCATAGTTTTTTTCCCACAAATAGAGCTTTCTTTCAGTGGTATTTAATCACCTCTGCAGTTTTTATTTTTTGCGCTATAAACAAAAATACAGCGATAAATTGGAAAAAAATTCAATATTTTTTACTTTTTGCTATAATAAATTTTCCCCAAAAATATATAAAAAAAGTTTTTTTTCCTCAGTTTAGGCCGATACGTATTCTTCTACATATTTTTGGTAAAATAAATCGCGAAGAGCGTTTGATTGGTTTGCGCAAAAGTTATAGCGTTTAAAAAATAGGGGATAGTTTTATGGCATTTTTCAGAAAAATATTTTTTTACTAGTAATGGCGGCGATCAGCGATTTTTTTCATGACTGCGACATTATGGCAGACACATCGGACACTTTTGACACATTTTTGGGACCATTGTCATTTTCGCAGCGAAAAGTGCACTGTTTACTGTGAAAATGACAATGGCAGTGAAGGGGTTAACCACTAGGGGGCGCTAAAGGGGTTAAGTGTGTCCTATTGTGTGTTTCTTACTGTAGGGGGGTGTGGCTGGACGTGTGACATCACTGATCGTCGTTCCCTATGACAGGGAACAGACGATCAGTGACAAGCCACAGAAAAGAATGGGGAAGGTTTGTTTACACTCACCTCTAGATGGTTAGAATCCCGTCAGGTTCAGCTTGGACTGACCAAGATTCGAACCATGTATGGGCAGGCTGATTGTACCCAAGTTGATTGATTGATTAACTTTGGTACAACCAGTCTATCTGGTTTTTCATGTGACCAATGCCAGCAGCTATAGCCTCCAATAATCACTGTGGGGTTGATTTACTAAAACTAAAGAGTGCAAAATCTGGCGCAGCTCTGCGTAGAAATGAATCAGCTTCCAGATGAATTTTTTTTTGCTTAATTGAACAAGCTGAAGTTAGAAGCTGATTGGCTACCATCCATGCAAAGCTGTACCAGATTTTGCATTCTCCAGTTTTAGTAAATCAACCCTTGTGTGTTCTCCTCCCAGCTCAAGCCACCCCTCCTTTTTTCAGGAGAGCACAATAGTTCCAAATGAGGGACTCCCCTATTAACACTTACTGGGGGATATTTACGAAAGGCAAATCCACGTTGCACTACAAGTGCAAACTACAAGTGCAAAGTGCACTTGGAAGTGCAGTCACTGTAGATCTGAGGGGAAGATCTGAAATGAGGGGAAGCTCTGCTGATTTTATCATCCAATCATGTGCAAGCTAAAATGCTGATTTTTATTTTCCTTGCATGTCCCCCTCGGATTTCTACAGCGACCGCACTTCCAAGGTGTGTACACCAGCATTTACAAAGGGGTACATAGTGTAATAAGGTTTTAAAAACTGCTCTACTACTTATTTACAGCCAAGTTATCTGCATGTAGGTCTTAAACATGGATAATACAGGCTTTATAGGCTATTAAGTCCTAGAAAACTAACAATATAAAAACAGATAGGCTGACCATTAACACTACTAAGGTTATACAGCACCGATGGACAAATATTCTGCTGCGGCTATTATATACTGACAGCTATCAGAGTTTTCTAATAGCAGCTGCATCTGAATCTAGTATCCCATACAATCAGAGTGCAATTGGTACATTTTAATAGTAGGATGGTTTGGATTCCGATTGGCTTGAGTGGAGCAGTATGGTGGCAACGCAGTGTAAAAATTAGGTGATGGGTCTGGGCATGTGACCCCTGATGACATCAGATGCTGCTGACAAAATGCTTTGGACGGGACCTCCGAGAACACATAATTTCCAGCTTTTGGAGTGCAAACCTGCGCTTTCAGTTTCTATTTTAATGCCTGATTATTCCTGAGTATTTTTACTTGATGTAAGTGCATTTTTTTTTACACTGTTATTTATTAAACTGGATTTACTACACTATGAGAGGCTCTTCTATCTTTCCCCCAACGTGTATGAGACACATACATAGTCTCTTAAATGTGCAGGAGCACTATTAAGAACATGGTGGTGTCCATATGTTTATATGTACGGGATGTCATAACAGATAGAGTGGAAAACTGATTTATTCCTTTGAATAAAAATTTCCAGTGAGTTCAGTGTGCATTTGTCTGGTGAAGAGGAAGAGCACTGCTAGTTCTGGTGTCGCACATTTTTTGTAACTTTTTGGAAAAAAATAAAACATGTTCCATTTCTTTTTTTCATCGGAAATTCCGATCGTGTGTACGCGGCATAAGTCTTTGGTAGGATTTTTCTTAGCAGCTGCATCTGATTGGGCAATTTTTCAGCTGGCTGCTTTGATTTTTCAGTCGGAGGGTGCAAACAGGGATGCCCACAAAGCTAACTTCATCCGATTCATCAGAAATTATCCTAAACCCAATTAGCGTATGGCAAGCTTTAAGCTTACAAGTATGTACTTTTACTATCAATTCGCAATAAAAGTTTTATTTAAAGGCCTGATTATTCATGATTCAGTTATTGCTTTATTCACATTTTCAATGTCTTCAGCTAAAGGATATCAGTCAGGAAAGAAAAGTGGAAGCTGCCATTGCTGATATTTGGAAGAACAAGCGCTAAGGCTTCCCATACACTGTCAAATAGGTAGATTCAAGAAGCTGTGCCTAAACTTGCGGCGGCGTAGCTTAGCCTGTTTAGGCTACGCCGCCGTAAGTTAGCTAGGCAAGTACATGATTCTCAATGTACTTGCCTGCTAATATACGGCGGCGTAGCCTAAAATGGGCGGGCGTAAGGGCACCGAATTCAAATGTGTTGGAGGGGGCCGTGTTTGATGGCAATGAGGCTTGACCTCACGTTTTTTAAGTTTTTTATTAACTGCGCATGCGCCGGGCGCCTACATTTCCCAGTGTGCATTGCGGCTACGTACGCCGCACGGGCCTATTGATTTAGACGTGGACGTAAACAATGTAAATCCCGATTTGCGGACGACTTACGCAAACGACGTAAAAAAATGTAATCTCGCGGCGGGAACGGTGGCCATACTTTAACATTGTTATTCCACCTTATAGGTGGAATAACTTTAGGCCTGCTACTGCCTCACGGAAACGGCGTAAATCGACTGCGGCGGCCGGGCGTACGTTCGTGAATCGGCGTATCGCAATGGAAGCGCCACCTAGCGGCCATCCGAAATATTGCAATCTAAGATAGGACGGCGCAAGCCGTCGTATCTTAGATATGTTTAAGCGTATCTCTGTTTGAGCATACGCTTAAACATAAGTCGGCGTAGATTCTGAGTTAGGTCGACTTATCTACTGATAAGTCGGCCTAACTCTACCTGAATCTACCTAAAAGTTTCTAGTGACTTTTGTTAAAAGAGCTGGGTCCAAAATTGTCGACCTAACAGTGCCTTCGAAATAAAGTCACCAGTATTTATATTTTATATTTATATATACCATTTATATCGTTTAATCTGATCTTTGAAAAGATAATATCACAGCAATTTTTGTGATTTGTTTATTCCCTTTTTTTTGTGTTTTTCCTGCATCATACCACATACTTTAGAAAGGAATAACATGCACCTATTTTTTCATTAATAATGTCAGAGCACCCTCTAGTGTTTAAAATACATAAAGGAGAAGTAATGAAAACACAGTGAGATAACCCTTGGCATTCCTTGGGTGTTCACAGATGACTTGATTATAACAAGTAATGCTCCTGATTCAAAGTCTGATTGTTGGGCTGTCTATATATAACCTCCCTAGGGGTGAAAATGAGCACCACTGACAGCTAAAGAACCCTGTTGCTGATTGTTGACACCATTACATGCAATAGGGTTGCCACTTTTTTTTCAAGCCAATCCCGAACACTTTAGCCACGCACAAAAATAATCTTATTTTTACGGGGAACACTGTGGGTTTAAGAAGGATTCTGATGGAAGGGGGTTGTTTATGCTCACTAAATCTCCCACTTACATCAGAGTTCCCAGCATTCCCCTTTAAATTAGGATTGCCAAAACCCCTCAAACATCAGGGTTTACAGGGCAGCCCTTACATTTAAGTCCCCCTTACCAAAGTGTACTCACAGGCGAGAGAAGGGAGAGAGGGGGGAGACTTTAGTCACAGACAGTGGATGGTGAGCTCACTCACCCGAGGATGGAGGCTCAGACAGAGTGTAAGAGATTGGAGTGTAGGTAGGCAGAAAGAAAGAGGGGTAGAAACGGGGGGGGGAGCAGATCAAGCCTTCTCTCCTCTCCTGTCCATATATGGGGGTGGGGCCAATGTGCACACCTATGCACTCAGTGGTTGTGATACTTGGTGAGACACAGTTCATTCTGAATATTGTGTCCGGGTTTCACTTGGTCTGAAACCCGGACACAAGATTAAAAACCCGAACTGTCCGGATGAATATCAGACGGGTGGCAACCCTAACAGGCAAGGGATTGTTCTAACCAAATCTAAAAGGAAGTCATTAAACCAGAATGCCCTGCCACTAGAAGTCACATGGTGGAGTGGCCAAGTGAAACAACTCCTCACTCATGCACAGATGATGTTGTGGTTGATTGCCTTATTGTGTATGTGTTTGTGCATATGTACTTTTTGGCGGTCAGGAGACAGAGCTTCTTTTTGATACTGCTTTGCAAGCCTCTGCCCTGGAGGAATTCCTGTTCTATGGGTGTTTTATTCCCCTTAAACTAAATGAGCTTAGATACCCCATGGATCGCATCATTGGCCATAGTTTAACCTCCCATAGAAATAGTTGTGTTTGCATGAGTAAAAGTAGAACTTTGGGAAGAGGGTCTCAACCAGAAGGGCACAGTGGTCACTTGTGCACAGAGGCGGCTCTTTAATTAGGCAAATTAGGCGGTTGCCTAAGGCCTCGCACTCACAGGGGCCTCACGGCTGCCTAACTTACCCAATGCATTACCCCAGTTTTGAGGGACAGGGGACCTTAACGCTGCTGTGCTCAGGCAGCGTTAAGAGCCCTGACTCAGGAGCGGGGCAGCCAGCGTCCCTAACAACCAGTGAAGATCGGTGGCAACACCTCTTGTGACGTCAGTGACCCAGCATGCCCTCGGTCAATGACGTCACAAGGGGGCGGGTTCGCCAGGTGACATCACCGGGTGGCCCCCGCCCCTTAGTTATTAAAGAGCAGGATCTGGGGGCCACCTTGTTAAAGGGGGCTTCCAGATTCCAATAAGCTCCCTGCCCGCAGACCCCCACAACCACCGGCCAAGGTTGTGGGGAAGAGGCCCTTGTCCTTAAATTATTCTTTTCCATCATGGGCGTGAGTGCGGCCCCATGTCAAGTTTTGCCTAAGGCTTCACAAAGCCTATAGCCGCCTCTGCTTGTGCACTTTGAATAGGACAGGTGTAGGTGATAATGAGTATGAATATCATCCAGGGTCTGAATCCTGAAGCCTGAAAAGCAACCTACCGATTTGGGTCTACCTAAGAAAATTAGACAACTGCTTCATGCTTTCTGGGGTACCAACAATTTCGGCCATGACTGTATGTCCCCGGATTTAATTTTAAAAAGATCTGGTCACCTTACAGTAAAGAGACTAATGGATAGGTGGTCAGAGTTGTTTTCACAGGGGAACCTTGACCTAGCCTGTTACAATGGGATCAAACACAAGTTACCCACAGGAAAAAGTCCTTCTATGCAGAACAGATACCAAAGTATACCTCCCAACCTCTGTCAAGAAGATGTTGCAGCCGATGATGCAACAAGGAGTGATCAAAGAAAGCAAGAGCCAGGCTTAAGGAAGGGGATTATGCCCCTGAAACATGTAGCCACATCCACACTACAGTAAGAGCAACCTGTGTTGTTTGCCTATCAGCCTGCATTGAGCGATTCAAACTTCTAAGTAACTGCTGGACATCACTGGCCACTGTGAGCAGTTCTATAACTTCAGGAAAATGGGGCTGCATTCAAAGTGCCTGTAGTCTATGAAATAAGTGAGTGCAACTAACATACATTTTTATACTTTGATCATTAAAGCTTTAACTGCACATGTGTGTGCTTCCTTGTTGTTCTCTTGTTTGTCATTTATTTGGATGAGGGACCCTGCTTTGAGAATTCTTTCAGGAGCAGTATCACCTCCAATCCAGGAGAAGTGGGTGCACAGGGTGCACTGTACCCTGGTGCTGCAAACTGCGGCAGAGGAGGGGCGCCAAAGCTGTCAGTGCCGCCCACCCAGCTCCTATCACAGGATCTGCGCCCACACACAGATCCTCAGTCTCCAGGAACTTCAGGCAGCTTTGTGGAGGTGGGTGTATATGTCATCCTGCAGGAGCCCAGGAGGAAAAAAATCGAACATGCTGCTAAAATTAGGACAGTAAACAGGGAGGGTTGTGCAGAAACTCACCTTTGAGGGTGAAATTAAATGATTGTATTGGGGGCAGACTGCTGCTCCCCCATGTCATGTGCAGTGCAGTGACCACCATGTGATGTACTGTGCCCACCATCTGCAGTGCAGTATATACATATGCTAGTGCTCAGGATATGGAAATTTCAGTTAAAATATAAATATATAGGGTAAAGTCCACAGGTAAGGGTTTACAAAACTGTGTTTAGAGGTGGATGTTTATAACATCTCATGGATAAGTGCAGTGACCACAATGTGATGTATTGTGCTCACCATGTGCAGTGCAGTGACCACCATGTAATTTACTGCGCCCACCATGTGCAGTGCAACAATCACCATGTGATGTCTTGTTCCCACCATGTGCAGAACAGTGACCACCATATGATTTATTGTGCCCATGTGCAGTGCAGTGCAGTGACCACCATGTGATGTATTGTGCCCACCATGTGCAGTGACCATGTCATGTACTGTGCCCACCATGTGCAGTGCAGTGACCACCATGTCATGTACTGTGCCCACCATGTGCAGTACAATGACCACCATGTCATGTACTGTGCCCACCGTGTAACTTGTTGTGCCCACCATGTAATGCAGAGTGGTGTGTCCTCTGTGTAATGTGTTGTGCCTACCATATCATGTGCTGTGCCCACTATGTCACCTGCTGTGCTGTACAGTGTCCACCATGTAATGTGGAGTAGTGTGCCCTCTATGTAATGTGCTCTGCCCACCATGTCATGTGCTGTGCCCACCATGTCCTGTGCTGTAAAGTGCCCACCATGTAATGTGGAGTAGTGTGCCCTCTGTGTAATGTGCTATGCCCACCTTGTCATGTGGTGTGCCCATATGTAATGTGTGTGGTGTGCCCACTGTGTAATGTACAGTGCACACCGTGTAATGTGCTGTGCCCACCATGTAATGCAGAGTGCTGAAAAAAAGGTAAGAGCAAGAAGACTAAGTAAAGGGGGTCTATTCTATGGGTAACCTGCCCTGGTTATGTGATAATGACTAAGCCCCTACCCTTCATAAAATTGTCAAAAAGGGACGGAAAGTTTGTGACCTTAAAATTATGCTCCCCCCTGAAAAAAGTTCTGTGGGCACCCATGATTGTACCCTTATACTGAGAGGGCTAGCCAGCAAAAAACAGAGCAAATAGACTGGAAATACCACTACAGAATGCATTCTGCAATAGGTCATGCACCATAGCAGGTCATGTTTGGCCATTCTCTCAGGGACCCACCAACTTTTGGTATACTGTTCCTAAAGACCTGGCGCACACTCTATTGTCCTGGATTCGGGAGTGGAAATGGCACCTGTCAGAAGTTCAACTATTTGTTAAAGATCGGTTATGGGTGGAACAAAAATAGTTGGGATTGTCAGGATTTGACCTATGGTCTAGAGAAATGGTTCTAATTTTAGTTCAAGTCATAGGCACAAATCAGCAAGGCACGTTATGGACATCACAAAAAGAATTCCCAGAAGCCGTTTTATAGCAACCAATTTAAAGATTACCAGCCTATGACATATGGGAGAGGGTGCTTGGGATAAACCAAGATGTCTGAACTGTTCTTCTCAAGCCCATCAAAAATCATGGAGGGGCTGATGAGAAATGTTTTAGAGAACATATTCAAGTTTGTTAGCCAATGGAGGCTACCCTCTGCTCTTCCAGAAGTATCTCCAAGAACCTTAGAAGAAGTTACCCAGATTATACCCCTTAGCCCTATGGTCACCTAGCTCAAAACCTTGCACCCTTTCTAAATTATGATCCACTTTGCACAAGCAGCTCATTGTACAAATTTGCAGAAGCTGACTTAACACCCGTGCACCTCGTCCCGCCCAACGAAAGTGACCTAGGAGTGAGACCCGAAGATGTCAGTGGCTTGCAGAGAGCTCCAAGATACTGCATTGTTGGACTGAAGGTGAGAATAGTTCTACTTTAATCTGTGCTATACAGTCTGCTTTGCATTAGAATTTTTTTGATACTCATTTATTCTGTGTTATGCTGCCACCTAGTGGTCATGTGTGTAAACTATTCCTGAGCATTGCATTTATAAAATTAGTTTAACCACTTGCTCATTTATTCTGTGTTATGCTGCCACCTAGTGGTCATGTGTGCAAACTATTCCTGAGCATTGCTTTTTTAAAATTAGTTTAACCACTTGCCTACTGGGCACTTTCACCCCCTTCCTGCCCAGGCCATTTTTCAGCTTTCAGCGCTGTCACACTTTGAATGACAATTGCGCGGTCATGCAACACTGTACCCAAATACATTTTTATCATTTTTTTCCCACAAATAGAGCTTTCTTTTGGTGGTATTTTATCACCTCTGCGTTTTTTATTTCTTGTGCTATAAACAAAAGATGAGGGACAAGTTTGAAAAAAAAACAACAATATTTTTTACTTTTTTCTATAATAAATATCCTTTTTTTTTTAAACAATTTTTTTCTCAGTTTAGGCCGATATGTATTCTTCTACATATTTTTGGTAAGAAAAATCGCAATAATCGTATATTAATTGGTTCGCCCAAAAATGATAGGGTCTACAAAATATGGGATAGATTGATAGCATTTTTTTTTTTTTTACTAGTAATGGTGGCGATCAGCGATTTTTATCGTGACTGCGATATTGCGGCGGACACATCAGACACTTTTGACACATTTTTGGGACCATTCACATTTATACAGCGATCCCTGCTATAAAAATGCATTGATTACTGTATAAATGTGACTGGCAGAAAAAGGAGTTAACACTAGGGGGCGATCGAGGGGTTATTGTGTTCCCTAGGAAGTGATTCTTACTGTGGGGGGAGGGGAGTGATTGGGGGAGGTGACCGACGGTTGTCCCTATGTACAAGGGACACACCATCGCTCCCCTCTCCCTGACAGGACGTGGATCTGTGTGTTTACACACACAGATCCACGGTCCTGCTCAGTTACTGGGCAATCGTGGGTGCCAGGCGGCCATCGCGGCCGCCGGGCACGCGCACTCGTTCCCCAGTGATGCGGCGGGCACGTGCTCCCTAGTGGATTAAAAGGGCGCAACGTCATATGACGTCCACCCAGAACAATAGGGTCTGCCTCCCGCCGTCAATGACGGCGGTTGGTGGATAAGTGGTTAAAGTATAACTAAAGGCAAAACTTATTTCTCTCACTTCCTGTTTGACTATAGGACAGGAAGTGAAGGGAAATCTACACAATGGAACACAGATGGTGAAAAAAAATCTGACAGGCAGAAGCCTACCAGCATGTCTTTACTCAACACAAAGTTTAGCCTATAGTTTTACTTTAAATGACTGTTGCTTACCTTTCTATTATCCTATTTGTTTTGCCAATTCACCCTGCGTTCATTCAGTAAACATCAAGTTGTTCATCACTGTTTGCCTGATCATTTGGTTGATACCCCTACATAATAAGGCTCAATGCACACTGAAGCTAAAAGAAGCTATAAAAAACACCAGTAGCTTTGCAGGGCCCTTTCAACGTTTTTTTTTTTTAGTTTTTGCAATAGCTTTAATCAGCGTTTTTCAGTGTAGCTTTTTTTTTTCAATAGATAAAATAACGCTAAAAACGCTGGCGCCGATGTTTTTGAGCGTTTTTCTGCGTTTTTTGTTTTTCCCGCCGAAAAACGGCACTTTGAACGCAAAGCTCATTAACACAAAAAAACACAAAAAAACGCCCAGGTGTGCATGGGCACATAGGCTAACATAGAGTTCAGTTTATGGGCTTTAAAAAAAAAAGCCAAAACGCCAATAAACTACAGTTTATCAGCTTTAGTGTGCATGGAGCCTAATGCTACATTCAAAACATGCTACTAGTGATTAAATAGGACAAATAGCAGGAAAAAAGTACACAGTGCTGTAAAAGTTTCTCCTCTTTTTTTGAATGCCCAAGAGAGAATGGGGATGCCACAGTATATACAGTATTGTGCTGGGCTGCAGGAGAGGCAGCAAAGCAATTGGAAGAAACTGGCTCAACAAGTTGCGTAAACTTTCCATCAACAGTTAAAAACAATATAAAATAGATAAAAACATAGTTGGGAGAGAGACTGTGTGAAAATAAGTAAACGCAGTATTCTAAATATATAAAAGATTTATTCATGAAGCACATACTGAGTTCCCTAGACAGCCACTAGAGGGAGACCAATGTCCAAGTTTCAAAGGAAACAAATCAAAGAAGAAAGAATATAATAAGAACCTGACCTTTAAAAATATAGCAGTGGTAGGAAAATCGTGGAGATACTTTTCTCTAAGACCCCATACACACACTATTAGATTTTCTGCAGATTTTTGTCTTCAGATTTACCAAAACCATATAATATGAGGTCAAACCTTAAGTCTTCATGCACACTGGCATAAAAAACGTTGCTTCTACAGGAGTTTTGTGTTCTGCCTGTAGAAGAAACTCAAAATCCCAGAATCTTGTAAATCGGCGTATCTTTGTGCGGGCCAAACGTATCCTATTTACATTTACTGTGGGGACGCTCATTGTTTAGTGTTAGGACCACAGATTACAGGGTGCCTTGGCGCGGCTCTGTGGCTCACGCATTCGTTTGCAAATGCGTGCGGACCGAACCCCTGTTTTTAACGCTTACTGTAGACAGGTTAATTGGTTTTCTGCAAGCTGGTCGGTAAGTAGGCTTGGTTTTTCCCTGGGCATTCCCCAGGTTTTTGTTGTTATCTGCTTTAGCCTTCCAATGCTACTTACTGTTATGGCCAGCTATAGACGGGGGCAGTGGACATGTTTATGCTTCACCTGTGGTGTTTATATTGGTCCATCAGTGCACCAACACCTTTGCAGCCATTGTGCTACATGCTGGGTGCTTGGTGTGCTCTTGTACCTTTTAAAGGAGGGGTGGCTTCCCTTCAGATCACCTGCCCCTGTCTATCCATTAAAATGCATGTGCCTCCACTGTGGGGACGCTCATTGTTTAGTGTTAGGACCACAGATATTGCAGGGTGCCTTGGCGCGGCTCTGTGGCTCACGCATGCGTTTGCAAATGCGTGCGGACCGAACCCCTGTTTTTAACGCATACTGTAGACAGGTTAATTGGTTTTCTGCAAGCTGGTCGGTAAGTAGGCTTGGTTTTTCCCTGGGCATTCCCCAGGTTTTTGTTGTTATTTACGTTACGCCTCCGCAACTTAGACGGGCAAGTGCAGTATTCTCAAAGTACTTGCTCCGTAAGTTGCGGCTGCGTAGCGTAAATAGGCCGGCGTAAGCCCGCCTAATTCAAATTTGGAAGATGTGGGCGTGTGTTATGTAAATGTTATGTGACCCCGCGTAAATGACGCTTTTTACGAACGGCGCATTCGCCGTCCGTGGACATATCCCAGTGTGCATTGCTCCAAAGTACGCCGCAATGACGTATTGGTTTCGAAGTGAACGTAAATGACGTCCAGCCCCGAACAACTTACGCAAACAACGTAAAATTTTCAAAATGCGACGCGGGATCGACGTCCATACTTAACATTGTTACACCGCATGTACGCCTTATATAGCAGGGGTAACTTTACGCCTGGAAAAGCCTAACGTAAACAGCGTATCTGTACTGAGTCGGCTGGGCGTACGTTCTTGAATTCGCGTATCTAGCCGATTTACATATTTCTAGGCATAAATCAGCATATACGCCCCTAGCAGCCAGCGTAAATATGCAGTTAAGATCAGACGGCGTAAGAGACTTACGCCGGTCGGATCTAATAGAAATCTATGCGTAACTGATTCTAAGAATCAGGCGCATAGATACGACGGCTCAGACTCAGAGATACGACAGCGTATTTGGAGATACGCCGTCGTATCTCCTTTGAGAATCTGGGCCAATGTGTTCAGGCACATTATGACGTTTACAGGCATATTTTGAGACCAACGTTAAGAGGCAGAAAAAACCCTTCTCATTCACATTTCTGATTGGAAATCACTGGCAGAAAAAATGTAAAACTCTCCTAAACTGTCTAATGAACTTTGTACAAAAAATACTCTATATGAACGTTTTTTACTCCAAATAGAACAGACATTTTTTTAAGCCCAGTGTGCATGGAGCCTAATGCCCCGTACACACAATCGGTTTTACCGTTGGAAAAAGTTGGATGTTTTTTCTGATGGAATTCCGCTCAAGCCTGCCTTGCATACACACGGCCACACAAAAGTTTGGTGAACTTTTGACTGCCAAGAACGCGGTGATGTAAAAGACTACGACGAGCCAAGAAAATTAAGTTCAACGATCTGAGCATGCGTCGAATTGTTTCCGAGCATGTGTAGGAATTTTGCACGTTGCGATTTGTACACACGATCGTAAATTCCGATCAGTTTTTTTCCTGGCGGGAAAAAAAGAGATCTATCTTTTTCCAGCAGTTTTACTGTTGGAAAAAGTCTGATGGAGCATACACACAGTCATGATTCCCGACCAAAAGCTCTCATCTGACAGGAAAACCGATCGTGTATGGGGCAAAGGAGTTTGAATTTGTATGCAATCAGGCAGGCCCTTGCACTACATGGTTTTGGTAAATCTGAAGACAAAAATCTGCAGAAAATGTAATAGCGTGTATGGGTCTTTAGTGGAAATAGCACCTAAACAAATAATGCAATATTAAATACATAATGATGCTATACAGTAAAACCTTGGTTTGAGAGCGTTTTGCAAGACAAGCAAAATGTTTTAATGAATTTTGCCTTGATATACAAGCGATGTCTTGATATAAGAGTAGCGTCATGTCACAACTGAGTATAAAAGAGAAGAGAGGAGCCTCTAAGGCCCCATACACACGAGAGGATTTATCCGCAGATACGGTCCAGCGGACCGTATCCGCGGATAAATCCTCTCGAGGATTTCAGAAGATTTCTATGCGATGGCGTGTACACACCATCGCATTGAAATCCCAGCTGAAATCCTCTGCCGATGACGTGTCGCGCCGTCGCCGCTATTATGACGCGGCGACGGGCGCGACGCTGTCATATAAGGAATTCCACGCATGCGTCAAATCATTACGACGCGTGCGGGGAATCCCTTTGGACGGATGGATCCGGTAAGTCTGTACAGACGAGCGGATCCATCCGTTGGAATGGATTCCAGCAGATGGATTTGTTGAGCATGTCAGCAAATATCCATCTGCTGGAAATCCATCCCAGGGGAGATTTATCTGCGGATAGATATCCGACGGAGTGTACACACCATAGGATCTATCCGCAGAAACCCATTCGATGGGATTTATCTGCGGATAGATTCTATGGTGTGTATGGGGCCTAAGTGTAGCAATATGGTTACATTTAATGAAGGTACAACATTTAGCAACTTATTGCTACACTTAGAGGTGCCTCTCTTCTCTTTTATACTCTGTAAAAAAAATGCTTTGATATACAAGTGCTTTGGATTACAAGCATGTTTCTGAAAAAAATTATGCTCGCAAACCAAGGTTTTACTGTAATGGTGATAAACTCATTGAAAACATTTTTTACACGGTATACTAGCACATTATAACAGATTGACCTGTCATAGGAAGACCTACAGTACTGCACTCTGTCAGTGCTCTTCCTTCAAGGTTTGCTCCATTTAACCGTTTGAATGGCTGGGTCTGGAAGACATTACTCGAGGCGGCACCGAGCAGGTGCCATAATGTGCTCTGAGCTGCGTGTGCACGACTTTGTGTAAATTACCACTGAGAGGCAGGAGTAAGAAGAGATCATCATGTCTCTTTGTCTCTTCTAATATAAAAACCCTACCTGTGCCTTTCTTAATTATTATTTAAGTTTAATGCAAGGTTATTGATGTTAAAGGGGGAAATGCACGGTATTGAACTGGGGGTATGTAACCTTTTGATCAGGGTCATTTGGGTAGTTTCTGTTGTGATTATGATTTAAAAAGTTGATTAATAATAAATGGCTTCAGCCAAACACTAACCATGAGTGAAAGAAAAGTTTTTGTGTTATTATTCATATTCTCTGAAAATTGACCAAGAAATCATAAATTCTGCCAGGGTATGTAAACGTATAAGCACAACTGTACTTATCCTTTAATATACTAATTTTTTTATTTCCTAGAAGTATGGGAAGCATGTCTACGGCACCTCTTGCAAGTTCCCGTTGAACAGTAATGCCGCATACACACGATCGGTTCGTCTGATGAAAACGGTCTGATGGACCGTTTTCATCAGACGAACCGATCATGTGTGGGCCCCATTGTTTTTTTATCCATCGATGAAAAAACTAGGAACTTGTTTTAAAATTATCTGATGGTTAAAAAAACGAAAGAAAAAAACGAACCTCTGTGGGCACGTCCATCGATTAAAAATCCACGCATGCTCAGAATCAAGTCGACGCATGCTCAGAAGCATTGAACTTCATTTTTCGCAGCACGTCGTTGCGTTTTACGTCACCGTGTTCTGACACGATCGTTTTTTTAACTGATGGTGTTTGGGCAAGACTGATGAAAGTCAGCTTCATCGGATATCTGATGAAAAAATCCATCAGACGGTTTCATCGGATGAACCGATCGTGTGTACAGGGCATAAGGCCTCTCTTCACAGTGATGGATCAAAAAGATACAAATTTTTACATTTCCTAGAAGTATGGGAAGCATGTCTACAGCACCTCTTGCAAGTTCCCGTTGAACAGTAAGGTCCCGTACACACGGTCGGACAAAACCGATGAGAATGGTCCGACGGACCGTTTTCATCGGTTCACCGATGAAGTGGCCTGATGTGTGTACACACCATCGTTCCAAAAAACTATCGGGTCATGACGTGGTGACGTCAAACACAGACGTGCTGAATAAAACTGATTTCAATGCTTCCAAGCATGCGTCGACTTGATTCTGAGCATGCACTGGTTTTAATGCTTTTCTGTACTAACCATCGGTTTGGTCCGATCGGGCAGCGGTCCATCGGTTCGGTTTTGAAGCATGTTTTAAAATTTTAGATCGAAGGAAAACAGACCGATGGGCTATACACACAGTCGGTTTGAACCGATGAAACTGAACCTTGGTCCATTCTCATCGGTTTTGTCTGACCGTGTGTACGGGGGCCTAAGGCCTTTCTCTTTACAGTGATGGATCAAAAAGGAAGTGTCAGGAGGTGATCAGCTCTTATCACAGTTAGACAGGGTATTTCTTTCCATGGGTGCTCAAGAAGAAGTCTAAAGGTATGTGTGGGCACTGCTAGATGCCTACATTTTAGTTGTGGGACCAGTTGAGCACTATTTTAATAGTGACAACTGTACTTGACAAGGAATGATTGAAGTACAGTACACTAATTACTCTCTATGGTGACTAATCTATAAAAACAAACGCAAATTTTGAAGGTCGCATAAAAAGTAAAACCTTATAACAATAACTTAAACAATGTGTGCACAAAAAAAACAAACAATAGTTTTCCATGATGTAGTGTTGCATGAACTGAGGTTTTTAAAGATATTCTATTCAAAAAGAGCTTTCTGTCTTAGGTAAATCTGTTCTCTAGATGTTTTCCCTGTCTTGTAAATTGTACTCCTGCACATGATATCTTTATGAACTGTCCTGGGAAGCAATGTTACTTTATAAGAACATCCTGTGCTCTCACATCTGTATCACCATCTAAAACTGTCCAGGATGCTGTATTTATCTGCTTAATTCATACTGAAAGTTTTATGCCTCATACACACGACCGGTTTTCCCGTTGGAAAAACTGCGATGAGAGCTTTTGCCCGGGAATTCCGACCGTGTGTATGCTCCATCACAGTTTTTCCGACGGGGAAAATGCCGAGGAAAAAAAGATAGCAGGATCTCTTTTTTCCCGTCAGGAAAAAATCCTAGCTGGAAAACCGTTCGTCTGTATGCTTTTTCGAGGGGAAAAAAAACGCAGATGCTCGGAATCAAGTATGAGACGGGACCTCACTCTACGTACAAAAGGTCTATCATATTGCATTATGCATATTAATGCTGCTAAGCTTTGTATACCGATACGTTGGAAACAAACCTCACCCCCTAATATCTCTGAATATTTGTGAAAAAAAACTGACACCTAACTTTATCAAGCCCTGGCTTGTAGGCTCCGGGGGCCCCCTAACCTGCCACGTGGACAAAGGGGATAATACTGATTCAACAATCAATTAGCTGGCTGGAGGTGGAGAGGTTATAATGGACTCTATATTGGGAGTGATAGAAGATGGCAAGTACTGGCAGGTAAAATTAGTCATATATGTATTTGACAGTTTACTTGGAGTTCCACTTTAAAGTGGAGTTCCACCCATAAATATAACATTACATCAGTAGTTTTAAAAAAATGTCATTAATCCTTTATGAATTTTTTTTTTTTTTTTAGATGCCTTCAAAGTGTTGTTGCTAGGCAGAATAGTTAATCTTCCCTCTTCCTGCACCTAGGTGCTTAATGCTTCCTAACCTACACCGCACAGACTCCTGGGAATGTAGTGGGTGCAACTTTCCAGGAGTCTGTGCACTCCCCAGTCTCAAAGAATCATGTGACTTGGACAGCACAGGTGCTGAAACCTGATCTGACACTGCTTGTGCAGCACTGAGCATGTGCAAGATTTGCAAGGCTGAAATCCAGGAAGTCATACAGTCTGGCTTCATAATGCCCACACTTAAGATGGTCCCAGTCAATTTCTATTTTATAAAGTCTCTAAATGCTGTAACAACCTAACAAAACGGACCTTAGTTTACAGGCCAACTTTACTAGAATACATTAAGCTTGTGTATTACAGGGGTATTTATATTTAAAAAGTGAAATTGTGGCTGGAACTCCGCTTTAAGATAAAAACAAATATAAATCAGTGTCTTTCCGTTTTCAAAACACCACTCACATATTCATGATTTCAGATGTTGAAATTGCCAATGCAAGATCAAATGACTGCGATTTTTGAGGAACGAATAGCTGAGATGTGTGTCTAGGGAGTGAAAGCACACCACCAAGCTGTGTACACTGCATACCTGGTGTGCAGGCTCTCCAATGTCTCCATATCCAGGTGTCTTCTTTCATCTCATCAGATCACATATTTGGTATAAACATTGCTGAAAGTCTTTGCTTTTCATCTGTACAGCCTTCTGTCAGAGAATAATGTCACAGCATTTGTTCCCCAAAGGAAGTACTACAGCAATAATGTGACTATTGTAGAGGAACATAATAATACGGGGAGGACTCGTTTTATATCCACCCATCACTGCAAATATTAGATAATCAGTTACTAGTCTCAAATGAAGATCACACCAAAAAGGAAGCAATGAATTTTTGGTTGATGGCCCAATTTTCCATGGAGACAAGAAAAGTGTCGGCGGTGACGGGTGACCACATAATATAATGTATTGTACACAGAGATGTGTAGGATAGGAATACATCTATATGCTTGTCAATGGGCAATTTTCAACTTTTGCATCAACATTTGTTTTTAAAGTTTCAAATAGTTTTTTAAAAGTAAAACAAGCAAAAATATATTTGGAACTTAGATTCGGTGTTGTACATGGGGCAAGGAATAGTATCCAGATGAGTTCTTAAAGTAGAATTTTGGCCAAAATGGAACTACTCCTAAAACGCTCTCCTCCCCCTGCCTAACATCTATGCTGCCTATCCTGTGTAAGAAAGATGGGCCAGATTCTCTAAGAAACGGCGTAGGCGTAGTGTACGTCATTTAAACTACGCCACCGCAACTTACTGGAGCAAGTGCTGTATTCGCAAAGCACTTGCTCCGTAATTTGCGGCGGCGTAGTGTAAATGGCCCGGCGTATGGCCGCGTAATTCAAAGGGGGCGACTTGTATTCAAATTAAGCGCGCCCCTGCGACGATCGAACTGCGCATGCGCCGGGCTGAAAAATAGCCCAGTGCGCATGCTCCAGCTCACGACGGAAAACGACAATGACGCCGACGTGAGCGTCATTGACGTAAAGTCGTATTCAAGAACGACTTAGGAAAACGACGTAACCGACGGAAAAAGACGACGCGGACCCGACGCCATACTTAACATGGCATACGGCGGACTGGCGTAAGGTTACCCCTCATATAGCAGGGGTAACCTTATGCTTACGGAAATGACGTAAGCGACAAGCGTATCTTGTTTTGTGAATACAAAACAATGATACGCCGGCAGGATTTTCGAATTACGCCGGTGTATCAGTAGATACACCGGCGTAACTCTTTTGAGAATCTGGCCCGATGTGTTTACTTACCTATTTTCTGGTTGCTGCAGTTTGGTCACATGATCGGGGGGATCATGTGAACAAACTGCAGCAGCCAGAAAATAGGTAAAAAAAAAAATAGGTAAGTAAACTCTTTCAAAGACTGGTAATGCCTGGGAGCGTGACATCACCCAGTCATGTTAGGTGACACAAGAGAGGGGGATCACGTGACCGGACTGGATTGAGCTGAAACGAGGTAAGTGAATTAATCTTTGTTACACAGGTTACTTAGCACTTGTGTTTGTAGGGCGGAGGGGACAGTTTTAAGGTTTGTTAGGCTTTCCCTGGAATTCCACCTTAAATGAGAGCTTCATTAAATTAGGAAAGCAAACATACAGTACATACTCACCAATGTGGCTGCAGCATCAGCCTGATGCAAAATCGTTGCCCTGCGCCTCCATAATAAATGCGCAAATCTTGCTGAATCCGGGACACTACTGTATACAGATAAGCCTTGACGTGGGCACTGTGGCTTTCACATATGCCATTGCTGAGCTCCTTCTAAAAATGATAGTTGCTAGACTGCTATGCTGATCCAATGACTTCAATATTTTCCAAATGTTCAGTCACTGATGAAGAACAAGTATGCAGTCATAAAAGTCAAAGAACCTGACTTTCAAATATGGAATGGTTAGTGTTTTGGTGAACATTTGCATTTCTCAATTAGTCCTTAATCACTCCACATTTGCTGATAAGGCTTCCTGTATATATGACTAGGGATGAGCTTAGAGTTCGAGTCGAACTCATGTTCGACTCGAACATTGCCTGTTCGGCGAACAACGAACAATTTGGGGTGTTCGCGGCAAATTCGAAAAGCCGTGGAACACCCTGTTATGGGAGGAATCTAAAGTGCTAATTTTAAAGGCTAATATGCAAGTTATTGTCCTAAAAAGTGTTTGGGGCCCTGAGTCCTGCACCAGGGGACATGTATCAATGCAAAAAAAAGTTTTAAAAACTGCCATTTTTTTGGGAGCCGTGATTTTAATAATGCTTAAAGTGAAACAATAAAAGTGAATATTTCCTTTAAATGTCATACCTGGGGGGGGGGTGTATAAAGTAAGCATGTGAAATAGCGCATGTTTCCCGTACTTAGAACTTTCTCTGCGAAAAGTGTAATATATATAGAAAAAAATTAATTTAAAACTGACTTGCGGCTATAATGAATTGTCGGCTCCGGCAATTCAGAGAGAATTCATTCATAAAAAAAAAAAGCGTGGGGTCCCCCCAAATTCAAGTACCAGGCCCTTCAGGTCTGGTATGGATATTAAGGGGAACCCCGCCGTCAATTAAAAAAAAATGATGTGGGGTTCCCCCCAAATATCCATTACAGATCCTTCAGGTCTGGTGTGGATTTTAAGCGGTACTCCAAACCAAATTTTAAAAAAAATGGCGCGGAGTTCCCCCAAAAATCCACACCAGACCCCTTATCCGAGCACGTAACCTGGCCAGCCGCAAAAAAGAGGGGGGGCGCTCTCTGTCCCCCCTCTTTTTTCCTGAACCGTACCAGGCCACATGCCCTCAACATGGGGAGGATGTCCCCATGTTGATGGGGACCAGGGCCTCATCCCCACAACCCTGGCCCAGCGGTTGTGGGGGTCTGCGGGAGGGGGGCTTATCAGAATCTGGAAGACCCCTTTAACAAAGGGGACCCCCAGATCCTCGCCCCCCCATGAGAATTGGTAATGGGGTACATTGTACCCCTACCATTTCACAAAGGAAGTGTAAATAGTTGTAAAAAAAACACACACACACACACACTGTGGAAAAAAGTCCTTTATTAAAAAGAAAGAAAAAAAATAATCCAGCGGTGGTAATCCACTCTCGGTCCCGACTCTCCGCTCCAACGTTGTCAGTATCCAGCGACGGGTGATCTCCTCTCCGGTCCAGTGATGAGAAGATCATCCGGGATCCAGAGCGCAACATCGCCGGCCGCCTGTCTCCACCAGAGACAGCCCGTCGAATGACGCTGCTGAAGATAGCGACATTTCTTATATAGGTTAGGCAGGGCCACCCATCACGTGACCCTGTCTCCCTCTGACACACCCTCTGCTATGTCACTGGGGAAGCCCAGGCTTCCACCTTACATCAGAGGGGGCGGAGTCACGTGACGGATGGCTCCGCCTCACCTATATAAGAAATGTCAATATCTTCAGCAGCGTCATTTGCCGGGCTGTCTCCGGTGGAGACAGGCGGACGGCGATGCTGCGCTCTGGATCCCGGACGATCTTCTCATCGCTGGACCGGAGAGGAGATCACCCGTCGCTGGATACCGACAACGTTGGAGTGGGGAGCCGGGACCGAGAGTGGATTACCACATCTGGATTTTTTTTTAAATAAAGGACTTTTCTCCACGGTGTGTGTGTGTTTTTTTACAACTATTTACACTTCCTTCGTGAAATGGTAGGGGAACAATGTACCCCATTACCAATTCACATAGGGGGGCCAGGATTTGGGGGTCCCCTTTTTTAAAGGGGTCTTCCAGATTCTGATAAGCCCCCCGCCTGCAGACCCCCACAACCACCGGGCAAAGGTTGTGGGGATGAGGCCCTTGTCCCCATCAACATGGGGAAATCCTCCCCATGTTGAGGGCATGTGGCCTGGTACGGTTCAGGAGGGGGGGCTCTCTCTGTCACCCCCTCTTTTCTGCGGCCGGCCAGGTTGCGTGCTCGGTTAAGGGGTCTGGTGTGGATTTTTTGGGGAACTCCATGCCATTTTTTTTTAAATTTGGGGTGGAGTTCCACTTAAAATCCACACCAGACCTGAAGTGTCAGGAATGGATATTTGGGGGAAACCATACCAGACCTGAAGGGCCTGCTAATTGAATTTGGGGGGACCCCGCGATTTATTTATGAAAGAATTCTCTCTGAATTGTTGGGAGCCCGACAATTCATTATAGCCGCAAGTCAGTTTTAATTTACTTTTTTTCTTTCAGAAACGACACTTTATGCAGAGACAGTTCTAAGTACGGGAAACATGCGCTATTTCACATGCTTACTTTACACCCCCCCAGGTACGAAATTTGAAGGAATATTTCACTTTTATTGTTTCACTTTAAGCATTATTAAATTCACTGCTCCCGAAAAAACAGCTGTTTTTAAAACTTTTTTTTTGCATTGATACATGTTCCCTGGGGCAGGACCCAGGTCCCCAAACACTTTTTAGGACAATAACTTGCATATTAGCCTTTAAAATTAGCACTTTAGATTTCAAACGTTCGAGTCCCATAGACTTTAACGGGGTTCTAATCTAAAGTTCACACGAACATTTGGTGTGTTTGCAGGTTCTGGTGCGAACCGAACAGGGGGGTGTTCGGCTCATCCCTATATATGACCTGGAAAGCTGGGAAAAGCAGAATTTGAAGAATATTGGTGAGTGTGGAGGCATCAGAAGACATGGGTTTGTATAAAATATGTGGTGAATGCCTGCTACAGTATCTCACAAAAGTGAGTACACCCCTCACATTTTTTTTTATCATTTATTATATATTTTTTATGTGACAACAATAAAGAAATGACACTTTGCTACAATGCAAAATAGTGAGTGTACAGCTTGTATAACAATATAAATTTGCTGTCCCCGCAAAATAACTCAACACACAGCCATTAATGTCTAAAACGCTGATAACAAAAGTGAATACACCCCCTAAGTGAAAATGTCCAAATTGGGCTCAATTAGCCATTTCCCCTCACCTGGTGTCTCGTTAGTGTTACAAGGTCTCAGGTGTGAATAAGGAGCAGGTGTGTTAATTTTGGTGTTATCGCTCTCACACTGGTCACTGGGAGTTCAACATGGCACCTCAGGGAAAGAACTCTCTGAGGATCTGAAAAAAATAATTGTTGCTCTACATACAGATGACCTAGGCTATAAGGAGAATGGCAAAACTGCAGCACGGTGGCCAAGACCATACAGCGGTTTAACAGGACAGGTTCCACTCAGAACAGGCCTTGCCATGGTTGATCAAAGAAGTTGAGTGCACGTGCTCAGCATCATATCCAGAGGTTGTCTTTGGGAAATAGACATATGAGTGCTGGAAGCATTGATGCAGAGGTTGAAGAGGTGGGGGGGTCAGCCTGTCAGTGCTAAGACCATACTCCACACACTGCATCAAATTGTTCTGCATGGTTGCCATCCCAGAATGAAGCCTTTTCTAAAGATGATGCACAAGAAAGCCCACAAACAGTTTGCTGAAGACAAGCTGACTAAGGACATGGATTACTGGAACCATGTCCTGTGGTCTGATGAGACCAAGATAAACTTATTTGGTTCAGATGGTGTCAAGCATGTGTGGCGGCAACCAGGTGAGGAGTACAAAGACAAGTGTGTCTTGCCTACAGTCAAGCATGGAGCTGGGAGTGTCATGGTCCGGGGCTGCATGAGTGCTGCCAGCACTGGGGAGCTACAGTTCATTGAGGGAACCATGAATACCAACATGTACTGTGATGTACTGAAGCAGAGCATGATCCCCTCCCTTCAGAGGCTGGGCCGCAGGGCAGTATTCCAACATGATAACAACCCCAAACACACCTACAAGGCGACCACTGCCTTACTAAAAAAGCTAAGGGTAAAGGTGATGGACTGGCCAAGCAGGTTTTCAGACCTAAACTCTATTGAGCATATGTGGGGCATCCTCAAACAGAAGGTGGAGGAGCGCAAGGTCTCTTACATCCACCAGCTCTGTGATGTCATCATGGAGGAGTGGAAGAGGATTCCAGTGGCCACCTGTGAACTCCATGCCCAAGAGGGTTAAGGCAGTGCTGGAAATTAATGATGGCCACACAAAATATTGACACTTTGGGCCCAATTTGGACATTTTCACTTAGGGTGCACTCCCTTTTGTTACCAGAAATTTAGACATTAATGGCTGTGTGTTGAGTTATTTTGAGGGGACAGCAAATGTACACTGTTATACAAGCTGTACATATACTACTTTACATTGTAGCAAAGTGTAATTTCTTCAGTGTTGTCACATGAACAGATATAATAAAATATTTATAAAATGTGAGGGGGGTGTACTCACTTTTGTGAGATACTGTAGATGCTTAATCCTTAGACAATAAGGTTCATCAGTCCAGGGTATGGAAATAATTTATAGTTAATTCTATTGGAAGTGAGTGATGTGAGTTTAAAGCTATGGCAAACACAACACAATTAATAAATGGGAATGGGGCAAACCATCACTGAGTGTGATTATTCATACATAGGTGAAAAGGGAGTAGCCACTCCAGGTGGGAACCCAGATGAATATCCTCCGTTTCAGACAACTCAGGTGCAGGCAATGCACTTAGCAAAGCAGGAACAAAGATTGTCTCTGGACAGCCGCACTCTGAACAAATTGTAGCCTTTCATTAAAAGAAGGACAGCACTACAAGTCACAGCAAAATAAAATAAAACCTGACCCTGACGCGTTTCGCACTGAAACTAGTGCTTAGTCATAGACATAGGTCTCTGAAAAATCTGAGGAATTCCAACATATTAAAAAAAACTGTTGTTGTTTTTAAAGTGCTTGCACTGCCCTCCTCAGTCCACATATCTTAATCAATGCCCCGATTGGTCACAGACTGTGCAGGAAAATAGAATATGGAAAAACAGTCATAAAGGGTTTTGCATTGCAAAAAACAACAAATACAAGCATCATATAAAATAAATTTGTGTTTAATAATAAAGTAAGCAGTCATTTCCAATTCCATTTGCAAATATAAAAATAGCTACATCACACTTACTGCTACAATGATTCAATATAGTAATTCTACAAACACTCATCAATTCCCAACCTATATTGATCTCTACTGTACTTGCTTACCTGGAATCCAGCATGATCTAATGTTATTTATTGGCTCATTTTAACCTCTGCCAGGAGGCTTCTCTGTGAACCCACTACTTATAAAGTAAATTACCAGCATTCATAAAATGTATGTAAATCTGTGCAAGAACACATGAATTGCTTCCATTATTTATGGACAGTGAAAACAGATGTGTGTGCACAAAGAATAAAGGACAGTAACACACTACACGCTAAGGACATGTCAAGTAGATTAATCTGGCACATTGTCCAGAATTTTAGTGTAGATTCCAATGTTCAACTCATATTTGCACCTTACATCCTTGTGGTAACAACGTGATAAACTCCATGTATTACTAACAGAATCCTGACCCACGTGTTCTGTTGGATCAGCCAACATATAAAATATAGTGCTTCATTCTTGGTGACTTGCAACAGTTTCATAGATGTTAATCTAAAATGTAGTCTTTATAAAGTTTCAAGGATTTGAAAAAAAAAATTATTGGTTATTAAATTATTTCAAAAAGAGTTAACTTTAGAAAGGAAACTACCATTCCTGACCTTCTTCTGAAATTACTAGTTGCCTGGCTTCAATATTTTTAAAATGACTGACCTGGAACCAGGGGTACATCCAGAGTCTAGTCTCGGGAGGGGCACTGCCAGAAAATAAGCTGGCATCTCTGCAAAGGTGTTACACATAGGCGTGTGCACAGGGTGTGCCAGGTGTGCCTGGGCACACCCTAAGCGCCCTGTTCTGAGCAGATTCCCCCTGCTGCTTGGCTGCAGAGAAAGGGACAGGGGAATCTCTATCCTTTCTCTGTCTCAAAAGTGAGACATCGGGGGTCTGTTTAGACCCCTGATATTTCACCAAAGCCCTCCAATGGGGCTCTTAAAAAAAATAATATAAAATGATCGTAAAAAAAAAAATGGTAAAAAATGTAAAATAAATGGTAAGTAAGTAATAAAAAATAATAAATGATAAACTACTGACACCAACCTCTGCTCTACTGACACTGTCTATTGCCCTGCTGCTATATGTATATATATATATATATATATACACACACACACGCGTATGTGTGTTTCAATTTTGGGGTGCACACCCTAATGCAATAGGCTGCGCACACCTATGGTGTTACATCATCTTTCCTATGTTGTCTTTATTTCTGATCAGCAGTCTGATCACTGGGCATACTGGGTTTGACATCATAGATTGGCATCATCTGCCTGTACACCTCATGCCTCTTTTGTCACAAATATGGACACAGAAAGCAGAAGTGAGCCCATAAGCTTGATCTATGGGCTCACTTCTGCTTCCTGTGTTCATATTTGTGACAAAGGAGGAACGAGGTGTAGTGGTAGACCGTAAATGATGCCAACCCCAGTAGGTGAGCGCAGAGGAGGAAGAAGTTAAATCTCCCTCCGCTCTGAATGCTGGGGTCTCTCTCTCCTCCTCGGCTCGGACCATGGCCGTACGTCACTGGTTGGTTGATGCCGGATGACAGGTGATAGCAACCAGTGCAGTGCAAGGCCAGCATGTTGGCGCCACTGCTGGCCTGCTGCTGATAGAGACTCGGGAGTCAGTAGCAATAAATCTGGGGGGGGGCGAGAAATTGCCCTGTTGCCCCCCCCCCGATCCATCCCGGCCTGGAACAAGTACGCAGATTAGCAAAATCAGAGAAAAGACATAACTGCTATCCTGCATTCTTGCTTTAGGTCAAAAGCTCAAGGTATGGAAGCAAGAGTCTCAGCATATAGCCAGGCAAGTAGGGGTTTTAGGAGAGGTCAGCAATGGCAAGATTCACATGATAGGTTTCCTTTAACCCCTTCCAAGCTGAGATTTATTATGGTTATTAACCACTTCCCGCAAACCGCCTTAGCTTTACTTTGGTACTATGATGTATATACCCCGGTATTTTCTGAAACAGAAGGTGGTCCTCTTTATGATAAAAGTGGTCTCCATGCCGCAAGATCACTTTTATCGGTGGCGGGAGAGGGGCCCACTCCCCTCTCGCCGCATTCTGCTTGTCTCTGCTATGTACCGGAGCCACCAGTAGCGGCGGAGACAATCCGATTCTTTCCCGTAAGAGGCTGTGAGTCGAGTGAAGGAATGATAGCCCCCACTCGAAACGACGACGTTGGATGATGGAAGCGACATCAAACATCACTCCCGCCCAATGGCCTTAAAAGGGGAAAAATGTTTTTTGCATGAAAGTGTAAATGAGAGATCTGAGGTCTTTTTGACCCCTGATCTCACATTAAAGATATACTATCATGCTTTTTTTTCTATTACAAGGGAAGTTTACATTGTGATCCCACAGGGACAGTGTAAAAATAAAAAAGTAAAAGAAATAAAAAAATGATTTTTTTTAAAGCGATCTGTCCCGCCGTGCTTGCGCGCAGAAGTGAACGCATACATACGTCGTGCCCGCATGTGTAAACTGTGTTCAAACCACACATGTGAGGTATCGCCACGATCGTTAGAGCGAGATCAATAATTCTAGCAAAACACATCCCCTGTATCTCCAAACTGGTAACCTGTAGACAATTTTAAACATCACCTATGAAGATTTTTAAGGGTCAAAGTTTGTCGCCATTTCACGAGCGGGGGAAATTTTGAAGCATGACATGTTGGGTATCAATTTACTCTGCGTAACATTATCTTTCATAATATAAAAAACAATTGGGCTAACTTTACTGTTTTTTTTTTTTTATTATTAAAAAAAGTGTATTTTTTATTATTTGGTAATTTTCTAGCAAAAAAAATGAAATTAACTTGTAAACAACAAATTGAAAAATAGGCACGGTCCTTAAGTGGTTAATTCAGAAATATTCAGGTCAAATGGCTTTATTTTTTATTTATAACTTGCCTACACTTTCACTGTGACAACAGCTGAGTAACAGACTGGTCACTGCCCTGCTGAAGTGGTTTGGAATGTGCTTACTTTTAAAGCATTTTTTAAGCCCCCCCCCCCCCCAAAAATACAGATCCTGTTCCCTTAAAGCATGTTATACAGCACATGCTTGTGCTGTGTCATTTGGACCCCTGTATCACCTGAAATACCTGACTGATCCTGCCTAGCTATGCCCTCCCCTCTGTAAACAGACCACGATAATCATGGCTGCTGAGCCCCTGATACCGTGGTCTATTTATTTGTGTGGTTCCGTCAGCCGTAGCCTGCTCTTCTGTGTCTGTCTCATGTGTCCTTCTCCCTCCCCTCTTTGCTCGTACAATATGCCCCCACTCTTCCGCTCCTGCTGCTCTACGTGCTCTCATATCCTCTTCATTTTCCTTCCACTTCACAATTATTCACCACTTTGTGTTGGTCTAGGACATAAAATCCCAATAAAATACATTTACGTTTTTGGTTGTAACATGACAAAATGTGGAAAATTTCAAGGGTTATGAATACTTTTTCAAGGCACTGTAGCTCTGTCCTCTGCTCCCTGAAGCTCTAGTCTGTGGGAAGTCCCCCAACATCATCAACTACAATACACAGCAATTGTATGTGGAGGGGACAAGTGTGCAACCTTGGCCATGAGCAAGGGGGAGGGGCACTTTAAGGGTATTTTTTTGCATCCAAAAGTTCAGCTTTAAGGAAAATGTACAAACAAATTATTTATTTAAAAACTAAAAATCCCATTAAACATTGCTACTAATATTACACATTTTAAAGGCTTTAAAATGTTATTTAGTGTTCCCAGATCAGAAATAAGATTGAATGTGACAATTGTATAGGAAAAAGTAGCACTGTGTCAAGTCTACAAAGTCATAGAACAAAAAAAATATTACCGGTAACTGATTCCATTTTTTAAGTTAGTAAATCAATGCATTATTCTCTATTTCATAAATGGTCCTGCTGTTTTATTAAAGCCTTATTGAAATTGTATGTAGCTATGAATTCACAGTCTTGAGCATCTTTTTATACTTTTGATACTTAAAAAAAAGTCATATAATAAAAACATTGAATAACAGAGGCCAGGCCAACATAGCAGCCTTGTGAACCACCCACATGACTTAGACAGCATTTGGTTAAAGCCATTAAAAGATCTTATACTTGGAGATACTGACATGCTGAAGTTTTTTTTTTCCTGAGTGTGGATATGCATGTACCAACCCGACACCCTTGCTATTATTAATCATTCTGCCATAGCGATAATCAAACACATTCCTCTTGATAGAACCTCTGTTAAAATGTTGATAGCTCCATTGTGTTTTACAAGGTTTGATGTCTTATAGACAGTGAAGTTAAGATGCAGGCATGACAATAATCACAAGAAGTGGGCATTAATGCCATTAGATACTGTTAGCAACAAAATGTATGCAGTTTGGCCAAATTGGTACCAGCGCAATTTGGGCCAATAAACTTTTAAAGAATAACTGAATGTTTTAAATGTAGGCAAATAAAAGATAAAGACTAAACAAAATACACTTCTCCAAAGCTTCTGATGAAAGCATCCATGTTCTCAGGCACTGTACATGTAGTCACTACACAAAACTAATTTATAATTCACGTTGATGAATGGAAGCTGCCATAGGTGGCCTCTGAGATAAGTATTTTCCTTTGTGACAGTCTCTAGATCCAAACCACTCTTGCAAAACCAGAAGAGGTCAAAGGGTGGTAGTGGACTTCACTTTGGAAGACAACACCTGTTTAAAACGTCTTTTCAGGTCTTGCATGTTAGGAGATCTGGGGCGCACAAGATGAAGTCCTCTTCTCTTTTCCCCATTGCAGCTGAAGATCATCTTTCCAACCTCCTGACACAGCTGGTAAAAAGCTCCATATACCCCTTCATAGTTTTCTCTAGCAGATACTTCAGCATATGTACCAGACAGTTCATTAGCAAGCTGAAGACCTTCATCAGATTCCACTTGTCGGGCTCTTAAAAGATCGGCTTTATTTCCTACCAGAAGAAGTGGAATTTTGGTGTTTGGGTGGATTTTCTTTAAGTGCTGGTACAAAGGCCTAATCATACGGTAGCTATTATAGTCTGTGATTGAAAAGACAAACACAAAGCCATCTGCCCAATAAATGGATCGATTAATTTGTTCCTGGCAGGAAATGCTGTCTGTTTCCTCCTGTAACAAAAAAAGAGAGAACAAGATACAGGTTTAGCTAATCCTTGTTGAAAGTGTTAGCAAATTGCATCAACTGTAATTTTATTTTTCACTTTGTGACCTGAAGAGGGATGTTCCATATGTAAGGGAAGGGGACAATCTCACATGATGAGGAACCAGCTACAGACCCAACATGAACTTTTAAAGGGGTGTTCCAGCCTTTTTTTAAGTTTATTAAAAGTCAGCAGCTACAATTCTTCATTCCTAGTATGGGCACCCGGCAGTGACAGCTTTCGGCTTCACGGCCGGGCACCCACTGCGCATGCGCGAGCGGGACTGCGAATGCGCGAGCGGCACGGAGCCGTCCGATTGGACAGGCGCTCGCCTACAGGGAGGGGCTGCAATAAGGCGATTAAGCTATTCACCTTACCAGCCCCTCGGCGGAAGGAGAAAGTGGGACAGGAAGTCCCACTCCTCCTGAAGCCCCCCCCCCAAAAAAAATTACATGCCAAATGTGGCATGTAAGGGAGCAAGGAGTGGATTAAGCGGAAGTTCAATTTTTAGGTGGAACTCCGCTTTAAAGTTTTCCTCCAGGCAGCTAAAAACCATACAAATGTAAATGATTATTGCCTTCATTGCAGGATTGAATAATGCTTTTTGTTTTGTTCTTAGGGTGATACTATTAAACATCTACTTCCATAACATCTATGTCACAGTCCAGCAACTCTCATACCATATTGCCCGTGTGGCAAATTTGTAGAGCGATTAAACATTGTATGTAGTGTATGGTCAGCTTAGGCCAGTGGCGGCTGGTGTTTTTTTGGGGGGGCTGCACTGCCTCCCGCTCACCGGCTTCTGTGTGCTTTCCTCCAACACGGCGGCTTGCGTCTCCACTCTCCTCCTCCTAGGTGCTAGAATCATCGGTCCTTTCAGCCAAACGGTTGATGGGTCTCACGATTGGCCAGGAGGAGGACTAGTGTGAGAATAGCGAATATTCATTTGTTATTCTCACACAACTGGGTGACCTCGAGCCCACCCTTCTTTGAAGCCTATTAGAGCCTCTGGCTCTAATCGCGTGTTTTAAAAAATACCCCTATTAGGGGGCTGGATGCATGGATAGGGGGGGGGGGCGGTGCCCGTGCTTTCCCTATGGAATGGGCCACCTCTGGCTTAGGCCCTGTTTAGCAGCCTGGTCTGGTTGCACATGGAAGTGTTGAGCCACAAAATGGTGCATTACTATAACCAATCCACACCTTGGCTACTAATTAGCAACTCCCCTAGTAGTCACTAAGGAGTCTGGAGTTTACTTTGCTACTGACACATGTGCTTTTATCATACCAGGTTTCTAACCAATGACCAATACAAGGTTCTGGGTGTTTATAAGTCTACTAAGGGATTTAAAAAGGTCTCAAAAAGATTTAAAAGATTGCTAAATTGTATAAAATCAATACTTTTACTGTAAATAAAGTAATCTACAAGAGGCAATGATTTCACACAACTACTAATATGTTCAGAACTGTCTGGCCCAACAAATTCAGTTGAAGAGATTACCATTTGCTATTACAAGAAGTCTCCAAGAACCCCAACATTTTATTTTGCATTCTGCAGGTAACTCTTGCAATAGTTGGTATCAAAGTGCATGCATCAACAATCAAAAAGAATTGAATCTGTATAAGAGGTGTGCCAGGAAAATCAGCTTGCCATAGAACAAAGGATCGGGCATTTAGGTATAATGTGCTGTGGACTGATGAATTTAAGCTTGAATGTTTGACAACAGTAACAGTATACATGTTTAGCACAAACCAAAGACAGCATTTCAGGATTAGAATCTCATACCAACTGTAAACCATTGTGGTAAAATGTTATTGCTTGAAATTGCTTTGCTGCTTTAGGGCCTGCTTTCAGTCACAATGAATTCTGCATCTTGAATGCAGATGAGCTTGATGAGAAAGTGAGGGCATCTGTTCAGGCGTGGCACCAGGGGTAGTTCTGGTGTGCTTTAGCACTCCCAAAAATTCCCAAAGCACCCCCCTAGCAGACTACCTGTACTCCTCAAGGAAGAGGTTCACAGTTTGCAGCCTGGGTCTCCTGCCTGTCATAATGACTGCAGGCAGGCCCAGCTCCTGATACAAGTGGTGTTCCTGCCCCCATGTGTACATGTGCATACTCAAGTAGTAATCAGGCACTTCCTCCATGTGTACTTCACACCAGTCTGCCTGGTCACTGCCAAATTAAAATGTAAGTATGCTGTGGATTGTGCTGAGAGTAGCATATTGGAATGTTTGTGGTGGATCATATTGTAATGTTTGTGGTAAAACATACTGTAAAGTTTGTGGTAAAACATACTGTAATGTTTGTGGTAGAGCATACTGTAATGTTTGTGGTAGAGCATACTGCAATGTTTGTGGTAGAGCATACTGCAATGTTTGTGGTAGAGCATACGGCAATGTTTGTGGTAGAGCATATTGTAATGTTTGTGGTAAAACATACTGTAAAGTTTGTGGTAGAGCATACTGTAATGTTTGTGGTAGAGCATACTGTAATGATTGTGGTGGATCATATTGTAATGTTTGTGGTAGAGCATACTGTAATGTTTGTGGTGGATCATACTGTAAAGTTTGTGGTAAAACATACTATAAATTTTGTGGTAGAACATACTGTAATGTTCTTGGTAGACCATACTGTTATGTTTGTGGTAGAGCATACTGTAATGTTTGTGGTAGAGCATACTGTAATGTGTGTGGTGGATCATACTGTAATATTTGTGGTAGAGCATACTGTAATGTTTGTGGTGGATCATACTGTAATGTTTGTGGTAGAACATATTGTAATATTTGTGGTAAAGCATCCTGTGATGTTTGTGGTAAAGCACACTGTATTGTTTTGTGGAGGGGCAGCTTATTGTAATGTTTCTAGTGAAGGGAGATTATCGCATAGCCCTCTTCACTGAAATAGGTTGTGTTCAGCAGTGGTACCACCCACTGAATGCAAAACCCTATTTAATTTTTGCCACAGCTGCAAAGCAAATATCGCAAACTTGGCACTTGTACAGCCCTGAGCAGCCTCACCTCCTTGTTCAGCATTACAGTCAGGGGCAGTAGAACCCCAACTCAACTGCATGCTTTTACTGCCCCCCTGGCCAACCGTGTAAGAAAGCCCCAAGAGAGCACCCTGACCACCAATGTAAAGAGGCACACTACACATTCCCTGCATTAATGAAAAAAGTATTAGTATCAACCCCTACCCCCCTCCCCTTATACTTACCCGAGTCCTCACTCAATCCAACATTGTGCCCAGCTGCAGTGTTCTCTCCTCGCTCCATTAACTTCTGCTGCTGTCAGTCAAATTCAGTGAGGAGGGAGTGGGGGGCAGGACCGAGCTGCACTGTTTGTGTCTACGGATGCAGGCAGTGTGGCTTGGGATTGAACCTGCATGTGCAACCCCATAGGAAGTGGCTTCTTATGGGGGCGCACAGAGAAGAGGAGGAGCCTGTCCCGTGAGGGACCCGAAAAAAGAAGAAAGGTTCAGAGACACTCTGTGCAATACTATTACACAGATCAAGTAAGTATAACATGTTTGTTAATTAAAAAAAATATTTTGACTTTAGAATCACTTTAATGCATGTTGAACCATCAATTGTTCTGAACTACATTACGTTGATCAACTAGAAAAACAAATGTGAGTACCTATTACTACTGTAACAAATGTGCGGAAATAATGGAGCTTCAGAACATTTACAGCACTAAACGCCCCTGGAGCTGAACTGTTATTGTTATAACTCATTTGATTAAAGGGGACTTTTATACCTCATTATATGTCCTGTGAGTACATGGACTGAACATTTTCTCAGAAGTTACCTACCTCAGAATAAAGAGTCAAGCTAAATAACACAAGAAAAAACTACATTTACTGCTAATTCAAATGCGTATTCCCTGTGTGAGTATTGGAAAATCGCTATATATGGTCATACTGAAGGCCAAATGGGAATTTCATTCAATTATCCAATGACAAACATAACTTCCATTGTTCCAATGGTTGGTAAATGAACAGACAGTGGTTACCCGGTGAATTTCAACTTTCTGTTTTTGTTATAAAGAAACTCAAAGAGGAAGTGAAGGTTTGACTTAATCTGTTCGGAAGAATGAGGTGTGAATATATTTAGGTGAGCAATACTTCATCATATGTCACGAATAGCATATTTCAAGTAAGAATAGAGACTTGTTTATTTTTATTAGCTCATTTGGCTGTCACTCAAAATAAAATCTTGTAGGTCAGTAAGAAATAAATGCATCACTACTACACTGCTCATAGGAATTTCACATATTTAAAAGAGAAGTGTGGGTTTCTTTTTTATTTTGGATTCATACTTACCTAGGTGGATGCATCATTGCCTCACTGAGAGGCTGAGACGGGTATCAGTCCAGGCACCTGGCGGATCCAGACTTCCATTGTCGGGATGGCGCGGAGCCTGGACTGATTTCTGTGAACGGACTTCAGTCCGCTCTCTGCTGAAAACGAGTCACAGGAGTGCAAAACGAACTGCACTCCTGTGATCCATGGAAGTACAGCCAAATGAGCTATGGCTGGACTTCTTTAATGTGCCCTAATGTGCCCCTTCAGGAGCATATAACGTATGCTCTTCACCTTGCTTTATCTTGCTGAAGACTTTTCATTCATTGGTATTAGAAAGGAAAAATATGCGTCCCCTTAAACCGGAGCAACCTGGATATGATTCAGTCTTTAAATTAATGTTTGTGAAAGCACCGTCATCAGAACACTGCTTAAAAAAATACACCTGAAGATGTTCCCCCATACCAGCATAGCATTACACCAATCATAAAATATTTCTACTCTAGCAATATGTACATTATATGTTATATTCTAAGCTAATTAGATCGCCAGAGCCATGCTATTCTTTTTTAGAGCACCCAACATACGTAGTCGAACATCATCAATAAATGTCTTTCTCCATAAAGAGGAACGTCATTCCCCCTCTTTTTTCACTATCTCCTCAATCCACATACTCACCTGCCCAGTGAATCCATCGTTGTCCTGCTGTATCTGTGCTGATCTGCTGTCACAGCTTGGGGCCTGGGTCCTGTCTTTTCAGGTTCAAGCAAACAGCCCCTGATGGTGTGCTACTAGTTCCACCCATGGGCCACTGTGTGTCCCTGCAGCCTCCTAGGATATGTGACAGGGATATCACAGGGGGCGATGGAAACAAAGGGACATTATTCTCAACTAGAAAAGAATGGCAGCGGGGATGGATGAAAAAGAAATGAGAAAATGTACACAAACCAAAAAATATTTTCTTTTGCTGAAAAAAGTATGTTGGTTTAAATATTAGGCAAATGTATCCGATGAGCATTAAGCCAATTACGGTGCCTTGAAAAATTGTTAATTTTCTATACTGCATTTTACGCTAGGAAGACAATTTTGCTTCAGTGGAAGGCCACAGAGCCACCCAGATTGTCCACCTGGAGGAAATCAGTGAACAACACCTTACCTCTTCATAAACTGACATACATGGGGCAGAATTGTCTTAAGGAATAAAAAAAAAAAATGTTCGGCATGGGTTGCAGCCAGATGGCTAACGGTGTAGTCCCCTCGGACGGGCACCCCCCCTACTCCATTCCCCACTTTCTCCTCTCCCTTACCCTTCCCAATGCCCTCTCCCTCACTGAGCTCCCTCTTAGCTAATTTTACTTCAGGTATCATGCTCTTCCCCCTTCTCATGACACTCCCACCACCATGCTTGACTGTAGGCAAGGGGCCGGATGCACAGTTCACCCCCTGTTCAAACTGCTTTACAGAACATTCTGCCCACAGCCACTGTGCCCATTAAACGCAGCCACTGTGCCCATCAATTGTCGCCACTGTGCCATCAATTTTCGCCACTGTGCCATCAATTGTGGCCACTGTGCCATGCCATCAAACGCAGCCACTGTGCCATGCCATCAAACGCAGTGACTGTGCCATCTATTGTCGCTACTGTGCCATAAATTTTCACCACTCTGCCCATCAATTGTCACCACTGTGCCATGCCATCAAACGCAGCCACTGTGCCATTAAACACAGCCACTGTCCCCATCAATTGTCGCCACTGTGCCATCAAACACAGCCACTGTGCCATCAATCGTTGCCACTGTGGCATCAATTGTCGCCACTGTGCCATCAATTGTCACCACTGTGCCATGCCATCAAACGCAGCCACTGTGCCATGCCATCAAACGCAGTCACTGTGCCATCAATTGACGCCACTGTGCCATCAAGTGTCGCCACTCTGCCCATCAATTGTCACCACTGTGCCATGCCATCACATGCAGCCACTGTGCCCATCAATTGTCACCACTGTGCCATGCCATCAATTGTTGCCAGTGTGCCCATCAATTGCCGCCAGTTTGCCCCCTCAAAAACCGCCAGTTTGCCCCATAAAATACCGCCAGATTGCCCCCTCAAATACCCCTACCCCCCGTCCGGCACTTACCTTTCTCTGGTCAGCCATCCTCCCTCCACGCTCCCTCGATGTCTTCTCCGTCCTCAATGTTGCTTCAGCCAATCAGGTTACCGGTAACCAGACCCGGTGAACCTGATTGGCTGAGACGCGTGTCAGTGTTAACCAGGGAGCGCACACCCTGTGCGTCCCCAGGTTAACTACTTGGAAGCCAATTAGAGCCCACAGGCTGTAATCAGGAAGCCTATCAGAGCCGCTGGCTCTGATAGACACTTCCAAAACCAACCACCTGCTGTTATTCAGATGGCCAGCGCTCACCAGGGGGCCGGCCATCTAAATAGTGGGCGGCAGCAGCGCCGACGACAATACATAGATTCATGCAATGCATGAATCTATGTATTGTTGACTTGAGTGACGGGTGCAGGGGAAAAAGGGGGCGGTGCTCCTGCGCCCACTATGGACGCGCCGCCACTGATTTTGTCATTGCATTATAATGTGTGTTTGATATACATTAACTGTTAGACAGAAGTGCTGTGAGTATATATGCATGTGGGTAGCTGCATTGCTTATCTGCTAAGAAAAAAAAAAGTCAGGTCAACAGCCTGTTTTTATCAAACTGCGCTGTGTAAATCTTAAGCCTGCGTGGAGATAACTGAGAATCTGTCTGCAGGTAAAAGAGCATGTTTTTCACACATGCATTTATTGCTTTGTCTAGGGTTCAGCTTTAACCAGTGTTTCTTATAAATAGAAGTTGCAGCATATACAGCAGTATGATTATGGCCACATTAACTGCCAGGGTAACTAAACTGGTGATCCCAAGCCTACCATCCAATACTTAGAGTTGAAATCACTGTAGAAATAACCCCTGCAGTATGCTCAGAAAATCATTTTCTCTCCAGCTGTATACTCTCATGTTTAGCTAATGTGTTGCAATTAGCATACATGAAATGTTTATGGAATAATTTGATGGATGAGAACAGCCTCTTTCTCCAGTGAGCAATTATTCTTTCCTTTATTGTGAACAAGTTCTGTAAAGATATTAAAGTCCATGTTTGGTTTGAGGATTAAAATGTTAAATCTCAAATTCAGAGAGAAAAGCCTTAAAGGAAGATTTTAACAAGCATAAATCAAGTATAGATGTACAAGCATGGATGCAATGACTCAGGGTTTGGTTAACCTAAATCAATCCAAGTTAATCCCTTAACATAATTACTGTTGTCTATTACATGGTTATAGAACAGTCAAGCACCGAACCCCACGGCCCGGATTCACAAAGCACTTACGCCAAAATATCTCCAGATACGCCACGTAAGTCTATCTATGCGCCGTCATATCTATGCGCCGTGCCCACAATCTGAGATACGCCTGAAAATAGGCTGCATACCAACGTAACTTTCCTACGCCGGCGTATCGTGGGCGCATATTTACGCTGGCCGCAAGGGGCGCTCCCATTGATTTTCGATGCACATATGCAAATAAGGGAGATACGCCGATTCACGAACTTACTTGCGCCCGGCGCATAATATACGCGGTTTGCGTAAGGCGTACGTCGGGCGTAAAGTTATTCCACATATAGGAGGTGCAACTCAGGCAAAGGTATGGACCAGGGAACAGAGCCGTCGTATTTTACGTTGTTTACATAGTACCTGTATAGGGCTGGGCGTAGGTTACGTTCACGTCGTAGGCAGTGATCCGGCGTATCTTAGGGAGTAGTTCCGACGTGATTCTGCGCATGCGCACTGGGTTGCGTCCACGGGACGGCGCATGCGCCGGACGTTATCCATATCTTTATGACGCTCAGTCCATCATTTACATGGGGTCACGCCTCATTAGCATGGCTCACGCCTAATTCCAACTACGCTGGCTTACTCCGAGGAAACCCAGCGTAGATTTGGGGGCGAGTGCTTTGTGAATCCAGTGCTTGCATCTGTGCGCTGCGTCGGTGTAGCGTATATTAGATACGCTACGCCCGCATAAATATGCGCCGATGTATGTGAATCCGGGCCCACATCTGTAACCGCAATATATACTTTTTATAGTGTACCCAAATTCGATCATTAACATCATTAACACAAAGGAATAATAAAGCTCCGCTCAAGATTTGATTTTTATGCTCTGTGCTTTACTTTAGTTAATACAGGGATAGCATATGCAAGTTGAAACCTGCCCAAATTTATTTTAAATATCTAAAGTGCTGTTTCTTTTATGTATTTAAATATTCATTGGTTATCTGCAAGGATAAACGTTGTTGTTTTTATGACATTTTTTCTTACATTTTTCTGCTAAGATAGTAGCAGGTAAATTTGATTTTGTGCCGATTTATAAATAAAGGCAACATCTTGGCACAGTGCTTCCCACCCCTTTGGTAATTCAGTCCTGGTTAGTGGCATAGGTACAAGGTGGCAAAAATTGCATTTTCAACCAGACACTTTCCATTGGGGGCCGAAAATACTACCTAGAAATATTATTAATATTATTATTTCAGGTACTTATATAGCGCCGTCAATTTACACAGCACTTTACATATATATTATACATTCACATCAGTCCATACCCTCACGGAGCTTACAATCTAAGGTCCCTAACTTACATTTATACATAAAGGGCCAGATTCACAGAGCAGATACGACGGCGTATCTCCTGATACGCCGTCGTATCTGTTGTTCTATCTATGCGACTGATTCATAGAATCAGTTACGCATAGATAGCCATAAGATCCGACAGGTGTAATTGTTTTAAACTGTCGGATCTTAAGATGCAATACCGCGGCCGCCGCTGGGGGGAGTTCGCGTCGTAAACCAGCGTCGGGTATGCAAATTAGGAGTTACGGCGATCCACGGAGGTTTTTCGCATTCGCTACGTCGCCGCTAGTCTAGTTTCCTGTCGCAAAGTTAGTCGTTTTTTTTGGTGCCTTAACTTTACACAACAATTGTATTGCTGTATAAAGTATGGCCGTCGTTCCCACGTCGAAATTTAAAAAATAACGTTGTTTGCGTAAGCCGTCCGGGAATACGGAATTACGCTACGCGCGCCGCCGTTCGAAAAAATTACGTCACTTTGCGCAAAGCACGGGAGTTCGGAAACGGAGAATGCGCGGTAGGTCCGGCGCGGGTGCGCGCCTAATTTAAATGGCACACGCCCATTTGAATTGGCCCGCCTTGCGCCGGAGGCCGCCGGCGTAGGTTTTCATCGCAAGTGCTTGGTGAATCAGGCACTTGCGATGAAAAATTGCGGCGGTGTAACGTATCTACGATACGTTACGCCGCCGCTCATCTACGTGAATCTGGCCCATAGATACTAGGGCCAATTTAGACAGGAGCCAATTCACCTACCAGCATGTCTTTGGAGTCCAAATTCATTGTCACTGTCACCTTAAGCAAGTGTTAGGCTAAATAATTTATCCAGGTGAAGAGGGGAGGGGATATACTGGGAAAGCCCTTATAGTATTTGGGGATTTGTTGTGAAAATGGGTTTATAAAGTTTTAGGGGCATTAAGGTATAGAAGGTATAGAGATTGGCATGTTAACTGTAGGAACAGTTAAACGAACTGAAGAAGTCTGCAGCAGTGGGTACATAAAAAGGGATCGGGCCTGGGTGGTATTTTGTACCAGCGCTCAGATGTCTACTTTAGAGTCTAAACTGGCTTTTGTTTGCTTCAAGTGGGTTTTGAATTCCCATTAAAGCGGGGGTTCACCCGTACATAAAACATTTTCCCCTTAGATGGATGCTCGTTTTGTCTAGGGGAATCGGCTAGTTGTTTTAAAATATGAGCATTACTTACCGTTTACGAGATGCATCTTCTCCGCCGCTTCCGGGGATTGGGCTGCGGGACTGGGCGTTCCTATTTTGATTGACAGTCTTCCGAGAGGCTTCCGACGGTCGCATCCATCGCGTCACGATTTTCCGAAAGAAGCCGAACGTCGGTGCGCAGGCGCAGTATAGAGCCGCACCGACGTTCGGCTTCTTTCGGCTACTAGTGACGCGATGGATGCGACCGTCGGAAGCCTCTCGGAAGACTGTCAATCAAGAAGGAACGCCCGCTCCCGAAGACCCATACCCGGAAGCGACGGAGAAGATGCATCTCGAAAACGGGTAAGCAATGCTCATATTTTAAAACAACTAGCCGATTCCCCTAGACAAAACAAGCATCCATCTAAGGGGATTTTTTGAAAAAGTGTTCTTATGGGTGAACTCCCGCTTTAAGTCTATATTGGAAGGTTGGTGATTGTCGCACTTCTTCCGAAAGACTTTCTGGTTTCAGTAGATGTTTGGGATACCTACTTGCATATTTCCATGTTTCTTCTCTATCAACACTATCTGCATTTTGCAGTGGGTGATCAGCAATTGTCATGGCCCCCAGGGTTTTCCTAAAGGTGTTTGCCATGGTCTTAGCTCTGCTCTATGCTCAAGGGATTCATGTTTTCAGGTTTTTAGACAATCTCCTGCTGAAAGGAAAGTTCCCCCTTTCCCTGTCAGCCACTGTCCACGCTCAACCAGCAGAAGTCATCGCTGGAACCGTTAAACAGATCAGAGTATTTGGACCTAACATTAAAGGCAGACCTATCCAGGATCTTTCCGCCCCTGCAAAAAACTTTTGTCCCTCTGATCTTATGCCTTGGCTCCCAGGGACCTAAAAGGAGACCATCACTTTGTGCATGCGTGAGGTCTTGAGTATTGCCGTTTGAGGCTGTGCCCAGGGCAGGACTTAGGGTGGGGGGGGGGGGGGGGCTTGAGTCACTTTCGGGCCCTACCTTCTATACATTACTAAATAGAACAAAATGATACATACACAATCTACTGTATGTATTAGAGCTACACAATTCTGGATAAACTGAGAATAAAAATAGAGATCACGATTCTGAACAAACGAACAAATCTCCTGAATGAACGATTCCGTGACAAATGTATATTAAATCCACAAAAATGAGGAGAGGTACAGAGGGAAGGTCAGCGTACCCAAAATTCCAGGATCAGATTCAATTATACTGGTATAAGCAACCCATAATGAAAAGTGGAGGATACAGTTCTCCTACTTCAAAGGGGTATGCCTAGGGAAGCAAAACAGTAGAAAATGAATGTGTGTATGGAGATAAATAACCCAATATCACCACAAAGAGCCTGGCAAGGAAAGAGCTTCCGCTGTACCTGTCAGATGGAGAGGGATCATATAATTCCGTCATACGAGCCGTCACGTCTGTCCATCGGTAGCCACCGCAGCTATAAATAGTGTCAAATCGAATGTGCAGAAGAATGACTAGGCGTAATGACATCATCGCGACCGCGTCGCATAATGATGACGCGTAGTCATCAATAGTAAACATTGCGTTGTCCCGAAGGACATGATGTATACTGCGCATGGGCACAAAAAAGCACTGACACAAGTCAGAGTGCAATGTATTCAAACGGTAAATCCAGCAATTGGAGCCAAAGTAACATGCCACATCCAGCAAAAGGACAGACACCGGGCATAATATTGCAAAAATAGCTTCACAAGGGTAATAATAAAAGAAAGACAGTTTGTCTACTTGGACGGAGGACAAAAATGGTCAATGTCCCTAGAACAGGTAAAAATGCTAGACCAATCAACACACTTTAAATGAAAAATTAAATAGCTGACATATTATTAAAAAAAATAAACATAAACGGGCGGGGCCCCCTACTTGGCGGGGCCCATGGGCTTAAGCCCAGTCAAGCCCAATGGTAAGTCCGGCCCAGGCTGTGCCATATGCCATTTAGTTCCAGACTAATGCAACCTAACTTTCTGACAGAGAGCGACAAACAGACTCAGTTCTTGGAGTGCCCAGTGTGTCTGACCAATTGCAACAAACTAGCCCAAGAGATTGTGATCATTAGAAATAAGCAGATTTCTGGCAGACTGTTCATTGGCCCTTGTGCATTCTCTGTTTAATTGTCTGGTCCACTATTCTGCTGCTTAGGTGCTGGCTTTAATGGCATGGTTTTTGAAATCCAGGTCTTAAAGAGGGGGGGGGGCAGGGGCAGTCTAGGAAGTCAACTTGTTGCAAAGTTTACCACTTAACATGCATGAAGCAAGCATTGTAAATTTCATCCCAAGAAGAACTCTTTCGTCCAGTCTGGTATAGTTCAGCATTTGGTCTTGATTTCCACCAAAGGGCATTTCTGAGCCTTGACCATTCTATTTCCAAGATTGTTGGCCTCTTATTTTTTAGCTAAGGCCTTTGTACAGGATGTAGTCTCTGTGGGACCTTAACCTGTTTCTTTCGGCTCTTCAGAAGACCATTGAGAGGGGGACTTACACAGGATCAGTCTAGGCAATGAGGCCATGCAACTGCAGAAATGGCCACTTGACATTTAAATCTGGTGCCCGTTCCGCTTTTACATCACCAACAGTGTGATCAAAAATGTTGCAGCCAGGGCCCAGTAATTTAAACCTTTAGGGAAACTGTGACAAATAAGCACCAGCATGCTCCCTGTAAATAAAAGTAAAAGCCCTACTCACTAAAGCTGAGGTTCTCGGAAGATGGTTCCCAACAGACGCACATTGGAATAGATACAAAACTCAGAAATGTGCAGCGCTCTCATACAGTATTGCAAATAAATGTGTGTTGTATTCTTTTAAATAACACAGAATAAAGTCCAAGTAACAAAATAAATAATATCAATTTACATCCCAAAATTGTCCATACATAAAAAAATTGGAAACAAATTCCTCCAATGGTGTATTAGTATCCACACATAATACTCTGTGCTCATAGACGTGATATATGAATCAAAATCCACACTCGATTCTCAGTGCGCTAAACGTGTTGCTTACAGACTACCACCATCACCTCCACACTGTGTTCAATATATATGCTCAACAGGTTCGGGACCTCTAAATTATAAGGGTTTGTATAAGCTTATATTCAACCACACCTCACACTGGCTACTGCTCCTGGAATGAAACTCTGAGGGCTACATACATTTTCCCTCAATGCAGACAAAGAGAAACAGACCTGATCTAAATGTTCTCCGCACATGGGAATAGAGAGGCAGGATCCAGGAAATATGCTGCTTTGCTAGTCTTCACCTCTTCAGTGGGCATATCCCTGACCTTGAACCAGTAAAAACTCTTTGGCTAACTCAAAACATTGCATATCAGTGACTAGGCGAGCGCCTTTAGCAGAGCCCAGTGTTTCACTTTGGTAGTTAAAGAGTGCATTTCCTATCTATCCATCAGAATATAAAGAGGGACAACTGAGGAGGCAAGAGGTACAGGGGGATGGATTTCAAAACAAGGGACAGTTGGAAGTTATTTGACCCTGGTTGATGCCTAAACAAAGATTACGCTGTTCTGGACAGAAAATCAGATTAAGACAATGTTGGGGAGAGTATTATGACCTCTGTGAAAAGTAATAAATACATGAGAGTGATATGCCTCGTACACATGACCAGTTTCCCCGTCGGGAAAACTGCCATGACAGCTTTTGGCTGGGAAAACTGGCCGTGTGTGTGCTCCATGGCAGTTTTCCCAACAGAAAAACTGCCAGGAATCGTGGCAGGAAAAATTAGAACATGTTCTTTTTTTTCCTGCCGCGATTAACAACGGTCTTTTTCCCAGCAGTTTCCCTATGGGAAACACTGCGGTGCAGCATACACACAGCCAGGATTCCCGGCCAAAGCTCTCACTGCAGTTTTCCAGACGAGAAAACCTCTGGTGTGTAAACAGGGAAAGTGACCTAGCAGGTTCTTGGTTTTCCCCCCGGGATTCCTGGCGGACTTTTTACTGCCGGGAATCCCGATCGTGTGTACTGGGCATTACACTTACACACTATTTAGCATTCAAGTACTTAACATTTTCTGTATTGATATGTCCACTTTAACCAAATCAAACAAAGCCAAGAGGGACTGGAAAAAAATGTGATATATGAAAAGAATGAACAAACAAGTGAAGGGAAAAGGCATTTTTTAAAGTGCAAAAAAAGTATTACTAAATCAATGAATATGAATCTGCAAGAGCTCATGGAAACAACTGCTGACAGACAGGACTGCTTGCGCCAAAGGCCTTGAGGTCATGAAGAACCGAAAAACCCCACAGAAATCATAAAAATAAAAGTTTTGAGTTTTCATAGACCCAACAGTCACCACAAAAAGGGATTGGAACTCTCTTATATTAAACAGGCAATATTTTACACACATTTGAAGTAACTGCTACATTATATATATATATAGTACAGACCAAAAGTTTGGACACACCTTCTCATTCAAAGAGCTTTCTTTATTTTCATGACTATGAAAATTGTAGATTCACACTGAAGGCATCATTCTAGGTTCTTCAAAGTAGCCACCTTTTGCTTTGATTACTGCTTTGCACACTCTTGGCATTCTCTTGATGAGCTTCAAGAGGTAGTCACCTGGTGCAGCACCCCATCACTCTCCTTCTTGGTCAAATAGCCCTTACACAGCCTGGAGGTGTGTTTGGGGTCATTGTCCTGTTGAAAAATAAATGATGGTCCAACTAAACGCAGAACGGATGTATTAGCATGCCGCTGCAAGATGCTGTGGTAGCCATGCTGGTTCAGTATGCCTTCAATTTTGAATAAATCCCCAACAGTGTCACCAGCAAAGCACCCCCACACCATCACACCTCCTCCTCCATGCTTCACGGTGGGAACCTGGCATGTAAAGTCCATCCGTTCACCTTTTCTGCGTTGCACAAAGACACGGGGGTTGGAACCAAAGATCTCAAGTTTGGACTCATCAGACCAAAGCACAGATTTCCACTGGTCCAATGTCCATTCCTTGTGTTCTTTAGCCCAAACAAGTCTCTTCTGCTTGTTGCCTTTCTTTAGCAGTGGTTTCCTAGCAGATATTCTACCATGAAGGCCTGATTCACACAGTCTCCTCTTAACAGTTCTACAGATGTGTCTGCTGCAAAAGGTGGCTACTTTGAAGAACCTAGAATATGAAATATATTTTCAGTTGTTTCACACTTTTTTGTTATGTATAATTCCACATGTGTTAATTCATAGATTTGATGCCTTCAGTGTGAATCTACAATTTTCATAGTCATGAAAATAAAGAAAACTCTTTAAATGAGAAGGTGTGTCCAAACTTTTGGTCTGTACTGTATAGTAAGATTGGGGTGATCAGACTCCAGCGGTATTTGCGTTTTCCAGTTAGTACGCCAGTCCAGAACTGAGTTTTTTAAGAGCCTGGTAGCCCACTTTTATTTAAAAGCACAAATGTTCACAAATACAACAGTATTTGTGCATCTTGCATAACCAACAGTTTAGCCTCCTGGCTTCCATACTTGTCATCCGGCTGTTTCAGGCCTTTAGCCTAGGCCTAAGTTCTGTTCCTCAGAACAAACAGTTTCCTAGAGATAAGCTCAAACCTAACTTTCTCCTGATAAGCGTCTTGCTGCTCAATCAAACGACATCTGCCTCCTGCAGACATGCATGCTCTAGCTGTACCCATGCAGCGTCTCTGACTCCTCTCAGAGGGATTGGGAATCCACCTGATTCCCAGGAACAGACTTCCTGTCAGTTGGGTGGGGCTCTGAGCCATGTCAGGTCAGAACTAAAAAGCCCAAGACACAGCTGTGCAATTAATGTGTCTTTCTCTCCAAAATCTGGCGTAAACCAGCAATCTTTCACATAGCACAGTCCCACCATCACAATATATATACACACACAAACTGTAAAAATTAAAAATGTTGCTACCAAAATGAGTCTGTTCTGTAAATTGCCTGCAGCACTGCTCCTGTTTTTTCTTGCTGGAGGCTGCCAATTTGCTGAAGCCCAGAGCCCTTGAACAGCAGAAAATCATAAAGTGGAACTAAACCCACTGATTTATCGGTTTAACCACTTAAGCCCCGGACCATTTTGTTGCTAAATGCCCAGGCCAGGTTTTGCGATTTGGCACTGCGTCGCTTTAACAGACAATTGTGCGGTCGTGCGACGTGGCTCCCAAACAAAATTGGCGTACTTTTTTCCCCACAAATAGAGCTTTCTTTTGGTGGTATTTGATCACCTCTGCGGCTTTTATTTTTTGCGCTATAAACAAAAATAGAGCGACAATTTTGAAAAAAATTCAATATTTTTTACTTTTTGCTGTAATAATTATCCCCCAAAAACATATATAAAAAAATGTTTTTCCTCAGTTTAGGCCGATACGTATTCTTCTACCTATTTTTGGTAAAAAAAATCGCAATAAGTGTTTATCGATTGGTTTGCGCAAGATTTATAGCGTTTACAAAATAGGGGATTGTTTTATTGCATTTTTATAAATTTTTTTTTTTTTTACTACTATTGGCGGCGATCAGCGATTTCTTTCGTGACTGTGACATTATGGCGGACAATTCGGACAATTTTCACACATTTTTGGGACCATTGTCATTTTCACAGCAAAAAATGCATTTAAATTGCATTGTTTATTGTGAAAATGACAGTTGCAGTTTGGGAGTTAACCACAGGGGGCGCTGTAGGAGTTAGGGTTCACCTAGTGTGTGTTTACAACTGTAGGAGGGTGTGGCTGTAGGACTGACGTCATCGATCGAGTCTCCATATAAAAGGGATCACTCGATCGTTGCAGCCGCCACAGTGAAGCACGGGGAAGCCGTGTTTACATACGGCTCTCCCGGTTCTTCAGCTCCGGGGAGCGATCGTGACGGAGCGGCTATAAACGAATAGCCGCGCCGTCGTCCCGGATCACTCCCCGAGGTAAGCCGCCCGCCGCACGCAGCGGAGGGGGTCCCAATCGAACCCCTGACCCGCGGAAAGGTGGGGACGTATATATATGCCCATCTGCCTGTCCGTGCCATTTTGCGGACGTAAATAGTCGTGCGGCAGGCGTTAAGTGGTTAAAAAAACAGGATTGCTAACTGTCACATTTGCTTGTGTCCTCAACCATACTGTCAAACCATCAAATAAAATATATAAATAAATAAAGCCATCAAATAAATGGCTGTGCTCATAACTGATCACATGTGCAGCACCATGGCAATTGCATATCAAATAGAAGCAGCTTCCTTGGCTGTAAAGGATAGGAAGGTTTAATGCAGCAGATCTGCCTCTGCAAACCATGGCAGTGCCTAAACGTGCCTACAAATGTGGACCAACTGAGCATGTGCAGAGCAGTGTGAGACAGTGTATTACGGGATTTTAACCACTTCAGCCACGGAAGGATTTACTCACATCCTGACCAGGCCATTTTTTGCGATACGGCACTGTGTCGCTTTGACTGATAATTGCGCGGTCGTGCGACGTTGTCCTTTTTTTCACACAAATAGAGCTTTCTTTTGGTGGTATTTGATCACCTCTGCGGTTTTTATTTTTTTTAATGTGTAGTGTAATTTAAATTTTTTTTTTTTACTTTCTGCTACAATAAGCATATATTGATTGATTTGCGCAAAAGTTAGGGCGACATTGCGGCGGACAGATCGGACACCTTACTGACAATTTTTACACTTTTTTTGTGAACCAGTGACATTATTACAGTAATCAGTGCTAAAAATATGCACTGTTTATTGTACTATGACACTGGCAGGGAAGGAGTTAACATCAGGGGCGATCAAGGGGTTAAATGTGTTCCCTGCAGGTGTTTTCTAACTGTATGGGGGATTGTGTGACTGGGGAAACACACAAATCCATCTTCCTGCTTAGCAGAAAGACAGGATCTGTGTGATCTCTCCTGTCAGAATGGAGATCTGCCTTGTTTACACAGGCAGATCTCCATGCTCTACGATCTTGGGTGGCCGGTAGACATCGAATCCGCTGGACCCGCTGATTGGCTCCCCCGCTGGCCAATGGGAGTGCGCACCCACAAAAGCGAGTTCTCAACATATAGCTATGGCAATTCGCAGGATTGTGCCACCTTGCCGCAGTATAATGATGGCGGCTGGTCGGCAAGTGGTAAACAGTATAAACATTTATTTTTAATGTTTTACATAGCTATACCTGCAAAAGGGGCCAGCATGAAGTGATCTATCAGGACCTAATTTTCTGACTAAAGTTCCGCTTTAACTGTGAAAATATTAAGAAAGGTTCTTTTACAAAAATAATTTGAAAATGAATAGCCAGGTTGCTATTGGTTGATTGAAGTGATCTAGTGCTTTCATTTCTGTTAATACTGTAATAGGGACATACTGTATGTGTCAGTGTCCTGTGAAGTGACCTTGACAAGACAGTAAGGATTGCATTAGTAAGAGATCATGGAAATGTGAGTGGCTGACAATCCAACGATCCAAGTCTTCCTGTCCTAATTTGTCCATTTCCTTTCCCGCACTAGCCTAGCTCAGTAAACATTCTAGATAGCTCCAGACTGTCAGCAGCTGTTCTTTTCAGCATGAGATGGTTCTTGGAGTCAGTCGTGAGAACATAACGTTTTCATTCCTATGGCAATGATGTCAGGGAAAACTCACCCATTAAGGGTTATTGCCTTCAGTGTCAGAGACACTTCGAAGTTGTAGGATCTTTGTTCCCTCCGTCCTCATGACTCTTTAAATAACTGAAGATAACCAAACATCTGCATAGTTTATCCCAGTAACATATTTAACCTTCATATACAAGCAATTATTTAAATGCCAAAAACAAAGCATGTCATAGAAAATTAAATGTGTTATTTCAAGATAATGTGTTTTTTTTTATCTTTACACAGACATACTGTATACTTTAAAAAAAAAAGAGTAATATAAAAGAATGAATGGGTACATAAAGGGGTTGATTTACTATAACTGGAGAGTGCAAAATCTGGTACAGCTGTGCATGGTAGCCAATCAGCTTCTAACGTCAGCTTGGTCAATAAGCTTTGACACAATGATTGGTTGTTTTATACATTTTGAAATTTTATCAATTTTTAATTTTGTTTGTGCCTATACCTCTGTCAATTGTTATTCTTCATTTAGACTATAAAGTGTGATCATAATTTTACCTATTGTGCGCTGCTCTTTTGTTTGTATGTTTGTTTTGCCCATTCTCCAAGTGGTTGACAGCAGCACTGGGTTTCATACACTATTTTTCACAGATATCACACTGTGTGTTGCTATACTATGTTGTAGCGCTATTAGGGGGATGTGTGTATATTTTTTCGGTTTAAATTATTCGTTTCTATGTAGAGCTGCACCTGATTTTGCACTCTTTAGTTTTAGTAAATCAACCCTTAAGGGATCACATTTTAAAATCAGCAAATCTGACATGCAACAAACATTGATTGCAGGTAAATAATCCCACTGCATGTTCTAATCCCACAGCTGACAGCTGATGACACATACGTTGTTAAAGGGTCACTAAAGGAAACATTTTTTTTTGCTGAAATGACTGTTTACAGGGTATAGAGACATAATAGTTAACTGATTCCTTTTAAAAATGATTAAAAATAGATAAAAATCAATCATATAATGTACCTGTAGTTTTTTAGTTTCGTTTTTGCATTTAGTTTAGTTTTAGCATGTTATGCTGTATCTGTGCTGGACAGTGCCATAGAGCAGTATTGGTTTGAGAACTAAACTAAAATCTCCCAGTACTGTGGTGATCAGGAAACAGACAACCAGGAAGTGTCCAAAACAGAGGAGAATTACAGCAACATCAGAGAAAAAACGAACAATGAGGACATGAAACCAGGACTGCAGTAAGGTAAAGGAAGCTATTTAGCGAAAAAAATGTTTTCCTTTAGTGACCCTTTAAGGACGTGGCGGCTGGCTTGCTGGCCCACTCCTTAACAAACTTCCTGGCCCACTGGTTGTTAAGGACACTGGCAGCCCCCTCCTTAAAGTGGATGTAAACCTGATTTTTTTTTTAATGAAGACTTCTACCTTGTACAGTAGAGGATGTTAAGTCATCTGTGCCCAGTCTTGCTACGAAGAGTTCATCCAGCTCTGAGCAATCCTCTTGTCTTTTTTTAGTAAGATAAAAAATAACACACAGACAAGTTTGTGTCACCACATCCCCCACTGCTGTGACTGACATCTAATTTATTTATCTCATGCACAGCAAGAGAACAGAGAGTGTCTACGATTCCAGCTTCACATTCCTCCTACTTTCTTCTCCAGCTCTCCCAGGATTGGCTTATACATACATAAGCATACCTCAGCACCACATGCTGAAGTCATGTGGTGCCTTTCCTGAGCTTCAACTGGATTTTACTCATCATTGGGGATGATCAGCATGGCTGAGGAGGATTTACATGGTGCAGTCAGCTCCCAGAGCCAGCAGAAAGAGTAGGAGAGTTTAAAAAAGAGACCCACCCACAGATTCCAGAGTTTTGCGGGGCCCTTACTGCTGAAGGGGGTGACATTTGCAAGGTAGGGATACTTGCAGGAGGCTTGCATGTATATATACATTAATACTGTGCCATTAGTTTATACTGGGTAAGTGGTGGGTTTACATATACTTTAATGCTACAGCTACTGTGTACTACAACATAGCTTACACACTAGGCTAAACACTTTAAAACGCCAGCAAAAAAATGCTAAAACATTTGCGTTTTTTGGCCAGCGCTTCTACAGCAGTTTTTATTTTTTTGTGTGCATGAAGCCTAAAAGGGTTTTCCCTTCAGTCTAGAATGTGATTATGTTGTAGCCAATGTTTATTAATTCCATAACTCCCTTAAAAAAAAAACATATGTTTGCAAGTTTTATATATCATTCCTTCTTCCTATATTTACACTGGCCTTCCTGGAAAATTTCACAACATGTTTCATTGGATGTGCAGTAATAGTATACAAGCATATACTGTATTAGAAATTAGCATCTTAGTGAATATTTCATTTAAAAAAGTCCAAGATACAGCTTGACTTGCAGACATGTGACAGATGCTGTTGATAGGTCCTAGTAATATCACTGTGGTCTACAATTCTCACTAACTAAAGGCAGTGTAGTGAAAATCAACATTTTGCTAAATTCAGCAAGAGAACTGCCAGGAGAAAGGGGTGCGGGGTCCTTTTTAGTTCAAGACATATAAAACTTATGTTTGGTGGCCTTTTCAACTAAAAGGAACCCCCCCCCCCCCCAATAGAAAAACACCTTGTCCATATGTTGATGAGGACAAGGGCCTTTTCCCCACAACCCTGGCCCAGTAATTGTGGGGGTCTACAGGCGGGGAGCTTATCAAAATCTGCTGGAAGATCAGTCTCCTTTCCCTTTCTTGCTCTAGCCGTCTATGGGGTTCTACTGCAAACGTGCAAGCATCAGGACGTAGACAGCATGCCAACCACATGAAAAGTTGTTTTAGTGTCAGAATATTGCGAATATCTGTGGAGGAAGGAGAGGGCGAGTTGGATCAGCACAGTATGATGGTGGAAAATGGTGAGGAATTTTTACATAAAGATTCATAATATTAAACTTTGAACTGCTTCAAAACATTGTTTTTCTAGGATATCTAACATATTATATAGCAGCTGAGATTTAATAGGCTGTTTCCTAAAACATATGGAAAGCACATACTGCCTTCCATTTTGGAAAGTCAACCTTAAAAGTCCTTACAGTTCAGACAATAAATGGCTAGAAGGGCAGAACAAAATATCAAGGCCCCCCTTCACACTACTGCATATAAGTTAAAAAAGGAGTTGTAGAGGAAAATGTTTTTTCACCTTAACCCCCCTGGCGGTGTTCCCGAGGGGTTACATTTCTGTGCTGCGATCGGTAACCCAGAGTCAGACTCGGGCTCGCCTCGCTGAATCCACAGGCATGGTTTACTTACCTTGTCCCTGGATCCAGCGATGCCACGTGCTGTGTGAGCGAGCAGGTGCTCGCTCGATTCACACAGTGCCTCTGTGTGCCGCCGATCTCCGTTCCCTGCAACGTTACGACGCAGGGGGCGGAGAACATCGCTAAATTCAAAAAGGTAAACAAACACATTATATCTTATAGATTACAGTACTGTATGTAAAAAATACACACCCCCCTTGTCCCTAGTGGTCTGCCCAGTGCCCTACATGTACTTTTATATAATAAAAACTGTTCTTTCTGCCTGCAAACTGTAGATTGTCCATAGCAACCAAAAGTGTCCCTTTATGTCAAAAATGGTTAGCTAGAAAACAGCGATAATAAATTATAATCACTTGCAGAATTGAGCGATAGCGATTTGTGGGGAAATTCGTCATAAAAAAATAAAAGTAATGACAGCGACAATTCTGCAACTGAGCAAATTTCAGTGATTTTGAGTTGATAACATTATCGAATAATTTTTATTATAATTATATTATTATTTGTTATAATTATTTATAATTATTTATTATATTATAATTTATCATTTTGTTTTTAAAAATGCCTACTAGACTCTTGTTTGGTCAGATTTAAGTGAGTTATTCCTAACAATTATAGGCCTACTGTCAGGAGAGTATAGTAGACCAGCACTGTGTGACTGCACAGAGGAGACCCACAATGTATGCAGTGAAGTTAAAAGGTGTTTATTAACAAATAAGTGAAGACAACCAGTGCGCAACAAAATAGCATATACAATCAGGGGAAATACCGTATTCATAAACGAAGCCAGGCCGAGGTCATACACAGGGGAAGTCAGCAGATGGGTGAGGATGGGAACACAGCGGATCAGGGAGCGGATGGATGGACAGGCTGCGGGGCAGGAATCCAAGAGGGAACAGGAACCAATGTAAACAGGCAAAGGGAAGAACAGGTCCAGGATGGGCTCAGGATAAGCTCAGGATGGGCCCAGGAACAAAGTCCAGATAGCAGGGTCAGATAACAGGCTCAGGTAGAACGATACCAGGGCGAGGAGTGATTACACATGCCGGGTATTTATAGAGGCGTGCTGATTGCATTCAGGTCACACCTGAACGCAGGAAGGGCTGTATGCTCCATACTGCCAAGAACTCCCCGCTGGTGGACGCCAGTACTGCAGCCCAAGGATCACATAATACCACCAGGGGAGAGCTCCCCCGGCAGTCCAAGACTGCCGGGAGACACCTGGTGGTGGGCCAAAGTACTGCACGCCAAATACCAGGCAGTATCACCAGCGGGGGGAACCTTTCCTGACACCTACAGTATAAAACGCCAAATTTCCTTGCAAATAATGGTACCGCTTTCAGCACCTAAAATCTGAAATAATCATACCGCTAGGGAGGTTAATGCAATCTATGCATTAAGGTGAAAAAACATCTGATACTGCTGCCCCCCCCCCGAGTCCCCCTTATATTTACCTGACCCCTCGAAAGTCCCGCGCGCGGTCCCGGGATCCTCTTTGCCGCTCAGCCTGGCCACTAATTGGCAGGAGCGGATGGATTGAGAGCAGCGCAGCCATTGGCTGGCGCTGCTGTCAATCACATCCAGTGACGCGGCGCGCCGAGGGACGGGGCCGAGTGATACAGCGAGCGGCTATGGCCGTTTGCTGTATCACGGGAGCGCGCCCGCAATTACTGACCACCATGCGAGCTCTCGCATGACTGTGGTGAGTAATTGCGGGGAGGACCAGACACAGCCGCCGAGGGACCCCAGAAGACATGGATCGGGGCCACTCCTTTAGTGACCCTTTAATGTATGTTCCATTAAGGCAGCCATTTCATCACAAACTGGCTGTCAATGCATGCATTTGAAAAATAATGCCAAATCTGTATCTTTGTTTCATAGAGTCTATTTAAATAAATAATCTGTTAGCTTGCTATTCAATATTGGTATACCTACATTGATATGCCTATAAAGGACAAGGTAGAGTTTTTTTTCACAAAAATAGTACAGTACCACAGTACATTCAACACATCTAAAATTAAAAAAATCTGCTGTAATGTCTTAGCATCAAATATCACTTATGCAGAAGATTACTCTCATTTATAAGCTAACACTCAGTTACAGTGACAATGTGCTGTGGGCATCACTATTGTACTTCATTAAGATTTTTCTTCAATGCTGTATGAACCCATAAAATACAAAATAAATTCTGGAGACCACATGTATCCTATTCAGCCTATTTTCAGCTTCTTCACCTCATTTTATCCTTAACAGATGTCTACTCTAGAAGAATATTTAGTTATATAGCTCACCGAAAGGTTTTGGCATGTCATTCAGAAGCTTGGCCAGATCACATAGTTAAAATACCACACAAAGTCATTGTCTAAACTCATCACACACAATAGAATAAGCCAAATGTGCCGTACATTAACGAGATGTTGCTACCACTGTGTCCACACCACACTGTAGTCGAGCATCCTTGGCACTGACTGCACAGATTTTCAAATACAAGTTTGTTTATACAGATATTGTTTGATTTTTTTTTTCTCCATAGAAAGAGAACAAAACCTTCACTATTTATACTGTATGCCTAAAAAATCACTACAGGAATAGGTCTGTAATGAGCCTTATGGATATGGGTAGATATCAGATCAGAGCTCTGCCTGTATATGGAACCTATTTAACAACACTGAGATAGTACTAGTGTACTAGGGGGTGTTTGGGGGGCTTTATGTAAGCTTCCCAGGAACATTCAACGTTTTCCTGAAAACAAATGGTTTGTGCAGTCTTTGTCTGAGAAAGCAACATCCCATCCCAGCGACCCGCTCTAGATGTGCTCTTCCATTTGATCTTTGGCCTTTGGGCGCAGCTTCAAGAAGCCCATCCTTGCATATTATCAGATGTAAATAAAGGATAAGAACTGCACTCCAAACTGTACTCTTCTGAGTTTTGTGATTACGTGTAAAGGAGGAGTTGGTTTCCTTGGGTGGAGACACTATGGCTATGTATCCATTATGGATGAAACAATAAAGTAACTCAGAAGAGCAGAGTTTGGAGCACAATTCTTATCCTTTATTTTCTTCATCGTGGGAAGTTATGTTTTACATGTTTATGCCAAGTTCCCGTTAAAAAAAGTCCTTAAGGGAGCCTGTTGGGTCCCTAAATGAATCCAAATACCAGCACTTTGCAATAAAAGTATGGTTATGCACACCTCTCTGACAGACTTTGTCTCCTACTTTGCCGCAGTTCCAGCACTGCAGCCTCCATCTTTGGCATTCAACAGTACCTAAGTGTTGTACACCCATTTTGTGTTCCCTTTTGTGCACCATTGTCCTTTCATCCATCTCCACGTTACTGCTGAACCCTGCAGTATTTATTAAACTGTATATGAAAACTTTGTTTAATATAATTTTAGATAGGGAAGGTTTCTTTTTTCATCTGTGTCCCATGGGGGACACTTTACTTCCTGCCTTGTAAACAAACCTCTCCAAAGTGGAAACAATACCCTCTTATAATGCTATCTGAGGAAATAGTGCTCCTATACAACTCCAATATAAGATTTTCCCTATATTCCTTTACTGATGGCAGTTGAAGAGATTGTAAACCAGCCTCGTACACACGACCAAGAAACTCGACGGGCGAAACACATCGTTTTGCTCGTCGAGTTCCTTGTTAGGCTGTCGAGGATCTCTGCAAACCAAATTTCCCTATTCCCGTAGAGGAAAAACAAGACATGCTCTCTTTTTGGCTCGACGAGATCCTCGACAGTTTCCTCGTCGAAAAATGTACACACGACCGGTTTCCTCGGCAAAAAAAAAAAACCAGCAAGTTTCTTACTGGTTTTTGCCGAGAAACTCGGTCATGTGTACGAGGCCTGATGCTATTACAGCATTTAAGTAACAGCAGGCATTAATTACATGTGAAGCTCTTTATGATTTTTTTTAAGGCTTTTTCAAGTTAGGGTCACGTGACTTTCTCTTTTTTTTTGCTGCAGCACAAACCAGGCTAGAGGCGGGGCTATGTCAGAACAGGTCACATGTTCTGTGACATCTCTTCAGCTTTTTCATCACCGAGAAAAGCAGAATGAAGCAGTCAGTCAACAATCCGATCCACCAATCAATGCCTTCAGGCAGAATAGATCCTTGACTGACAGTTCCAATCCGCTTTGCACAGCCTGTGGGGAGGATCTGGCAATGTCACAGGACAAGTGACTCACTCTGGCTTAGCCCCGCCCACAGCTCCAGGCAGAGCTCTTTCCTCAACAGTAAGTCATGTGTAGACACGGCTTACCTACATTAAAGAAACGGCGCATGCACAGTGTGGTGGTAACAGTGCATAGTCTCTATAAGCATGCATATCGTTGCCACCACCAAGGAACTATCGGTGACTGCCTATAGGCAACAAGCAGTTTTTTTATATAGAAATTTCAGACCCAAACAAAGGGAACAGAAAGATTATAAATGAACTATTAGGAAGGGTTTCCTTCTTTTTCCTTTTGTTTTTTGAGTTTAGTAACAATTTAACTATTTTATATATTGTTTCCACTGTCTGCGTGACAGTGGTCACCAGGACAAGTAGAAAGAATGAATTTCCCTATCAGACAGACTGCAATAAAAAAATCTAAAAGGGGCTTCAAGCCCTCATTACTCAATCCAACACTAAAAAAAGTGTTATGACTTTAGATACAACTTTAACTCAAATATAAAGAAACTTGAGTCCCAATGATACAGTATGGTATATCAGTATTTTAAATGAGTTACCTGTTAATTAAATCCTTGATATAGCTGCCCACCTGGTGATTTCCATTCAATTTTATACCTTTTAATGTGTGGCATAATTTTGTGGAATTTCAAGATGCAGTTTTTTTTATCCTTGTTCAAAACCATGGTGTCATGCACGACAAAAATACTATGCTTTAACTAAAGTTAGGTACTTATTTCAAATAGGTCCTGACTGCCTGTAAATCAGCTTTGTGATTCATGGTTAATTTATGTGTATTTAAACACTGCACTGTGCTCAAATAGCAGTTATTAATCACTGTAAACTTAAATCCTAGACAACTTCCAAAAGTACAATGTATTCCAATTATGTACAGTATCTGACAAAAGTAAGTACACCCCTCACATTTTTGTAAATATTTTATTATATCTTTTCATGTGACAAATTACACTTTTCTACAATGTAAAGTAGTGAGTGTACAGCTTGTATAACAGTGTCAATTTGCTGTCTCCTCAAAATAACTCAACACACAGCCATTAATGTCTAAACTGCTGGCAGAAAAAGTGAATACACCCCTAAGTGAAAATGTCCAAATTGGGCCCAAAGTGTCAATATTTTGTGTGGCCACCATTATTTTCCAACACTGCCTTATAGGAACACTAAAGGCAGAATAAAAAAAAAAAATAACAAACATGTTATACTTACCTCCACTGTGCAGCTCGTTTTGCACAGAGTGTCCCCGAATCCGGTCTTCTGGGATCCTTTGGCAGCTGTCTCGGCTCCTCCTCGCAAAAGCTTTCCACCTTCATGCGAGCAAGCTCACATGGTAGAAAGCTTTTGCGAGCGCGCTCCCGTGATACAGCGGCGGCCATAGCTGCTGACTGTATAACTCGGGCCCGCCCCCCGGTGCGCCGCATCATCCGCTGTGATTGACAGTAGCGCCAGCCAATGGCTGCACTGCTATCAATCCGTCCAGCCTAGCCAATCAACGGCCAGGCTGGGAACCGAAGAGGATCACGTGGACGCGCGCGGGACTTTCGAGGGGTCAGGTAAGTAAAACGGGGGTTTGGGGGGGGCCGGTACCGTCGGATGTTTTTTCACCTTAATGCATAGGATGCATTAAGGTAAAAAAACATTTACCTTTACACCAGAGCTTCACAGGTCACCACTGGATTTCTCTTCCACTCCTCCATGATGACATCATGGATCTGGTGGATGTTAGAGACCTTGCACTCATCCACCCTCTATTTGAGAATGCCCCACAGATTTTCAATAGGGTTTATGTTTGGAGACGTGCTTGGCCAGTCCATCATCTTTACCCTTGGCTTTTTTAGCAAGGCATCTTGGAGGTGTGTTTGGGGTCATATATTGCGGCCCAGTCTCCGAAGGGAGTGGATCATACTCTGCTTCAGTATGTCACAGTGCATGTTGGTATTCATGGTTCCCTCAATGAACTGTAGCTCCCCAGTGCCAGAAGCACTGATGCAGCCCCAGACCATGACACTCCCACCACCATGTTTGACTGTAGGCAAGACACACTTGTCTTTGTACTCCTGACCTGGTTGCTGCCACACATGCTTGACATCATCTGAACCAAATAAGTTTATCTTGGCCTCATCTGACCACAGGATATGGTTCCAGTAATCCATGTCCTTAGTCTGCTTGTCTTCAGAAAACTGTGGGCTTTCTTGTGCATCATCTTTAGAAGAGGCTTCCTTCTGGGACAACAGCCATGCAGACCAATTTGATGCAGTGTGCGGCGTATGGTCTGAGCACTGACAGGCTGACCACCCACCCCTTCCACCTCTGCAGAATATTTCCCAAAGACAATCTCTTTAAATGATGCTGAGTACTTGTGCTCAACTTCTTTGGTCAGCCATGGTGAGGCCTGTTCTGAGTGGAACCTGTCCTGTTAAACTGCTGTATGGTCTTGGCCATCGTGCTGCAGCTCAGTTTCAGGGTCTTGGCAATCTTCTTTTAGCCTAGGCCATCTTAATGTAGAGCAAAAATTATTATTTTTTTAAATCCTCAGAAAGTTCTTTGCAATAAGGTGCCATGTTGAACTCCCAGTGATCAGTATGAGAGAGTGAGAGCGATAACACGAAATTTAACACACCTGCTCCCCATTCACACCTGAGACCTTCTAACACTAATGAGTTACATGACACCGGGGAGGGAAAATGGCTAATTTGGACATTTTTACATAGGGGTGTACTCACTTCTGTTGCCAGCGGTTTAGACATTAATAGCTGCGTTATTTTGAGGGGACAGCAAATTTACACTGTTATACAAGCTGTACACTCACTACTTTACATTGCAGAAAAGTGTAATTTATTCAGTGTTGTCACATGAAAAGATAACATTTTTTTTTTACAAAAATGTGAGGGGTGTACTCGCTTTTAAGAGATACTGTATGTTTTACAAAAAAAAAGTTTTACGTATATTTTGCAATGCTTTTAGTACAGAAATCTGTACTTATATTACCTTCTTGAAATTCCCTGCCCACAAGCACTATGATTGGAGGAAGAAGGGATAGCAGTGGGAGGCAGTCAGTATTTACTTCACTCAACAAATGCTGTCAATCTAAAGTCTAGTACACACTAGTTTTATTTGTTTTGTTCGACCCCAGCAGGCTAAAAGGAAATAAAACTGACAGCTCAGGTCTGCAATGTCTGCCTAGCCAAAACACCCCGGTGTTCCAGCTATTGGCTGAGAGCACTGATCGGGAGCAGATCGGCAGACCTTTTTCAGTCATGTACGTTCAACAGAAGCTGGCCAAAGGGCTGACTTCTGTCAGACCGCTTGCAGTACACACGGGTCGAAAGTCACCCGACATTTGGCCCGTATGTACTAAACTTTGGGCCTCTTGCACACTAATGCCTGAAACACAGCTTTTTAGGCCTATACAGTATTGTGCAAGAGTTTTAGGCAGACTCCTATGTTTTTATGCGTAGTTGAGTCGCTTAGCCTCATTTTCATGTCCTATGCATGAAAACAAAAACAACTGGGGTCCAGAAAAATGGCAATATGTGTTCGGTAGTGATGAGTCAAAATTTGAAATATTTGGCTGTAGCGGAAGGCAGTTTGTTTGCTGAAGGACTGGAGAGTGGTACAATAATGAGTCTGCAGACAACAGTGAAGTACGATTGAGGTCCCTTGCAAGTTTGGGCCTGCATTCCTGTAAATGGAGTTGGAGATTTGGTCAGAATCAATGGTGCCCTTAATGCTAAGAAATACAGGCAAATACTTATCCATCGTGCCATAGCATCAGGCAGGAGTGTGACTGGCCCCAAACTTATTCTGCAGCAGGACAACAACTCCCAACATACAGCCAATGTCATTAAGAACTAGGAAGTTATGGTTTGCCCCCCCCCCCCAGAGCCCTGACCTCAACCTCATTAAGTCTGTCTGAGAATCCATGAAAAGGCAGAAGAATTTAAGGAAGCCTACATACAAAGATCTTCGGTTAGTTCTACAAAATGTTTGGAACAACCTACCTGCTAAGTTCCTTCAAAAACTGTGTGCAAGTGTACTTTGAAGAACTGATACTGTTTTGAAGGAAAAGGGTGGTCACACCAAATATTGATTTTATTTCGATTTCTCTTCTGTTCAATTACTTTCCATTTTATTAATTGAAAACAATTAACTATTAACACTTCTATTTCTGAAAGCATTCTTAACTCCTTCCCACCCACGCTATAGCTAAAAGATGGCTACAGTGTGGCTCTCCAGTTCTGGGAGGATGTCCATGGAAGTCCTTCCAGAACCGCACCTCCCGCGCGCCCCCCTGTGGCACGCATCGGGCCTGTTCTGTGTCACAGCAGCCCTTTACCTTGTGATCAGCTGTGTCCTTTACCTTGTGATTAGCTGTTTATACATTGTTACCATGTGCAAGAACATTAAAGCGGTACTAAATCCACAATAGTAAAATCAGTCTGTGTATGCAGTAAAGCATGCTTGTTATACATACTGTGGAACCCAGGGAGTTAATCCTCTGCATTGTGTAAAAAGGCTGTTTGATCTGGTCTTCTCTGTTCTTAATAGGACAATCATGGAGAATGAAAACGCCTCCTACAAACTTTAACCAGGCACTGATAGAAGTCACAAGACTGCTCTAGCTGCTCATTATAAAAGGTATTTAACAGTTTAGATTTACTTAAACTGCTGCATTTGCATGTTCTGTGTACTGCAAAAGACCAGATATAGTGAACAGAGAGTCCTGGGTTTATTAACACTTTAAAAGATTACAATCTGGCTTTTGAAAAAAAATCAGTTGTCACTTGTTCCTGTGTAAAGCACCATCAGAAATTCATTGCTACCAGTGGTGTTATCTTTCACAGTGCCCTGTAAGCCACAAAATTCAGTGTGACCTAATATGGAAATACAGACTTCCACTAAGCGGTTTGTCCTTGGCCTCTTACCTCCTGTACACCACGATTGGCCAGTTATTGTGATAGAAAGCTTTACCAAAAGCAAGGTGCAGGCAGAGATACAGTGGGGACCGAAAGTTTGGGCACCCCAGGTAAAAATTTGTATTAATGTGCATAACGAAGCCAAGGAAAGATGGAAAAATCTCCAAAAGGCATCAAATTACAGATTAGACATTCTTAAAAAAAAAGTTAGATTTTATTTCCATCATTTACACTTTCAAAATTACAGAAAACAAAAAAATGGCACCTGCAGAAGTTTGGGCACCCTACAAAATTTATAGCATGCACTGCCCGCTTTGCAAAGCTGAGACCTGCCAGTGTCATGGATTGTTCTCAATCATCGTCTGGGAAGACCAGGTGATGTCAATCTCAAAGGTTTTAAATGCCCAGACTCATCTGACCTTGCCCCAACAATCAGCACCATGGGTTCTTCTAAGCAGTTGTCTAGAAAACTGAAACTGAAAATAGTTGACGCTCACAAAGCTGGAGAAGGCTATAAGAAGATAGCAAAGCGTTTTCAGATGTCAATATCCTCTGTTCGGAATGTAATTAAGAAATGGCAGTCATCAGGAACAGTGGAAGTTAAAGCAAGATCTGGAAGACCAAGAAAAATATCAGACAGAACAGCTCGCAGGATTGTGAGAAAAGCAATTGAAAACCCATGTTTGACTGCACGATCCCTCCAGAAAGATCTGGCAGACACTGGAGTTGTGGTACACTATTCCACTATAAAGAGATACTTTTACAAATATGGTCTTCATGGAAGAGTCATCAAAAGAAAACCTTTTCTACGTCCTCACCACAAAAATCAGCGTTTGAACTTTGCAAATGAACATATAGACAAGCCTGATGCATTTTGGAAACAAGTTCTGTGGACCGATGAGGTTAAAATATAACTTTTTGGCCGGAATGAGCAAAGGTACGCTTGGAGAAGAAAGGGCACAGAATTTAATGAAAACAACCTCTATCAACTGTTAAGCATGGGGGTGGATCAATCATGCTTTGGGGTTGTATTGCAGCCAGTGGCACAGGGAACATTTCACGAGTAGAAGGAAAAATGGATTCAATACAATTTCAGCAAATTTTGGATGGTAACTTGATGCCATCTGTGAAAAAGCTGAAGTTAAAGAGAGGATGGCTTCTACAAATAGATAATGATCCTAAACACACCTCAAAATCCATGGGGGATTACATCAAGAGGCGTAAACTGAAGGGTTTGCCATGGCCTTCACAATCTCCTGACCTCAACATAATTGAAAATCTATGGATAGACCTTAAAAGAGCAGTGCGTGACAGACAGCCCAGAAATCTCATAGAACTGGAAGGCTTTTGTAAAGAAGAATGGGCAAAGATACCTCAAACAAGAATTGAAAGTCTCTTGGCTGGCTACAAAAAGCATTAATAAGCTGTGATACTTGCCATAGGGGGTAGTACAAGATATTAACTCTGCAGGGTGCCCAAACTTTTGCAGACGCCATTTTTTTGTTTTCTGTAATTTTGAAAGTGTAAATGATGGAAATATGACATATTATAAGAATGTCTAATCTGTAATTTGATGCCTTTTGGAGATTTTTCCATCTTTCCTTGGCTTCGTTATGTACAATAATACAAATTTTTACCTGGGGTGCCCAAACTTTTGATCCCCACTGTACGGATAAGGAAGTTAGTATTTGTATATTAGAATCCTCTCATTATTGGAGTTTCTGGGGCATTCAGAGATGCTCACTAGTCACTTCATTACTATTCAGATGGCATTTGGCACAGGTCAAATAAGTAGAGGTACAATGTAATATGTTGTCATAGTCAGATGCATTCATAACTGCTGTCCTCTGTAATATTGTATTGTAGGCAGAAATTGCTGGCTCTTTGCTATACATAGACACTGCATGAATGCAGTACATGGATACAATTTACTTCCAGATGAATCAGCATTTTTACAGAATGCACACATACACAAGGACTGTCAGCCCAGTACAGTACCCACTATAAACAAGTATCCCAGTGACTCATGCCTGCCCGATTGTGATTGAGATATGGCCCTCTGTGTTTTGTGGGAATTTATGTGGGTTATTCAAGTTGGATGTTCTCCCAAAACAAGTTTAATATGGCATTAACCTCAATGTCTACAGCAGGGCTTGAAATGTTCTATCTGATGGGACTGAAGAATCATTTCCATGTACTAGTAAAGGACTCACAAGCACCACTTCTGTTATCTGGTTTCTAAACGAAGAAGTGCACAGTGTACCAGGTCTCTGCACCCAAAATAATTGCAAGAATTTCTGCTAATGCTTTCATATGGACAGTCTGCTTGACTGCCTGACTTTAGCAGGTCATTAAATCACTGAATTTGCAAACAGAATATGGGCCAATAATTTAGTGAATCTAGTTCAACCACCAAAAAACAATACGATTGTCACAGCTCAATAAAAGTATTACAAAAAAAAGTTAGGCCTCGTACACACGATCAGTTTCCTCGGCAGAATCCATCAAGAAACTTGGTGGGAGATTTTTTTTGCCGAGGAAACCAGTCGTGTGTACATTTTTCAGCGAGGAAACTGTCGAGAAACTCGACGAGCCCAAAAAAGAGCATGTTCTCTTTTTCCTCAACGGTAATGGAGAAAATTGGCTTGTCGATTTCCTCGACAAGCCTGACAAGAACTTGACGAGGAAAACGATGTGTTTCGCCCGCCGAGTTCCTCGGTCGTGTGTACGAGGCCTCACCCATACATGTAAAAACATTGCATGGTATGTCTGCACATGCACTGGAAGTTTGGCGCATGCACAGACTCACTGTGGGGATCTGCCAGGTCCCTCTGACCTGGCAAAGATCCCTGTGGTGTGTCTCCACTTGCACTAGATGAGAATTCAATATGCCAGGGAGGAGCAGTGTAATGCCACGTACACATGATCGGATTTTCCGTCAGAAAAACCTTGGATGGTTTTTCTGACAGAATTCCGCTCAAGCTTGGCTTGCATACACATGGTCACACAAAAGTTATCTGAACTTTCATCCATCAAGAACGCAGTGACGTACAACACTACAAAAAGCTGAGAAAATTAAGTTCAATGCTTCCGAGCATGCGTCAAATTGTTTCCGAGCATGCGTCGGAATTTTACGCGTCAGAATTGCTACAGACGATCAGATTTTCCAATAGGAATTTTTTCTGTCGTAAAATTTGAGAACCAGCTCTCAATCTTTTGTTGGCGGAAATTCCGACAGCAAAAGTCCAATGGAGCATACATAGGGTCGGAATTTACGTTCCGTGGCACAAGGCTCTTTGGAACATAAACACAGAGGGGTGTGGAGCTACATGAGAAGCCTTCGGCCACTCCATGGGCGAGGGGTGTGACTGCGAGGGGGGAGAAGCCAGAGCAGACACCTGCTGCTGAGTGACAACTTGAAGTCGCCCGGATAGCAGAAAACGTGAGTGCACCCCACCCTCCTGTAATCTGGATAGGAGGAGCAGTGGGGGCGGCTGCATATAAAACAATCATTTTCTCCATCTCCCTTCTGCAATATCGGAATGCCTGAGGCTGCAAGAGGTAGAGGAAAAGCAGGCATTCCAATACTACACCACCCATACTCTTTGTCTCCTTGTGATCTCCACCTCCCCCCAGTGCTCTCTGCCACCCCCCAGTGATATACACCTCCCCCCAGTGCTATCTGTAACCCCCCAGTGCTCTCTGCCACCCCCCAGTGATCTCCACCTCCACCCAGTGCTCGCTACCACCCCAAGTGCTCTCTGCCACCCCCAGTGCTCTCTGCCACCCCTAAGTGCTCTCTGCCACCCCTAAGTGCTCTCTGCCACCCCCCCAGTGCTCTCCGCCAACCCCCAGTGATCTCCACCTCCACCATGTGCTCTCTGCCACCCCCCAGTGCTCTCTGCCACCCCCCCCCTGTATTCTCCACCTCCCCCCAGTGCTCTCTGACACCCCCCAGTGCTCTCTGCTGCCACCCCCCCAGTGCTCGCCGCCACCCCCGGTGATCTCCATCTCCCCCCAGTGCTCTCTGCCACCCCCCAGTGATCTCCACCTCCCCCCAGTGCTCTCTGCCACCCCTCAGTGCTCTCTGCCACCCCCCAGTGATCTTCACCTCCCCCAGTGCTATCTGCCACTCCCCCAGTGATCTCTACCTTCCCTATGTTCTCTGCCACCCCCCTTTGCTGTCTACCACCCCCCTGTGCTCTCTGCCACCCCCAGTGCTCTCTGCCACCCCCAGTGCTCTCTGCCACCCCCCAGTGATCTCCACCTCCCCCCAGTGCTCTCTGCCACCCCCCAGTGATATACACCTCCCCCCAGTGCTATCTGTAACCCCCCAGTGCTATCTGTAACCCCCCAGTGCTCTCTGCCACCCCCCAGTGATCTCCACCTCCACCCAGTGCTCGCTGCCACCCCAAGTGCTCTCTGCCACCCCCAGTGCTCTCTGCCACCCCTAAGTGCTCTCTGCCACCCCTAAGTGCTCTCTGCCACCCCCCAGTGCTCTCCGCCAACCCCCAGTGATCTCCACCTCCACCATGTGCTCTCTGCCACCCCCCAGTGCTCTCTGCCACCCCCCCTGTATTCTCCACCTCCCCCCAGTGCTCTCTGACACCCCCCAGTGCGCTCTGCTTCCACCCCCCCAGTGCTCTCCGCCACCCCCGGTGATCTCCATCTCCCCCAGTGCTCTCTGCCACCCCCCAGTGCTCTCCGCCAACCCCCAGTGATCTCCACCTCCACCATGTGCTCTCTGCCACCCCCCAGTGCTCTCTGCCACCCCCCCTGTATTCTCCACCTCCCCCCAGTGCTCTCTGACACCCCCCAGTGCGCTCTGCTTCCACCCCCCCAGTGCTCTCCGCCACCCCCGGTGATCTCCATCTCCCCCAGTGCTCTCTGCCACCCCCCTGTGCTGTCTACCACCCCCCTGTGCTCTCTGCCACCCCTCAGTGCTCTCTGCCACCCCCCAGTGCTCTCGGCCGCCCCCCCCCAGTGCTCTCTGCCACCCCCCAGTGCTCTCCGCCACCCCCCAGTGATATCCACCTCCCCCTCCCCCTTGTGCTCTCTGCCACCCCCAGTGCTCTCTGCCACCCCCCCTGTGCGTTCCACCTCCCCAGTGCTCTCTGCCACCCCCCAGTGCTCTCCGCCACCCATGGTGATCTCCACCTCCCCCCAGTGATCTCCACCTCCCCCCAGTGCTCTCCACCATCCCCCAGTGATCTCCACCATGCTCTCTGCTGGAGGTGTCGGTCTGATGAGACCAAGATAAACATATTTGGTTTAGATGGTGTCAAGCGTTTATTGCCCCTTTAACATCAATGACAGCTTGAAGTCTTTTGTGGTATTTGTGGATGAGGCGCTTTATCTTCTCAGATGGTAAAGTTGCCCATTAGTCCTGGCAAAAAGCCTCCAGTTCCTGTAAATTCTTGGGCTGTCTTGCATGAACTGCAAGTTTGAGATCTCCCCAGAGTGGCTCAATGATATTGAGGTCAGGAGACTGAGATGGCAACTTCAGAACCTTCACTTTATTCTGCTGTAGCCAATGATAGGTCGACTTGACCTTGTGTTTTGGATCACTGTCATGTTGGAATGTCCAAGTACGTCCCATGAGCAGCTTCCTGGCTGATGAATGCCCTTTGAAAACATCACGTATGACGAAACATGTCAGGGCGGAGCCACGCACTGACGTTACGCATTCAACGTGACCCCAGAAGCACATGCGAACGTTACTTTTTACTGCCAGCTTTTTTTTATTTGTTCTTTATGGAACTTGTGACTTTTTATTTATATTTTTTACAATAAATCGAGGAATTGGTTAAGGATAACACATTATCTCGAGGCTTCTTTCGCTTTCCCTTGAAATGCTGAGTCCGAGTCCGTGAGAGGGTTCCAGGCTCCATCAGAGGGAGGGATCCTCTCTAAGGGACACAGAGGACTGAAGCAAGGAAGACGGTAGGAGCTGAGCGGCACACACATCTGTGACCTACCAAGACCCCGCAGAGGGTTATATCTGCAGGCCCATATGAACTTGCTAATATAGGAGGTCCAACTTGTCTGGTAAGGGTGTCCATTTTTTCTTCTGGTGTATCCCTCAAGGAGTGGCTTTCCCTTATCATCTTGGTGGCGGTGGATCTACTTTTCAACGTTTATCTTCACGTCTCTTTTTTATTTATCACAATTTTTGGACTCATATCTTTAATATTTGGACTTATTTTATATATATATCCATCAATTAAAATGTACATATATACATACATTTTGATTATATAGAACACTTTTTGTTTGGTTCATGCAATTGTACATGATCATTTTGTTTGCACTATTTATCAGTTCACTATATTGTTTAAAGCGGAGCTCCACCCTAAATTGGAACTTCCGCTCATCGGAACCCTCCCCCCTCCAGTGTCACATTTGACACTTTTCAGGGGGGAGGGGGTGCAGATACCTGTCAAAGACAGGTATTTGCACCCACTTCCAGGAGTCCTCACTGCGGGGAGTCTGCGGGTAGTGCGTCACTTCCCGCCCGTTGTGTTCTGGGAAACACTCGGGGACCAGTGAGGACAGCGCTGCACGACTCGCACATGCGCCGTAGGGAATCGAGCAGTGAAGCCGGAGCGCTTCACTTCCTGATTCCCTCACTGAGGATGGCGGTGGGGGCAGCAGAGTGACGAGCGATCGCTCGTCCTCTGCTGCGGACGGCGCTGAACTCCAGGACAGGTAAGTGTCCTGATATTAAAAGTCAACAGCTGCAGTATTTGTAGCTGCTGGCTTTTAATAATTTTTTTTTTCGGCAGGAAAAACGCTTTAACATTAGCGCAACCGTTTTCCCCCCACATACATGATGAATGCAAATGTTTCTCCAGTATTTTTTTTTTAAAACATACTGCATTCATCCTTCCATCAATTTTGACCAAATTTCCAGTGCCTTTGTAGCTCACACATCCCCAAAACATCAGCAATCCACCTCCGTGTTTCACAGTGGGAATGGTGTACATTTCATCATTTCACATCTCCAAATGTAGTGTTTTGGTTGTGGCCAAAAAGCTCAATTTTGATCTCATCACTCCAAATGACTTTGTGCCAGAAGGTTTGAGGCTTGTCTCTGTGCTGTTTGGCGTATTGTAAGCAGGATACTTTGTGGCATTTGCATAGTAATTGCTTTCTTCTGTCAAAATTGACCATGCAGCCCATCTTTCTTCAAGTGCCTCCTTATTGTGCATCTTAAAACAGCCACACCATGTTTTCAGAGTCCTGTATTTCACCTAAAGTATTTTGTGTTTTTTTTGTTTTGCATCCCGAACAATTTTTCTGGCAGTTGTGGCTGAAATTTTAGTTGGTCTACCTGACCGTGGTTTGGTTTGGTTTGGTTTCAACAGAACCCCTCATTTTCCACTTCTTGATTAGAGTTTGAACACTGCTGATTGTCATTCTCAATTTCTTGGATGTCTTTTTTAATTCAATCTTATTTTATTAAGGAAAAGAGAAGCAGAAAGACAAATATCGTCTCCAACATTACATACAGCAAAATTAAATACACCAACAATAGGCATTGTGTACAACAGAACATAGACATGTCGATGTTACATAGAAATGAGAGTATAAGCAGGAATACGAGGACCACCATAAGGCCGTTAGTGTTAGCAATCCCTGTAAACTAAACATGGAAGGAAGGTCTAGCTATGGTAGCTATCAACCACACTTCAGGTAAGGGAGCAGTGCTACCCCGCATACGGTGCAGCATATGGGAGTGCATACTAATCTGTATGGAAAAAATAAATAAAAATAAATAAAAACAACACATGGGGTCAGGTAGCGAATCAGCAACATTCGGCAGATCAAAGCAATGGAATGTGGACTAAACGAAATCCTAAGGATGTATTCAGATAACAAGAAAAGGAAAAGAAGCAGGGGCAAACAGAAGGGGGAGAGAAATTGGGGCAAGAATTGGGGCAAGTAGCACTCCATCATGGAACCAGAGCGACATCATCTAAGCTACTTTCAGCCCAGGAAATAAACTCAGAGGAGTATCTGAACATAGACCATGAACTCCAGGTGAGAGAAAATTGTTCACTTTTATCACATTCTTCCGCCAACAGACGTTCAAGGTCCCTTATGCGGTCCACCTCAACAGCCCAGTCCCCTAGGGAAGGCATAGCAGCCGATCTCCAATGACGTGGGATCACCACCCTGGCCGCCGCCAGAAAGTGTCGCAACACATCATTTTTAATGGACTTGAACGAGCCCGGGAGTATAGATAAGAGAGCCACCTCAGGGGAAGGGTGAATAGAAGTCGCCCTCAGTTTGCAGTATAGTTTGAAAATCCTCCTTGGATATCTTTTTTATTCCTTTGCTGTTTTAAAAAAATTAAACTACCTTTTTCCGCAGATCCTTTGCCAATTTTTTTTGCTTTCCTCATGACTCAGAATCCATAAATATCAGTGCAGCACTGGATGAAACATGCAAGGGTCTGTCAGGAGTCCAGAAACTTATTGACCTTTTATACACACACACAGAGGCCCCGTACACACGACCGAGTTTCTCGGCAGAATTCAGCCAGAAACTCGGTCGGGAGCTGAATTCCGCCGAGAAACCCGGCCGTGTGTACACTTTCGGCCGAGGAAGGCAACGAGGACCTCGGCGAGGAAATAGAGAACATGTTCTCTATTTCCTCGTTGTTCTATGGGAGAACTCGGACCGCCGAAGTCCTCGGCGGCTCCAGGACTGAACACGCCGAGGAACTCGATGTGTTTGGCACGTCGAGTTCCTCGGCCGTGTGTACGGGGCCATACACACTAATTAAAAGCAAACAGATCACAGGTGAGGATGGTTACCTTTAATTGCCAGTCAAGGCCCTTTGTGTCAACTTGTGTGCATATCATCAGGCCAAAATAACCAGGGTATGTAAACTTTTGATCAGGGTCATTTGGGTAGTTTCTGTTGTGATCATGATTAAAAAAGGGGAAACACAGTTAATTGATAATAAATGGCTTCAGTCAAACACTAACCATGAGTGAAAGAAATGTTTTTGTGTTATCATTCATATTCTCTGAAAAAAATAAATCATAACTTCGGCCAGGTATGTAAACTTATGAGCACAACTGTATACTGTATATACGGTATATATATATATATATATATATATAGATAGATAGATACACTATAAGTAAAACATATATGTTGTTTTACAGTTCACGGGAAGCCGTAGACACAAAATGTATTTCGTTTACGTACATTTTTCACAGGATTGTGGCTTTTTAGTTTTAACATGCATATATGGCAGACAAAAAGCTTACCTCCATTGATACATAAGGTGTGTCTTGCACTTGAAGTGAAATTTGCTCCCCATCAATTGTGACTTTTCTTGAATATAATGCACCTGCACAGTAACAAAGCAAGTTTAAAATGAAATTGTTTTTCTTTCCCTACACGTTTGCATTTCTAAGTTATTTTTTTCCAATGATTTTTATTGAAAAAGTTTTAGACAAACAATGAGGTACACAATAGTATAAGTACTGTATATATTAAACCATGGTGTTACAGTGAAAGTTATCAAAATCAACACATTCTATTTGCGATAGAACTATACCATATCATAATTACTGTCTACAGCCATCTATGGTTGCAATGGCCAAGATAATCTGTACAGTATAGGCATAGTAAGTTAAGTATCGACATATATGGAAACTTAAAAACAATATTCATGTCTGTTCCCTAAGCAGGAAAGAAGGGGGAAGTCCTGCAAAGTAAATTATGCATGTCATTTAAGATATTAATGAATCACAAAGCTTGATGGAGCCCTGGACCTTTGGTTGTGAACCCTATGTGCACTGCCAATGGCCAAGACCATGATGGTTACCCTGAGACAACAGTAACCTTGAGAAAAAACATAGATCATACACACACACACACACACACACACACACACACACACATATATATTTTTGTAAATACTTTATATTATATCTTTTCATGTGCCAACACTGAAGAAATTACACTTTTCTACAATGTAAAGTAGTGAGTGTACAGCTTTTATAACTGTGTACATTTTCAGTCCCCTCAAAACACCTCAACACACAGCCATTAATGTCTGAACTGCTGGCAACAAAAGTGAGTACACCCCTAAGTGAAAATGTCCAAATTGGGTCCAAAGTGTCAATATTTTGTGTGGCCACCATTATTTTCCAGCACTGCCTTAATCCTCTTGGGCATGGAGTTCACAAGAGCTTTACAGGTTGCTACTGGAGTCCTCTTCCACTCCTCCATGACAACATCACTGAGCAGATGTTAGAGACCTTGCGCTCCTCCACCTTCCGTTTCAGGATGCCCCACAGATGCTCAATAGCGTTTAGGTCTGGAGACGTGCTTGGCCAGTCCATCACCTTTACCCTCAGCTTCTTTAGTAAGGCAGTGTTCATCTTGGAAGTGTGTTTGGGGTTGTTATCATGTTGGAATACTGCCCTGTGACCCAGTCAGGGAGGGGATCATGCTTTGCTTCAGTATGTCACAGTACATGTTGGCATTCAAGGTTCCCTCAATGAACTGTAGATCTCCAGTGCCGGCAGCACTCATGCAGCCCCAGACTTTAACACTCCCACCACCATGCTTGACTGTAGGAAATACACACTTGTCTTTGTACTCCTCACCTGGTTGCCGCCACACACGTTTGACACCATCTGAACCAAATAAGTTTATCTTAGTCTCATCAGACCACAGGACATGGCTCCAGTAATTCATGTCCTTAGTCTACTTGTCTTCAGCAAACTGTTTGCAGGCTTTCTTGTGCATCATCTTTAGAAGAAGCTTCCTTCTGGTACGACAGCCTTTGCACACCAATTTGATGCAGTGTGCGGCGTATGGTCTGAGCACTGACAGGCTGATCCCCCACCCCTTCAACCTCTGTAGCAATGCTGGCAGCACTCATACGACTGTTTCCCAAAGACAACCTCTGGTAATGAGCATGTGCACTCAACTTCTTTGGTCAACCATGGCGAGGCCTGTTCTGAGTGGAACCTGTCCTGTTAATCCGCTGTATGGTCTTGGTGATCATGCTGCAGCTCAGTTTCAGGGTCTTGGCAATCTTCTTATAGCCTAGGCAATATTTATGTAGAGCAACAAAAAAAAATTCAGATCCTCAGAGGGTTCTTTGCCATGAGGTACCATGTTGAACTTCCAGTGACCAGTATGAGAAAGTGAAAGCAATAACACCAAATTTAACAGACGTGCTCCACATTCATACCTGAGACCTTGTAACACTAATGAGTCACATGACACCTGGGAGGGAAAATGTCTAATTGGGCCTAATTTGGAAATTTTTACTTAGGGGTATACTCACTTTTGTTGCCGGTGGTGAAGAACTTAATGGCTGTGTGTTGAGTTATTTTGAGGGGACAGAAAAAGCTGTACACTCACTATTTTACATTGTAGCAAAGTGTAATTTCTTCAGTGTTGTCACATGTATAATAAAATATTTACAAAAATGTGAGGGGTGTACTCACTTCTGTGAGATACTGTGTGTATGTATATTATTATTTATTTATTATTTATATAATATTTTTTTATTTACACACTGCATATTTATTTTCACACATGCTAACTTTTTCAAAACCCACACACTGGGTACTGAAATATACCTAAAGGTAAAAAAGAGAAACTAAAAAAAAAAAAAAACTTTATGGCATTCTAATTTTTAAAAAAATATTTATGACCTGTTATATGGAAACCCAATGTAGGTATAGTAGGGTTGGAGATCCCAGATGAGGAGCAAGGAGAATTCTGCCTTTTTCTATGATGTGGGTCTTTCAAGTGTTGTTGCCAACTGACTGCATGGCAGGTCGTCATAAGTCTGGTCAAGCATGTGGTGCCCAAGCGGCTGCTGTTCTGGCCATGCTTGTTCCACTTCAAACATGGAGTGGAACTGTGCTGTCAGTGGAATTAATTGTTATTCCAGAAGTGCTGTTTGACCTTCCTGTAAAAAAGGGTCATCATTTTCTGGTGAGTGGCCACCCATCTATTGAGCACTCGTGGTTAAGAACTAGAAGTTTATTTTTTGAGCATCACATTTTGGTGTTGGGATTCATCACATATGGACTTTCTAGCTTGCTATACTATGTATATTTATATTTGCAATTCATTTTATTTGATTTACTGAACATCAATAACGCCTCACCCTTTAATATATTGTTTGCACATAGCTCACTGCCCAGTATCCATGCTATAAATGAGATCTGCCCCCCTATTACACATGGCATACTGCCCAGTATCAATGCTATAAATGAGATCTGCCCCCCTATTACACATGGTATACTGCCCAGTATCCATGCTATAAGTGAGATCTGCCCCCTATTACACATAGCTCACTGGCCAGTATCTATGCTATAAGTGAGTTCTGCCCCCTATTACACATAGCTCACTGCCAGATCTGCCCCCTATTACACATAACTCACTGCCCAGTATCCATGCCACAAGTGAGATCACCCCCCATATTACACACAGCTCACTGCCCAGTATCCATGCTACAAGTGAGCTATGCCCCCATTACAAAAAGCTCACTGATCAGTATCCATACAATAAGTGAAATCTGCCCCTCTATTACACAAAATCACTGATCAGCATCTATGCCACAAGTGAGATCTTGTACCTTTTACACACAGCTTCCTCCCCAGTATTCATGCTATTTCAGGTTGGATCTTTACCAAATCACACACAGCTCACTTGCCAGTTTCCTTGTCGCTGGTCAGAGTTGCCCTCATTAGACTGCATTCACACCTGGGTGTTTTGTGCCAATTCTGCCCGCCATTTCAAAACGCCTTGGTGTGAACGACAAATCGCACAATGAACATTTCAGATGCCATTAATTTGATTAGCACCTAAAAACGCGGTGCGGTTCTGCTGCAATTTTCATGCGATAAATCAAACTGCAATTGTGGCAAACTGCATTTCGTGAACAAAGTAACTGCTCCAGGTGTGGATAGCTGAACTGCTGATGAATGAACACACATCAGATGGGGTGCACGCCCTGTCACTGCTGCAAACGAATGGATATACAAAAATAGGATGGCAGCACTCCCATATTAGACACAAAAATAGAAAAGTTTATTGACGAGATAAAATCATGGGACAAAAAGCAATGACATAGGCAATGGCAGGGGCAAAGGGTGACATGTTTCACACGGCTGGCATGCTTTGTCTAAACCATTCAGAATGCAATTACCAACATAATAATATCCAAAAAGACATAACACAAGATCGCTTGACATAATTGATTTAAAACAGATGTGATTCGTCTGGGGATTGGATCCCTGTGTGCTGTTCTTTGCTCTCAAAACAAAACAAAAAAAACATTTTTCCAGATGAATGGCTTGGGTAATGCTATTAACCACTTGACCACTGGGCACGTAAACCCACTTAATAACCAGACCAATTTTCAGCTTTCGGCACTCTCACAATTTGAATGACAATTACTTAGTCATACAACATTGTACCCAAATGAAATTTTCGTCCTTTTTTTCACACAAATGGAGCTTTCTTTTGGTGGTATTTAATCACCGTTGTTTTTTTTTTTTTTTTGCGCTATAAGAGAAAAAAGACTGAAAATTCGGTAAAAAAAATGAATTTTTCTTTGTTTCTGTTATAAAATTTAGCAAATTTAGTATTTTTTCTTCATTCTTTTGCATAAATGTGAAAGATGAAGTTACGCCGAGTAAATAGATACCCAACATGTCACCCTTCAAAATTGCACACGCTCGTGGAATGGCGCCAAACTTCGCTACTTAAAAATCCCCATAGGCGACGTTGCAGGGTATTGTGGGGTATTGCAGAGTATTTTGGGGTATTGCAGAGTATTTTGGGGTATTGCAGAGTATGGGGGGTAGTGTAGACTATTGGTGTTATTTATTGCAGAGTATTGCACAGGGAGGGAGGGATGGCATGATCTGTGACTGCATGTGTCACAGATCCAGCCCGCAGCAGCTGCTGCTGCTTCCGCTCTCTCCCCTCTCCTCTCTCACACTGTACCGTTCGGTACAGAGAGGGGAGGGAGGAACCGGCGTCATCACATGACACCGGTTTGTTTACAAGTGATCGCTCCGTCATTGGACAGAGCGATCACGTGGTAAACCGCCGCTATCAGCGGCGATTTACCGTGATCTGTGATCCGCCGGGTCCGGAGGACCCGGCAGTCACGGAGATTCCCGTGTGCGTGATTCCATGGACGTCCTCCCAGAGTTAAGCAACCGCCTTGTAGACGTATATCGTCTATAGGGCGGTTGTTAACTGGTTAATATATCTGTTGTAAAAAAACATTAATGATAAACAATTACCACAATACAAAAAATATTCCACAGCCCTCAAGCCCAATGCATGGGGAATCAAGGAATAAAAACTGGCCACGTAATCCATACATCCCCCTCTACCCATTCAATCTTGTCACATAGATTTAATAGTTGTTTTGTGTCTCTCAAATAACTAGGAAGTAATTTGACCAAAGATTGAAGCTGTCAATCGAGCCAAAAACCCAATTTTTTTATTTAATGGGCAGATTCCAGCCACTATGGGACACCCCACCAAAGGATAAAGTTCCTTGTTGGTTTTGGGGAGATGGTGAAAAATTGGAAAAATAGGAAATTCAGGTACCAATGTTTCACCTTCTTTTTTGGACAGCACACCTAAACGCACATCCTTCTGAGCCAGAATGCACAAGATTTCTTTGTATTCCTTGGTGGGGTTTCCCCTTAACATAAAGTAGGTGTTTGAGTCTGACAATTGTTGGATAGCCTCCTTTAGCCAATACATTATCTCCAAGTGATTTGTATCTCCAGCTTGAGTGAAAATGTCCAAATTGGGCCCAATTAGCCATTTACTCTCCCCGATGTCATGTGACTCGTTAGTGTTACAAGGTCTCAGGTGTGAATGGGGAGCAGGTGTGTTAAATTTGGTGTTATCTCTCTAAGCCTAGGTTCACACTGCTGCGAATTCAAAATCGCGGTAAAATGCGCGATTTCGCGGCCGCGATTTTGCCGCGATTTCAGCCGCAATTTAATGTAAATCGCGGCCTGAAATCGCAAAAAGTAGTACAGGAACTACTTTTTGAAATCGCAGATGCGGCGCCGCACTGATTAGGACAGTGCCATTGCCGACAATTGCCGCCGATTTGAGATGCGATTTGACATGTCAAATCGCATCTCAAATCGTTACAAATGGTACCCAGTGTGAACCAGGGCTAAGGCTGGGATCACACTACTACACTACTTTCATCCTACTTTGCTCTGTGTTCAATGTTTCCCTATGAGAGCATCTTGTAGCGCCCTACACAAGTCGGTCCGACTTTGAAAATGCTCCCTGTACTACTTTTGGTCCTACATTGATCCTACTTCAGGCCCATTGAATATCATTGAAGTCGGACCAAAGTAGTATCCTGTTCATGAAAGTAGGATGGATGTAGGACCAATGTAGGATAAATGTAGGACCAATGTAGCAGAGCAAAGTAGGATGAAAGTAGTGTAGTAGTGTGAACCCAGCCTCACTCTCTCATACTGGTCACTGGAAGTTCAACATGGCACCTCACGGCAAGAAAAGAGTCTAGGCTATAAGAAGATTGCCAAGACCCTGAAACTGAGCTGTAGCATGGTGGCCAAGACCATGCAGCAGTTTAACAGGATGGGTTCCACTCAGAATAGGCCTTGCCATAGTCGACCAAAGAAGTTGCGTGCACGTGCTCAGCGTATCCAGAGGTTGTCTTTGGGAAATAGACGTATGAGTGCTGTCAGCATTGCTGCAGAAGTTGAAGGGGTGGGGGGTCAGCCTGTCAGTGCTCAGATCATACTCCGCATACTGCATCAAATTGTTCGGCCAAAAGGAAGCCTCTTCTAAAGATGATGCACAAGAACGCCTGCAAACAGTTTGCTGAAGACAAGCAGACTAAGGACATGGATTACTGGAACCAAGACCAAGATAAACTTAAGTGGTGCAGATGGTATCAAGCATAGGTGGTGACAACCAGATGAGGAGTACAAAAATAAGTGTGTCTTGCCCACAGTCAAGCAGGGTGATGGGAGTGTCATGGTCTGGAGCTGCATGAGTTCTGCTGGCACTGGGGAGCTACAGTTCATTGAGGGAACCATGAATGCCAATATTTACTGTGACATACTAAAGCAGAGCATGATCCCTCCCTTTGGAGACTGGGACCCAGGGCAGTATTCCAACATGACCCCAAACACACCTCCAAGACGACCACTGCCTTGCTAAAGAAGCTGAGGGTAAAGGTGATGGACTGACCAAGCATGTCTCCAGACCTAAACCCTATTGAGCATCTGTGGGGCATCCTCAAACAGAAAGTGGAGGAGCGTAAGGTCTCTAACATTCATCAGCTCCGTGATGTCGTCATGGAAGAGGACTACAGTGGCAACCTGTGAAGCTCTGGTGAACTTCATGCCCAAGAGGGTTAAGGCAGTGCTGAAAAATAATGGTGGCCACAAAAAATATTGACACTTTGGGGTCAATTTGGACATTTTCACTTAGGGGTGTACTCACTTTTGTTGCCAGCAGTTTAGCCGTTAATGGCTGTGTGTCGAGTTATTTTGAGGGGACAGCAAATTTACACTGTTATACAAGCTGTACACTTACTACTTTACATTGTAGAAAAGTGTCATTTCTTCAGTGTTGTCACATGAAAAGATATATTAAAATATTTACAAAAATGTGAGAGGTGTACTAACTTCTGTGAGATACTGTATATAAATACATTATTTTTTTTTTTTTTAGATCCATTACATGTGGTGCTTCATAACTCTATTTTACAAGCAATACTTAATATATCTCTGTTATTCATAGTGCCTCAAATCTCTGTATTTTACACAATGCCTCATACCTGTGTTACACTTTACAGCGCTCTATTCTGTGCAATGCCTTACACCTCCCAATTAAACAGGGGGTTGATTTACCAAAGGCAAACAGACTGTGCACTTTGAACGTGCAGTTGCTCCAGCTTTGTAAATGAGGGGAAGCTCATCTGGTTTCCATTATCCAATCATATGCAAGCAAAATGCTGTTTTTTATTTTCCTTGCATGTGATAGGGTATTCTTTGCAAAGTTAAGCTTTACCTCATTTACTAAGCTCTGGAGCAACTGCACTTGCAAAGTGCACAATCCATTTGCCTTTAGTAAATCACCCCCAGTGCATCTGTATCCCAGGCTCATCATGAAGGGCTACTTAAAGCAGAGGTCCAGCTGTTAACATTTTTTTTTTTAAAATCAGAAGCTAACAAACACGGTAGCTGCTGACTTTTAATAAGCACACTTACCTGTCCAGGGTGCCTGCGATGTTTTGGCGCCCAAGGCCAATCCGTCCATTGGATCGGGTCCCTGTGCCGCCATTCGAAGTAAGGGAAACAGGCAGTGGAGCCTTGTGGCTTCACTGCCTGTTTCCTACTGCGCATGTGCGAGTCGCGCAATGCTTTGTGAATGGCCGACTGTCTTCTGGGACACACGCAGGTGCCAGAAGACAGCGCGCCCAAATGTCCCCGAAGACAACAAGAGGAGGAGAAGAATAAAGACTACCGTGGAATAGGAAGTGGCAGATAAGGACAATCTGCCTAGTAACAGCTATTTCTGGTAAGTATATAAAAAAATAAAAATAACAATTTGGAGCCTTTTTCTCAAATTTTGTATTTATGGTAGACCTCCGCTTTAACAATTTAGGATATTGATACACTCACCTTTGGTAAGTGTGCTCAGTAGTTCACATATGTTATAGCGTGACTGCACAATATGCTTAGCTTAAAGTGGTTGTAAACCCTATTCAAGAAATCTGACCTGGGCACATATATCTTTAGTGTTTACTTATCTCCCTCCAAAGCTGTAGGTCCCGTGTCTTTCTGCTGCTCCGTTCTTCTGTTATCAGTATGATAACTTCTGACAAGTTCCCCTCGACACAGGAGATAAAAGCAGCTGGAAATTTGTTTTGGGGAGGATACTTAGAGATACATAAGCAAAGAGCTGGTCTATTCACAGTACTGCTCTGCAAGTTTCTTTGTTTCTCTGCCTATGTGGGGGGGGGGGTGCCTTTCTGCCAATCAGCTTACACACAGTGTATGCCCAGACTCCCTTCACACTGCTGAATGAGGAAGCACGATTTGTAACACGATCTTCACTTTCTAAAGAGTGTAGAAAGATGAAAACAGCAGATATACAAGTAAAACTTATGTAGAAGGATTTGTTTAATCTCTGTGTATTATCTGAGGCTGTTCACTTCACTGTGTATATGTGGTTTACACTCACTTTAAGTTGAACAGTATAAAAATGGAATATGATAAAATTCAACTTTTAAAAGATTGTTTGAAAGAAGAGATTGTAAAGTGGGTTACGATTTAAGCTAGACACACATTACAACCTGACTGCACAATCTTCCTAGATATACTAGCTATGCAAAATTTACAAGGTGGAGCGCCCAGCGGCTCCTTGTACAGCCAATGGAGTGGCGGCAGCTTTTTATGAGTATTTATGCTGTTGATATGTGCCTACAAATGTGAGTGCAATATTTTATCTTATGTAATAATGTACAGTTTTTATGGTTTTACACAATAATATCCAATCTCTGTTCTCTCTCATGAATGGAGTACATCTGGGTCTGGGAGACAGAAGATAAAGACATAATACATCTGAATGCGCTTTTTGACCTTTTGTTGCAAAGTCCATCTGTTTTGGTGAGTTTAGGCTGACCAAAGGAATGTGCACCATCGGCGAGGGGAATCTAAATCACAGCCATAAAGTTGAGCATATTTACTGATTTAAAGCGGAGCATTTTTTTTGTTTTAGCTTTTACTTATGAACTGATGGTGGAAAGGACACTTATTTATTATATTGGATTACTCTTCATATATGACTTTCATATTTGTTTTCTGCACTTAAAAATGCATACATAAATATTTTCGTATATATCTTACTTGTTTTAGCAAAATTAGCGCTGCCTATAGTGTATTCTAGATTTTCACTTACAGTTTTTTTTTTTTTTTAGTTGCAGCTTTTATTTACTATTGTGTGTATTTTTTGTGTGCACATTATTTGGTTTAGTGCTGTTTTTTCACACTGAAAATGTACTTCCAATTGAGTAGACCTTTATACTACATAGACCCAGGGCCGATCCTACCCGGGGTGCACTGGGTGCAGTGCACCCAGGCGCCACAGAGGTGGGAGCGCTGAAGCGCCAGATTGCTCCCCTCAATTATTCTCCTCTCCTTGTTAGTGTAGAGCGGCGGGCCGGCGGCTCTCCCCGCCGCCACCGCCGCCGCTGTGTTTGTCCTATACATGGCTGCCCCCCCCCCTCCTCCTCCTGCTAGAGGAGGGGAGTGAAGAATCTGGAGATCGGAGCGGCTTAATGTGGAGAGACGCTGACGTCGCTGAGGGGGCGGTCCATGCCTGACACATTCTGCGCGGCGCCTCTGTGTCATAGAAAATAATCCTGTCTGCGGCGATCTGTGATCCACCCGGGCGGCGCGGCTGCACACTGACTGTCTCCTCCTCTGCAGCTGCCGCCCGGGTGTTGTACTGTAATGGAGGGAGGGAGGGGGGGTTTGTCCTGGGGGGTCTGTAGTAATGTAGGGGGCGTTTTTTTTTCCTGGGGGGAGTCTGTACTAATGGGGGGGGGGGGTTGTCCCAGGGGTCTGCACTAATGGGGGGAGTTTGTACTAATGGAGGGGTTTGTCCTGGGGGTCTGTACTAATGGGGGGGTTTGTCCTGGGGGGCTCTGCACTAATGGGGTGGTTTGTCCTGGGGGAAGTCTGTACTAATGGGGGGCTGTACTAATGGGGGGGGCTTGTCCTGGGGGTATGTACTAATGGGGGGTTTATCCTGGGGGGTCGGTACTAATGGGGTGGTTTGTCCTGGGGGGAGTCTGTACTAATGGGGGGAGTCTGTACTAATGGGGGGAGTCTGTACTAATGGGGGGAGTTTGTACTAATGGAGGGGTTTGTCCTGGGGGTCTGTACTAATGGGGGGGGTTTGTCCTGGGGGGCTCTGCACTAATGGGGTGGTTTGTCCTGGGGGAAGTCTGTACTAATGGGGGGCTGTACTAATGAGGGGGGGCTTGTCCTGGGGGTATGCACTAATGGGGGGTTTATCCTGGGGGGTCGGTACTAATGGGGTGGTTTGTCCTGGGGGGAGTCTGTACTAATAGGGGGGCTTGTCCTGGGTTATGCACTAATGGGGGGTTTATCCTGGGGGGTCGGTACTAATGGGGGGGGGGTTGTTCTGGGGGGTCTGCACTAATGGGGGGGGTTTGTTCTGGGGTCTGTTCTAATGTTTTTTTGTTGTCCTGGTTGGGTCTGTACTAATGGAGGGGGTGGTTTGTCCTGTGGGTCTGTACTAATGGAGGGGGGTTGTCCGGGGGGGGTCTGTACTACTGGGGGGGGTTTGTCCTGAGGGAGGTCTGTACTAATGGAGGGGGGTTTGTCCTGGGGGGAGTCTGTACTAATGGAGGGGGGTTTGTCCTGGGGGAGTCTGTACTAATGGGGGACTGTCCTGGGGGGTCTGTACTAATGGAGAGGTGAGTTTGTCCTGGGGATGTCTGTATTAATGGAGAGGGGGGTTTGTCCTGGGAGGAGTCTGTACTAATGGGTGGTTTGTCCTGGGAGGAGTCTGTACTAATGGGGGGTTTGTCCTGGGGGGTCTGTACTAATGGGGGGGGGGGTTGTCCTGGTGGGTCTGCACTAATGGAGATAAGGGTTTGTTCTGGGGGTGTCTGTACTAATGGAGGGAGGGATTTGTCCTGGGGGGGGGGGGGGAATCTGTACTAATGGGAGGTTTGTCCTGGGGGAGTCGGTACTAATAGGGGGGTTTGTCATGGGGAGTTTGTACTAATAGAGGGGGATTGGTTTGTCCTGGGGGTCTGTACTAATGGGGGGCGGGGGTTGTTCTGGGGGCGGTCTTTACTACTGGAAGGGGGTCTGTACTAATTGAGGGGTGTCTTGTCCTGGGGGGGTCTGTACTAATGGAGGGGGTGGTTTGTCCTGAGGGGGGTCTGTACTTAATAGAGGAGGGTCTGTACTAATGGAGGGGGGTCTGTACTAATTGAGGGGGGAGGATTTGTCCCTGGGGGTGTCTGTACTAATGGGGGGGTGATTTGTCCTGGGGGGTCTGTACTGAGGGAGGGGGTTTATACTTAGTTAGGAGTCTGCACTGACGGAGGGGGTCTATACTTAGTGGAGGGGGTCTGTACTGAGGGGCAACTATAGGTGGTGGAAGGGGGGTGACACCATGTTTTACCTCACCGGGTGACAACAACCCTAGTGACGCCACTGCAGCTGCGGGCTCTTCATTCCTCCTCCCACTCCCTCTCCTCCTTCTCTTCGCGCGCAATGCTGTACTAGTGAGCAGCGCTTGCCAGCACAGCCACCCTTTATGTTTTTTCCCTGCCTTCATATTGGCCAGGGAAGAAATAGAATAGAAAAGGGAGCAGAGAAGAGGATTGTGGGACTTGTAGTTCGAGGACTGGCAGCCCCACTGTAACAAAGAAACTGCAGCCCACACGGCATGTTCAGCTGAATGGGAGAGAGAGAGCCAGGACCCCAGGAAAGCTTTCAGGGAAGTGCACCCAGGACTCCAGAGGGAGAGGACAGTGCTGAGAGAACACCATCAGAGAGAGAACCCCACTGCCGTGCGCCACCAGAGGGAAAGCCACACAGCCTGGTGCCATCCCTGGCAGAGAAAGGAATGGAGTCTTTGCCAGAATACAGATCTGGGCTCTACCCAGCGGAGTACCTATGAGCAATTCAGAGTGAGCTGACTTCTGATCAGAGGAACCGTTGTTGCTGTATCGCTGGGTCAGGTGAGAGCCGATCGGCCATTATCTACTTATGTCAATAGGAACTGCAGTCTCTGACCATCTCCTGTATTATATCTGCAGTCTCTGACTGTCTCCTGGAATATGTCTGCAGTCTCTGACCATCTTCTGTATTATATCTCCAGTCACTGACTGTCTCCTGTAATATGTCTACACTCTCTGACCATCTCCTGTACTATGATTGCAGTCTCTGACCATCTCTTGTATCATGTCTACAGTACTATGTCTGGGGCACTTCCTAACAGTATCAGAGAGGTTCCCCTCCAGGTCTCATTAGTGTACGCTCTTCCAGTATTTTCTTTATTGTTAAAAGATCATGGGAGGATCCCAGGGTAACAAAGACTTCTTAGGGGAGCATCTCTGTGTTTGAGTCATTGCCATAGAAACATTTGTAAAGGGGAGGAGTTGGTAAGATGACCACGCCCCCTTTGTGGGGGCGCCAGAAATATTTCTGCACCCAGGTGCCTGTGACCCCAGGATTGGCCCTGCATAGACCTACATATCTGTCAGGATGTGGACAGGCTTTCACTAAGGTAAGTGAAAACTGACAGTGCGGTAGACTCTGAAGGTCGCTATGTATTCATCCATTGCAAAATTGGTACATTGATTTGTGTATTGGCGTGTGTTTACATCCCCCCGCCGTTCACGGCAGCGGTGCTCAGGCTCCTCCTCTCCTTTTTAGGGGGCAGGCCGGAGGTTCCGTTGCTCGTGATCGGCGACTTTAATTGCTGTCTGGACCAGGTGGCGGATAGACATCCGTGCCCTAGACCCTCTGCCCTCGCTAGGAGTACTCCCCTGGCGCGGTTGTTGCAAGAGGTGGGCTGGACTGATATCTGGAGGCACCGTAATCCAGGGGGCAGGCAGTTCACGTGCTTTTCGAAGACGCATGGCTGCCTGTCCAGGATAGACCTGGGGGTGGGTAACGCAAGCATGCTTCCACTGATAGCAGACCTGTCGCATAGGCCCCGTAGTGTGTCGGATCACTCGGCCCTGGTGGTGCAACTCTGCGTGGCACCGCAGGGGAACCTGGTTAAGGCACCATGGAAGCTGAATGCATTTTGGTTGAAATTGATTAGATCCCATACCGAAATAGAGGAAAGTATACGGAGGTATTTTGTTGCGGAGGAGGGGGTGGAATGAAATGTGCTACAGTGGGATGCCTTTAAGGCATATCTTAGGGGCCTCCTCATACGGGAAGTGACTGGGGTGAAGAGGGCCTCTGCTGCATTACTGATAGAAGTGGAGAACAGGGTCCAGGAAATGGAGCGGGCTTACATTACAGATCCTTCTGATTTGGCCAGGGAGTCCTGGCAGGCGGCTCAATCCGCCTACCAGCAGTTGCTCTCCTCGTCAGCAGAAAAGAAGAGATTCTTTGCCAAACAGGCGTTTTTTGAGGAGGGTGAGAAAACCGGCCGTATACTGGCACGGATTGCGAACTCTCATCAACGGTCACCTGAGATAGGGGCTATTAGAGCTAGGTCAGGAGGGGTAGTCTCTCAGCCAGACCAGATTATGCAGGAACTGGCGGGTTTCTATGAAGCCCTGTACAGTTCCGGCGCGGCATATACCCAGGAGGATCTGGAGCTATATTTGACCCAATTGACCTTCCCGGGACTGTCAGCTAATCAGCGTATTTCGCTGGAGAAACCGGTTACTGTTGAGGAACTGCAAGAGGCAGTCAGTGCCTTCCCTAATTGTAAAGCCCCGGGGGAGGATGGGCTGCCCATGGAGGTATACAAACAGTATTCGGGGGTGTTGCTGCCACAGCTTTTGCAGGTTTTTAACAGCGCCAGGGAGGGAGGGACTTTGCCCCCTTCCATGTCCAAAGCAAATATAGTACTGTTACTTAAGCCAGGCAAGGATCCCGTGGACCCGGGGGCCTACCGTCCCATTTCCTTATTACAGAGTGACGTTAAGATCCTGGCCAAGGTGCTCGCCATCCGGCTAAATGGGGTGGTGACTTCTATAGTACATGGATACCAAGCCGGGTTCATGCCTAACAAATCAACGGCGGTTAATTTGAGAAGGTTGTTCCTTAATATACAAGCGCGGGCAGACAACATGGGCAGTAGGGCTCTACTATCCTTAGACGCAACAAAAGCCTTCGATAGTATCGATTGGAATTATCTTTGGACCGTTTTGCGGAAATTCGGATTTGGCCCTATTTACATTTCCTGGGTGCGGCTGCTGTACAGCCAGCCGCAGGCAGCGATACGGACATTTGGCTCGTTGTCGGCGGGCTTTGCACTGAGGAGGGGGACACGGCAGGGTTGCCCCCTGTCCCCCCTCCTCTTTGCCCTGGCTATTGAGCCGCTGGCCATTAGTATCAGGGCTAACCCCCGCATCACCGGTTTTTGCTATGGCGACATGCAGGAAAAGGTGATGTTGTATGCTGATGATACGCTTCTTCTGCTGGGAGACACGGACTCCTCCCTTAGAGAGGCTATGATGGCAATCACAGAGTTTGGAAAATTCTCTGGCTTGCTCATAAACTGGACAAAGTCAGCACTGCTTCTGTTGGATGGTGATGACACACAAGTAATTAACGCTGTTTGCCCCTTATCCATTACTTCATCCTTTAAATATCTAGGGGTACAGGTAACGGCCCGGCCACGAGATTTCATACATCTAAATATTTCCCCCCTGTTGCTGAGGTTTAGGGATAAGGTTAAAACTTGGAAGGCCCTGCTTCTGTCGGTTGCTGGGAGGGTGAATCTAATCAAGATGATACTCATGCCGCAACTACTGTACTTTCTACACAACACCCCCATGGTCATCCCCCTGAAAGTCTTTCATACCGTGAACAGTATTTTTCGGGGACTTATCTGGAAGGATAAGAACCCTAGGATTAAGTTGGAACACCTGCAGAGACCTAAAGATAGCGGGGGATTGGCGCTGCCAAACCCCTGGCTATACTATTTGGCGGCTCAGATGCAGCAGCTGGTTGGCATGTTTCGGCCGACGGTGCGGTCCTCGGCTCAGAGGCTTATGGAGCACACCGTGGGCGGAGGTCCGATCCCTGAGGCGTTGGAGGCGCAGGCATTTGCTAGACCGCACAAGAAGCTCCCCACATTTAGTCTGATTCAGAAGGTATGGAATAAGGTTAAATATGTCCAAGGCGCAGAGGGTTACACGAAGTACAGTCCCATATGGCTAAATGACACGTACACTGAACTGGCTAAATTACAGTCCGGTGCCAGGTGGAAACACTATGGGATTACACACCTTACCCAAATATTCCGAAACGGGGTACTTCGCACGTTTCCGGAATTGCGGGAGGCGTTTGGCCTGCCACAGTCCATGTACTTCTCATACATACAGTTGAGACACGCAGTGGCGGCACAGGGTCGCTCCTCTGAGTGGTGCCTGTCGCCGACCCCTGCTTTTGATCTTCTGGGGGAGGCTGGGACGTCTAAGGGCTTTATCTCCCAATGCTATGCCATCCTGTTACAGTATGTGATGAAGCAGCATCCCCTGAAGATACGGGAAAGGTGGGAAGCAGATGCAGGGGACTTGGACGGGGAACAATGGGAGGAAATTTTTCAGGCAGTAGGCAAGTGCTCACTGAATGTCTCACAGAGGCTCACGCAACTGTACATTTTGTTACGAATCTATTATACCCCTCACAGACTCCATAGAATGAACCCACAGCTCGACCCTACCTGCACCAGGTGCAAGAGAGACCATGGAGACCTGATACATATGCTGTGGAGATGCCCAAAACTCCACACATATTGGGCGGGAGTCGTGAGTACCATCAACTCAGCATTTGGAGTGTCTCTTCCGCAGGACCCGAGGGCTTGTCTCTTGGGGGCTCTGGAGGAGTATGAATGGGAGGAGATGGACAGGGAGGCGGTGCAAAGGGTCTTGTTCCAAGCTAGGAAGCTTATTATGGTTCACTGGAAGGCCGAGGCTCCTCCGACGCTGGCTGAATGGATCAATAACATTGGGACAGTGCTGAGGATGGAGAAGATGATATATCAACACAGGGGTAATGCCCAAAAATTTGAGAAGTTATGGGCAAAGTGGCTGGATGTGCCGGGTCTGGCCCCTGTGGACCTGGTGATGGACAGGCTTCTGGGCATTAATATTGGGTGAGGTGGGCATTGAGCCAATTGTCGGGAGGGAAATGTTTGACTTGCTGGGGGGGGGGGGGGGTTTACCTCCTGTTCATAGATGTATTCTGAGTAAGTGGCTGTCTCGCTGCAGATCTTTATTTTCCCCGCACTGTTAAGGGGACTTTGTATACCTTGTACCTCTGTAAACTAAACTAAATAAAATTTTGTTGGATTAAAAAAAAAAAGGTAAGTGAAAACTGTGGCATAGTTGCACAGATAGCAGCGTGCTTAATCTTGAAGAATCTATAAACAAACCACTTGGGGAGCAGTAAGGGGTAAGGACACTGAAAGTGCAATCATCACTTATCACCACTATTTGGAATTATGTTTTTCAATGAAGAAGGACACATTACATTACCAAAAAAAGACAGATACGAAAATAGACTATGATACAAAGAACCAGAATGCATACACCCTAGAGTCCATTATTAAATATAGCCTTTTTTTGTCTACGGTGCTCCCGGTCTTAAAAAAAAGCAAAAGTAGGGCCAGGTAAATGACAGGCAAGGTGCGTCTTTTTACATAATATTGATTTTCAGTAATTAATCTTGTGCATTTTAACTGTTAACACAAAGTAGAATTTGCAGTGTTCTCATTTTGTAAGCACATGATGGGTAATTAATCTCCCTCTCCACCCTCTTTTCAAACTTACCAGTGTTTGCTTCGTAGTCTCCAATAAACCTTTTTGTCAGAAATCTTACAACCAAAGCTAGGACAAAAGAAAAAGGAAAAGCTGTGTTATTGTGATTTAAGAAGGCTGAAGGATTACATATTTATTGAGTCTTAAATTACTGCCCCACTGCATTTTTTCACAAAGTCAATGTAGGATTGCTCAATAACACTGACAAATGTAGTGCAAAATGTAATGCGATTCATTGTTGTCTGACTTGACAGGTTTCAGCAGAGCAAGGTTGTAGTTCACACAAAACTATGCAACTGATAATTCATTATTTGACGATTGTTAATTATTAATTGCCAAAGATCATTCAAATTTTGATGTCTAGAAACAAGGATATACCTTTTTTTCACTGAGCAATCTAAAAAGGCAAATAACAGTCTTTCATACTTTTATTGGACATTGGAAGAAGAAGGTCCAATAAAACTGTAAAGAAAAACTTCAAATAAATTACAGAATGTACTCCATTGTGGAAGTGGTCTCTACACAATGTATGTATGGTATATTACAATATGTCTTTGGCTGGGTTCACACTGGTATGACTGGTACGTATGACTGTGGATCCGACTTTGCCCTGCGACTTGAAGTCCAACATCCGTCCACCTTCAATGAACAGGGATCCTACTTTGATCCCTGACAATACCAGGCACTGTGTCTGGTATGAATCTTTAGTGGGAACTCCATGCCAAATAAAAAAAAAAAAAACGGCATGGGTTCCCCCTCCAAGACCATACCATCCCCCAAAATTCCTACCAGACCCTTATCCGAGCACGCAGCCCAGCAGGTCAGGAAAGGGGGTGGGGACAAGCGGTCACCGGGTGACGTCACCCGGTGACCTCGCCCCATGCCAATATAAGTAGTGGCACACCGCACACCCAGCATTAGTATGGTATAGGGTCTGGTATGGATTTCGGGGGGACCCCACATGTTTTTTTCGGCATGGGGGGGTTCCCCTTAAAATCCATGCCAGACCAAGGGCATGGTATGGTCTTGGAGGGGCAACCTATGCTGTTTTTTTTTTTTTTTTTATTTGGCATGGAGTTCCCCTTCAAGATCATCAGAGCACAAGTGGCATGCCAAAGTCGGATCAGTCAAGACAGTGATCCGACTTTATTCCGACTTCAGTCATATTCAATGGACTGAAGTAGGATCAAAGTCAGACCAAAGTAGTGCAGGGAGCATTTTCAAAGTCGGACCAACCAGTTAAGACGGCTCCCATAGGGAAACATTGATTTTCACATGTCATGCGACATGTGCTCCCAAAGTTGGAGCATACGTCATACCAGTGTAAACCCAGCCTAAATGTTTGTGTAACACAGCTTGATTTAATAAGGATTAGATGCTTTGGAAACATACTATGCAAAAATTCTCTCACATCCTGTAAATAATACAATACTTTCATCCACATTACATTTCAGGCTTATAACCTCAAGGCAGAGACGTTCTTCCAGATTCCAAGTATTAATGTGCCATTATTTGAGGACACCAATGAGCTTCTTTTCACAAACCCACAACTATCAATGTTTCACACTTCTGAAACCTCTGTGATCCTTCGAACGGACCGACCGTTCGCGCAAACATTTATAACCCCATTGACGTCTATGGGACTTGAACGTTCGAATTCAAAAGTGCTCATTTTAAAGCCTAATATGCAAGTTATTCTCGTAAAACGTCTTTGAGAACCCGGGTCTTGTCCCAGGGAACATGTATCAATGGAAAAAAAAGTTTTAAAAACTGTCGTTTTTTCTGGAGCAGTGATTTTAATGATGCTTAAAGTGAAAAAAATAAAATAAAAATTCCTTTAAATATTGTACCTGCTGGGTGTCTATAGTGTGCCTGTGAAGTGGCACGTGTTTAGAACTGTCCCTGCACAAAATGAGATTACTATAAGAAAAAAGTAATTTAAACTGCTTGCGGCTTTAATGTAATGTCTGGTCCCTGCAATATGGATGAAAATCATTGAGAAAAATAGCAGACAGTACACACACCACGTAGCTTTAGGTGCACACTGCAGAGGACACAGACAGTACACCACGTGAAAGTACTTGCAGCAATATCCTCTGCCTGTAGTATTAATATGAGCAGATCCCTGACTCTAGGAATAAATATGAGAAACACCAGCTTTACGTTAGGTGCACAATGTGCAGAGGACACCGACAGTACACACCACGTAGCTTTAGGTGCACAATGTGCAGAGGACACAGGCAGTACACACACCACGTAGCTTTAGGTGCACACTGCAGAGGACACAGGCAGTACACACCACGTAGCTTTATGTGCACACTGCAGAGGACACAGGCAGTACACACACCACATAGCTTTAGGTGCACACTGCAGAGGACACAGGCAGTACACACCACGTAACTTTAGGTGCACACTGCAGAGGACACGGACAGTACACACACCACATAGCTTTAGGTGCACACTGCAGAGGACACAGACAGTACACCACGTGAGAATACTGCAGCTAGCACAATCACCTGCCTGCCTGTCAGTAAATTAGGAAGAGCAGATCTAGCTAAACTATACAGTGCATAAATATATATACAACACCTGGGATGCATATATATCCTCTACACACTAACTTTAACTGACTAGTCTGCCTGCCTGCCTTCTCTATCTACCTACTAAAAATTACACACTCTCTCTCTCTCTTAACCACCGCAACACACTACACAAGGCCAACCTGCAGGCGGCCTTTTATAGTGTGGGGCGTGTACTAAACCCCTTGAGCCATAATTGGCCAAAACCACCCTGGCTTTGGTCAATTATGGCTCTCCGTTTTTTGTAAGCTGTGATTGGCCAAGCATGCGGGTCATAGTGCATGCTTGGCCAATCATCAGCCAGCAATGCACTGCCGCAGTGAATTATGGGCCATGAAACGCCACTGGAATTTGGCGCGAACGGCCCAAAACGTTTGTAATTCGACGAACGATCGAACATACGATGTTCGAGTCGAATGTGAGTTCGACTCGAATACGAAGCTCATCCCTAACCATCCATTGTCCAGTACAATGGGTGATGCATCTAATAATATTTACACTCATAGAAAACACCTATGCAGTTCACTTTTGATCCGTTTCAGCAGTAGTTTTTGATGCATTTTTTTCATGCGTTTTGCTTTTTGTATGTGTTTTTTTAATTTTTTGGCCAGTTCGTTGTCTGGTGGATTTAAAAAACGTACATTGTGGCAAAAACGCACTACATACTTTTCTGCTGCTTCTCCGTTGAAGTCTATTGAACCAAAAAGCACTGTTTTGCTTTTAAAAAAGTCCCTGACCCTTTCCAGAAATGCAGCAGCTGATAAAAGCATAGATGTGAATGTGTCCTATAGGAAACCATGTTAAATGGATTCTTACATATCTAAATGAATATTATGCCCTGTACACACGATCGGTTCGTCTGATGAAAACGAACCAATGGATTTTTTCATCAGATATCCGATGAAGCTGACTTTCATCAGTCTTGCCTACACACTATCGGTTAAAAATCCGATCGTGTCCAACGCGCTGACGTAAAACACAACGACGTGTAGAGAAAAATGAAGCTCAATGCTTCCGAGCATGCGTCGACTTGATTCTGAGCATGCATGGATTTTTGACCGATGGATTTCTCCACAGACGATAGTTTTTTTCTATCGTTTTTTTAACCATACGAAAAATTTAAAACAGGTTCTATTTTTTTTCACCGATGGGAAAAAAACTGATGGGGCCCACACACGATCGGTTCATCCGATGAAAACGGTCCATTTTCATCAGACAAACCGATCGTGTGTACAGGGCATTACCTATCTCTCTGCACCTTCAGTGTCACCTACAACTCTACCTCCTCCTCTCCTACTCCTCTTAACGTTGGGGTCCCCGAAGGTTCACCTCCTCCCTGGGTCAGCTGATAGCCTCCCATGGCTTCCACTACCATTTCTTTGCCGATGACACCCAAATCTCTCTACCGCTTAGCTCACCCCATCAGTCGCCTCACGCATCACTGATTTACTAACAGACATATCAGCCTGGATGTCTTACCAATTCCTCAAACTCAATCTATCTAAAACCGATCTCATATTTTCTCCCCCACATGCCTCTTCCCCTGACTTCTCTGTCAAGATCAAAGACACAACTATCAGTCTGTCCCCACATGCCAGGGTGCTAGGGGTAACCCTGGACTCTAAACTGTCCCTTCAGGCCCACATCCAATCCCTGTCCAAATCATGTCGCCTTAACCTCCGCAACATCTCTAGAATCTGCCCCTTTTTAACCAATGACACCACCAAACTTTTAATTCACTGCCTGGTTATCATTTTCCTCAACTACTGCAACTCCCTCCTCATCGGATTACCTTTACATAGGCTATCCCCCCTTCAGTCCATCATGAATGCTGCTGCAAGACTCATCCACCTTACAAATCTTTCAGTGTCCTCCGCCCCCCTCTGCCAATCGCTCCACTGGCTTCCACTCACCCAATGATTAAAATCCAAAGTACTAACAATAACTTACAAAGCCGCCCACAACTCTGCCCCCAACTACATCACTAGACTGATTTCAAATTATCAATCAAGCCACTCTCTTTGGTCCTCCCAAGATCTCCTGCTCTCTAGCTCTCATCACCTCCTCCCATGCTCACCTCCAGGATTTCTGCAGAGCTTCCCCCATCCTTTGGAACTCCCTACTCCAATCTGTCTGACTGTTTCCTAATCTATCCATCTTTAGACGATCCCTAAAAACCCTATTATTTAAAGAAGCCTATCCTGCTTCTAACTAATACACTGTTTTACTTTCTCCATTAACTCATACCCCACAGCTATTACCCTTTGTATCAATGGACCCTCCCTCTTAGATTGTAATCTCTAACGAGCAGGGCCCTCTGATTCCTCTTGTATCAAATTGTATTGTAACTGTAATGTCTGCCTTTGTTTTGTAAAGTGCTGTGCAATTTCTTGGCGCTATATAAATCCTGTATAGTAATAATAAAGAATAATAATAAATGGACTGTAGTGCATTTCTGCATAAAGCAATAAAAAACGCACAGGTGTGAACAGAGACTTAAAAGAAAAGTAAGATGGCCTGTAAGGCTGTATTCCAATTTCGGCCTAAAGTGTTGAGAATTACATGCATAGAGTATCCAGTGTGTGAGATGTAATATGCATTCAATTGACCCATCTGTCTGTGCATGAGGAAATCACATGGTTTGGATAGATTAGGAAAGATTGCAGGTCATGTCCTCACTGAGAACTCCAGCTATATAATGTTTATCAGCTGTTGGCGGACATACACTTTGATCACCATTCGCCTGGAAAAGGCATCTTCAGATTGTTTTAACAGGCCACAAGCACTCTATGTTCTGCAACTTCAGACCAATGACAAAGTAAGAAAAACATAAAGTACAAACACACATGGGAATTGTATATAAACTATCTATTTATGTAAACACTTAAAAGTGGTTGTAAACCCTTAGGCCCCGTACACACGTCCGCGGACCAGTTTCAGCAGACATGTTCGGTCGTGTGTAGGGCCGACCGGACAGGTTTCCAGCGGACATTTGTCCAGCCGACCGTTTTCTGGCGGACAAATGTTTCTTAGCATGCTAAGAAACATGTCCGCCGGACATGTTCGGTCGTCTGTACAGACTCACCGTACATGTCCGATCGGCCGCCATCCCTCACATGCGTCAAAGTGATTCGACGCATGCGTGGAAGCTTTGAACTTCCAGGGCCGCGCACGTCGCCGCGTCATCGTCGCGGCGACGGTGCGGCCACATCACCGCGTATCGTGTACGCGCGGATTTCTGTCTGATGGTGTGTACAACCATCAGACAGAAATTTTCGGGCGGACATGTCCGCTGAAAACGGTCCGGCGGACCGTTTTCAGCGGACTGTCCGTCCGTCTGTACGAGGCCTCACATATACCCAGTGAAGGGACAATTCTCTGGTGATACACAGAGATGAAACAAATCCTCCTTCATATGTTGTACCTGTTTATCTGCAGTCTACTCTACTATACATCTTTTTAAAGTCCAGATATTATAAAGCTTGAATGAGCTGTCAGAAAAAAAGGGGACAGAGAGCTAATAATGCACACCCCCCCTCCCTTCGCACAGTACACAGGAACAAAGCTAAAGCTGTCAATCTGCTAGAGCTCCCTCCCCTGTCACCTTTTTTCTCTTGGTGTCGGGAAAACTTGTCAGGCCCCGTACACACGTCTGAGAAACTCGACGGGCAAAACACATCGTTTTGCTCGTCGAGTTCCTTGTGAAGCAGCCGAGGGTCTCGGCGAGCCAAATTTTCCCATTGCCCAACGAGGAAATAGAGAACATGTGTACACACGACCGGTTTTCTCGGCAGAATACGTCTCCCATCGAGTTTCTTGCTGAATTCTGCCGAGAAAACCGGTCGTGTGTACGGGGCCTCAGAAGTGACTCATGCTGAGGAACAAAGCAGCAGACAGGAATGGCACTTAAGCCGCGTACACACGACCATATTTCATGTCATGGAAAAAAACGACATTTTTCTCGACGTGATTCTTGTCAAGTCTGCCTTGCATACACACAATCCTGAAAAAAAAATGCTTGAGCAAAGCGCGTACGACGGCACTATAAAGGGGAAGTTCCATTCGATTGGCGACACCCTTTGGGCTGATTATGCAAATTTCCCTTCTCATAACCTGCTTCTGAGCATGCGTGTTTTTTCCCCCATGTTAAAGCCTACACACGACCGTTTTTCACGACGTTAAAAACGACGACATGAAAAACGACGAGAAAAAATAGAGCATGTTCTAAATTTTCAATGCCCATTTTTTACGTCGAGAAAAATGCTCTGGAGCCTACACACAGTTGTTTTTAATGACCAATTAAAAAAATTGCATCTTTCTCGTCATGAAAAACAGTCGTGTGTACGTGGCATTAGGCTGGGTTCACAATAGTGCGAATTGGATGCAGATTTCGCAGCAGGTTTCGCAGCATCCAATTCGCATGACAGGAGAGAATGCCCGTCTCTCAATGGAGCTGGTTCACACATCTCCGTGGCGGCTACGGAGCGAATTGCACTGGGGCCCTGTGTGTCTTTGGCTCAGTTTCATATTTGGGCCTGATTCGTCCCTGGAACAGAGAACAGGGACGCATTGGACCCCTGCTGTGAGCCACATGCAAGTTAAGTGTGAACCTAGCCTTAGGGGTTGATTTAATAAAACTGTAGTGTACAAACTCTGGTGCAGCTGTGTATGGTAGCCAATCAGCTTCTAACTTTGGCTTGTTTAATTAAGCTTTGACAAAAAAAAAAAAAAACTGAAAGTTGATTGGTTTCTATGCAGAGCTTCACCAGATTTTGCACTCTCCAGTTTTAGTAAACCAACCCCATAATGCTCTTAAGACCCCTTTCACACTAAGGTGCTACAGAGCTAAAAATAGTGCCTGCAAAGCACCCTGAAAGAGCTGCTCCTTTCACTCCCGAGGGCTTTCACACTGGAGCGGTGAGCTGGCAGGACGCTAAAAAAAGTCCTGCTAGCATCATCTTTGAGGTGTAGGAGCGGTGTATACACTTTGTGGGTGGTTTTAACCATTTTTCGGATGCTAGCGGGGTTAAAAGCACCCCGCTAGCGACCGAATAGCATTGCAAAAACTACGGTAAAGTGCCGCCAAAAATAGCAGCGCTTTACCGCCGATGCCCCCACCGCCCCAGTGTGAAAGGGCTCTAATTGAGACAAGTACACACTATAGAGGGATGTGTTCATATTTAAGGTCTAATGCCGCGTACACACGACCGTTTTTAATGGTCTAGAAAAAACAACGTTTTTTTTTCAACCCGATTATTGTTAAGCCGGCCTAGCCTTAAAAAAAAAAATGCTTTAGCAAAGCGCGGTGATGTACAACACGTACGACAACACTATAAAAGGGAAGTACCATTCGGATGGCACCACCCATGGGGCTGCTTTTGCTGATTTCGTGTTAGTAAAACTTTGGTGAGAGACGATTTGCGCTTTTCAGTCTGTTACAGCGTGATGAATGTGCTATCTCCATTACGAACGGTAGTTTTACCAGAACAAGCGCTCTCGTTTTTTTCACGTCGTTAAAGCCAACACACGACCATTTTTTACAATGTTAAATATGACAACGTTAAAAACGATGCGAAAATTTAGAGCATGTTCTAAATTTTTAATGGCCATTTTTTACGTCGTAAAAAATGCTCTGGCACCTACACACGATCGTTTTTAATGACATTTTTTACATCGCGAAAAACGGTCATGTGTACGCGGCATAAGGGTTTAGAACCACTTTATTCAAACCTGTTTATTCCTGTGTTATTCAACCCATGTGACATTTACTCAGGTACTCCTTGTAGAGTTGCCTAGGTACTCTACAAAAGCAGTATCCACTGGACTTCCAATGTACTGGCCAGTAAGGGGAACAACTAAAAGCTTGTGTAAACATTTTCCATTTATTTTGTGTACATGTACCTCTTACCAAAGGTACTACATAGTTATTGGATGTCAAAGCTATGTATTAATAAAATAGTTATTAATATAAATATATGCAGTTTAGATTGTAAATTCTGTTTTAGATTTACTGAAACCAAAGGGTATGTTTTAATTTAGCATGATCTTATACTGTGTACTGTATAGATTTCTAAGTGATTGTGTTTATTTATATCATGCTTTCCAGAATAATAAAGACACAAAACACATGTTTGAAATCATAACCATATGCATTGTCTTGATTGTTCTACCACCCATAACAATGCTGTTATATATTTTTTTTAAATGGTTTTATGTCACTTATGTGTACATAAATATATATATATATATATATATATATATATATATATATATATATATATATATATATATATATATATATATATATATACATATACATACATACACACACACACACACACACACACACATATACACATACACATACACATACATACACACATATAGAAATACAGACCATTAGTATACAGTGCACACAAATGCAGTTTTTATTTTAATCTATAAACTGAAGTGTCTTTACTTCAACTCTAATTTAAGCAGGTATAAAAAAAGATTTAACAAGGTGTATAAAGCCAACATTATAGATCATCAGAAAGCGTCCATTAAAGGAGATGCAAATTTATCTATGTAATTATAAAACGGTCAGAATATCAAAGCCATCAAAAAATTGTTATTCAATCAGGAAATATAAAATAAAAATATTAAATCTAAAAATTCCGAGCTTTTATATCACTTTGCTTGACTTGTGGGATAAAGAACATAGATATACAGGTATTTGCAATCTAAACATTTTAAACAAACAGCTTGCACTGTTTTGGTATAATATGTGCCATCCATTTGTACGACAGTGGTGCAATTGTGATTAATGCAATATTCTTTTCCTGGAGCTCAGAAAAACTGGTGCAGACAGATTTTGCAAATATATCTCTCATGTGTTCCAAAAGTTGTGCAGCATGCAACAAGTTCATATACCTGTCTAGAACTTGTACTTGAATTTGGCGCATGCTGTGCGAGACACTTTGGCAAAATCCATGTGCACCAGTTTCTCTCTGTACTTCAAAGGAGAGTTGGTCTTAATTGGATTCATTTTCGTAAGATACCAACTGTCAATATTTTATTTTGAATTTGGCGCATTCAATGCGCCACACTGAAGAAGTGGTACATTTTAGAACTACCTGAATTTGGTATTTGCTGTCAGAACTAAGTCGCAGATGCTTCATGAATTTGGTGCAATACATCAACAAGAAGGATTAATGCCAGAAAAGTATTGCAGCAGCTTTACTAAATTCCCCCTTGTGTGTTAATATTGGGTCAACTATACCCTACTGTCCTATTCAAATACCTGTCACAAACCAAAATATAGATAATTGACAGGTGAAAGTAAGGTCTCCATAAAGTAAATAATAATAATAATAAAAATGTAATTATAATGTGTTTCTTGAAGTTTGTTACTACATCAGAACTCCAAAGACATCTGATTATTCTCCTGACTCTACATTACCTCCTTACTACAGAGGTTGATCATAACTGATGACGTATATTACCTAATTTTGCAGAGAGATATAAAGTAATCTGATATGAATAAAATTTAGAATTAGCTCAAAATATAAGAAATGTACTTCTTTACCTGTTTTTCCAACACCACTGCCCCCCAGTACCACAATCTTGATGTTCCTGTTAGGGTCACAGTCCAGGAGAGGATATTCAGGGATAGGAACCAGCAGATAGTTGTGAGAATACTGGGACATAGTCTGTCAGAAATATCACAGGCAATTATCCGGCTATTACGGTTATGTGTTACTATTAAGTTCCACGACTTCTTGATGCCAACACCATGATTTAAAAAGTAAGCGAAACTGGTGAGACTTCCCTGGGAAAATCCAACTGTCCACACTGAGAGTCTCCTTCAGAAGCAGAAGAGAACTTCTCTCTCCCAGCACGAGTGAAAACTGATTCTTGCAGTCAACAGCCAATCAGGATACACGCTTTAACATTCCAAGGGGAGGGGTTCTGGGAAATGGTGATTTTAACTGTATCTTCCCAGATAAGTTATTCTTTAGATAACCTTCTATCCATTCTGCATCTATTCTAAAAACTCCCTAGAACTGCTACAAAGAAGAACAAGCACACACAGAAACTATATAAACAATTAGAATAAATATCACTCTTGTATTCTCCTTTGCTCCTTCTTTAAATTAATTCAATTATTAAATTAATACATTAAATGTAATTAAGAAAATTAAGTGAAATTATTGATGCACATTAAAAAAAGTGTGGTATATATTTATGTGTATTTGTTTTCTTATATAACACTACTAAACTTTATTTAAATATAAATACAAATACATTACAGCCCTGCGAATTGCCACAAACATCCGCCACGATACTACAATAAATACCGTTGGGTGATGCAAACTGGTGTACGAAGTCAGTTTTGGCTGCATGGTGGATTACAATAGATTGGCATAAGAGGTCTGCTATTCCGTACAGAAACGGTTAAATAAAACTCTTCAGTTTCAGAAAGAGTTCAAGCTTCAGTGATTTAATCCTTATTCTTCTGAGACGCCCTGCTAGAGGGAGACACAGAACAATAAGGACTCCTACTCTGTGAGTCAATTGTAAAACATGCAGCCTTTCACACACTGCTACAAAACTCACTATTAACTGCTTGTCCAGATCCCAGTGATGATCAACTTTCCAAAGCATCTTCCTTATCAGTTTGTACTCATATAATATACTGTACATAAGATTTTAGTGACACTAGCACAGCTCTATATTGGTAAATAAGCTAAAGGGCCAGGGCATCCTTAACGTGTCTACATAGGCAAAACATATTTTTTTATAGTTCAATCTGAGTTTTATTAAAGAATTTTATACATAGACAAAAATTCATACATAAATGGCATTGTCATACCATCAAACATATTCCAAAAACATTACACAGACTAACAAAAATGAAATAAAGAAAGCCCCCTTAAACTTTTTTTTTTGATAGGGTAAAGCCTCGTACACACGATCAGTCCATCCGATGAGAACAGTCTGATGGACCGTTTTCATCGATTAACCGATGAAGCTGACTGATGGTCCGTCGCACCTGCACACCATCGGTTAAAAAAACGATCGTGTCAGAACGCGGTGACGTAAAACACAACGACGTGCTTAAAAAACGAAGTTCAATGCTTCCAAGCATGCGTCGTCTTGATTCTGAGCATGCGTGGATTTTTAACCGATGGTCGTGCCTACTAACGATCGGTTTTGTCCTATCGGTTAGGAATCCATCGGTTAAATTTAAAACAAGTTGGCTTTTTTTTAACCGATGGTTAAATAACCTATGGGGCCCACACACGATCGGTTTTGACCGATGAAAACGGTCCATCAGACCGTTGTCCTCTGGTTAACCAATCGTGTGTATGAGGCCTAAGGAAGTGTTCAATTTATTTTTCTGGCGTCCAGATCTTGCTTCATTTTATGTCCTGAAGACACAAGGAAAGCCCTGTACACACGACCGGGATTCCCGGCCAAAATCTCTCCCCGCAGTTTTCCCAATGGGAAGCCCGGCCGTGTGTACGGGGCTTGAGACAAAATTAGTGGAATGCCCTGATTGACGCTTGTCACCGTAGCAAGTTCCCCAGATGGAAGATTCACCCTGCATTTTGGATTTTCCCTCACTTAATTCCTCAGTGACAGTGGTCCCCAGGGCGAATAGAGTGGGCCAATTAACCCCAACAGGGACACAGACAGCAATAAAAACTCGACAGGGGTCTAATCACTCCACATTCTGTCTGAAACAAAAAAATATAATGTACTTTCGGCTAAATTTACACATTAAAAGGAAACTCATACTAAATTAAAATGTGCCTTCCATTGCTGACCACCATTTGAAAAAAAATGCTAACTTCTGACCCCTTCTGCCTCCAGTACTCTAATTGCCCTGGAACAAGCACGCAGAAATCAAAATCACAGTGAAGTCAGAATACGTGTATCTGCATATTTGTGCAAACCAGTGCCTCAGAAAGTTTCAAAAGGACTGAATGAGCAAGACTACCAGCTAACATTTTCAGAAAGTAAGGTTGGTAACCTCCATGTTTCCTCAGAACAGGTTTGTTGTTACACAACAGCATCAAATAATTATGGAACATCAGAGCCTGTCCTGTCACACCAATATGCATAAAAGCACACCCATGTCTATGTGCACTGCTGTGCTAGGCAAAATGCATTAGCATTGAAGCACACAAGCCCAGGTAACTGGAGAGGTCGATGTCTGACAAATGACCCTCAGTTACACTAGTGTGCAATCTGCCTGAACACTGGTGATAAATCTCAAAACGATAATCCTTGCAGGCAGTGACAGGCAAGGTCTTTTGAAATCCAAGAGAAAGGTGCTATAGTTTGCCTTCAAACTCATCTGAGACTAATTTGGCTTTCACTCTGCATTTTTTGTGAATTGACCAGACCATTGCAAGGTGTAGAAATTACAGTTGCAGTTCTCCAAAACAACCTTTTTGGCCATTGAAAACCGAACTGTAGGTGATGTTAGGGGAGATTAGGGTTAAGATTTAGGTTTGGAGCGAAGTAGAATTCAGTCCGTACTTTTTGGCATTCAAGCAAACTAAATGGGATGTTGCAATCTTTGGCTGCAGCAAAAAGTGATACATTTAGCACTATTACTACTGCTGCTAAGTGCCGCTGCTTCACACCCACTGGTTGTTAGAAGGCTAGTGGCCATCACTTTCCTAGTAACCAGTGATGCATCTTCGTCTGGCCCATTAAGCTGTCCGCTGGTGATTCCTGGCTGACAGCTGAATGTAAACAATGAGGTGGGAATGGGGAATGACACTACTGACCAAATACTGCATCTCAAATATGGCCAAATAATATCCCAAATAATTTGATGAGAACTAATAGCAAGGATCTGGGAGACACCCACTGGTGCACATCAGGACTACACCCATCAGATTCAAGAACTGCAGTGCTACCAGCAGGTGATTCCGTTTCTGACACAAGGGCTAGAGGATCCTTAGTTCTGTCTACAAACAGAAAAAGTTTGTTGTTTAATCTGGAGGCTAGGATGTCTATATCCGAAGTCCCTAATTTTTGACATTTCAGATATCTGGATGAAGGGCCCATTCCCCTTGATCCAGACTGTGGGGGCTGGGGTAGTCTGCTTTCCTGTTTTTAACTCCTGGAATGTGCACTGCAGAGATCAATGAACAGTGAGTTGTTGTCCTTGAGATTATCTAGTTTGGTTCCTTCAAAGTTGCATGACTCCTGGTGCCCCCTTGATGGTTGTTGTAGGCCACAGAAATGGGATTGTCTGACTGGACCCTGATTGGATGTCCTCCTAGAAGGGGGATCCAATGTTATAGAGCCAACTAAACTACTATGAGCTCCAGGATTTTGATGGGGAGCTTTGCTTCCACCAATGACCATGTTCCCTTGACAATGCGGGACTGGATCACTCCTCTCCAGCCTGGAAGGCTGCAATCTGTTGTTATCAATTCCCATTGATAGAGAATAAACGATCTCCCAGGTTGACAGGATATTGTGTTGGAGAGTTCATGAATGAAATTGGGCTCAAAAGAGGCTACCATGAGACCTAGAACTCTCATTGAGGCACGGTAAGATGAAGGAGAATGGGTTTTTCACATGAGCATGCACGTTGCGTGAAGTTCCTGCTTTAATATAGTGGCAACCTGGGGGAGAAAAATGTTCTAATGCCTAAATGTCCTCTTTAACCCCTTACACAAAATTGTAAGTGCAATCTGCCGAGTTAGTGACGTCTTCACGCCGCAACAGGAAGCTTGGGATATTATCTTCCTGGGGCCGAGCCGCTGCAAACCCACAGATGATCTTTTCAGGGGCATACACCTCGAATGTGTTAAGCGGTTTACCCAGGTGCACTGGGGGAAGTGAACATGTACTGTATATGTGAGTGAAATTTTTATATTTTAATAAAAATTGAGTGTAAAACAATTCAGCACTATGTTGGTCATTTGTACTCTTTGAACATTACCAATCTGAGGGTTACTGCCCACCAGAAGTAAGACGCCACCAGCCATTGGATATTAACCCTTAAGGGGAAGGCTTATATAGACCTGGGTATGGTCTAAAAGCGAGGTGAGCGCAAACACAGACTGGTGGAGGTATTGAGCAAACAGCATCCATGGATGCGTGCATGATTTAGGATCTGCACAGATTTATCACTTTACTCAGACTTTGTTACACTTTATGACACTATTTGGAATGTTTGGTGTTGGCATTCTTGTGAAGTGCCATCCCTTATTATATGTCTTGTGTCACTCATTGGTTTAATATTGGATAAAGTTAAGTTGTCCTCTAAACAAATTGGGGATTTCAATTTTATACTGCACTTACAATTTTGTGTAAGGGTCCCCACCACTATTTTAGTTTATTTTAGTTCACATGTTTCATTAGTAGTATTCTTTTACATATGTAAGAGGGTCAGCGTTTTTTAATTCTGTGTGGATTATTTGTTTTCTTTTTTATGCTAAAATAAGCTTTTTTATTTGTATTACCTGTTTTTGAAGGATTAAAGACTAACTGCTTTTACCAACATGCTTGGCTAATAATCTTGGGCTTCAATATCACAAAGGGCTCTAGTGGAAATGGTGGTAAATTGTGCAACCAGTTGAATAATGTTACAACTGGTCATCAACCTGAGACTACATTTTTTTTTTGTGTAAAATTTGAAAAGTTTACACTGTGGTGCGCACAGTTTAAATATTGCCCTGGTCTTTAACAGTAAAGGTCAGAAGCATACAAGGTGACTCTGTCTTACTTGTCTACAAGACTAGACTGTATATGTTTTCCAGGCTTTGCCTCTCATTGTTGGCATACCCTTGAAGGGGTCTTTAATAACTGGTTTCAACAGGAACAGACAACGGCCCTGAACCTGTATAGCAATCTGTGGCTGACCACGTGTTGCACTGAGTGCTTCATTTATACAAGAAGTACTGTCATAGGTCCTTGCTCCAATACTGAACAGCACTTAAATAATGACATGCAAGCTCCTTTCAGCAAGGTCATTTTTTAAACAGCTAAATAATGTGGCTCCCAGGGCAGTGGGTTGAATGATACCTTTTGTCAATCAAACCTGAAGACCAATAGCAAATATTGTAGTGAAAGCTGCATCTTTTTGTTTTAATACTTGCTGGGCAACTGATTTTCTCTTTTTCTAGAGTTACACTTTAAAACCGTCCTATGGGAAATATGGGGGCGGTCATTCATATTGTCTAATAACTTTAACACTTCCCAAGACAAGCAATCAAGACTTATAGAAGTAGTTAGATAACGAATCCCTGAAATCCTCCAGTTTAGTCTTGGCATGAAGGAAATATTTAGGCTGCAATTACTGACCTCTTCCTGGAAATGATAGATGCTGTTTTGCTGAACCTCCAGCATCAGCACCTTCTGGGTCAATGACATGCAGATCTAGAAAGCTGGGGAAAAAAATCAGTCTACATAATCTGCATACTTCAGGTCACTGACTACAAATAATTAAGGCCAGAGGATCAGCATATTTATTTATTTCAGATACTTACAGTGCCTTGAAAAGTATTCATACCCCTTGAAATTTTCCAAATGTTGTCATGTTACAACCAAAAACTTAAATGTATTTTATTGGGATTTTATGTGATAGACCAACACAAAGTGGCACATAATTGTGTAGTGGAAAGCAAATGATAAATGGTTTTCAATTTTTTTTTTACAAAGAAATATGTGAAATGGGGGGTGCATTTGTATTCAGTTCAAGTCAATACTTAGTAGAGCCACCTACCGGGGGAAAAAACCTTGCATGTTCGGAAACAATTCGACGCATGCTTGGAAGCATAGAACTTAATTTTGTTGGCTCGTCGTAGTCTTTTACATCACCGCGTTCTTGGCAGTCAAAAGTTCACTGGACTTTTGTGTGACCGTGTATATGCAAGGCAGGCTTGAGAGGAATTCCGACAGGGAAAACCGTTGTTTTTTTATCCAACGGAAAAAACGATCGTGTGTACGAGGCATAACAGGTTTTCTTCTAAGATTGCCCTGTATTTGGCTCCATCCATCTTCCCATCAACTCTAACCAGCTTCCCTGTCCCTTCTGAAGAAAAGCATTACCACAACATGACGCTGCGTGTGTGTTCAGGATGATGTGCAGTGTTAGTTTTCCGTCACACCTGGCGTTTTGCTTTTAGGCCAAAACTTAAAATTTTGGTCTAATCTGAACAACAGCACCTTTTTTCACATGTTTGCCATGTCCCTCACCTCATGCGGCTTCTCGCAAACTGCATAAGGGACTTCTTATGGCTTTCTTTCAACAGTGGCTTTCTTCTTGCCACTCTTCCATAAAGGCTAGATTTGTGGAGTGCACGACTAATAGTTGTCCTGTGGATAGATTCTCCCACCTGAGCTATGGATTTCTGGAGCTCCTCCAGAGTTATCATGGGCCTCTTGGCTGCTTCTCTGATTAATGCTCTCCTTGCCCGGCCTGGCAGTTTAGGTGGATGGCAATATCTTGAAAGGTTTGCAGTTGTGCCATACTCGTTCCCTTTTTGGATGATGGATTGAACAGTGCTCCGTAAGAGCTTGGGATATTTTTTTATTAGGGCTGTTACTGATTAAAATTTTCGTTTGTTCGATTAATCGTTTTTTTTTTTAATCGATTAATTTCGATTAATTATAACGCACTTACAGATCCAACTACTTTTAGCTGATCTCCTTGCATTGCAACTCTGCATTGGTCAGTGGTAAATGTGGTATACACTATATACAATCACCCATCACTAGTTAGTTTCCACAATCCATGACTTGACTTCACAGTTCACACAAATACGTTTTAAATTCAAAATGTAGCACTGACGCAAGTAATTTTTTCTTATTAAACTTTAAGAAAAACGTAGAAAGTTCATTTAACTTTAATTATAAAATGTATCTAGTATATTCACTGTCAGTCACTTTATAGTAGGCAAGTAGGCATCACTTTAGTCAGTCACGCAGACATACCAGAGTGTTTATATTTTCTGGAAGCAGACATGATCGCATTTTATTGACAATATACCCTGAAGAACTGAACAGTCTTTCGCACAGAACAGATGTTGCCGATACACAAAGAATTGTCTGCACAAAACTGCTTAGGACAGGAAAACAATGGTTTGCCCCCTTCCCCTGATGGAGCCTGATGCATCCTCCTGCTCCACAGATGCAAAGGTACCTCAATCCAATGGGTGAAGTTTGCTTGCATCCAGCAGGGTAAGTCTGGCTGTCCGTTGACATCAAGAATTTTGATCAAAAAAATTAAAGATTATTCGAGGAATTAATCTTTAATTTCCCCAGCTCTATTTTTTATAATCGAACTCTGCTTTAGCCCAGGTTCACACTGGGCTGCGGGAGTGAAGCAGTGCAAGTTCAGCTGAACTCACACGATTTCACTCCCGTTGGAAGTCCCGATTTCGGCCGCAATTATAAATACATCTGTGCAGGTTTCTACACAGAAGTCAATGTAAATCGCTGGCCGAAATCGCAAAAAGTAGTACAGAAACTATTTTTTGAAATCGGTGCAGTGCCGCAGATGCGGCGTCGCACTGATTAGGATGGTGCCATTGCCGGCAATTTGCGGCGAATACCGCCGTTTTGACATGCGATTTGACATGCCAAATCGCACCAGTGTGAACCAGGCCTTAAACTTCTCCACAACTTTATCCCGTGGCCTTCATGATGCCGTTTGTTCACTAAGGTTATTTAACAAACCTCTGAGGGCTTCACAGAACAGCTGTATTTATACTGAGATTAAATTACACACAGGTGGACTCCATTTACTAAAAATATAAAAAAATATAAAAAAGAAAATGTAGCGCCCAAAATATAAATAAACCCCTAAAAAAGGGTGAATCTAGCGTGTACCCTAAAGGTAAAAGACTAATAATCAAAGTCTAATGCCTCTTCATGCACTATCGTGAAATAGTGGGAATAATAATGGGAGCTATGATGTGAGAAACAAGCTCCTATATCAAAACCTTATGTACAAATCTGTGCTATAAAAAATCACCAGGTAAAAATACATATGTGAAATAACTGTGGTGTGATCACCATACTTATATATAGAAATATAATATGCAAAAATCAATGAATAAAGAAAGACAGTCCTCCAAGGCCAACGTTCCACTGTTGATCAAATGTGCCTTAATATAGAAGGCGTGAACTCAATCCTGCAAATATCACAGAGTCTGCCAAGAAGGACAAAGTCTAAACTTGTGCAAATAAAATTTCAGTGTTGGGTGGAGCAAAATCTTCAATACCAAGAAATCTTCAGCACTGGACACGAAAATAGATAAATGGGTGGGTACCCTTACCAGAAATGGTGGACCCTCTCAACCACCATACGGTGGGAGGGTCATCAAGGCTTGTATAGACCGATTGTCTGGGTCCAGTGGTCCTCACTCCGCGTGTCCAATCCAGAAATGGTTAATGAAGCGCTTGTTTTTTCAAGGTAGATAACCAAAGTTGATTGATCGATAGTAGCTCAAAACACCCAAAGTGGTAAAAAAGGAAAAATATAGAGGTGCTCCTCATAGTGTAAAAACATTTAATAAAAAAGCATTGCAATTTACTAACTAGTAAGGCAATTGGTTCCACTAGATTTTAGTTAGGGGTATATGAGTAAAGAGGGCTGAATACAAATGCACGCCACACTTTTCAGATATTTATTTGTAAAAAAAAATGGAAAACCATTTATCATTTTCCTTCCACTTCACAATTATGTGCCACTTTGTGTTGGTCATGAAAAAATTTGGAAATTTTCAAGGGGTATGAATACCTTTTCAAGGCACTGTATATAGCGCTGACAATTTACACAGCACTTTACATATGTAAAAAAATGCTTTAACATGTAATATTTTTATTATATATAATTCACTAAAAACTCATATAAGCTTTAACATGCTAATGTCATAAAAAAAGGCAATATCTGTAAAACCAAAGTATTCCTTTTTAGTAGGTACGGAACAAGTATAGTTTAGGTTTCGCAAAAAAAATGTAAATCTCATCGGTTACATCACCTAAAGTGATTGTAAGCCTTAGGTTTTTTGCCTTTTGACTTCGTTTTTTTTTTTTTTTTTAAATAACAAACATGCCATACTTACCTCCAATGGGCAGCTCGTTTTGCACAGAGTGGCCCCAATCCTCAACTTCCCTCGGGGGCTCTCGCGGCTCCTCCCTGCATCAGATAACCCCCTAGGAGTAGCGCTCTCCTGGGGGTTACCTTGCAGGATCACTCCCGAGTCCAGCATTTGGCATCCATAGACACGAATGCTGGACTCGACTTGGCACCCCGGTCATTGGATTTGATTGACAGCAGCGGGAGCCAATGGCTGCTATTAATCTATCCACTTAGGAGCCAAGACTCCGTGCAGAGAAGGACAGCGCATCTCCGCTGAGGGAAATACGGGGCTCAGACAAGTTAAACAGGGGGGGGCATTAAGGTGAAAAAACACAAGGTTTTATAACCCCTTTAACTGTAATGAAGTATGACTCATATTGTGGAGGCAGTTGAATACTAGAGAAATCTCCTATGCAGGAATGCCTGTCCTCTTTTGGCACTGTAGTGATTAACAGCTTTGGGTCTTTATGCAGAACAGCAATACAGTTGATTTGACAGGGACACACCCCCTCCTTCCTCTTCCTCCATTGAGAAAAGTTATTTAATTGATTACACTGGGCCAGATTCTCGTATAACTGCGGCGGCGTAACGTATCTCCTTTACGTTACACCGCCGCAAGTTTTACGGGCAAGTGCTTGATTCACAAAGCACTTGCCTGTAAACTTGCGGCGGCGTAGCGTAAAGTCCACCGGCGCAAGCCCGCCTAATTCAAATGATCCATGTAGGGGGCGTGGATCATTTAAATTAGGCGCGTTCCCGCGCCGTTCGTACTGCTCATGCTCCGTCTCAAATTTTCCCGCCGTGCATTGCGCGAAATTACGTCGCAAGTACGTCATTGGTTTCGACGTTAACGTAAATGGCGTCCAGCGCCATTCACGGACAACTTACGCAAACAACGTAAAATTTTCAAATTGCGACACGGGAACGACGGCCATACTTAACATTAAGTACGCTACCTAGGGGGCATGTTTATCTTTACGCCGCGTAAGACTTACGGAAACGACGTAAAATCACTACGACGGACAATCGTACGTTCGTGAATCGGCGTAACTAGTCATTTGCATATTATACGTCGACCGCAATGGAAGCGCCACCTAGCGGTCAGCGTAGATATTGCACCCTAAGATACAACGGCGCTGGCCGTCGTATCTTAGGCATGTTTAAGTGTATCTCAGTTTGAGAATACACCTAAACATACGACGGCCTTAGATTCGGACTTACGTCGGAGTATCTGCTGATACGCCGGCGTAATTCTATGTGAATCTGGCCCATAGTCTGTAACATGATCTGTGAATGGGGAATAGAGTCTTGTGACTGATCAGACTCTCCCACAGATTGTGTTACATGCAGTATAATAAATTAAATAACTTAAATAACTTATGTCCTTGGCAGACCATCTATCACTGTTCTGCCTGAAATCCTGAAGATGTTAACCATTGCACTGTTGGAAATTCTGGGACAGGCAAAGGACAGGCATTCCTGCATTGCAGAATTCTCTAGGGTCCGGCTGCCTCCACAAAGTGAGACATACTTCATTACAGATAAGTCATATGACTGAAGCTGGAGGGATTTTTTTTAGCACGACTTTAGCTTTAAGTCATTTTGTTTTCAGTGTCCCATTAGGGAAATTTTGTCCCAAAGACACAACAGGGCATAGGAGATCTCTCCAAAGAATATCCCCTATTTAAACAGTTGTCAGCAGAACAGGTTTCCCACTAGAAGATTTCCCCTCACCTCTTGTTCTAGTTACATTTCTAAATGTTAGATTTCCTATCCATTTTTGTATCAGAGAAAATTGTCACCAGGGTCAATAGTAAATATGTAGGTAACACACTCTACTGAGGACACAGGCAGCTATAAAAACCAAAGGTCTAGTCATTCAACATTTTTTTTTTAAATCTTTTATTTTCATTTCATTTAATTTTCATGTAAAAGCATCAGGGAACCTTGTTTTATAGACATTTAGGTAGATTCAGGTAGAGTTAGGCCGACTTATCAGTAGATAAGTCGACCTAACTCAGAATCTACGCCGACTTATGTTTAAGCGTATGCTCAAACAGAGATACGCTTAAACATATCTAAGATACGACGGCTTGCGCCGTCCTATCTTAGATTGCAATATTTTGGATGGCCGCTAGGTGGCGCTTCCATTGCGGTCGGCGTAGAATATGTAAATGAGTTGATACACCGATTCACGAACGTAGCCCGCCGCAGTCGATTTACGCCGTTTCCGTAAGGCATTAGCAGGCCTAAAGTTATTCCATCTATTAGGTGGAATAACAATGTTAAAGTATGGCCGCCGTTCCCGCCGCGAGATTCGAATTTTTTATGTTGTTTGCGTAAGTCGTCCGCGAATCGGGATTTACGTCGTTTACGTCCACGTTGAAATCAATAGGCCCGTGCGGCGTACGTAGCCGCAATGCACACTGGGAAATGTAGGCGCCCGGGACATGTGCAGTTAAAAAATCCGTAAAAAACTTGAGGTCAAGCCTCATTACCATCAAACACGCCCCCCTCCAAGACATTTGAATTTGGCGCCCTTACGCCCGCCCGCTTTAGGCTACGCCGCCGTATATTAGCAGGCAAGTACATTGAGAATCATGTACTTGCCTAGCTAACTTATGGCGGCGTAGCCTAAACAGGCTAAGCTATGCCGCCGCAAGTTTAGGCACTTCTCTCTGAATCTACCTAATTGAAATTTACAACCCATGTAAGGGCCTCAAAGCAGAGTAGATTATATTCAACATAATATAAGGAAGATGGATAATGTGTTATAAAATTTAGGGTCATAGCCTACTTTAAGCAGTTGTTCAGTCAACTTTAAAAAAAGGTAAAGTCAGCAGCTACAAAAACTGTAATAAAACAATCACCTGTCCCAGGATTCTGCGCTGTCCTCTCTCAGCCAGTTTCTTCACCGGGCCTCGGTTCCTGGCACCGGCATACTAACTCTGGGCAGATGGCTGAGATTGCTTGCAGCTTCACAGCTGGCTGCTTACTGCGCTTTGCTTTCTGAGTGGTCCCACAGCTTTCTGGGACCTGTGACATGACCCAGAAGGCTGCGGGGAAGGAGGGGGGTAAACTCCCACTTGGATTGCTATGGTGATCTGCTTTAATAGGTATCCAAACTTGCAGTAGATATGCTGTATTTGGTGCATACTATACATGTAGAAGACCTGGCTGACTGTGTGTAAGACTGGTTCAAGTATAAACATAGGTCAAGAAAAACAGGAGAGAAGAGAGAAAGTTAAACAAAAGGGAGGAGGGTTGGAGTGGCTACCTGTGAAGGTAGGAGAACCGAAGTGGGTCAGAAAAAGATTCAAAATGGGAGAATCTACTATTAGGCCTCATGCATTAGGACGGGGTTCTCTGAAATAAGTAAACATGGCCATTCTACATTTTTATGCAAAACAAAACATTGGTTTATATACACATTAAATGTGCAGCTTTCATTAAAATAATAACTGGTAAACCTGACATGAAGCACCTTGTTTCACTTCCTGTTACAACTCTCTGTCCTTGTCCCCCAATTTTACTCCTGTGTTGTCACCCTGGCACGGACTTCAGAAGGAGACAAGTTCAAAACCCATTCCAAAGCCATAATCCATTGTTGTCATCATTAGGAATCCCTCTTGAGAAATGCCATGCAGCTATCCCTGGAATGTGCATAAATGGGCATTATTTGAAAAGAAGCTGAAGATTAGCAGCACTGATGTACTACAAAGGATGGAAGGTGCCTGGTCTGAGCTGAGTGTGAGCCGACTGTCAGCATTCACTGCACGGATATTCCACAGTCCTTCTATCCACAAAATGCTCCTGAATTACTGTGCCACAAGCGACAGTCTCACAGCCACACATAAACCTAAAGGATTGTCTAACAAAAAATAAATAAACAGAAGATACAGTTCTGTGAAAAAGTATTTGCCCCCTTTCTGTTTTTTTATTTTTTGCATATTTGTCACACTTAAAGGACTCAGATCATCAAACAAATTGTATTATTACACAAAAATAACCCAAGTAAATACAAAATGCAGTTTTTGAATGATGGTGTCATTTATTAAGGCAAAAAATCTGCCTGGCTTTTTGAGAAAAAGTAATTGTCCCCTAAAACTAATAACTGGTTGTGCCACCCTTGGCAGCAACAACTGCAATCAAGCGTCTGTGATAACTGGCAATGAGTCTTTCACATTAATTCAGCCACATTGGAGGATTTTCCAGCATGAATGGCCCGTGTAAGGTCATGATACAGCATCTCAATTGGATTTAAGTCCGGGCTTTGACTAGGCAACTCCAGTACTTTAATTTTGCTTTGTTTGAACCATTTTGAGGTGGACTTGCTGTTGTATTTCGAATCATTATCCTGCTGCATAACCCAAGTGCACTTGAGGTCCCAAACTGATGGGCAGACATTCTCTTTTAGGATTTTCTGGTAGAGCTCCATGGTTCCATCAGTTATGGCAAGTCGTCCAGGTCCTGAAGATGCAAAGCAGCCCCAGACCATCACGCTACCACCACCATGTCTGAGTGTTGGTATGATGTTCTTGTTATGAAATGCTGTATTAATATTATGCCAGATGTAACGGGACGCACACCTTCCAAAAAGTACAATTTTTGTCTCATCAGTCCACAGAATATTTGCCTAAAAGTCTTGGGGATGATCAAGATGTTTTTTGGTAAATGTGAGATGAGCCGTTGTGTTCTTTTTGGTCAGCAGTGGCTTTGACATTCGAACTCTCCATGGATGCCATTTTTGCCCAGTCTCTTTCTTATTGTTGAATCAAGAACATGGATCTTACCTGAGGTGAGTGAGGCCTGCAGTTCTTTGGATGTTGTTCTGGGTTCTTTTATGACCTTTTGGATGAGTTGTCGTCATGCTCTTGGAGTAATTTTTGTAGGCCGGCCACTCCTGGGAAAGTTCACCACAGTTCCAAGTTATCTCCATTTGTGGATAATGGCTCTCCTCGTGGTTCACTGGAGTTCCAAAGCCGTAGAAATGGCTTTGAAACCCTTTCTAAACTGATATATGTCCATTACTTTGTTTCTAATATGTTCTTGATTTTTTTTTTATTGTGGCATGATGTGTGGCTTTTTGTGATCTGTTAGCGTGCGTCACTTTGTCAGCTTCTATTTGTGTGATTTCTTGATTCAACAGGTCTGGCAGTAATTAGGCCTGGGTGTGGCAAGTGAAATTTAACTTAGCTTTCCAAAAAATTGTGGTTAATCACAGTTCATTCATTATTCAGCATAGGAGAGGGCAATTACTTTTTTTACATAGGGCCATGCAGGTTTAAACCGCTTTTTTCCCTTAATAAATGAAATAATAATTGTAAAACTACATCTTAGATTTACTCTGGTTATCTTTGTGTAACATTAACATTTTTTGATGATCTGAATCATTTAAGTGTGAGAAATATGCAAAAAAAAAATTTAAATCAGGAAGGGGGGAAATACTTTTTTCACACAACTGTAGATAGAAAACGAAAAATTTGTCTGAACCTACCTTGAAGAAAAACATAATTAGAACAGTCTGCAACTACTGAGCAACCAGCAACTGTTGAAACAATAAACACTTTATTCAGGAGTAAGTCATGGTAAGTGATCAGGAGTATATCATTTACAGCACAGTTTACAGAGTACAGTGATCAGTACTGTACAGCATGTATTATACCATATTGTGTATAGAATGTAGTGGTCAGGAGTATATCATGTACAGCACAGCTTCCAGAGTATAGTGATCACCACTATATAATATACCATATCCTGTATAAAGTGTAGTGGCCAGAAGTATACAATGCACAGTTGTCGCTGGTTGGTTAGTGAGAAGAAAAAATGGCTGACATTGGTGGTCAGTGGGGGGGAAGAGCTGTCCGATGTCTGTTGTCAGGAAAAGGGAAAAAATGTCATGGCATCAGTAATTGTTAAAAAGCCCCAGGTAAAGGGTAAGCAATAAAAAAAAAAAAATGCCTGGTGGTGAGCAAAAAGAAGTGCCCCAGTGCTGGTGTCAGTGAAGAATGCCCAGAGCTTCATATCAGTGGACAGTAGGAGGGAAAATGGGCAGCATTGTTGGTCAGTGATAGGAAGAAATGCCTGGCGTTAGTGGCCAGTAAGGATGAGTGTTGGGACACAAGCCTGAGCTATCCCATTGGGACGTTGTCAAAGCCAACAGCCAGGCTGAGGCATTCTCATGTATGCAAGGGGTGTGTATATGCACAGCTGCGTGGTGGGAAATGATTTCACTGCCTACGATTGGCTGTTGGCTTTGACAACATCCTGGCGAGATTGCTCAGGCGGGTTAAGCGTTACATACCTACCAACTTTCTGAGATGGTACAGAGGATCACCCTTTAGCACAATAAGTGTAGGTAAAGGACACACCCCCAGCCACACCCCCAATTTAGTGACCTGAGAAGAATTATTATTATAATAATTGTCTAAACCCCAAAAGTGCTCTATATATACTTTAATCTGGCTTCTCAAAACAGGAATGTATAATAAGGTGATTGTGAAGGGTAGTATTAGTGAAGTATTAGCTTTATTATAGAGGCCTACACTTCTGTCCATAAAGAGGGACAACTGAGAAAATGAGAAGGTGAGAGTGAGAAGGTCAGAGAGACAACTGAGACAGAGGGATTGGGCTCCAAACATGGGACTGTCCCTCCAAATACGGGACACTTGGGAAGTATGGACTCATCTAGCACTAGTGGTCGGTGACAGAAAAAGACATGCTCAGGTGTTCAGGAGGGAGAGAAATGGCTGCACTGGCAGTCAGCGACAAGATCAAATACACTGCACTAATGGTCACTAACTGAGAAGGTGAGAGGGACAACTGAGAAGGGGAGCGAGACAGAGGGATTGGGTTGCAAACATGAGACTGTCCCTCCAAATACAGGACAGTTGGGAGGTATGGACCCATGTGGTACTGGTGGTCGGAGACAGAAAAAGAAATGCTCGGCGTTCAGAAGAAGAGAGAGAAATGGCTGCACTGGCAGTCATCGATAAGATGAAATACACTTTGTAAATTTTACGAACTGAGAAGGTGAGAGGGACAACTGAGAAGGGGAGAGGGACAACTGAGAAGGGGAGAGGGACAACTGAGAAGGCGAGAGGGACAACTGAGAAGGCGAGAGGGACAACTGAGAAGGCGAGAGGGACAACTGAGAAGGCGAGAGGGACAACTGAGAAGGCGAGAGGGACAACTGAGAAGGTGAGAGGGACAACTGAGAAGGTGAGAGGGACAACTGAGAAAGTGAGAGGGACAACTGAGAAGGTAAGAGAGACAACTGAGAAGGTGAGAGAGACAACAGAGAAAATGAGAGAGAGACGACTGAGAAGATGAGAGAGAGAACTGAGATGGTGAGAGGGAGAACTGAGGTGACAGGGACAATTGAGAAGGTGAGAGAGACAACAGAGAAAATGAGAGAGACGACTGAGAAGGTGAGAGGGACAACTGAAAAGGCGAGAGGGACAACTGAAAAGGCGAGAGGGACAACTGAAAAGGCGAGAGGGACAACTGAAAAGGCGAGAGGGACAACTGAAAAGGCGAGAGGGACAACTGAAAAGGCGAGAGGGACAACTGAAAAGGCGAGAGGGACAACTGAAAAGGCGAGAGGGACAACTGATAGGGGAGAGGGACAACTGAGAAGGTGAGAAGGACAACTGAGAAGGTGAGAAGGACAACTGAGAAGGTGAGAGGGACAACTGAGAAGGTGAGAGGGACAACTGAGAAGGTGAGAGGGACAACTGAGAAGGCTAGAGGGACAACTGAGAAGGTGAGAGGGACAACTGAGAAGGTGAGAGGGACAACTGAGAAGGTGAGAGGGACAACTGAGAAGGTGAGAGGGACAACTGAGAAGGCTAGAGGGACAACTGAGAAGGCTAGAGGGACAACTGAGAAGATGAGAGGGACAACTGAGAAGATGAGAGGGACAACTGAGAAGGTGAGAGGGACAACTGAGAAGGTGAGAGAGACAACTTAGAAGGTGAGAAGGACAACTGAGAAGGTGAGAGGGACAACTGATAGGGGAGAGGGACAACTGATAGGGGAGAGGGACAACTGAGAAGGTGAGAGGGACAGACGGAGTGGGTTCCAAACACGGGACCGTTCCTCCAAATACGGGACACTTGGGAAGTATGGACTCATCTAGCACTGGTGGTCGGTGACAGAAAAAGACATGCCCGGTGTTCAGATAGGAGTGAAATGGCTGCACTGGCAGTCAGAAATACAGGGCACTAATGGTCACTGAAGAGGAAAGTATTAGTGGCATTAGTGGTCAGTGGGAGAAAATAATAGGTGGCACTGGTGGTCAGGCACTATGGAAACAATTACTATAGTCTGCTATTACAGAAATTCTCTTAGAAATAGAGCAGTAAAACACACTCTTCCCAGTTTATTTCACCACCTATTCCTATGCTAACATAAACCTGAGCTGCACTACTCCCCTCTCACCCCCAAGCCTCATTCCTGGGTCGGAACGTCTGCTCCAGGCACTCTCGTGCAGCCGGCCATGTTTCCGGACGGAATATTTTGAAAGTCGCACAGCGGCGGGCGGAGCGCTATCCCGGGGACTCCGCTGCGGCTGTCAAGGTGCCGAGCTCCGGTTGATCATGGCGACGGCGGAGGAGGGCGGATGGACGTACTAATGACCGTCCGCAAGATCGCCTCGATCTGTACCATGGTGAGTGCGGCCTGGGGGTGGGGGACAGGGAGTGTGTGAGGGTATCCGGACAGAGATGGGGAGGGGGGAGAGCTGTGTACCCGGGGGAGCTCCATACCTGCACACATCACCTCCTCCTCTACCTGCACCCGCTCTTCCTGTAGGTGGGGCCCGGTGTGAAGTGCTGGACCCCCCTGGGCTCTTCTCCTTCATTATGGAGACTCTCTCCCCTCCAGATGACACTCTCACTGCTCTCCTGGGCTGGTATTGCTTTGCAGCCATTATTTTCCTTCTCTTTAGTAGGTGAAGGCATTGTAAACCTTGTATGAGATGTGCACTGAGTATGGAGTGTTGCCCTGTACACACAGCCTATAGTAGGTAGAGCCAATCTTCCCATTCCTGTGTCAGAAGTTCCAGTTTGTGGTATGGCACCTGTACAGGTTAAAGGGACACTAAAGGTTCCCATTTAATAAATAAATAACAAACATATACTTGCCTGCACTGTGCAGCTCGTTTTGCACGTCTTCTGGGGTCCCTCGGCGGCTGTCTCGGCCCCTCCCCCGCATTAGTTAACCCACTTCATGGGAAGCTCTCTCCCAAGGCGGTTAGCTTGCGTGTGCGCTCCAGTGATGCAGCCATAGCCACCGAATGTATCACACGGCCCCGCCCCCAGCGCACGACGTCATTGCATGTGATTGACAGCAACGCGAGCCAATGGCTGCGCTGCTATCAATCTAGCCAATCAACGGCCAGACCCTGAGAAGAGGATGCCGGGGGACGCGCACAGCAGATTCGGGCTCAGGTAAGTAAAACGGGGGCGGGGGGGCTGGGGCGTGGTCATTGCCAGGTTTTTGTTTTTTTCACCTTACTGCATAGGATGCAGTAAGGTGAAAAAACACGAACCTTTACAACCCCTTTAAAGTGTTTCCCAATCCAGGACCCTGCATTCACTATATATGGTCATACGCAGAAGATGGAAATGCAATTATTTTAGTAAATATAAACTGCTAAATAACTTTTCTCATCAGCAGTATATAGCAGTCTTGTGACTTCTATCAGTGTCCGGCTGAGCACTGATTAAGTCTTGTAGGAGTTTTCATTCTCCTGACTGTCCTATGAGGCTGCATGACCCCTGACCCTCTGTCTGCACAGTGCTGATTGGCCCTGTACCAATCCCATGCACACTCCCAAGAAGAAAAAAAAAACTACCCAGCATTACACACCAAACTGAGCATGTGCAGAGTTACTCCAAGCCTCTGTTCTATCAGGAAATGGATTGGGAACAGTGGAAGAAGGGAAGGATCAGAGAAGACCAGATATAAAAGCCTTTTTTTACACAATGCAGGGGATTAACCCCTTGGGTTCCACAGTGAGTATAACAAACATGCTTTACTGCATATACCGACTGATTTTACTGTTGTGGGTTTAGTAACACTTTAAACCCTGGTTCACATTGATACTACATTGAAATCGTGCTACTTTACTTGAGTCACCTTACATGAGGGAAAACGCCATCTTTGCAGACAAATCTGTACATGAAGACACGGCGGGCCAAGTGTGACCATAGCAGGCACTAAAGGATTTCTTCCTGGGCTAGTTATAGAGCAGGGATTACCTTATTAAAGGTCCCGGCATTGTTAGACTCTCACTTGCTGAGCTTACATTGTCATATACCACGCCGTTGGGCTTGGACGCCGCTGCTCACTATCTCAACTACAGTAATTGGTTTGATCCTTTCTAATCGGGTTGGACTGACACTCAGATGCAACTCCACTTTCACATTTTATACTCGTGAGATTTTTCATATGAGACCACTCTAATTGAGCTAAAAAGAACTGTGACCACACTGCTCCCTATCTGTGACGGCTAAACACCAGAAACGCGTCGGGTACTAGGGAACTACCTTTTTAGGAGAGTCTTGATGGTCATTGTTTTATATGTACTGGTTTGTATTGTATATTTGTCATACACATGCACACTTTGTTTTTGATGCATGTTTTTTACATACATTTGTAGTCATGTATAAAATATCTTTTACATACATCAGTGTTTGGCCTGTTAAAGTCCCACTCCAGGGGGAGTCATTTTTCTTGTTCATTATTTTAGGGATGTGGCCAATTTTATTGAGATGGTGACCACCTCCTCTTTTTTCATACTTCACTTGAAGTAGCGCGGTTTCAGGTGATACTTAAAGCGGGGGTTCACCCTGTTAAAAAAAAAAAAAAAAAAAATTTTTTTTATTAGACCATTACTTTCGGCATCGTAGCGCGAGCTACGGTATGCCGGTCCTAAATTTTTAATCCCCGTACTCACTGTGCTATCGATGATTGAAGAATCCGGGGAATGGGCGTTCCTATGGTGAGAGAAGGTGATTGACGGCTGGCCCTGGCACGTCACGCTTCTCCGGAAATAGCCGAAATAGGCTTGGCTATTCACGGCGCCTGCGCATAGCCTGTGCGCAGGCGCTGTGAATAGCCGAGACCTACTCCGGCTGTCTTCGGGGAGCGTGACGTGCCAGAGCCGGCCGTCAATCATCCTCCCTCTCCATAGGCACGCCCATTCCCCGCGGGAGTCGGATTCTTCAATCATCGATAGCACAGTGAGTACGGGGATTAAAAATTTAAGACCGGCATACCGTAGCTCGCGCTACGATGCCGAAAGTAATGGAATAATGAGGTGAAGGAGGGTGAACTACCGCTTTAAAAGATATCTGTGCAGCTTCATGCACAGATGTTTATTGAAGTCGCACCCGAAATCAGCAAAAGTAGTGCAGAAACAAATCAGTGCGGTGCCGCAAAGTCAGCGTTGCACCAATTGGAACAATGCCGTCAATAGGCTGCGACTTGACAAATCGCTCCAATGTGAATAAGGGCTAATGCATGACCTTCATCTGTAGCCTGAGAACTGAAACGTCCTGTGAAGAAACTACATATCCCAAAATCGCCGGGTCTCCAGGCTGGTGCTCTGCAGGTGACAGCTATGCAGTAATCGGATCTGACACCGACACAAACAGGCAGAGCATTCACAGCCACACAGGGCTCATTCTTGCAGGCAGTTAAAGCGGAGTTCCGGCCACAATTTCACTTTTTAAATATAAATACCCCTGTAATACACAAGCTTAATGTATTCTAGTAAAGTTAGTCTGTAAACTAAGGTCCGTTTTGTTAGGTTGTTACAGCATTTAGAGACTTTATAAAATAGAAATTGACTGGGGCCATCTTAAGTGTGGGCATCATGAAGCCAGACTGTATGACTTCCTGGATTTCAGCCTTGCAAATCTCGCACATGCTCAGTGCTGCACAAGCAGTGTCAGATCAGGTTTCAGCACCTGTGCTGTCCAAGTCACATGATTCTTTGAGACTGGGGAGTGCACAGACTCCTGGAAAGTTACACCCACTACATTCCCAGGAGTCTGTGCGGTGTAGGTTAGGAAGCATTAAGCACCTAGGTGCAGGAAGTGGGAAGATTAACTATTCTGCCTAGCAACAACACTTTGAAGGCATCTAAAAAAAAAAAAAAAAAATTCGTAAAGGATTAATGACATTTTTAAAACTACTGATGTAATGTTATATTTATGGGTGGAACTCCACTTTAAGCTGCAGTTTTACCTCCCCTGACTGCTCCCCTTAAAGGCAGGGCTTGACAAATTTTGTTGGAATCTAGGAGCCAGGAACGTGCCCCATCCCGCCGAGCTCGCATGCAGAAGCGAATGCATACATGAGTAGCGCCCGCATATGAAAGCGGTGTTCAAACCACACATGTGAGGTATCGCCGCGATTGGTAGAGCGAGAGCAATAATTTTAGCCCTCTAGACCTAGGATACCCCAGCTGTGCCGCCCCAGGTGCCAGGTCGCTAATTCTAGTCGCAAATGCGACCTGGCGCCCGGGTTTGTCGAACCCTGCCTTAAAGGCATGCAGCCGCTGAGGGCTTGTGTACATAAGCAAATTGTATACAAATCGTATACAATTTGCTGATATACATGCATATATTGCAACACTGACAAGGAAGAAGAATTTCTCCCATGTATACATATTTGCACAAGGTCCTTGTGGAACATTTTACTCAGGATCTTTCTGTCATCAAGATCCTTAGTATAAACATCAGTAAATGACTACGTCTGTCAGCAAATGGCCTCGGGGTTAAAACAGGCGTTACTCTTTGTATAATAGGGGTGTAGTGGCTGAATAAATACATGGACATAGAGGAATCGATCAGCCATGACACTGCAAATTGCAGCCACAAAAGTGAGCCCATCATTACAAGGTAAAGCAAACAACACGGGGAACAGAACCACACTAATACCTAGTACACAGACATGTAAAGTTTACAATGACTTTCAAGCCGCACACCAGGAATTGGAGAAGAGTCTACTCCTGCGGTGGGGCGGCTCTTATACATGGAAGCCATGGTGTCGGTTATCCAGCTTTACAGATTGTATAGAATACAGCCTGACCTATCTGTCAGTAATAGTGGGGGGTAGTCAAAACTAGGTACCCACCAATCCCATGTCCTGGAAGATTGTGGGGAGGAGTCAAAACTAGGTACCCACCAATCTTTAACATTTGGCACATCTTGTGGGCGGGAATTGGTGGGTACCTAGTTTTGACTCCTCCCCTCCCTCCCCACAATCTTCCAGGACATGTCACAGGTCCCAGAAGAATGCAGGACCATTCACCAATTGCGGTTTGCGCAGTGGACAGTCTGCTGTGAAATGTGGAGCTGCCCTTTAACATGCAGTCCAAACTTTGCCTCTCCCAGGTTTGTTAAATAAATTCACAGCCAGGAAGAGGCACGTGAAATGTTTTCTAGCCGGTTGTGGAAGGGAGACCACATGTATTAATCCATATTCATACTTTGATTACCTCTTTATAGCAGTGTTTGTAGTTGCAGAGTTTGCTTTTTGTCATGAACAGGTGACATGTAGAAAGATGAGAGATCCTCTTCTTTTGCTGACATTTGTAAATTGGAAAGCAGCCACAAAAGCTGTGTGGGACCCCAACATTCATGGACAATATATGGTACTCAGGGCTGTCTTTACTACAGTATTGTGGGCAGGTGTGTGATGACTTTTATTCATTCCTGGTGAGTTGGCTGTACAGCGACGCTATCCTCTCCTTCCAGTGAATGGAAAACATCACTCCTGCAATAAAATGCTTTCCTCTCTGGTGGGCGGTCAGGCAGAACCTTCTCCAGCAAAGTATTGCGCTTTCAGCACTTCTGCAAGTTCAACTGCTGTGCTTCGGGCCCATTTACACAAAACCATCCTATAGGCCTCATGCACACAAGGCGTTTGCCCAGCTCTTCTCAATGTCTATCTCCTGGCAGGAGAAAAGCAACACTAAAAACGCGCCAAGAGTTGCATTTTTAAAGTGGAACTTTACTATCTCAACCAACACTGACTATGTTTAAACCTTATACTGCTAGCATTAGTAAATAAATGGGAAAATATACCAGATTTAACTTTTTTTTTTACATTTCTTCAGTTACTGTATTTATTGGCGTATAGCACTCACTTTTTTACCCTGAAAATAGAGGGACAACTGTGCCTGCGTGTTCTACACAGTGGGCTGTGGAACGTTTTTTTTCCTGAAACGTCCCTTTTAAAGTTAGGGTGCGTGTTTATACGTCGATAAATACGGTACTTATATATTTTGGTTGTCGGGTCTAGGCAAATGATGTCATACATCCCAGGAGTCTTCAGGAGGGGTTTTCTCCGCTACGAACAACTTCATGCCTGAGCTAAGGGCAGATGGATTCCAGGAAGTAAATGCTACATGAATCATCTGCCCTTACACAAGATGAGCTAGAAATGCTAGGGGGTCAACAAAATAAAGCACAGAGACATAGATGGGTTCCTTCAAAGTGTGTGTGTGTGTGAGATATATATATATATATATATATATTAGGGTGATCAGACTCAAGCCGTAGGTGCCCCAGTCCAAAACTGTATTTTGAAGGGTCTGCCCACTTTTATTTAAAAGAATAGTAAAGTTCACAAAATACATCAGTAGCCCATGCAGGAGGTTCCACCATTATGCCGCATACACACGATCGGAAATTCCGACAAGAAAACCGTGGATTTTTTTCCCGACTGAATTTTGGCTTAAACTTGTGTTGCATACATACGGTCACACCAAATTCTTACCGTCAAGAACACGGTGACGTAAAACCCTACGACGAGCCGAAAAAAAAAAATGAAGTTCAATGCGTTGGATTTTTCTCCGTCGAAATTGCATACAAGAACTTTTCTTGTTGGAAAATTTGAGAACCAGCTTTCAAAATTTTTCTTGGCGGAAATTCTGACAGAAAAATTCCGTTGGAGCCCACACACGGTTGGAATTTCCGAACAAAAGCTCACATCGGACTTTTCTTGTCGGAATTTCCGATCGTGTGTACGTGGCATGACTGTATCTTGCCAAATCAGATTATTTCAGTCTCCTGGCTTACTCTCTGGTCACACGGCTGCTACAGGCCTCCAGCTTAGGCATTAGGTCTGCTCTTTAGACCAAAAGAGTTCCTTAAGGCCAGAACACACTATACGAAAATCATAAGTACATTTTCATCCGACGAACGATCTGCCTATTTTCGGATCGTTTAGTATTGTGCTTTCGGCAGCCTATTCCAGTTTTTCGTCCAACAAAATTTGCCGGATGTGAACAAGGCCTTAAAGCGGTAGTTCACCCCCCCCCCCCGACACATTTTACCATCGAGACAGGCATTGTAGCGCGAGCTACAGTATGCCTGTCCCGATTTTTTTAACCCCGGACTCACCTTGTAATCGGAGATCGTATTTTTCGGCTCCCGCGGGGAATGGGCGTGCCTATGGAGAGGGAGGATGATTGACGGCCGGCCCTGGCACGTCACTCTCCCCGAAGACAGCCGGAGTAGGTCTCGGCTCTTCACGGCGCCTGCGCACAGGCTATGCGCACGCGTCGTGAAGACCAAGCCTATTTCGGCTATTTCCGGAGAAGCGTGACGCGCCAGAGCCGGCCATCAATCATCCTCCGTCTCCATAGGCACGCCCATTCCCCGGTATCTTCAATCTACGAGAACAAGGTGAGTACGGGGGTAAAAAATTCGGGACAGGCATACTGTAGCTCGCGCTACAATGCCTGATTTTATGGTAAAATAAAAATTTTTTTTTTTTTTCGTCGATAGGGTGAACCCCCGCTTTAAAGCCGAATTCCAGCTTTCTGTGCCTAAAATAGTTTGTTTGCACCAAGCTGGTCCAAATGAACTTCTACCTACAGTATATTAACATATGTGGCAGCTGTCGGCACCTTATAAGCTGTATATGGCATCAGCATTCTGTCTTCCTGTGCTGCACCCAGGACATTGAGTCAGGCTGAGTGCTGCTCAGCTATTCACTGGAAGCTTTGTATTTTCTGAATGAATACAAGACTTCTTGGCTGAGAAGTAGATTGTAATATCATCCGTCCACCTCGGCCCATAAGAGCAAGCCTTGTTTTCGTTCAGCCCGTAGTCCAACGTAATTTTCTAAATGGCAGAGCGGGAGCAGGTACACAGGCTGTGCTCTACCCATACAATGCTTACTGGAAAGCTGAGCTGTGGAGGGGGTGACTCAGGCTCTCCCTGGCTTGCTGAGAGGTTGAGCCAGCTGCTGGTCCAGGCTTCTGGGCGGATCACAACCATATATGCTTTTCAGCGCCTGGATCAGATCTGTGACATCAGCCGACAGCGGGCTTTAGCCACGATTTTAATGATTTCTCCTGCAGGCCCCTACACGTGTCTTGCAGTGACATGGAGACTGACTGGAGAAACCACAGGGTTCGACAAGGAACGTAAAAGCCATCTAGAGGAACCACAGGGTGGTGTAGGAAGTGTAGACATTCAACACTCTGATCAGAGTGTTGATGGAAAAACACTTGACTGGAGACTAGGGGTGTAACGGATCGTCACCGATCCGTGATCCGAACGGGCCACCCCGTTCGGATCGGCACACCCCGCGATCCGCGGAGCGCTCCGGAGCCTAGGCCTAGGAAAGTCCCCGGCTTCGGCCTAGCTCCGGAGCGGCGGCCAGTCTGCTTGCCAGAGCCCAGCGTGACACGCCTCCCCGCCTCCCCGGGGAGGCGTGTCACGCTGTGCACTGGGCTCTAGCAAGCTGAATGGGAATGTTAGCAGTGAAGCACTGGTGTGAGAGGAGGGGGGGGAAGGGGGAAAAAAGAGCACAATAGCAATTCACAGGGGTGGATTAAAGAGGAAGCAGGTGAGGCTGTTTGGGACTTAAAGTACAATCTTGATGTTTTTACAGCAAAAAAAATATAATATATATATATATATATATATATTTTGCTGTAAAAACATCAAGATTGTACTTTAAGTCCCAAACAGCCTCACCTGCTTCCTCTTTAATCCACCCCCCTGTGAATTGCTATTGTGCTCTTTTTTCGGATCAGCAAAAAAAAAAAAAAAAGTTCCTTTTTTTAATTGGTCCAAAAAAAAATATATATTATTTTATTTTATATATATATATATATATATATATATATATATATATATATATATATATATATATATATATATATATATATATATATATATATATATATATATATATATATATATAATTTATTATTTATATATATATATATATTATTATATATATATATTTATATATTTTTTTTTTTGGACCAATGAAAAAAACGGACCCTTTTTTTTTTTTTTTTGCTGATCCGAAAATGATCCGATCCGTGACTCCTGATCCGAGGATCGATCCGATCCGTGAGTTTTTTGATCCGTTGCACCCCTACTGGAGACTGTAATGATGGAGGTGGTACTTTTTGATTACATCAGAATTTATACTAGCTGTGCACTGGAGAGGTAAGTATTTTTGGGGGAGAAGCAACAGAGTCGCTTTAAAGGAAACCTATGTATCTTAAGAGATTTACTGTACTCCATCTTAGAGATGCATTGAAATTTCTGCGGCCATTTTCCCGATAGAGAAAAAGGTGCTGATAATGTTGTCAAAAAAACGATTGTACCACAATTTTACTATCTTATGGTGTGTGTTTCATTGGCTGTGTGATTCAAAAACCACATTAAAAACGTAACACTGGTGCATTGTTGATGAGTTCTTGCTGCATTTTCAATGCATTTCAACGTGGAGGTGCGTTTTTGTGTGGTGTGTGTGTGTGTGTGTGTGTGTGTGTTTTTTTTTAAAACTGACCACAAATGCAGCAAGCAAGATTTTTAACAACGCAACGGAAGCGCAGCAGACCATTGTGAAGACATGCATAGAATTTATAAAGGGATGCATTTTGTAAACATTTTTTTTTATTTATTTTTTAGCTTTTCTTGCGCTAAAGGTGCCGATAATGGCTGACAATAAATTCATATTCATTTAAATTCATGATATTAATGAAAAAGTCGAAGTATAATACAATTATACATTAAACAAAAAAATATTTTTTAGCTACTATTAATATGAGGGCACTTACCTGTCCAGGGAGCCCACGATGTCGGCAACCCCAGCCGATCTTCGATCGACTCCTGGGTGCTGCCACCGACATTCCTGGTAAGGGTATATGGCAGTGAAGCCTTTCGGCTTCACATCTGGTTCCCTACTGCGCATGTCCGAAGTGCGCTGTGCTTTCTAATTGGCCCAGCAGCGGGGGAAGGAGGTGGTGGGCGGCTGAACTTCCAGGAGATCAGGCTGCGGCCCCATCTTCGGTTCCCCCTTAATGGTGTCAACGGTGCCACTGGAGTCGGGGAGGAAGCGTATAAGCGGAAGTTCCGCTTTAAAGCATTTAACCTAAAAAAATTATAAAAATCCTGTTCTTTAAAATCATGTTATACAGCACAGTGTAATTTGGCCCCCCTGTATCACCTGGCTGATCCTGTCAGTTTCTGCCCTCCCCTTCTGTACGCTGACCATGGTGTAACATGACGGCTGAGACCGTGGTCAGATTATGTGCCTCCGTCATCCACTGTGTCCTCTGTCCTCCTCCCTATGCTCTCTCCCCCCTCCCTCCCTGCCTATCGGCTCCATGTTTGTGCCCACCCCCTCCGCTCCAGCTGCTCTAATTACTATTCATTTCTCACACTATCCTCTCATATTATGTATATAATGTCCTCCTGTGATTGTGATTTATAAAAAAAAAAAAATGGTAGTGTATATACTGTCTCTCCTCTCTCCTGATTGACGTCAGTGGGAGATCCTCTGCCCCGCCTGCTGCATCTGTCAGGCCGAGGGAGGAGAGAGACGGCGGGTCCGATTAGCGCTCTGTAAACAAGGTATATACTGCATTCTTTTTATACAGCACTATCACAGGGGGACATTACATACATAACCAGAGAGAATAGTGTAAAGTTACATTGGTGAGTTAACAACCACTTTAATGCTGGCCATACACTATACGAAAAATCGGCAGAAAATTGGTAATTTAGACAGTTTGTTTGTTTTTCGGCCAGTTAAGGGGTACAAATCTGTAATCGGCTGGGATGTTTTTGAGTCGAAAAAATAAAGGTCAAGTTTGGAAATTTTCTGCTGAACGAACGATAAATTGAAACGTCAATGTGTTCCCCGTCCAAACTATTTTCACTATGTATATGTGAAAAAAAAAACTAACAAAAAATGGATTAATTTATGTCCATTAAACGATTTATCAGTCGTGACATGATGGTACAATCGTTTGCTCTTATGGCCGAATGCTCGTTTTTCGAAAATGGGTTAGAACGATTTTTCGTATAGTGTGTGGCCAGAATAAGACTAATCTATCTAGCCCTTTAAAGCAGAGATCACTATTCTTTTCTGCCGCTGATCCGGTCTCCGGCGGCGGAAGCTGTGTGCAGGAAAGAACCAACAATGACTGGGAAGTGATATCACCCATAGAGTTACTATTGGGCTTTTGTTGTCGGCTGCCTTTTCTGCACCCACCTCCACACAGAATATGCCGCTAACATTTTAGCGCGAGACAGGACCAGAGCGGCTGTAGAACGGGTAAGTACAGCGTTTTTTATTTATTTTTTGCTAGATAGATTAGTCTTAAGCCTCGTACACACAAGTACGATTGTTGGCCAATCGAGCGTCTGATTTTTGTCAAAAGGGCGTGTGCCAGGATCTTGTCTTGCACACTAACGTTACACAATTGTCGTGCCGCGAACATAGTGACGTACTATGAGGAATTTCAGCTCTTGAACTCCACCCTTTGGGCCACTTCTGCTAATTTCGTGTTTGGTGAGCATTGATTCTGAGCATGCGCATTTGTCCTTTTCGACTTTTGTGTGACGGATTTGTGTACCGACCATATGAAAATCGGACATTGAGCCCTTGTCCACGGAAAATTGACTAGCCTATCATCCAACATTTGTTGGCTGAAAATTGTCAAAAGGAGCGTACTAACGGTAAGAATTTAGGACAACAGTCTGTCAACAGACAATCCCCTTCCAACAATCATACCGTGTGTACTAGGCTTCAAAATGTGGCAGAGAATAGGTTTAGAGTTTTTGCCTAAACTTCCACTTTATGATGAACTGTTGATCTCTATTGTAACAAAAGTATCCATGCAGAATTTCTTATACTGGAATAAACAAGTATTTTCAGTGAAAGCCTAATTGTTGCATTTGGTATTTCCATACTAGAACCCACATACCTGAGGATTTGCATTTTTGGCCTGGTCTTCGGTCACTCTTTTATACCCTAATAGTGGGTCTGACCCACATACAATTTGATTCCTAGGAGGCAACGAGAGTTATCTCTGCTGATCTGCATGTAAAATAAGGATGCTGCTTCAGCTTTCAGCCTAATGCAAATGGATTTTCCTTGATAAATTAATTCCGCATTTTGGTTGCTTTTTTAGTTGGAGTGTTTGGTTGTAAAAATTGCATTTTAGTTGCCAATCTGACCCTGTATTCTTCTGGTGAATAGACTGAATTTGATCATATTGCAGGGTTCTATTACACCCCTTCATTCCCATTGTGTGCAATATTTACCTGACCACTCTTTGCTGGAGTGCCTTCATTATGCCCAATGTAAGCCTCTGAAAGCACTGCTTAATGCGGTTGCATGCTGGGAATAGATTGTCATTTGTAGAAATGGCTGTGTTCAGGCTTGCATCCCCCTGTGATTGTGCTTGTTCTCTGCTCTGGTATTGCTGATGCTGCTTTGTTTAGCACTAAACAATACCAGTCACAAAGTGAAACAGATCAATATATGGCTGATACGTTAATTTCTTTGATGGTGCCAGACAAAACAGCTTGACAGTCTGTCAGAGGGTTAAATAATAATGTGTTTATTACAAAGCAGTATGTTAATTGCACTTCAGCACTCATTGCTGTGTTCAAATCTACATTAACCAGCATCCCAAAAGCATTTGCTGAGTTTGCTGCTATGACAACACAAAATGTTCACGATGTTCTTTTTTTTTTTTTTTTTTAATGGGACGACTTCATCAGTCTCTAGACTTGAAGTATCACTTGCGACCATTATGCCTTGTACACACGATCGGTTTTTCCGTCAGTATAAATTCCGCTCAAGCTGCCTTGCATACACACGGTCACACCAAATTCCGACCGTCAAAAACACGGTGACGTATGATGGAAAAAAAAAAAAAAAAAATCGGCCTAAAATATCGGCCGCAAAAATCGGCAACACATATCGGCCATCGGCCGCCCCGATTTCCAAATATCGGCATCGGCCAGAGAAAAACCCATATCGGTCGACCTCTACTGGTCGACCGATATGGGTTTTTCTCTGGCCGATGCCGATATTTGGAAATCGGGGCGGCCGATGGCCGATATGTGTTGCCGATTTTTGCGGCCGATATTTTAGGCCGATTTTTTTTTTTTTTTTTTTCCCCTCATCTCAAAAAACCTAGGGTGGAGAGGAGATAATTGTTTAGGGTGGAGTGCAGCTTATCAGTGCCACCTCATTAGTGCCCACCAGTGCAGCCCATCAGTGTCCATCAGGGCCACCTCATTGGTGTCCAGTGCCCACCAGTGCCACCTCATCAGTGCCCACCAGTGCATCCCATCATTGCCCACCAGCGCATCTCACCAGCGCATATCACCAGTGCATCACCTCATCAGTGCCAACCAGTGCATCACCTCATCAGTGCCAACCAGTGCATCACCTCACATCAGTGCCTCACATCAGTGCCCACCAGTACAGCCCAATGTCATTCACTGCCACCAGGCTCCATTCCATCTCCCAGCACAAGAAAGCTCCAATGTCCCTGGCCCTGACGTGCTGCCCTGCCTCTGCCTACAATCCCCAGAATGCAGAGCCGGCCTGTAACAGCCAATCGGCGGCGGCCGCTGCCGACATCCTCCACTCTGAAAAAAAAAAATGTCCCCTGAGATGCTGCGCAAAGGACAAAGGACTAGCCACTAATATATTGGGAGTGCCTGTCCTGCAGCTGATCTTTACCACATTTCTGACCTTCTTCTGTACTGGGTCTCTGGTGGAGGGTAGGGCTTTACTTCCTCATAAGATGTGCCAGGAAGAAAAGTGGCATTCAGCAATGTATCCTGCCTCCTTCTGAATACTTGTTTGTTTATTTTTTTAAATTTTGCCCAATGGAAGTTTTCAATTTGACTAATGTGCCGCAGTCACCAGTCATTTGGCTCATGGTTGCAGCTCGCCCCTATTGAGTTGAATGGGCATGCCTTGCTAAGTTTGCATCACAGCCGCCGCATGTCGTGAAATAGATTAACCACTTCAGCTTCGTAAATGTTTTACCCTCTTTATGACCAGAGCATTTTTTGCTATTCAGCACTTATGCTACTTAACTGGTGCGACAAGTTTGGGAATTGGTAGTGCCAAGCAGTGATTTTACTCCATGCCAAAAGTAAGTTTCAGGGCATTTTTTTTTTGCCCACTTTTTTTAAACCAAACAAGAAGTTCACACTTGAATAGTTTACCGCTCAGGGGGTTCTCACCATCAATGCAACAAAACATAAAATTTGCAGCTTCACTGCTCAAGCCCCATGCTTCAGACCAGGGGTCTTCAAACTTTTCAAACCAAGGGCCAGTTTATTGTCCTTCAGACTTTAGGAGGGCCGGATTGTGGCCTGCGGGGCAGAAAATGTCCTGAGCCCAGCATCAGTTAGAATAAATATGGCTTCAAGGTTGGTGGTCAGTAGGAGGAATAGTAGTGCCCCTTATTAGTAAGAGGAATAGTATCCCATCATTGGTATCAGTGGAAAAAATAGTGCCCCCTTGTTGGTGTCAATGGGAGGAATAGTGCCCCAAGGGCCGGATAAAGGCTAGCAAAGGGCCACATCTGGCCCTCGGGCCGCAGTTCGGAGACCCCTGCTTCAGACTGTCAAACACACAGTCTCAGTGCTCGTGCACAACACTGTACGTTTTTGTCAGCATCACTGTTTTACCTGCAGCTCTTAGCTTCTACCTGCAGCCATAGCTCCCTTCACAAACTGACCTCCTTGGGAGGGTGGGGCCACTGACCTCTAAGGCTGGCCATACATTGTACAATTTTTCTTGTACCATTTTCCTTTAGATTTACCAAAATCAAATGATATGAGGTCAAACCTCAACACTTTCAATTCGTATATACAGTGAGGGAAAAAATAATCTGATTCCCTGCTTTTTTTGTGCAATTGCCCACTGACAAAGAAATGATTAGTCTATAGTTTTAATGGTAGGTTTATTTTAACAGTGAGAGACAGAATAATAAAACAAATATTCAGAAAAACTCTTTAATGAGTGAAATAAGTATTTTTTTTTTTTTTTATCTGCAAATAAATTTATTTGATTGCCTATCGGTCAGCAAGCAAGATTTCTGTCTTCCAGGTGTCTTCTATACAGATAACGAGCTGAGATTAGGAGCACTCTCTTAAAGGGAGTGCTCTTAATCTCAGCTTGTTACCTGTATAAAAGACACCTGTCCACAGAAGCAATCAATCAGATTCCAATCTCTCCACCATGGCCAAGACCAAAGAGATGTCAGAGACGAGATTGTAGCCCTACACAAGGCTGCAATGGGCTACAAGACCTTTGCCAAGCAGCTTGGTGAGAGGATGACAACAGTTGGTGCGATTATTTGCAAATGGAAGAAATACAAAAAAAATCTGTCAATTTCCCTCAGTCTGGGGCTCCATGCAAGATGTCGCCTCATGGAGTTTTAATGGTCATGGGAACGGTGAACAGCCTAGAACTACACAGGAGAATCTTGTCAATAATCTCAAGGCAGCTGGGACCGTAGTCGCCAAGAAAACAATTGGTAACCCTACGCCGTAAAGGACTGAAATCCTGCAGCACCCGCAAGGTCTCCCTGCTCAAAAAAGTACATGTACAGGCCCGTCTGAAGTTTGAGTTCCACCCACGTTTCGATCTCTATACCAGTGGGTGACAATTTTCATCATCGCAAGATTTCCACCCGTTGTGATGGCAACCAGAGAAGTTTCCTGCGCTGCAAGAGGCGCATACGCGAGATCGAGCGGTGCATGCTGGTTATTCAGCAGCACCGTATGCCGGAAGATTATCCCTGTGGGCTTCGCCTGCCTACAACTAAGATGGGACCGCACAAAAAGGAGAAACCACGGCTTTGCGCGTAACGTGGTTAACGAGCGTTTCGCAATATGAGCATTTTGGAAATCCTGATTCGGTTTGCGCGTGTTGTCTCACAATATGAGCAAGATTCAAGCCACATCGCGGTGCAGTACCGCATTTGGCCGGAGCCGAGTGGAGCCGTTCAAAAAAACTCGCAAACACTCCAGTCCTGAGGCTTTCTGAGGTTTGCCGAGTTATCCCCGAGCCTTTCCGAGGCTCACTGGTGCCCCGTCGCCTCTGGCCACATGCGGTATTGCATGCCATAGAAGTCAATGCGTAACAAATATTTTTAGTTTCCATTGATTTCTATGGGGAAATTCGCTTTGATATACAAGTGCTTTGGATTACGAGCATTCTCCTGGAACGGATTATGCTCATAATTCAAGGTTCCACTGTATAAGGTCAGTTTTAGAATAAAATAAGAACTATAGCAGTGCAATTAAGAATAGTCATTGCTGTATTACTATAATATGATGCTAATAGATGGCTTTTGGAAGAAAAAAAAAAGCTATATGTCGTTGGAACTCCGCTTTAATGTCAGGAAGCATGGTAATGTGTGTATAATCATGCCTGTCAGTAGGTTTTACAATGCAATAAAAACGTACCACAATGAGAACACATAGGTGTGAACTCCAGGCTGCATTATTATCACCGATTTATATAGGCACAGCTTGAACAGTTTCAAGGGAATTGCTGTCCTGAGGTAAAGTAATGTGAAGTTGTGGCCATTCTTGCTCACAAGCTCTGCTGTTATTCAAAATTGAACAAGTATCAGGCTGTTACTTACAAGAGAGAACCAAGCCTGCTTATTATCTCAGGTCACAAATTTTGGGATCCTCATTTCCAGTCTCACAGGAAGGATCCTGACCTCACCCTCCCCTAGGCACTGTAGGTGGACGTTGGGGGTGCAGTACATGTATAAAGTTTTTTTTTTTTTTTTTTTTTTCTTCTTGCGTGGGCACAAACTTCATGCAGTGAATTATTTTATATGGGCCCTCGATGAGTATCCACAGACATACACCAGAGCACTGCAAGCCAACACAAGTGTTATACGTTGTGTGTGTTGTGGTGCTCTGAAGTTCAGGTGTGTTTGTGTGCACATGGGGGTGCCAATAAAGTTGAATGTGCACTCATCTAACACGTATACCAAGCATTAAAGTGGTTGTAAACCCTTACAATCCACTTTTTTACTACTGGTAAGCCTATAATAAGGCTTACTTGTAGCTACTCTGGATATCTCCTAAACCTGCACAGTTAAGGTGATATCCCCTGTATCCGCATGTGCTGATGTCATCGGCACATGCGCACTGAAGAAATGGCCATTGCTTCAGCTAGTGTGCAGCTCCTGCGCACATGCGCGGAAGTGACATCATTGCAGCTCCAGCCAATCACAGCGCCGGAGCCCACAATACCCGGAAGTGATGTCACTGGCCAGAACTGTGTGCTGGGACCGCTGCAAGGGCTTCGATTTAAGGTGAGTATTTCATAATGAGCTAGTATGCTATGCATACTAGCTCATTATGCCTTTCTTGCAGTTTTTTTTTTGGGGGGGGGAGGGGTTTACAACCACTTAAGACCCGGACCAAAATGCAGGTAAAGGACCCGGCCAGTTTTTGCGATTCGGCACTGCGTCGCTTTAACTGACAATTGCGCGGTCGTGCGACGTTGCTCCCAAACAAAATTGGCATCCTTTTTTCCCCACAAATAGAGCTTTCTTTTGGTGGTATTTGATCACCTCTGCGGTTTTTATTTTTTGCGCTATAAACAAAAATAGAGCGACAATTTTTAAAAAAAATTCAATATTTTTTGCTTTTTGCTATAATAAATATCCCCCAAAAATATGTAAAAAAACATTTTTTTTTTCCTCAGTTTAGGCCGATATGTATTCTTCTACCTATGTTTGGTAAAAAAAACCACCATAAGCATTTATCGGTTGGTTTGCGTAAAATGTGTAGTGTTTACAAAATAGGTGATAGTTTTATTGCATTTTTATTAATAATTTTTGTTTTACTACTAATGGCGGCGATCAGCGATTTATTTTTTTATTTTATTTTTATTTTTTTCGTGACGGCGACATTATGGCGGACACATCGGACAATTTTGACACATTTTTGGGACAATTGTCATTTTCACAGCAAAAAATGCTATACAAATGCATTGTTTACTGTGAAAATGACAATTGCAGTTTGGGAGTTAACCACTAGGGGGCGCTGAAGGGGGTTAAGTGTAACCTCATATGTGTTTCTAACTGTAGGGGGGCGGGGCTGGACGTGTGACATCATTGATCGTGTTTCCCTATATCAGGGAACACACAATCAATGACAGCGCCACAGTGAATAACGGGGAAGCTGTGTTTACACACAGCTCTCCTCGTTCTTCAGCTCCGGGGACCGATCGGGTTCCGCGGTCACGGAGCTTCGGACCGGGTCGCGGGCGGGCGCCCCTGCGACCCACAGCTGGGCACTTAGAGGACGTACAGGTACATGCTTGTGCCCAGCCGTGCCATTCTGCCGACGTATATGTCAGGAGGCGGTCCTTAAGTGGTTAATATGTGTGTGAACAATTACTGCAGCGTGTCCGGTGTGAATGTGGCTTAAGTGGCTTGAGGAGTAGTGCACTGTTTTAGACTGGTGGTAGGTCAGTACATTATAGCTGAACATTACTCATCGCATTCCCAGATTTGCATGCCAGTGCACTGCAGTTTAGGCCAGAAACATATCAGCAGCCTCTCAGTTTGTGTCTCCTTTTGGCAAATTTAGTGATACAAACAATTCCATTTGTTTAGAAATTGGCTAAAATGAATCATCTCGCTTAGACATCGTATTACGTTGCTGAAAATGAACAGTTCTTTACTATGACAGAAAATAGAAAGAGTTGTACTTTTGGGAGCAAAGGTTCACCTTTTAATGGCATGTTATACAGGTATTATATTTGTTGCTTCTTTTATTTTCTTAAAGGGGTTGTAAAGGTAATTTTTTTTTTTTCTTCCTAAATGGCTTCCCTTACCTTAGTGCAGTCCTCCTTCACTTCCCTCATCCTTCGATTTTTCTTTTAAATGTCCTTATTTCTTCTGAGAAATCCCCACTCCCTGTTCTGTCTGTAACTACACACAGTAATGCAAGTCTTTCTCCCTGGTGTGGAGTGTCCTGCTCACCCCCTCCCTTGGACTACAAGAGAGTCAGGATGCTCTCTACGTTGCAGATGGAGAAAGGAGCTGTGTGTTAGTGGGCGTCTTGACTCTCCTGTAGTCCAAGGGAGGGTGCGAGCACGACACTCCACACCAGGGAGAAAGCCTTGCATTACTGTGTGGAGTTAGACAGAAGAACAGGAAGTGAGGATTTCTCAGGAGAAAAAAGGACATTTAAAAGCAAAATGGAAGGATGAGGTAAGTGAAGGAGGACTGCACTAAGGTAAAGGAAGCCATTTAGGAAAAAAAAATGTACCTTTACAACGCCTTTTAAAGTGGAGGTCCACCCTAAAAAAATAAAAATACACCAAAATCATGCAAAAAAATTGGGGAAAAAAATGTTTTTACTTGCCAGAAATAGCGGTTGCTATGCGGATCTTTCTAATATGTCTCTTCCCATACCGCGGCTGATCTTCTTACTCGTCCTCCCTGCGTTGTCTTCTGTGGAATGGGGTGTGCTGCCTTCTGGGAGCTGTGTGTATCCCAGAAAGCACCTGCCCATTCACAAAAGCGCAGCGAGATTCGCGCATGCGCAGTAGGAAACGGGCATCGAGCTATTGGGTTGGGGGCCCGACATCGCGGGCGCCTAGGACAGGTAAGTGTCCTTATTAAAAGTCAGCAGCTACACTGTTTGTAGCTGCTGACTTTAAAAAAATAAATTGCGGGTGGAACCCTGCTTTAATTACATTTAGGGCATTCACAGCTGTAATGCACAGCCCATGGTGTAATGTGATGCCATTCATTAAGAATGACACCTCTGAGCGTTAAGTACAAAAAAGGGTATCGCACCCCATGCTGAACGCATTAAGAAAAAAAAAAAGTCAAGTCTCTTTTTGTGCATTATGGTATGATGCTACATTCTTACTGAATTGGCTGCCATAGCATAGTGTACCTTTTAAAGTACAATAAAGCTGGCCGTACACCATACAATTTTCTTATTCAATTTTATATAGATTTACCTTCAACTGTGTAGTGCAAGGGGCTGCCTGATTGCATACACATTGAAAGTGTTCAGGCTTGACCGCATATTATATGGTTTTGGTAAATCTAAAGGAAAGTTGTACAAGACAATTGTATAATGTATGGTAAGACTAACACTTGGCTTTAAAGTGGTTGTGAAGGCTCAAGGTTTTTTATCTTTATGCATGAAGGTAAAAAAAGACTTCTGTGTGCTGCTCCCCCCCAGCCGCGTAATACTCACCTAAACCCCCTCATGGTACGTTGATGTGCACGAGAGACTCAGCTGTCCCGGGTCTCCCTCTCCATATTGGCTGAGACAGCAGCAGGAACCATTGGCTCCCACTGCTGTCAGTCACAACCAGTAAGAAGAAAGCAGAGGCATGGCTCTGTATCTTATGGACTTATAAAGCAGGGCTTGGGAGATGAGCATGCACCAGTGCCCCCCCATAGCATACGGTTTGCTATGCTATACAGGGCCTCCAAAAAATGTGATGGTAGGCACTTCAATTTATATAAATTATGTATTATATTGCTCCTTTAAGGCCCAAATGTGCTCCTTGGATTTTGGGACCCCCTATGCATCTAGGCTGTGAATAAGTCTCACATATGTGGTAGGGGTGCTGAATTTAATCGATGCATAGCGATTTTGGGGGTCCCCGATGCGGCAGTAATGCATGCGACCCCAATAATCGATGTCCGTGACGTCATCCGACATGCCCCGCCCCTCCCGGGAGATCGCTCTGAGCAGGTCTTTTAAAATACTTGTTTTGTAATAAATGCGCATTATAATCCATTAAGTGGCCACCGCTGTATGTGCTTTTTTTAAATATATGCAGATTCATACCTCATAGCTCCATGTGTAGTAACTGTACATGCGATTATGTGACTCCATGGTGCGGCCCGCCTCTCTTCCTCTGTCCTCTCACATCCCTCGTCTCAAGTCTCTTCTGACGTCGGCCCCGCCCGCCTCTCTTGTGCTCTGTTACTTTAGCTAAAGACGATGGGCGGGGCTGAGAACGGACATCATGAGAGATGAGATGAGAGGAGAGAGGCAGGCCCGACCATGTAGTCACATGAGGGGAATATACAGTTGTATACACACGGAGCTATGAGGTATGAATCTGCATATGTTTTAAAAAGCACATTACAGCAGTGGCCACTTAATGGATTATAACAGCATTTATTATCACAGGTATTTTATCAGCAGTATGTGACTGTGTACACTACACGTGCTCTGCCTGTGCTGACATTTCTCTGGCTCTCTGCACATTCCACTGTGTTAACTCCTTGTGTGCTGGAATGTGCAAAGCCCAGAGAAATGTCAGCAGACAGTGCAGTGAAACTCACAGAGCTGTTTGTCAGTTGTGGATTCTAATCCCTCTTGACCTCCCAGCAGCCGTGTGTGTGTGTGTGTGTGTGTGTGTGTGTGTGTGTGTGTGTGTGAATTCCTGTACCCTGTAGTGCACCGGATTAGGCAAATGTATTTTTCTCATTGTTCCCTCCAATCATCCTCTGTGCGCAGAACAGCATGTAAGTACAGAGGAGGAGGGGGTGCTGTGTTCCGGGGACACAGGGGGGGGGGTATGGGCATGTAGTGGAATCTGATGTGTCACCTGTGATAAGTCATTGTCACTGCAGGCAGGGACTGGGCTGTATGCAGGAGAAATATAGACCATCTCCTGTACTATGTCCACAGTCTCTGATCATCTCCTGTACTATGTCCACAGTCTCTGATCATCTCCTGTACTATGTCTGCAGTCTCTGATCATCTCCTGTACTATGTCTGCAGTCTCTGATCATCTCCTGTACTATGTCCACAGTCTCTGATCATCTCCTGTACTATGTCCACAGTCTCTGATCATCTCATGTACTATGTCTGCAGTCTCTGATCATCTCCTGTACTATGTCTGCAGTCTCTGATCATCTCCTGTACTATGTCTGCAGTCTCTGATCATCTCCTGTAGCATGTCTGCAGTCTCTGATCATCTCCTTTAGTATTTTGGGGGGAGAGCCATGCGCACTTGCGCTGCAATCGTGATGCATCGCGGAATCGAATAGAATCGAATCGTGGACTTGATAATCGTAATCGCAACGAATCGTGAGACCGGTGAAGATGCACAGCCCTAATATGTGGTATTCCCATACTTGGGAAGCATAGCAGAATGTGTTTTGGGGTGTAATTTTAAGTAATCCTATGCTGCGTGTGAGTCATACTGTAACTTGTTAAAATGAATGTGAGGGGAAAGAAAAATGAATTTGACTTAATTTCTTAATTTTCCAAACATTGTGACAAAAAATGTCAACTTCACAAAACTCGCCATGTCTCTTAATAATTTGTCCATTACATTGACTAAAGCTGGCCATAGATGGTTTGAATCTTGGACGGCTCAGCAGGGACCGAACCAGATCTCCAGAGAGAGAGATATAATTTTGCCCCGATACAAATCATTAGTAAAATCTCATCTGGAATATGCAGTTTAGTTTTGGGCACCAGTACTCAAAAAGGATATCGGGGGACTGGAGATATCAGTTTGGTTGCCCTTCTCTGCACTAAGAGACATGGAGGAACTCGGCTATGAGGAAAGATTAGAGGAACTGAATTCTCTCTTGAGAAGAGGAGTTTAAGAGGGGATATGATCAACATGTACAAATACATAAGGGGTTCATATAGTGAGCTTGGCGCTGAGTTTTTCACTTAAATGTCATCCTTGCAGAAGAAACAACCATCTCTGCAGCACTGCACTAATCAGGCCTGTATGGTAAAGTGGCCAGACAGAAGCCACTAGTCAGTAAAAGACCCATGACAGCCCACCTGGAGTTTGCCAAAAGGTACCTGAAGAACTCTCTGACCATGAGAAACAAAATTCTCTGGTCTGATGGAAACAGATTGAACTCTGGCCTGAATAGCAAGCGTCATGTCTGGAGGAAACCTGGCACCACTCATCACCTTGCCAATACCATCCCTACAGTGAAGCACGGTGGTGGCAACATCCTGCTGATGAAAAACATCCCCACAGCATGAACTGGGAATCTTGTCAGGATTGAGGGAAAGATGAATGCAGCAATGTACAGAGACATCCTTGATGAAAACCTCCTCCAGGGCACTCTGGATCTCAGACTGGGACGAAGGTTCATCTTCCAACAGGACAACGACCTTAAGCACACAGCCTACATAACAATGAAGTGGCTACGGGACAACTCTGAATGTCTGAGTGGCCCAGACTTGAACCCAATTTGAACATCTTTGGTGAGATCTGAAAATGGCTGTGCACCGACGCTCCCCATGCAACCTGATGGAACTTGAGAGGTCCTGCAAAGAAGAATGGTAGAAACTGACCAAGTATAGGTGTGCCAAGCTTGTAGCATCATACTCCAAAAAACTTGAGGCTGTAATTGGTGCCAAAGGAGCTTCACCAAAGTATTGAGCAAAGGCTGTGAATACTTATGTACATGTGATTATATATCTCTCTCTCTATATATATATATATATATATATATATATATATATATATATATATATATATATATATATATATATATATATATATATATATATATATATATATATATATATATAAATATTCTATATGTATGTGTGTGTGTGTGTGTGTGTGTGTGTATATATATATATATATATATATAATAATCTATATAGGTTTGTGTGAAAGTAAACTATGGTGTATATATATATTTGAAAATTTATCAATCCTGAGATATTTTCTTAAGGCTCTCTAAAGACGGTACAATTACCACCCAAATTACTCTTTTTTGGAAAGTACAGTCTGAGGTATTTTTTTTTAACAGAGATGTTTTATTGAGACAAAAAAAGCAGGGTTACATAGACACATGTATACAAAAGCACAGTACTACACAAACATCAGGGGGAGTTTGTAGGGCTCATAGCGAGTCCAAGACCCTAGCCACTGCACATTGTCAGGGTGAAAAACAGGATGTCCAAATCCCCACCCGTACCATAGGAAACGTATCGGGGTCCTCAACAATGCCCGCCCCCCTCTGAGGATCATACAGGAAGGGGGAGAGCAGTAGACCAGAGAGCGCAGAGAGGGGGGGGGCTGGGGGGGGAAGGGTGAGGGGGGAGAAGGCAATAAGGAGCAGCTTTTATTATACATGAATAGTTCAGCAGCCGAACCTGGAACCACCTCTAGCCCCTGGCATCAATCCACACGGACCACACTTTGTCAAACTTCGCCGGGCACTGTCTACTCTCATACGTGATCCTGTACAGCGGGAGCACTTTATTGATAGACAGGGTCCAAGAGTCTACCGTAGGCGGATCTGCCGCCTTCCACTTGAGGAGGATTTCCCTCCTGGCATAGAAGAGGGAGAAAGTAAGAAATAGCTTGGAGTATCTGTCCACCTCCTCCAAATGGCTCAGGAGGAGAAGTAGGGGCTCCACCGGGATCTGCAGCCCAGACACGGACCTCGGCAACCCGGCTCCAGTAGGGCTGGATCCTGGGGCAGGACCACACCATGTGCCAAAACGAGCCCTCGTGGATCCCACAGCGCGGGCAAAGGGGGTCTCGCTGGGGGAAGATACGGGCCAGCCTTTGAGGGGTGTAGTAGGCCCTGTGTAAAAATTTGATCTGGATGCGGGTCGACCCAGTGTCATACGCTACCGTCAGGTAAAGATAAAGGGTAGATAACGGGCGCCCCATGGAACGTGAAGTCAAGAGTCGCTCGATCGAGTCCGATTGGAGTGTGAGTCTGTCCGGGAATTGGGCTCCGTATGCGTGCCTAAGCTGCCAGTACCGGAAAGTCCACTGCGGCGGTATCGAGTACCGGTTTCTTAGCTCCTGAAAAGTCATGAGAGTGCCATCGGATACAATATGTTTAATAGTTGTTATCCCCTTACTAGCCCACACCGAGGGGTCGGGAAGAGAGTGGAAGTGGGGCAGGAGGGGGTTACCCCAGAGAGGGATATGAGGGGAGACATGGGAGGGTTTAGCGTAGATTCCCCTAGCGTCCTTCCAGGCCCTGATAGTGGTCTGCATGGGAACCGTGACTGAAGGGGCCGCCCGGCAACCCCGGAATGCTAGGTTGCTCAGAGCGGCGTATGAGCCCAGAACAGCAGCCTCCAGCGTGACCGCCGGGTTCTGCTTGGGCTGGGCGAACCACCACCTGACCGTAACCAAAACCGCCGCCCAGTAGTACAGCTGAAAGTTTGGGAGCGACAGGCCACCTCCCGAGAGGGGTAGGTACAGCGTTTTCTTAGCTATCCTAGGGGTCTTACCCGCCCAAACAAAAGCCCCCAGCTGACTCTCCAGCTTCTTGAAAAATTCCCTCGAAAGGTGGACTGGGGTGTTCCGAAAAAAGTACAAAAATTTGGGCAGGAGTACCATCTTCAGGAGGTTAATCCTACCCACCGGTGTCAAAGGGAGCGAGCGCCACGCCGCAAGTTTAGTGGTGACCTGTCTCATCAGAGGTTGGAGGTTTCGTGCTACAAAATCGTCTAACACCGCAGTGACCCTGACTCCCAGATATTTAATTTCCCCTACCCATTTAAGCTGCGAGCGAGAATTGGAGCTAGTGGGGGAGGGATGGAGTGAGAAGAGTTCAGATTTATCCCAATTGATGCGGACTCCAGAGAAGCCCGCAAAACGGTCAAACTGGGCCAGTGCCTTGTCAAGGGAAGTGGACGAGTCGGCTAAGTACAGTAGGGCGTCATCAGCGTAGAGGGAGATTTTTTCGTGTAGAGGACCAACCCGAACCCCCCGAATCTCTCCGACCGCCCTAATAAGAGCCGCAAGGGGCTCTATGGCGAGCGCGAAGAGACCCGGGGAAAGGGGACACCCCTGTCTCGTACCCCGCTGCAATGGGAATGGATCCGAGAGACACGCATTTGTAGAGACCCTGGCCCGGGGGGAGTCGTAGAGAAGTCTGACCCAGGAGATATACTTGGGACCAAATCCAAATTTGGCAAGGACCGCCCACAGGTACCTCCACTCAACGGAGTCAAAAGCCTTCTCGGCGTCGAGGGAGGCCACCAGGGTTTGGCCCGTGTCGTCTGCCCTAGCAATATGGGTAAAGAGCCTCCTGAGATTAATGTCAGTACCCCTACCTGGCATGAAGCCCGTTTGATCAGGGTGCACCAAGGCCGTGATGACCGTGTTCAACCTGATAGCCAGGACTTTAGCAAGCAGTTTAGCATCGACATTTAGTAATGAGATGGGCCTGTAGGAGGGGCAAAGAGAGCGGTCTTTACCCGGCTTTGGAATAACCACAATCACCGCTTCGCCCATGGAGGTGGGAAGAGAGTGCAGGTGGTCAGCAGCCACCAGCACCTCCCGGAGTCTAGCAGCCAACACATCAGGGTACTGTTTGTAAAGTTCTACGGGGAGACCGTCGGGTCCGGGGGTCTTGCCCGGCTGCATGGTCTTAAGTGCTTTAAGTAATTCATCCAGGGAGATGGGTCTGTCAAGGGTAGTCCGATATTTGTCAGATAGGACAGGGACGTCAACCTCCTCCAGGTAAAGGGCCAAGTCGTCGTCGGCAAAGGTCACCTGTGTTGTGTAGAGACGCTGGTAGTATTCTGCAAAGGTCCGGGTGATCTCCTCCGGGGTGTACAGAATGCCCCCGTCAGGACCAGCAATCTGGGGAACGGCCATGCCCCCCGAGTGCTCCCTCGAGAGCCACGCAAGGAGCCTGCCCGATCTCTCCCCCTGTTCAAATATACGGTGGGATTGTGCCAGCAGTCTCTTCTGGGTCAGGGAAGTACGGAGTGTCATAACCTCTCTAGTGAGGGATTGCAGCGTGATATAGTGTTGGGGGTCACGGGATCGGACATACAATGCCTCCTGCGCTGTGGCAGCAGCCTCAGCCGCAACCAGCGCAGAACGCCTTTCCCTCCTAACTCGAGCTATAATGGTCTGATACTGGCCCCTGGTGAAGGCCTTGAAGGCATCCCAGACCATAGCCGGGGAGGCCGTGCCCGGGTTAGTAGTCCAAAAGTTATCTAGTACTCCCGTGAATTGCGCCTCAACATCCTGGTCTGAGATCCAGAACCGTGACAGCCGCCACAGCCCGGCTCGGGTCCCCGTGTCCCCCAGACTCAACCACAGAGGGGCGTGATCTGAAATACCCCTGGGGAGTATCTTAATCTCCCCGACCCTAGAGAGGACCGACTGACCCGCGAAGGCCAGGTCTATGCGGGAGAAGGAGGCGTATGAGGCAGAGTGACAGGTGTAGGCCCGCTCCTGAGGGTGTCTCCACCTCCAAAGATCGGTCAAGCCGTAGGCCTCAGCCCAGGAAACCAGTCCCGGGGAAGAGGGACCCACACCCGCCATCCTGTCCACAGCCGGGTCGGGGGCCATGTTAAAGTCGCCCAGCACTATCATGTGGTCCGAAGCAAAGTCAGCTAAAATAGCAGTTATCTTATTCAACAATACCAGGGAGGCTGGGGGGGGCAGGTAGAGACCCACAATAGACCACGTCTGGGATAGGATTCTAGCATTGATAACCACATATCTGCCGTCTGGGTCCAGCGCCAGGTCCAGGAGCTTGAAAGGCAGGGATTTATTAACTAAAATGCTCACCCCTCTAGCAAAGGTGGAATATGTGGAATGATAGTGGGCGGCAACCCAGGGTTTTTTAAGGGCCAGAGTTCTACTGCCCACTAAATGGGTTTCCTGAAGAATACAAATGTGAGGGTTATGGGACCTGATAAATTGGAACACCAGTGACCTCTTAACCGGAGAGTTGAGGCCCCTGGTGTTCCAGGACATAATGTTAAGTACCGGCATAGTGGACCGGATCATAGAAATAAAGCTCCAGGGAAACTGGCGCCAGGGCCCGAGGCGGGTCCCACAGCACAAGGCTAGACAGTGTACAACACCGTGCATGCTCAATAAAACATCTGGACATAAACTCAAAGAAAAACAAAAAACAAAATGAGTGAAAGGAAAAAAAAGCACATAGTATAACCAGCCCAGAAAGGGCAACAAACCCCCCCCCCCCTGCTCAGTCCCTTAAAACTGGGAAGAGCTTCCATTCCCCAGTCCCACATCAGCACGCTGGCTGCAAACGGGGGTAGATGTGCAAGAGGCGAGCCGGGGCCCACCGGATATCCGGGGGGTGTCCGCTTGAGCACGATGCCTCTCCGCTCCTGGCCTCTCCATATGAAATTAACAAGCAGGTGGGGCAGGACATCAGAAACAGGGGGGAGGAAAGAACCCCATGACAACGTTCAGTGTGTCGTCCCCCCTCCCCTGCTAGGGTGCTGACCTCCTACAGTCATGCCACACCTCACATCAACATAAACCGACGGGGGAAAAATAAAAATTCTTCTCTTTCTGTTCCCTTCCCTTCTCTTGAAAGAGCCAAAAAAAAAAATTTTTTTCAATAAAAAAACTTTCCCAAGGAAGGATCCCCGCAGGTGGGTGTAGGCTGCATATCATAGAAAGTAGGCTTAACTTAATGTTCTCCTGAGAAACTCAGGGGCTCAAAACTTGTGTTACAACGTCAGGTATAAACAGGGTGTCTTTGGTACGGCTCTCCAGCCAAGAGACCCCCGAAGGGGGTGTGGAGTCCTCCCAAGGTCCCACCGCATGGCCCCCCCACAGGCCTTCTAAGGCAAGGATAATAGTCAGGGGAGGGGGCCTCGGAGGGAGAGTCATCCGACCGAAAGAAGGGGGGCAAAAAGCCAACAACATGGGGGTCAGAGTCTCCATCCAAGATGCGGGGGTTAGAGCAGCAAATGAGACGAGGGAGAAAAAACAAGGAAGGTACTCACGGCTACTTGCTTAACGGTGCGGAGGTAGGGTGTCAAGCCAGTCAGAGGCCTCTCTCGGGGTGTTAAAGAACCGGAGGGATTCGCCATCTTGGACCCTGAGCCTGGCCGGGAAAAGGACGCTGTATTTGATGTTCCGGGCCCTCAGGGCTCCCTTGACCTGGTCAAAAGACTTGCGTTGCCGTTGAGTCTCAACGGAGTAGTCAGGGAAAATCATCAGCCTTGAGTTCTGGAAACGGATTTCTCCTTGCTGCCTGGCCGCCCGGAGGACCTCGTCTTTATCCCTAAAGTTCAGGAGCCGCAGGATGAATGTCCTCGGGGGGGGCTCCCGGAGGTCCTGGCTTAGGGGGGACCCTGTGCGCCCTCTCCGCGGTGTAATGTGGGGAGAATCTCGCGTCCGGGAGAACGGATCGGAGCAAGTCCTCCACGTAGGCCGTCGGGTCCTTCCCCTCGACCCCCTCCGGGAGGCCGATGATGCGGAGATTGTTCCTCCGATTTCTATTTTCGGCGTCTTCGGCCCTAAACTCCAAGGCCTTCACCTTAGTGTGGAGTGTGCGGAGGGAAGCCGAGTGGTCGCTGGAATCGTCCTCGAGGAGCCCGATGCGTTGCTCCGTCTCCGTGACCCGAGAGCGGAGCTTGTCCATGTCCTGACGGATGAGCCCCACATCGAGCTGCACTTCCTCTATCTTGGCCGTCAGGGTGGACTGGCAGGTCGCTATGGCAGCCATCACCTCCGGGAGCCAGGATGGTCTGGAGTCCGCGGGGTCCGCGGGCGGATGAGACGCCATGCGGGAGGAGCGCGTGGTGCGCGGCTCCACGTGGTAGGCCGGAGGGGGCTGAGATACCTCCGTCTGTGGAGGGAAACGAAGCCTCTTTCCTTTACCGGACTGCGCCCGGGGGATCCCTCGCCTCATCCAGGTGGCAGCGGGCGGAAAGATATGAGGCTGCAGACCACAGGAACGGATCTAAGGGGAGAAGCCAGCGGAGCTCACGGAGAATGCGACCGCTCACGTCGCCATCTTGGACACCCAGTCTGAGGTATTTAGCAAGATGCATGGCGAGTTTTTTTTTTTTTTTTTTTTTATCGCATGTTTTTGGGAAATGTATGAATTAAATCAAATATTTTTTATTTCTTTTCACACTAATCAGATTTTGACTTTATTTTTTTGGTTAAAAAGCAGAACAAAAATGCATTAAAAAATGTTTCTGTTTAAGCCTCTGTTCACATATATGCGGTGTGGGAAACGCAGCGAATCCTATGCATTCCCTGCACCCCATGGAAATCGCATGATGTTCATGCGAACCGCAGTGGGTGTCAATTTTTAGGTTTACCGACACCCCACAACTGTTTTCAAAATGCAGTGTGATTGACCGAATCTGATCGCATAATTGTGAACGCCCATGGGATTCGATTCCAGTGCGGGCAAAAAAGGGTCCTGCACTTTTTTTTGTGTGATTTCAGCCATACAAATTAATGTAATGTGAATCGCATGCGATGTGTCGCACTGCATATATGTGAACCAACACTAAATCCTATGGAACCCTTCACACCAGTGGGCTGCGGGTGTGGTACTTTTTTAAAAGGCCTGCATGCTCCATTTTTGATGCATGTATATGAAGCGCACCAAAAATGCACCTCCCTCTGGCAATGAACAAAACACGCATTGTGGTTGTGTTTTTGGTGCAATTTTTTAGTCATGTCCATGTTTTACATGTGCCGTGTGAAAGGGCCCCTGTTATAAACGGCGCAGCTCATAGCAATTTGCAGATGAAGGAGAGCCTGATGGTTTTTATCTTTTTTTTTTTTTGTTTTTTTTTCTGCTCGTGTGGCAATTTTTTGTTTTTTTAATGTACATATGCACACAATGCAAGTATCTAAATGGCTCAAGTCTGCCCTAAATACTCAAGTGAAAATCTTTCCATTTACTCCATGACCTGTTTAAGATCATGCCATTAATGTGGAAAATCGCCTCTGTTGGACAGCTTTAGCATGTGATGTCTGTAGAGCTATCTGTTGTGTATCTGCTTGATGTCAATGGAGGTGTGAGGAATCAGTAATGCCTATATTGCTGCATCTTTTGTAGCCCATAAAAATTCCACACAGCTTTAACCTCCAGACTTTAATCCCCTTCCTTGCCAGTCCATTTAATTTTTTTTCAGTGCAGTCACTGTCACACAATTATTTTGAGACAAACGGAGCTTTCTTTTGGTGTTTAATCACCACAGTTTTTTGAAAAAAGGGGAGAGTGTCGCCTCTTTTAAAATAGGGGTACAAGGAGTAAAAATTGTGCCTACATCCCATTGAATATAGAAAATGATATGACCACAAATATTTGACAACTTTTAGGTGCTTGAGGCCAATAAAGGTCAATATTTGGGTTAGGGGGAAGGGGATTTTGGGGGGGACTTTTCGCGGCACTGATACAAACAATCTGGTAAAAGGTATCGATATTTATTTAACAAGAAAAATACAAATATAATACAAAAGAAAATTTAAGAACAATCCCCACATTATACATCAGAAAGCAATTAACAGACTGTGTTTTAGTGGAATCGATGACCTCGACCGGTTTCGCGGTTTTACCGCTTCTTCAGGAGGAGATTAAGTTCCAGGTTGGTCATATGGTCGGACGTGGAGCCTGGCAAAAGCCTTCTGTGGCGCGTGGAGGGGGATATTTTTATTTAGACGGGCTCATCAATATATTAATAATACGCAAATTACTGGGGCACAAGGAATAAGGTAGAATCAGCCTTATGTAGTAGCTTTACATTGCCAGGATAAGGGCAATCGCTGTACAGTCGGTCCAACTCGAATGCAAGACATTCACATGTGTCCCCAGGGAGAGCATCCGTGCTAACTCACAGAAGCGGCTGTGTAAGCCGCTTTTGTAAGTATCCCTGGACGGCGTGTGACGTCATCGAATTGCGACGCCGCCGCCCCAGTTTTTTATTTTAGGAAATACATATATATTTGCACCCACTTCCGGGCATAGACCCCCGCGGGGGTCACGCCACTTCTCTCCCCCCCCCCCCCTATCTTCTGGGAAACACACAGGTCCCAGATAACAGAGGAGACCAGTTAGGATGCGCAGCGCGACTTGCACTTGTGCAGTAGGGAACTGGGAAGTGAAGCCGCAACGCTTCACTTCCTGATTCCTTCACCGAGCATGGCGGCGGGGGCAGCCAAGAGCTGAGCAATTACTCGGCTTCGGCTGCCGACATCGCGGGCACCCTTGACAAGCGACTCGGATGGACGTGAACTATGGATCCATGAAGATTAGCATGCCATGAGCTATGCTTCACTGCCGCTTCAATGCACTACTGTGCATATGGGAGGAAATCCTGACCTGGCTTGGCACAATACAACACTGCATAATTTTACAGTGGTACGCCTTCTTAATATATATTCTTTGTGAAATATTAAGTTCACAGGTCTGACGACATATGCTTGTACAAAGGTCAGGAGTTGCGTAAAGAATACCTATCTTGCATGTGTTGCCGTGCAGACTGTCTTATAGATATATCTATGTTTATATGTCTTTGGAAACCTTAAATATGACCACAGAGTAGAAGTTCCAGACCAGCCATTACTTATGTATCTCCTTAACCATATAAGACCCGGACCATTATGCAGGTAAAGGACCTGGCCCCTTTTTGCGATTCAGCACTGCGTCGCTTTAACTGACAATTGCACGGTCGTGCAACGTGGCTCCCAAACAAAATTGGCGTCCTTCCCCCCCCCCCCCCCCCACAAATAGAGCTTTCTTTTAGTGGTGTTTGATCACCTCTGCAGTTTTTTATTTTTTGCGCTAATAACAAAAATAGAGTGACAATTTAAAAAAAAAAAACAATATTTTTTACTTTTTGCTATAATATCCCCAATTTAAATAAAAGAAATTCTCTGCTTAGGCCGATATGTATTCTATATATTTTTAGTAAAAAAAAAAAAAATTGCAATAAGTGCAAATTGATTGGTTTGATCAAAAGTTATAGCGCCTACAAAATGGGTTATTGATTTGTGGCATTTTTATTATAATTTTTTTTCTTTTTACTAGTAATTAGCTGCGATTATTTTTTTAATCATGACTGTGACATTGCGGCAGACAGATCAGACACTTTTAACACTATTTTAGGACCGTTGACATGTATACATTGATTAGTGCTATAAATATGCACTGATTACTGTATAAATGTCATTGGCAGGGAAAGAGTTAACACTAATGGGCAATCAAGGGGTTAAATATGTTACCTAGGCAGTGATTCTAACTGTGGGGGGATGGAACTGACTAGGGGAGGAGACAGATCAGTGTTCCTATATACTAGGGGCACACAATCTGTCTCCTCTCCCCTGACAGGACGTGGATCTATGTGTTTACACACACATCCACGTTCCTGCTCTGTCACAAGCGATCGTGGGTGCCTGGCGGACATTGTGGCCGCTGGGCACGCGCATTAGCTCCTCGGTGAAGCGGTGGCTCACCCCCGGCCCCTATATGGCAGAGGACACCAGTGGTTAAAGAATACCTGAGTGAGTAGGCAAACACATTTTATTTTATATGGGATTCATTTTCAACAGTAGGTCATAACAGAATGGCACAATCCATAAAACAAAACCTGGCAACAAGTAAACGAATAAAATGAGAACCTGTTCCCAAAAGTCTGCATACCCTTAGTTTTTAATACTGTGTGTATTGCCCCTTTTAGCAACAATGGCAGTGTGCGATCTTATGAATTGTGGTCCATGAGGCCCTGAATTCTTGCAGGTGGTATAGCTGCCCATTCATCTTGGCAAAATGGCTCCAGTTCATGCAAATCTTTTGGTTGTCTTGCATGAACCGCAAGAGTGGCTCGATAATATTAAGATCAGGAGACAGAGGTCTACTACAGAACCTTCACCTTTTTCTGCTGTATCCACTGGAGGGTCAAATTGGCCTTGTGCTTGGGGGGCATTGTCATGCTGAAAAATCCAAGTGTCCCATGAGCAACTTTCGTGCAGAAGCATGCAAATGCCAGTATTTTCTGACCACATGCTGCTTTCATCTTGCCAACAATTTTCACAAGACTCCCTGTGGGTTTATAACTCACCCCCCCCCACCAAAACATCAGTGAGTCACCACCATTCTTCACAGTGGGGATGGTATTCTTGTTGCTATAGACCTTGTTGACCCCCTCCAAACATAGCGTTTATAGTTGTGACCATGAAGCTCTTTTTTTGGTTTTGTCACTCCAGATAACAGTATGCCAGAAGCTGTAAGGCGTGTCAAGGTGTTGTCAGGCATATTGTAACCATGCTTTTTTGTGGCATTGGGGCAGTAAAGGCTTCTTTCTGGCAACTATCATTGTATTGTGCTCCTTAAAACAACCACACAGCCTTTTTCCAGAGCAGCCTGTATGCCTCCTGAGGTTATCTGTGGGGTTTTCTTTGTATCCCAAACATTTCTTCTGCCAGTTATGGCTGCAATATTTCTTGGTCTACCTGACCTTCGCTTTGTATCAAGAGATCCTTGAATTTCCCACTTCTTAATAAATCATTGAACCTGTACTGACTGGCATATTCAAGGCCTTGGATTTATTTTTAAATCCTTTCCCATGTTTATAAAGTGCCATTACCTTGTTACGCATTTCTTTTGACAGTTCTTTTCTGAATTGTGTATGTCTGCAAGCTAGTGCACGAGATAAGTAATAACCTGTCACTCAAGCAAGGACTTTGGCCTTTATCTGGAAGTCTGTTTTATTTCACTGAACAATAAAAAGAGGATTGCTCAGCGCTGGATTAACTCTGTGTGGCAAGACTGGGCACAGATGATAGGAAATCTTATTCTCTACATTGTGACATCAACATTTTTTTAGGGCTGCAACTAACAATTATTTTCATAATCGATTAGTTGTCCGATTATTGTTTCGATTAATCGGATAATAGCCTTTAAAAAAAAAAATGGCATTTAAAAAAAATTTTGGGCCAATTTGTAAAGGCAGATTACAAAACGCAAATTGCCGCAAAGACACATTACATGCTTTTCTGCAGCTTCTCCATTGAAGTATATTGAGAAAAAAAAAAAAAAATAGCACCGCTTTGCGTTAAAAACTCCTTGTCCTTTCCAAATACGCAGCAGCTGGTAAAAATCATGGATGTGAACGTGTCCCATAGGAAAACATGTAAATGAACTGTAGTGCGTTTCTGCAAAAAGCACCAAAAAACAGAGGTGTGACCCCGGCCTGAGATGTTTAGTAACATAATGGGGTTAAAAAAATAAAAATAACAAAAAGAGCAAATAATCGCTACTGTAAGGGGTTCATTTTTTTACTGTGGGACAGTGAAAGTAATATTTACAGTAGCGATTTGCTTTTTTATAAAGGGCTAATTTTAGTTTAACCCCATTATGTTACTGGCCGATTGATCGATTATGAAATTAATCGATTACAATTTTCATAATCGATTAGTTGTCGATTAATCGATTAGTTGTTTCGGGCCTAAATATTTTCAATATTAATGCCAAAATATCAAAAAATTTTACAAGGTATGCAAACTTTTGAGCACAGCTGTAATTGAGAGGTGACCCCTGCTTATAGATAAACACTTGTTCCTTTTTGCCCTGTGATGGAGGAAGAGACAAATCTTGAAAGCTTGCTGACTTTTATGATTTCTTTAAATTGCAAATAAAAATATATTTGTCACTACAAGTAAAAGTAAAACAAATAAATAAAGTCAAAGTTTAGACATGCTTTAACTTGGTAAAATCTATAGAACAAATGTACTGGTGTTATGCTTTATGCTGTATTTGTAAATGTCATATTTTACCTTTTACATTCTATTTCTTTCACAGGGCACTAATGCCTCAACATTGGAAAAAGAGATTGGCCCGGAGCAATTTCCTGTAAATGAACATTACTTTGGTTTGGTCAATGTAAGTGTTACTCCTATTGCTTTATTTGTGTGAATATCGTATTGCACATGTCAGATATTGGCCATTTCAGTGGCAGTCTTTCATATAGCCCGAGGATATATAATTGCACTTGCATATATACAGGTGTATCTCATAAAATTAGAACATCATCAAAAATTAATATTTTTTTTAGTAATGCAATTCAAAAAATGAAACTCATATATTGTATATTGATGCATTACACACAGTGATATATTTCAAGAATTTTATTTTAATTTTAATGATTATGGCTTACAGCTAGTAAAAACCCAAAATACCAATATAAAAGGTTTTTAATACAGAAGTTGGCTTACTGAAAAGTATGTCCAGTATTGTATGCACTCATTACTTGGTCAGGGTTCCTTTTGCATGAATTACTGCATCAATGTGGCGTGGCATGGAGGCGATCAACCTGTGGCACTGCTGATGTGCTTAGGAAGCCCAGGTTGCTATAGCAGCAGCCTTCAGCTCGTCTGCATTGTTGGGCCTGGTGTCTCATCTTCCTCATGATGACAATACCCAACAGATTCTCTATGGGGTTTAGGTCAGGCCAATTTGCTGGCCAATCAAGCACAGTATTACCATGATCATGTAACCAGGTATTGGTACTTTTGGCAGTGTGGGCAGGTGCCAAGTCCTGCTGGTAAATGAAATCGGCATCTCCATAAAGATGGTCAGCAGAGGGAAGCATGAAGTGCTCTAGAATTTCCTGGTAGAGGGCTACACTGGCTTTGGACTTGATAAAACATAGTGGACCAACACCAGCAGATGACATGGCTCCCCAAATCATCACTGCACACTGGGCCTCATGCAAGTTGGATTCTATGCCTCTCCCCTGTTCCTCCAGGCTCTGGGACCTTGATTTCCAAATGAAATGCTAAATTTTCCACAGTCGTGATGATTTGGGAAGCCATTTTGGCTGATTCAGAGGGGTTAGCCAAAATCCCCACAGTGGGTGGCCCTTCTGCCTCAACGAAAGTCGATCACTCAATCATTATTAAAGTAGCACAGCCAGTAATTTCTGGCTGCCCAGCATCTGCAGCCAGTTGGTGCTCATAGCTGTCAGAATATAATAGCCCAGCAGAAGGGATTCAGACATATTGGGCAGTTGTTATACAGCATGTGTTGGGTAAAGTAAGTTTACTCATATGACAACACCTCAAAATATGAAAAATATAGAAAAAAAAAGACCATTTATGATACAAAACAAACTGGTATACATATGCCCAATAAAAGCTGCCTACTTCATACCCCAAATTCCCCCAATATATACCAGACTTATATGGCATTGTTTGGCGTAGATGGTATTACTGTCTGTGTCCCCTCTCAGTGCCGCCTATACCTTCTGTTCAAAAGAGATTACAAATTTGGATGAATATATAAACATTAGAGCATTGGATAACCATCTCAGCTCTGCAAGGTTTTATCCCCTTCCTGATTAAGGCTATTTAGCACTGCGCTACTTTTAACTGGTAATTGCGCAGTCATGAAATGTTATACCCAAACTAAATTTATGTAATTTTTTCACACAAATAGAGCTTTCTTTTGGTGATATTTGATCACCACTGGGTTTGTTTCTGTTTATTTTTTATTATATAAATTAGGGTTGTCCCGATACCAGTATCGGTATCGGGACCGATACCGAGTATTTGCGGGAGTACTTGTACTCCCGCAAATACTCCCGATGCCTAAATGGAATACTTGCCCGCCGTCGCCGCCGTATATCGAAAATCCGCCGCTGCCGCGTTAATCACTGTGCGGCTAACATTACAGGCACCTTTAGTTTGAATAGCTGTTTTGCCCGCCGCACCGTGTATAGACACTCCCCCTTGGACGGATCTGTCCAATCCCGAGCAAGGGGGAGTGTCCTTTACACGGCGTGGCAGGGAAAACAGCTATTCAATCGAAAGCTGCCTGTAATGTTCGCAGCACGGTGATTAACGTGGCGGCGGCATCATCATTAGGTATGGGGGACATGGCTGCATATGTTTGGGGACATGGCTGGATATATGTGGGGGGACATGGCTGCATATATGTGGGGGGGACATGGCTGCATATATGTGGGGGGACATGGCTGCATATATGTGGGGGGGACATGGCTGCATATATGTGGGGGGGACATGGCTGCATATATGTGGGGGGGACATGGCTGCATATATGTGGGGGGGACATGGCTGCATATATGTGGGGGGGACATGGCTGCATATATGTGGGGGGGACATGGCTGCATTTGTGGGGGGACATGGCTGCATTTGGGGACACATTTAAAAAAAAGTATCGTATTCGGTATCGGCGAGTACATAAAAAAAAGTATTGGTACTTGTACTCGGTCCTAAAAAAGTGGTATCGGGACAACCCTAATATAAATGAAAAAAGACCGAATATTTTGATTAAACAAAAACGTGTTTTATTTTCTGCTATAAAACATATCCAATGAAAATGTTTTACAAAATCAAATTTATTAAAAGATGTTTACTTAAGATTTTGCATAAACATACAAAAAAAAAAGTATTATTACAAGATTATCAAAAGATTATATATAACATCCATATATACTCTACCCCAGGGGTCTCCAAACTGCGGCCCGAGGGCCGAATGTGGCCCTTTGCTTGCTTTTATACGGCCCTTGGGACACTTCTCCTCCCACTGATTCAAGACGCCATTCTGCCATCGTACACCAACAATAGAGCACTATTTCTCCCACTGACACTAATAATAGGACACTGTTCCTCCTTATGATACCAACGACGGGGCACTTTCCCTCTAACATAAAATACCAAAGTTGTGATGTTTACACCTACTGATGCCAGAAAAAAACTGGCCATGATCTGGCCCTCCTGAAGTCTGACAGTAAACCGGCCCTTTGTTTAGAAATTTTGGAGACCCCTGCTCTACCGAAAGGTAACACAAAAAGTACAGGTCCTAGAGACTAAACACGGCCCTATATGAGATTGTACAGGGTATCCATGGATGGTTACAATCAGAACACACTTGCACCCGTACACACTCGCATACCTAATTTCTTCTGCAAGTAGAATGCCTATAACGACACACGTGAACATCTAAAATGATGGTGAAAATGCACACCTAAAGTTTTAAAGGACACGTTCACCTTTTTTTTTTTTTTTTACTTTTTCTTTTACTTCTAAATTTCAGCCCCCCTATATACCAATCATGTACTTTTTTTTTTTTCCCCATAAAATCTACAGGCCCTTGCTGTACTGTCCTCCATCCAGGTTTCCAAACATATCTATTGCTTCTGTCTTGCTTCCTTACAGACTGTAGGTCATGACACATGAAGGAGTTGACCTCATTAGCAAACACCCTGCCTCATCTACCAACCCACATAGAAGGGAGTGGACAGAAACGCTCCCCATTCATATCTGTGCATTTCCTTGCATTTCAGAAATGCGCTGCACCAAAAATCACACTAGAAAAGTGAGTTTTTCTGTCCCCTCCCTTCTACGTACTTGTATAAAGATGGCCATACACTATGCAATCTGATTTCTAAATATGGACAACCTATTTAAACTTTTCAAATAAGCTATGAGTGTAGCATCAAATGAATACTGCAGGCCACTTTACTGTCACTTTAGGCTCAGTTATATTTTAACTCTCCATATGGTTCCACTTTCTATAGCTACACTTTTTTTTTTTTTTTATATTAAGTGGATTTTCTTTTATTACTGTGCTTGGCTGAAATCCTGGCATATTGAGCTAAAAATAGTGCTACTAATAACATAAATAGACATATTTCCGCTAAATGATGTCATTTCTGGGGCACTTGGAGGCAAGGCATACCTCCCTAATGATTTTTATCAGAATAGAGTATGGAATTTATTCCAATAAATTTCCATGTTTGCGCTTCTGTAAGGAGGGCAGGTGAGACATTGGTGGTCTCAAAGACCTCAATGACCTTAAATCTGCTGTGATGGAAGAAAACTGGGTAAAAAGTGATCCTGGATTTGTAGTTTGCATAGGGCAGTGCACGCGACTTTAGCTCATGTGGCATGCACAGAGCACATACGTGTGAACATTAGTGTCGCTTTAAATATAAAATGATTGTTACTGTTCCTTTTGTGTTTGTTTCTCCACAGTTTGGCAACACCTGCTACTGCAACTCTGTTCTACAAGCACTTTATTTTTGTCGCCCGTTTCGGGAGAAAGTTCTGGCATACAAGGTCCAGCCACGGAAGAAGGAAAGCTTGCTTACATGTTTGGCAGACCTTTTTAACAGCATTGCTACACAAAAGAAGAAAGTGGGGGTTATACCCCCAAAGAAATTCATCTCCAGGCTGAGGAAGGAAAATGGTATGCAGATAATGATACATGGGGGGCTGTCTCATGTTTTAACAAATACAAGCACTGGGCTGACCTTTCATTGGAGTTCAACCTTAATGGAATGGGTCTGCTGTACTAGGGGGGAGGCTTATGGGAAGTGTGGTGAAGTAGTAAACTCTGTACTACCACTTGTACCTATAATAAGGCTTACCTTGTAAGTACTGTAAATATCTCCTAATCTTGGAGTTTAAGATATTCAGAGTGCATGCAGCCGATGACATCATCGGCGATGCATACTACCACATTATGCCATTGCCTTGCAGTTTTTTTTTTTTTTTAACAACTGCTTTTAACCAGGGTTGCGGGGGGAGGTGAATGGGGCAGATAAGCCAGAGGGGTTCAGAAATAGTCAAGTTTGGAATGGAGGTGGGAGATAGAGATTTCACTTTACAAACAACCATTAGCAATCATGCTACTGTTTTTACTACTAACAAATGATACACAATCCATGTGAAAAATGCACCAATGGATTAAAGTATATGTTCACCAATGCCAGAAGTTTGCCAAGCAAAATAAGATTCGCAAGCTTTGGTGGATGCAGAGAACTATGATTTAATTTGGACTAATTAAAAAAAAACAGTAAACACAAAATCTCAAAACGAGGCTCTGTCCTTTTTTAAAGGGGTTGTAAAGGTTAATTTTTTATTTTCTAAATGGGTTCCTTTAAGCTTGTGCATTGTTGGTTCACTTACCTTTTCCTTTCGATTTCCCTTCTAAATGTTTTTTTTCTTTGTCTGAATTTCTCACTTCCTGTTTCTCCTCAGTAAGCTTGCTCCTATCATCTGAGCGGTGGAAAGTCATTTAGAACAGCTTACTGAACACCTTACTGAGGATGAACAGGAAGTGAGAAATTCAGACAAAGAAAACAAAGAAAAAAAAACATTTAGAGGGGAAATGGAAGGAAAAGGTAAGTGAACCAACAATGCACTAGCTTAAAGGAACCTATTTAGAAATGAAAAAAACAAACCTTTAACCTTTAAGTGGTTAAAGAACACGGAACAGAAATGGGAATGTCTCATATTAACTGTATGCAAACACACTACAAATTATATTGCTGTGGGGCTCACAATGTTAAACGCAATAAATAAGAGGGATTTTAAAAACCTATAAAAGAGAGGGATCACTAATAATTAAAAAGTTAAAAGCATATAACACAATATGTAATAAGGAAGTGAAGACCGCACATATGAAAAATGAACAAGTAGGAAGTAGAAAAAATGCCCAAAACTCTTCAAATATAATAATACTAATAAGATAATGCCTGAGCATGTAGGCCCTTTACAAAATAATTTAGAGATGGTGACTGGGGACAAAGAGAAGGCAAATTTATGAAATACCGTCTTCAGATCTGTGTTCATAAAAATTCAATGGGGGCACTCAAATCCTTAAAGGGTCACTAAAGGGAAAACATTTTTTTGCTGAAATGACTGTTTATTGGGTATAGAGACATAAAAGTTAACTGATTCCTTTTAAAAATGATTAAAAATTGAATATAATCTATTATATAATGTGCCTCTAGTTTCACTTTCAGTTTTAAAGGTACATACATGAAGTTCCAGGTGAGAGGTGAGTCGGGAAGACTCGCAGAACAAAAACAAACAAATCCAGGGCAGTGTTTTGTTTTTAAAATGAATCTGATTCTGGTTCTGAGGAGTTTTAGACACACAGTAATGACAGCTTAGACCACCGTGAGAAAGCTCTCAGTACGATGGTTATAAGGAAACAGGCAACCAGGAAGTGTGGAGATCACAGCAGAATTACAGCTACTTCAAAGCAAAAACAGACAATGAGGACATGAAACCAGTACTGCAGTAAGGTAAAGGAAGCTATTTAGCTAAAAAATGTTTTTCCTTTAGTGACCCTTTAATTGGGATAGTAATAATGTACAGTGGAACCTTGGTTTACGAATAACGCCGTTAACAAGCGTTTTGAAAGACGGGCAACTTTTCTTTTTTTTTTTAAATCCTGACTCTGTTTGCAAGTGTTGCCTCGCAAAACTAGCATAATTCAAGCTAATGGGGCAGTACCACATTTAGCCAGAGGTGCGGGGGCGCCAGTGACACTTGGAACGGTTCGGAGCCATTTGGAAATACTCGGAATGCAGATAAGTGAATTAAGCAGATAAGTGAATTCTGTTTGAATGGCATGAACACTAATCAAATTTTTAGCCCAGGTTCTTGCATTCCAGTATGAGTAGAAAAGTATTATTGTCAGTCAGGATAGAAGTAGTGATATTTCCTCTAGATGGAATGGATGTGTGTATGGAAAAATTACATCTTGGGTGACTATTTTAGATTGTGACTATTGATACATTTGTCGTCAGTTTGCCATGGTTTGTTTTTAGTTTTACATGAACATGGTTTCAGAGAACACTGGACAATAGTTTGCTTCCTGAACAGCTTGTGGTGTATCTTATAGATAATTTGCTGCTGATCACAAAAATAATTTGTAATATAAACATTCTGTACGATTTTATAGAAGTCTTCTGTTTATGCAATTTGCATAACCTGTTACCCATGCTACAGATATAAAAGGAATGTACAAAAATATGGAACTGTTGTTGAAGCACATCAAATACAACTGGAGTATCTGTGGAGATCTAAAAGTAGTGGTTCTGCTGCTTGGAATGCAGCTCACATATACTAAGTATTATTGTTACATATGCGAATGGAGCAGCCGCACAAGGGCTTGACAAACTTGCTTGGAGCCAGGAGAATCTAGGAGCTAAAAATGTTTGGAGCCAGGTTTTTTTGTTAACGACGCGCGGCTATACCGCCGACAAAGCGATGCTGCAGCAGCGCATTGCGGGCGGTTTTAACCATTTCTTGGCCACTAGCAGGGGTTAAAAGCGCCCCGCTAGCGGCCGAATTGTGCCACAAAAAATCCACCCATAGTGTCGGCGGTAAAAATAGCAGAGTTTTACTGCCGACGTTGTGGGCGGCTCAATGTGAAAGGGGTCTAAGGGTCCGACAGGTGAACCTGATCAGACAGCCAGTGTGAAAGGGGCAAAGCAGGAAGATGACTAATAATAAATTCATTTTAATTAAAAAAAAAATAAACCGTTTTTACTTAAAAATATAAAATAAAGGCTATTAAAAAAAAAAAAAAAAAGGCTATATGAAGCTCTTTAAACCAGCCACCCCACACTCACCATTAGGCAAAAGGCGCCAGATGACGGCTGAAAACATTTCCTTCTCTTCTCCACTTTGGGAAGGAGATTGGCGGGCAGTAAAAACAGGCAGGAAGCCCCATTAGCATTGCTGGCTTTCTTCTTGTCATACCAACGGCCACCACAAGATGGCGCCAGATCACAGAAGGAAGCATAGCCCTGCAAGCCGGGGGGGCGCACAAAGACACGGGTTACCCCAGCTGTGCCGTGCCAGGTCACTAATTCTAGTCGCAAATGCGACCTGGCGCCCGGGGTTTGTCGAACCCTGAATTAAATGCATTGTCTTTAAAAGGTCATTTCGGATTTTTTTAGGATTCCCTTTGTAATATAGTCATTCTGTGTATTCCGTTTGAAGGGGTCTATTACAATCACCAAAAGTTTTTCAGGAAGCCACCTTTTGAATAAGTTTGTTGTTCAGTGTAACCTGGGGAACTCAGATGTTTGCTGTAGGATTCTATATGTGTACCTGACTTTTACAAGTAGTTGGTGAACAAATGTATGACATCAAGCATCTATTGTAAGCAGCTTTTCATTACATAATGGAATCATTGAAGTTCTTTTGATGTCCTTATGCAGTAAAAGATGGCTGCTGAACGTGTGGCCTTTCTGCTGTTGTGGAACTACAAGTCCCATTGTGCCTTTTCCTTTGGGAGTCATGCTGACATTAGCACAAGTTTATTCATTAGTTTCCGTAATGCAATTTATTTGCTTGTTTGGGGCTTAATTGGACTTGAAGACAGATGCTTACATTTAATCTGATGTGCCCTTTGTGGTGGTGGCAGCTGTAAGGCTCCATGCACGCTAGCATTTTTTATGCTCCTAGAAGCTAAATACTATCATCCTATGTGTCCATGCACACATTAGGCCATTAATGTTTTTTTTGAGCTTCAACATCTAGGAGATGTGTTTTGTAGCGGTTTTTCTAGCAGAAAAAAAACTCTGAACGCTCCTAACAGCTTTTGTTTTTTCCCCCCTTCATATCCTGTAACAACGCTAATTAAATGCTAATGTTACTAAAACGTAACTGTAAGCCAGCACAAAAATGGTATTATCGGCATTTTTCATCCAGCAATTTTTTTTAGCTTATAACAAATGCTAGTGTGCATGGAGCCTAATAGTGGAAATCTGATGTTCTCTGCCCCCCCCCCCCCTCCCATACCCTGCGGCCATATTCTTTCAGGGCTGTGGAGGTTACTGTGTGACAGGCCCTCATCGAGAGTGATGCCTATGCCTGTTCCACCCACCTTCTCTGTTCATAGAAACTGCTCTTTATCTTCCATAAATGAAAAGTGCTTTATCAATAGAGGATGGGCAGATGAAAAAAGGTTCACCTCCTCCATTCATAGATCCCTTTTTGTACGTAGAAGCTATAGTACTGCTTCTATGAATGGAGATTGTGGACATAGTTGGCACTCTTGATGAATGCCTATCACAGGTCCAGCACTGGTATTAAAGTAAGAGATCGGCCCTAAACTAAAATCTCGCAATCTACTTGCAACCACAATCTAAGACTAACCTATCTAGCCCTGTAAAGCAAAAATTGCTATACATACCTTTTCAGAAGCAGCTCTGGTCTGGCCTCTGGCGGCAGAAGCTCTGTGCAGGAGACCACCGACAACGGCTGGGAAGTGACGTCACCCATAGAGTTACTATGGGGCTTCCATTTTCACGAGGCAGGAAAAGCAGGGGGAAAAGCAGTGACCCTTGAAGTTGGTTCATTAAATCTATTACAATTATAGCCTGGAGCACTCCACAGGGGGGCTGGAAACAACATGCAGGCAGTTGTACTAGCCGTACCATCTATTTTAAGGTAAGTACCGCTTGAACATGCTTCCCCCACAGATTCACTTTAAGTTGATTCTTCTTCTTTTTTTTCTTTTAACAAGCTGAAGTTTCTGCACTCTTTATCCACTTCAGCGCCTCTTTTCTTGACCCATTTCTTACATGACTCATTTCCCCTCCCCGTGACTTTAGTTCCAAATATCTGTTTATGCGGTAATCACTGACATTTTATGGAAATGTTTTCCACTTCCAACTGATTACCTCTAAGCACTCTAAATATCTTTTACATGTGTCCTGGGTACGCTGTTGTCGTATGGAATTTTACTTTAATGTATAAAACACGATCGGTGGTAAGCTATGTTAAAGCATTCATTTGCTGCAACAAAGAATACCTACTGTAATGGAGTACATTGTTCTATGCTGGTCATTTTATAGATCTGACCACTGGAGATCAAAAAAAAAAAAAAAAATTATATATAATTTTTTTTTTTTTTTTTTACTAATTTAGCACCATATAGGTATTTATGAACAGCAGTTATTGTGTGAAGGCAGTAGGGCTTTGCATATTTCTTCATTAGGTCTTTTGAATGTCTATGTAGTGAGTCTCTGTGGGTCTCTTTTACATCAAGCAAAGTATGTCACATTTTAAAGCCAACACCACCTTTCTGACCATGTTTCATGATGCACCTATATTTAGGGTGTAAGATTGAAACCTGGTCAACATGCACATCCCCTCACCCCCAAAACGCTTCCCCACCTTGCTTGTAGAATCACAGGGTTCTTCTACCGCCAACTCCTGTGAAATTTGAATTCAGCATGGCTGTGTGTGGCTCCTTCATTCACAGAGCAAATTTGTATACCCCAAAATTGGGGTGTATTTCCTCGGTGGGACTTTTAGATTGGGAGACTGGTTGTAAATAACGTAAAAAATGTAATTGATAAACAATTATATTGTCAAAAAATATAAAATTTTATTCAGTGTTATTGATGAACAACACATCAAGGCCAAAGTTATAAAATGTAGTAAAAGCATCCAATATGACCAAAAGAGAGGGCAAGCAAATCCGGGCATACAGGAGTCAAAAAACGTTAAACATCAAGGTAACAATAATAATAACAAAACATAACAAACAATGTATAATAGCGTCAAAAAATTGCGTGCAGAAAAAAACCCCTAAGAGAGCTGTCCTATTGCTGTAAAGACAGATATGCCAATGTTTCGAGGCTTATATAGGGTAGAGCCTCTTCATCAGGGTGAGGGTCAAGCAAGGTTGTCGCTGTATAATCTAAAATGAAGAAAAAAATATGAGTAGTAATGCAAAAGTAAAATACCAGAAAGCCAATCACAGAAGATATCAACGTTCCCTCATCATGGCCGTTCCCCGTGTGTAAGGCGCGATGCACAAATGGACATGCAGGAAAAGAAGCCACAAAACGTCCCTCTCTGTCAGTGATTATCTACCAGGCTGAGCGGTTTATGCACACAGCTGTGCGCTAAAAAAACTTTTAGATTAATTAATTAAATAATTAAATATTGGAGTGGTTAGGGAGTACTGACAGCTGAAGGCGGCTGGGAGAAGGGCATATAAAACGCGAGAAAAATAGGTCATCTGCTGAAAAATATTAGAATGGACTTTTCCCATGCATTTCCCATAGTGACACATGTCAACCGGATACTGTGGATGGGAAAGAGCAAGCATGTATATAGAGAGCCCCAAACAATATAAAAATATAAATTCATTTTTGAAGATAGTATGTCTCTAATGATTAAAAGATAGGTAATTAATATATACCTCTAATATATATTGGGGTACCAAGATAGTGAGACAGTTGGAATCAAGATGCGTAGTATGAAAAGAAGAGGGCTCTCAATGATTGCCAATTCTGTGGACTAAGTTCAATCCCTAACAATAAAGGAGAGCACAAACGTTAAAATAAATAGAAAACAGTCCAAACAGATTGAAAAGTAAAGCCTGTTATTCTAAGTACATTGGCATTATAAAAATGCAGTCCTTGTACTTGCTTACCAATATAAATGCAGAGACCTATTGAATAGGAGACTCCCCTGTCGATACAAGGATATCAGCTGGCTGGTTGCCCTATTGTAAAAAGGCTGGGTATTGAGAGGAGGAGATGGTAACAGGAAGTCTGTAGCTGGAAACAAAATAGCCCAGGACGTCACACATGAGAGAGAGAGAGGGACCGTTCGGAGAAGGCGCCGCGCGTCAGAGTCCCGCGACGCAGGAAAAGAGGAGGAGGACAGACCCAGCCCGTAAACAACGGAGGGAACGCCTCCTCCATGAAAGGGAACAAAAAGTCCCGATCTTACCTGCGCCGAGTGTCAGATAAAGACAACCAAACAATGGAAAACTCCAGAAAGTCCAACAAGTATGTACATAAAAGAGTTGCACTTTAAATATCTTACTGGGTAGAACGTGCACAGTTTAAGTGCATGTATATAGTGGGCCGATGGAGCAATTAGTCCCTGTAGGAAGGTCCAGAAATGCATTGCACATACACATAGAGACGGCCAGACCTCTCCCGTAGGGAAACAATCACCATGCATTTTACCGATGATATAAGGTACCATAGATGGTGTTAGGTCAGAACCAGAAAAAGCAGAAAAGAAAAAGGAAGAAGAGAAAAGCAGTAACACAGTGTACCCTAAGCTAGCGTTGGCTAGCGTAAGAATCAAAAATCAGCGTTGGACATCTTAAATAGTTAGCCTAACATTCTATCTGAGGGCATGAAATGCAGAGTGGAAATTACAGGTCAAGCCAAAAGATTCAATATAGAAAACTAGTATTTCAATATGGGACATAGCATACCAACAGGAAGAAACCGTAAAATAAAAGCTTTCAAAAATGAGAATTCCAATATGGAACATAAAAAATCAGATATTAATTTTGATTTTAATTTCAAGGGGGATCCCACTCTGAGCCTCCAGATGAGAATCCCTCCAAGAAAGGTCTGTATGAAATGCAGCCATTTAAACCTGGGGGGGAGGTGGCATTTAAAGTAAATATCCGTTTATTTTCAATTTGTAAAAGCAGTTTGTTCGTATCTCCACCTCGGGCTAGTATGTACTCGATCTAAAATAATAAATGATATCTTAGGAGACAGACGCCCATGGAGATTGGTTACATGTCTTCCGAGAGGAAGATCCGGGTTGCAAGCTTTCATAGAAAGAATGTGTCTGTATGCCAGTTTCCAAAAAACCTGGATTGTTTTCCCTACGTAATAGCAGGAACATTCACATAGAAGGAGATACACAACTCCAGTGGTCTTACAATTAGCATAGTGTTTAGGGCAGTATTTGTCGCCATTTGGTAAATTATGATTTTTAGATGTGTTCATGAATTGGCAATATTTGCAATCCCCACAAGTGAAAGTGCCCGGTTGTTTGCAGGAGCAACTTTTTTTAGAGGTCTTAAGTTCACTAGAGGTAAGGTGGTCTCGGAGAGAGCATGCCCTTCTAAAGGTGAAGGACGGATCTTTCGTCACATAGGGTCCAATAGTTGGATCCATTGTCAAAAGATGCCAGTATCTTTTAGTGATCTGCCTAATTGCAGCATGCTGGTTCGAGAACCTGGTAATAATGGATATTTGACTCTTTTTGTTATTTTTAGACCCAGGATTGAATAAAAGATCTCTTCGTGTTTTATTGGTGGCTCTATTGTAGGCCCTTTTTAAAACACGATGAGAATAGCCATGACTCAACAATCTATCCACCAGGAGGTCTGCCTCTTGCTTAAATTTGATATTGTCAGTACAATTTCTCTTTATTCTAAGGTATTGACTGTATGGAATAGATGAAATTAAGTTTGTTGGATGAAAGCTGCTGGCATGCAGTATCGTATTGCCTGCAGTGCGTTTACGGTACAGACTACTACTTAGAATACCTGAATGGTCTTTGTGAATGGTGATGTCAAGAAATTTGATAGAACTGTCGTTCAATGACATCGTAAATCTGAGATTAAATTAATTTTGGTTTAACTGTTCCAGAAAAAGAGCAAGGTCTTCTTTGGGTCCCTCCCATATCAAAAATATGTCATCTATATATCGATGCCATATCGATGCCATATCGAGTGCTGGGGACTGCCTGATCATGGACTCCCACTCCCCCAGGTACAGGTTTGCGTACGATGGGGCACACAAGGTCCCCATCGCAACGCCCTGTACCTGGAGGTAGTGGGAGCCGTTGAACAGGAAATGGTTATGTTGCAAAATAAATTCCAGGGCACTCAGAAGGAATTGGTTGGTATTATGTTCGAAAAGGCTGCCTTGAAATAAGATACGTCTCATACAAGCCAGACCCCTATCATGTGGAATTGAACTGTACAACGCCTCGACATCAATGGCTACCAAAGTTGATAGGGGTGAGATGCAGAGACCATCCACAATTTGTAACAGATGTAAGGTATCCCGGATATAGCTCGGTATCTGTATTACAAATTGTCATAGATGGGCATCAATGAATGTACTGAGATTCTTAGTGAGACAGCCATTCCCTGAAACTATGGGTCTCCCGCTCGGATTGTCCATACTTTTATGCAGTTTGGGTAAAGAGTAGAAAGTTGGAATCTTAGGGAATTTGGTCCTGATAAAATCCCAATCGGGTTTTTCAAGGGTATTCTGGGTATATGCCTGGTCAATCATCTGATAGAATTGTTGATTGAAATTGCTATTTTGGACATGTTGATCTTTTGGTACCAGTCTTTATTGGGCAGGATCTTTTCACACATGTCAATATAGAATGTATTGTCCATGACCACAACGTTGCCCCCTTTATCAGATGATTTTATTGTGATATTGGAGTTTTGTTTCAAGATTTTTAGGGCTTGCTTTTCTTTTTGTGACATATTGTCATATGTATGACTATTGCCTCTAAGTTTGCATATGTCTCCCGCTACTAGTTTAACAAAGGCTAAAACGTTTGAATTAGTGGCTAAAGTTGGAAATTTATCTGATTTCTTCTTAAATGTGGGAATGGGAGGAGGTTCCAGTTGATCAAACCTACCCAATAGTTTGTTTAGGTCTATTTGGTCAATGAGATCTGGTGTCTCATTTTCTTCCAATAATCCCACTAGGGCATCGAGAGCTTGTAGTTCTAAAGATTCAAACGTGGGTAATAAAGGGGGGGCCTTAGAGTAAATTTGTTTTAATATTAGTTTACGGGCAAAGAGTTGCACATCTTTGATAACATCAAACTTATTTAAATTTTGACTAGGGCAAAAACTGACAATACAGAATATTGAATATCAGATAGTTGGTAAGAAGATAGATTTACAACATTCAGATCATCATTGATAGGTGGATCATCAGACATATACCCAGAAATATTTCTTACCCCATCCTGGTTGGGATTTCACGAGGCAGCAACCTTGGAGGTTCCCTGGCCTGGGCCCATTTAATTTTTCGCATTGCTTTGACCCTCAGTGGGCAATTGTCTAGGAAAAAGGAGGAGTTTATATCCTGGTTAAGGGGAGTTCCTAGTTGATTTTTCACTGAAGTGGGAATTCCCCGTTTATTTCCACTTGTGGGATTAACACTTGGAGGCTCAACAATATGTTTTTTGTTAAGATTTTCTTGAAGCCCCTCACTTGTTCTTCTTTTAGACTTTCCAAACTTCCTCTGCCTGGTCCGTCCTGTCGAGGCGACGGAGGACCATTCACAGAGGGTTGGGCATGAAAAAATAAGTTCCATCTGCCACCACGGCAGGACTATAGTTCTTGGTGGAGCATGAGTGCAATTGCCACACTAGAAGTTCTTTGGTACTTCCTGCAGTACCATAGCTAAAGATCTGTACCTTGGTATGGACTGGAGGGGGAGACATAGCCGGCGGGAGCCAGAGCATTGCACCCCGTGATCCACTAATCATAGCTGCAATGCTTCACAGGCTCAAATGCAAAAAAAAAAAAAAAAAGTAATAAGTGAACTTTTTTTTTCAAAATGTCATTGTTTTGAAATGTTTCAGTAATTTGTGACTACTGCATTGATGCAAAATAGAAAACCACTTTTTCAATTAAAGCAGTTGTATAGCCCTTTTAGCACATTTTTACCTACAGGTAAGCCTATAATAAGGCTTGCCTGTAGGTAAAATGAATATCTCCTAAACCTGTATGGTTTAGGAGATATTCACCTTGCATGTAGCCGCTGACCTTAGCGTTGCATGCACAGTCAAGGTCCAGCATATCGCGCCGGAATGCAGGGCTCCCACACGCATGCTTGGGAGTGACATTATTGTGGCTCCGGCCGCTCACAGCGCCGGAGCCGCGAACCTGGAAGAATCATAAGGCAATATGTCAGCTACCTCGGCAGTGACCGGGAGACTGTGCAGGGGCTTCGTTCTAAGGTAAGTATTTTATAATGATCTAGTGCATACTAGCTCATTATGCCTTTGCCTTTTTATAGTTGTTTTTTTTTTTTTTTTTTTTTCTGGGTATACAACCGCTTTAAGAGAAAAATGTCACATTAGTATCATTATTATTACTATTCATTTTATTTTATTTTTTCTATCACTAATCGAGAGGTCCTTTGAAGGTCTTGGGAGGAGGGGAATTGGTTCATCAAGTAATTTGAAAGCTTTTTAAATACATTTTATACAATCATCTAAAATCTAAAAAATGTATCTTCTTCCCTAGAGGGCTAAACTTGTTATTACAAGTAAATGACATAATGTTGGCTGTTGGTTCATCTATTCAGTATAATTCATGTACAGCGCTGCACTCTAGTGGTGAAATGTGTTTTGTACAAATTGTAACACTGGTGATGGCTGACTATAAAACTCTGGATAGGTCGCCTTTATTAAACTGTAAAACATCCATTAAGGCAGACAAAATCTAGAGCGGGTTTGTACTGTGCTAAAAAAAATTGTTTATGAATGGAACATTCAGTAACCCAGAGTACTGGATAGGAAAGGATTGCAAATGGAAAATAGTCTGTCTTTATTGTTAGCATTACTTGGCAAGTTAAAGGTTTTATTTAGGCAATACAACCTCCATATATCTGAGGCATGGAACAGGTTTACTAAACAGATTATTTGCTTTGCTAATTAATATTAGTTATTGTAGAGGATTTCAAAGGGGTGATCAGTTTATGATTCACATGAGATGGCAAGCTTAGATCCTGACATGGTTGAATTATTTACATTTGTAATAAAGTTCTAAAGCTGTGATATTGTTGTGGCAATCCTGCTGATAACTCTAATTAATAAAAGAATGTAACCTGGTGTAAACAATCACTTGTTTTTTTTGTTTTTTTATTATTTGTTTGTACAGAACTGTTTGACAACTACATGCAACAGGATGCTCATGAATTTCTAAACTACCTTCTTAACACTATTGCTGACCTGCTGCAAGAGGAGAAGAAACAGGAGACCCAGAATGGCAAGCTGCAGAATGGGAGCCTGGAGCTCCAGGAACCTGATAAGCCTGACCTCACCTGGGTTCACGAGATCTTCCAGGGAACTCTAACCAATGAAACCAGATGTCTTAACTGTGAAACTGTAAGTTACTGACAGAACGGCCCATGCAGTGGGCTTTAGTTAAAATTACCCTTTAAAAATGGAACGCTAAAAATTTCAAGATACAGTGACATTTTTTACTGACTCCTTTACTGTAAATGTGTGAAAAGCATTATTTTTTCCATACAGGTTTGGGAAGCAGAATAAAAAAATTATATTTAGCCATATTTGTAATAATGAAGTAAAATATTTTCAATAGGTAGTTTGATTATACTGTCTGCACCATTTAAAGTGGTTCTAAAGGCATACGTTGTTTTTTTTATGGTCTGCAAGCTGCTCCCAGCCCCCTTATACTTGCCTAAACCCGATCCAGTGATGTGTATGAGACTGAGAACAGCGGCTCTCTCAGGTCTCTCCCTCCTCATTGGCTCAGACACAGAAGCGGGAGCCATTGTCAATCTCAGCCAGTGAGGAGGGGGCAGAACTGAGTCATGCTCTGTGCATCTTATGGGTACACACGGCCGGCTTAGGAGTGAGCAATTGGCTTGCTATGGGGGTACTCAACAAGGGGGATGGGGGCGGGGGGGCCCAAGAAGATGAGCATTGGGGCTGCTCTGTGCAAAACCATTGCACAAATCAGGTAAATATATAACATGTTTGTTATTTTTTATTTATTTTTTAACTAAAAACTGAACCTTTACACTCTTTCTCCCGCAGTTGATCTAGAGCGAACATGGTCAACAATGTGTCATGGTTATGCAGTAATTTTTGTCTGTCAGCTTACCTTCTCCATATGTCCTGCTTTAGAGGCCAGCCACTCTCGCCTGACCCTATCAGGCAACACTATATTAACCTGTGCACTGCAAGCCAGCCAGGCTGATCAACATTGTTTGTTTTAGCTATTGTGTGTTTGGGTTCCTGCTTGCCGTGTGCTACGTCTGTCGCTGGTTTACCGATCTTGGCTTGTTCTTTACTATCCTTGTCTGCTTGTGGCCCCAACCTTTGGCTTATCCCCTCACTATCTCTTGTATCCTGAGCTTCTGCTCCCCCCCCCTATCTCTATAGCCTACTGTGAGCACGAGCTGGGGGACTCTGGGGGGGCTGCGACCTGGATCCAGTTGCAGCCCAGTCCATCCTCACCACTAGAGGCTCTGGTGAACACCTGCTGGATCTTAGACTCCGCGCCCTGGGGAATTTTAGGCTCTAGCTCCCTGTTAGTGCTCCAGTGGACCTGCTTTCTTTAACCACCCCGAGTTCCATCCACAGCAGTCAGCCATAGGGTTCACTACCATAGCGGTGCACTCCTGACCCCAACAGTGTGCATCTGTCACCTGGCCTCAGGTGACCTGACAGTGTTCTTCCTCTCCACCACCTCTGTCCAACTGTATTTCTCTGTAGAGGACAAATAGCTAATTTGATGTGATTGACCGCATTATTCTGCAGCAGCAGTTGTTTTCCTGATACCTGCACCATCCATACTCATGCAGGGGGAGGGTATCAAATACAATGACGCTGCCTAAGGCAACTAAACGGCAGAAGGCTGCAGGTGCTCTACCTTCTGGGACCCTGTTTCCTTCCTGTCAAAAATGTGAAAACTTCAATGCCCCGACAGCCAGTTTCTCGATCTGCGGTCACTTTAAATACAGAAGACTTTTAGTAACAGACTTTTAGTGAGGAAACCCACAAATCTGACTTTATACAGGGGAGAAGCTGACAGGCAGTAATTGTAACCAGATAGATGTGAATTACTGGTGAATTGTTCAGCATTTATTTTTACAAACAAAGATCATAAGCCTGCTGTGTGTTTTTATTGCTAGTCAATAGTTAACCACTTGACATCCCGGCAATTGCCAAAAGATGGCCACAAGGTGGCTCTCAATTGCCGGGAGGACGTCTATAGATGTCCTCTGCTCCTCCGGCCACTGGGGGGCGCACGCTTGCCTCATCACTGAAGTGCCGATGCGCGTGCCTGGCGGCCGCTATGTCCCCCAGGTACCCGTGATCAGCGGATACAGAGACAAGGACATGGATCTGTGTGTGTAAACACACAGATCCACGTCCTGTCAGGTAGAGGAGACCGATGCTGTGTCCCTTGTACATGGGGACACAGATCGGTCACCTCCCCCAGTCAGTCCCCTTCCCCCACAGTAAGAAACACTATGCAGGGCACACATTTAACCCCTTCCTCGCCCCCTAGTGTTAACCCCTTTCCCTGCCAGTCACATTTATACAGTAACCAGTGCATATTTATAGCACTGATCGCTGTGTAAATGTGAATGGTCCCAAAAATGTGTCAAAAGTGTCCGATGTGTCCGCCATAATGTCGCAGTCCCAATAAAAATCGCAGATCGCCGCCATTACTAGTAAAAAAAAAAAAATAATAAACAAAAAATCCTAATTTTGTCCCCTATTTTGTAGGCGCTATAACTTTTGCACAAACCAGTTGCTTATTGCGATAATTATTTTTTTTTACAAAAATACGTAGAAGAATACGTATCGGCCTAAACTGAGAAAAAAAATAGTTTTTTTTAAAAAAAAATGGGATATTTATTATAGCAAAAAGTAAAAAATATTGTGTTTTTTTTTTTTTTTTTTCAAAATTGTTCTTTTTTTTGTTTATAGCGCAAAAAATAAAAACCGCAGAGGTGATCAAATACCACTAAAAGAAAGCTCTATTTGTGGGGGAAAAAGACGTCAATTTTGTTTGGGAGCCACGTCGCACGACCGTGCAAATGTCAGTTTTAAAGCGAAGCAGTGCCGGAAGCTGAAATTTCGCCTGGGCAGGAAGGGGGTATATGTGCCCAGTAAGCAAGTGGTTAATAGTCAAAAAATGTAAACGCCTGTAAACAGGCGTGGCTAAACATGAGTTAATGCGTTTACATGCATTTACAAGCTGTTACAGGCGTTTGGCGTTTCAAATGACACTTTTTTTTTTTTGCTTTCCAAAAATGCTTCTAAACTCAACCCTGTGTACATGTACTGATAATATAACCTAGACCAGCAGTGTACATGAAGCCCACGTTTTGATATCTGCAGCTTAGTGATACCAAAGTCTATTTTATTAATTTTTTACATTTAAAAATAACGAACATGTTCTACTTGCCTGCTCTGTGCAGTGGTTTTGCACAGAGCAGCCCAGATCTTCCATTTTCGGTCCCTCCCGGGCACTCCTGGCTCCTCCCTCCTGCCCTCGCTGCAATAGGCTTGCTATGGGGGCAACTGAGCCGCTGCTTTGTGTGTCCATTCGGACACAGAGCCGTGGTTCGGCCCTGCCCCCTCACTCTCCTTATTACCTCACTAACTTTGACAGCAGCGGGAGCCCATGGGGCCGCTGTGTCAGCCAATGAGAACTCTCGTGCAACATTGCTGGATCAAGATGGGCTCAGGTAAGTATGAGGGGGGGGGGGGTGGCTGCAAGTGACTTACTATGGAAGGGGGAGGGGGGACAGCCAAGAAGAGGAGGATTGGGCTTGCTCTGTGCAGCATAGAGAAAGGTGTTGGCAGCATGATAAGCATAGTGGACCTCTGCCTCATTGCACAGTGTGGTCAGTATAACTTCGGAAGTTTGTTAGAAGTATGAGATGACCTTTATCTGGGTGGTGCTGCACTTTCATTGTCCAGTCAGGAAACTGCTTGCAGACCTTCAGATTAAATCCATCCAATGTGATGAGCCTAATTTTAAGTGTTCAGCGATGAGAGATCTTAATTCTGTCTGAGCAGTCTGATTTTATCAGCCTGCTGTATAGTACTGAGCAATCTGTCCAGTTCACAAATTAATTTAAGTATCATTGGATTGTTTGGTCAGGGCAATGGGCAGGTTTCTCCTTGACAGTTAAGAAATGTGTCCTAATGTATAGAGTCCTATGACTCATGTACTATGCAAGCCTTTGGTTTTAAAATAAAATAAAATGTTGTACATACTATATGCGTACAATATAGGCTACAAAAGCCCTTCATATATAGCAATATCCTTAGGCCATTGTTGAAGCAATAAGAGGAAAGCAATCCAGTTCTGAAGGACGTATTTTCCTGTCCTTGCTATGTAAATACTGTGATTTGTGTGTAACCCTGTTATTTTTATTTTATTTTTATGTCCTTCTCAAGGTTAGTAGCAAAGATGAAGATTTCTTAGATCTCTCTGTGGATGTGGAACAAAATACTTCCATTACACATTGCTTAAGGTGAGTCACAAGTCACAAGCCGTGATGCATGTGAACTTTACATTGTCGGCTCTCTGTGGGATGAGAATCCCTGTCTCCTGAAGTAGTACACCTTCCTGGGCAGAATGGTATGGGGGGATTTGACTTTCTTTACATTGTACAAAGACATCAATAAATGACTGGTCTGACACGGCAGGGATTTTGTAAAAGAATGCTTAACCAAAACTGTAACTATAAAGTAAAAATCTCCATACCTGTAACAGTTTTTTCAGATCAATAAAAAATATATTTTTTGAAGAAGAATGTTAATCCTTTCGCTGCCAGGCCCTGTGCTCAATTTTGTACACTCGTGTAGCCAGCCCATTTTTGCAATTTTTCCTTTTGCTTTTTTATTTTTCACTTATAGCTTTAATGCCGCGTACACACGACCATTTTTCGGGTTCTAAAAAATTACGTTTTTAAGGGTCTAGAAAAAACGTTTTTTTTTTAACCCGATCATTAAAACGGCCTTGCCTACACACAATCGTGAAAAAAAAAAATGCTCTAGCAAAGCGCTGTGACGTACAACACGTACGACGGCACTATAAAGGGGAAGTTCCATTCAGATGGCGCCTCCCTTTTTCGCGGATTTTTTGTTACTAAAAGACGATTCGCGCTTTTCAGTCTGTTACTGCGTGATGAATGTTACTCCATTACGAACGCTAGTTTTACCAGAACGAGTGCTCCCGTCTCATAACTTGCTTCGGAGCATGAGCGTATTTTTCACGTCGTTAAAGCACACACACGACCATTTTTTACAACCTTAAAAACGACAACGTTAAAAACGTTGTAAAAAAATAGAGCACGTTCGAAATTTTTTATGCCCATTTTTTAGATCGTGAAAAATGCTCTGGAGCCCACACACGATCGTTTTTAATGACATAAAAAAAAACGTCATTTTTTAGAACCTGAAAAACGATCGTGTGTACATCAGAGTTTGTAAAAGACCCCCCAAACCATATATTTTCTGAAAGCACATGATCAGTAGAATAAAAAGAAGGTGCTTCTGACCCTGTGGTATTTGCGCAAATGTTTTATCAAGCTAATATATTTGCAAAAAATACACTAAAACTATTATTGGCAGATAAAAACAACAGTTTGTTTTACAAAATTCCCACTAAATATAACATTTTAAATTGCATCTTTTTTACAAAATGGTGAAAATTGAACAGACGCAAAAGTGTAAATATCCAAATTTCTGGTTCTGGAATTATTGCTCACCGTTCTTGTGATCATTTTGACCCCACGGGGTGAGATCTTGCGTTGAGCCCCAGATTGAGGGAGATTATCAGTGGTCTTGTATGTCTTCCATTTTCTAATTATTGCTCCCACAGTTGATTTCTTCACACCAAGCTGCTTGCCTATTGCAGATTCAGTCTTCCCAGCCTGGTGTAAGTCTGCAATTTTGTTTCTGGTGTCCTTCGACAGCTCCTTGGTCTTCACCATAGTGGAGTTTGGAGTGTGACTGTTTGAGGTTGTGGACAGGTGTCTTTTATACTGATAACAAGTTCAAACAGGTGCCATTAATACAGGTAATGAGTGGAGGACAGGGGAGCCTCTTTAAGAAGAAGAAACGGGTCTGTGAGAGCCAGAAATCTTGCTTGTTTGTAGGTGACCAAATACTTATTTTCCACCATAATTTGCAAATAAATTCTTTCCAAATCAGACAATGTGATTGTCTGTATTTGTTTCCACATTTTGTCTCTCATAGTTGAGGTATACCTATGATTACAATTAAAGGCCTCTCATCTTTTTAAGTGGGAGAACTTGCACAATTGGTGGCCTACTAAATACTTTTTTGCCCCACTGTGTGTGTGTGTGTGTGTGTGTGTGTGTGTGTGTGTATGTATAAAATAAATATGAAGTTTAATAATTAATTTCTATCAATTAACGAATGGTAAATTTTGGATTTAAAAAGGCATCAATTCTTCTACGTACACTTGCACACAGTTTTTGAAGGAACTCTGCAGGTAGGTTTTCCAAACATCTTGGATAATTAACCACAGATCTTCTATGGATGTAGGCTGCCTCAAAATCCTTCCGTCTCTTCATGTGATCTCAGACAGACTTGATGATTTTGATATCGGAGCTTTGTTGTGGCCAAACCATAATTTCCAGGGCTCCTTGCTCTTCTTTGCGCTCAAGATGGTTCTTGAAGACATTGGCTATATGTTTGTGGTTGTTGTCCTGCTGCGGAATAAATTTGGGTCCAATCACACGCCTCCCTGATTCTATGGCATGATGGATAAGTATCCACCTATATTACTCAGCATTGAGGACACCTTTGATCTGACCAAAGCTCCAACTTCATTTGCAGAAATGCAGCCTCATATGTGCAAGGAACCTTCACCATGCTTCAGTGTTCCCTCCAGACGCTCCATATTGTACCTCTCTCCGGCCCTTGATCGAAACAACCTGCCTCCTGCTACAGCCAATTCCAGTGGCCCAAGGAAAAGATATACTTGCCTGACCCTTCGATCCTACAAAAAAACGCACTCCCCCACGTCAAGCACTGGACTGTTTCTAATATTAAGAGATTTGTTGTAAGGCTTGATAGACAAAAATGTCCTCATATTTGTTTATTTAGTGTGTGTAGTAATCATGGAATCTGTGGCTGCCTTTTTGAGCGTGCATTACAGTTTTTGACCTTACTTTGTGTTTCTGCAGGGGGTTCAGTAACACAGAAACACTATGCAGCGAATACAAGTATTACTGTGAGCAGTGTCGAAGCAAACAGGAAGGACAGAAAAGGTAAGTTTGGGACGATAAATTGTGCTTGCAATAAATGTCAAATATGGCTGATGTACACTATAAGTAGGCACAATTTTGTTATGATTCTCAGTGTTCTGTTTAAGATGCACTTTATCTGCTCACTAAGTGCTACATGTGCAGTACCCACAAAAGTTCACAAAATAATAAAAAAAAGTGTTGGCACCAAAAAAAGGAAAAGTGCAAATATAAAACAGTTAATTTTATTAAAAATTGCACAAAACCATATTTAGATTAAGGCTGATATAAAATATTTTTTTTGACACTGTTATTTGTTGCACCACCAATCAAACACGTTGCACCAATACGCAACCAATTTGACCAATTTGTTACATGCGAGTCTGGCGCATTTTAGTTTCTAAGGAGGGTGAGATGGGTGGTCACTATTGTCAATTACATATATATAGGTGGTCAGCCCAAAGCGAATGCTGCTGTATCCGTAGATTACCAGAGAACCACAGAGTAAATAGACAAAGGGTACACAAGGAGTGCCAGGAGTCGTCGTCCCCCCCCCCCAACTCCCCCCTTGCAAGAATACCTGGTGCAGCAATTTATGTTCATGCCCAAGAATGGACACTGAAATGAAACCCCCAAAAAACAATGCATAGACTCAGTGTATTATAGGATAGAATCCCCAAAGCTTCCCCAGAGCAGCAAAAAGCCATTGGGACCCACCAAAATACCCAGGAGCAACACCTTAGGATCCAAGCCAAGGGCTTAATTAAATATGATTTAATATTTGTAATTTTTCTTCATTACCGCCACTTTCTTAAAAGGATAGGTTCACACTAAATGGAGAAAAGTACCCTCAGTCGAGTGATATCGTCCACACAAGGGCCTAACTGTCGAGCATATAGAAGCCAGGGATTGGGGGTATAGTACACCCTATGAAGAAACTTATATTGTATAAATCTATCTTTTGCGAAAACCATATGTGTAATATAGGAGCGTACACAGTCGCCGCAGTTACTGCAGGTCTGTGAGGTCGTCTTTCCACCACTGAAAGACTCTAGTTAGCTTATAGATGCGTGCAGTGGTAAGTTGTAGATGGAGGACAATGGTTTCCCCATCATTCTTGAGGGCAGCAACCATTTTAAAGTATCAGATTCAAGGATAATGGGGAAAGGAAACTGCATGTCGCAGTTGTAGCTATCTGAAGGGCATCCATTTTGGAAGATGATATCTGACCTTAAAGGGGTTGTAAAGGTTCTGTTTTTTTTATTAAAATAAAAAACGTGTCATACTTACCTGCTCTGTGCAAGAGTTTTGCACAGAGCAGCCCCTATCCTCCTCTTATGGGGTTCCCCGCCGACTCTCCTGGCCCCTCTTCATCAGAGAGCTACATTCCATGGGGGGCACCGGTGTGAGCACGCTCCCGAGTCCCACTGTTGCATCCATTGACACAGAAAGCGGGGCCCATCGCTGTATCGGGCTTAGGTAAGTAAGAGGGGGGGGTCTAGGGGGCAGTTGCAGCAAAGAATGTTTTTCAACTTTAATGCATAGAAAGGTGAAAACCCGTCAGACGTTATAATCACTTTAAGATCAGCAAAACTTATTAGTTTCCTCTCTGACATAATGTTCGAAGGCTATGGTGCCTCGTGCGGCCCAGAGTCAGGGATCTGGGATACTGTACAGGGTTGCCCCATAGGGGTGTGTGAGGAGAAAACGAATGGAGAAACGGTATTTAGCTCTGACATTGTTCCAGACTGTGAAGTTTTTTTCTCATTAGGTAACCAGAGGGTGAGATCAGGGCTCATGAAAAACCATATTACTGAGAGCAGTATAGAAATCCAAAAGAGCTGCTCCCAACTTGATAGCTGTTTATTAATATTGGAATGAGCCAGTCACTCACTAATGATATCCATCTTTTGGCAGGATGAGAGTAAAGAAGTTGCCTATGATATTAGCTCTGCACTTGAAAAGGTTTAAATACATGGACCAACTGCACCGATATACCAAACTTTCCTATCGCGTGGTGTTTCCATTGGAGCTTCGGCTTTTCAACACTTCCGGGGATGCTACCAATCCAGAACGAATGTATGACCTTGTAGCTGTGGTAGTCCACTGTGGCAGGTATGAAGTCACAAGTTTTAAAATGAGCTACCCTATATACAGTGAAAAATAAGCGGAACTGTATAAAATTAAAAATGTCCCCACATCCCCTGTTAATAAGCACCCTCACCTATGACAAAGCAATCGGATCTTATATACCGTATTTGTCGGTTTATAAGGCGACCGGGCATATAAGACGACCCCCTAATTTCACATTTTTTTTTTTTTTTTGCCTGTACTCACCGTATAAGATGACCCCCCCCCCCCCCTTCCGAGGCTTCATATTTCTTCCTTCTGGAGCCATAGTCTTCTTCATTCTTGCTGGAGCCGGAGCCAATGACGGCGAGCAATGTATTCTATTATGAATACAAAGCCTGCTTGGATTGGCAGAGGCTGTAACATCATCAGCCCACACCTCTTTTGACTCTCAAAGCCAATCCGAGCAGGCTACTGTATGTAGCCTGCTCGGATTGGCAGAGGTTGTTACTCCAATCCGGGCAGGCTCTGTATTAATTTGAATACATCGCTCACCAGGATTGGCTAAGCGGTATATACTGTATGTAGCTGAAGCTACATACAATATTACCGCACGTCCAGCAGGCATCCGAGCAGCTGACCCGGCGTATAAGGCGACCCCTGCTTTTTGGCCAGTTTATTTAAGTGTAAAAGGTAGTCTTATACGCCAGCAAATACAGTATTTTTTTAATTCTGTCGCTTTTTTGCCAAAATGTTGGGTTATTCGGCAAATAAAGAAAACCTATACTAAGAACATTATGTTGGCTGCCATTGCTGCCTTTTATCTCTTTCTGAAAATGTTAATTGCTGGCTGTCTGGCTCTTCAATCCTTTGAGTCGCTAACTTGGAAGAACCATGCAGGTAGTGAAAAAATAATAATTAAGAACTCCTGACTGCAAACCTAATCAGGGACCGTGGCTTGGAAAGTATTGAAGCCCATTGATCAACATAGCATTTTAGGCAATGGGCAGTCTACTTGTCCCAGTACTGGTTTCCTTTCTTAGCTTTTCAGTACAGGACACAGATTCTTTAGTTCTTACTAGGGATGAGCTTTGTATGTTCGATCGTTCGTCGAATTAAGAACGTTTTGGGCCGTTCGCGCCAAATTTGAGTTACGTTTCACAACCCATAATTCACTGCGGCATCGCAGTGCATTGCTGGCTGATGATTGGCCAAGCCTGCACTATGACCCGCATGCTTGGCTAATCACAGCTTGCAAAAAAACGGAGAGCCATAATTGGCCAAAGCCAGGGTGGCTTTGGCCAATTATGGCTCAGGGGGTTTAGTACACGCCACACACTATAAAAGGCCGCCTGCAGGTTGGCCTTGTGTAGTGTGTTGCGGTGGTTGAGAGAGACAGAGTGTCATTTTTTGCAGGTAGATAGAGCAGGCAGGCTAGTCAGTTAAAGTTACAGTGTGTAGAGGATATATATGCATCCCAGGTGTTGTGTGTGTGTGTGTGTGTGTGTGTGTATATATGTGTGTGTATATATATATATATATATATATATATATATATATATATACACACACTGTGTATAGTTTAGCTAGATCAGCTCTTCCTAATTTACTGTACTGCCTTTGTCCTCTGTAGTTTGCACCTAAAGCTACGTAGTGTGTACTGCCCGTGTCCTCTGCAGTGTGCACCTAAAGCTACGTGGTGTGTGTACTGTCTGTGTCTGTGCTATTTTTCTCAATGATTTTCATCCATATTGCAGGGACCAGACATTACATTAAAGCCGCAAGCAGTTTTAAATTACTTTTTTCTTATAGTGATCTCATTTTGTGCAGGGACAGTTCTAAACACGTGCCACTTCACAGGCATACTATAGACACCCAGCAGGTACAATATTTAACCACTTCCCGCCTGGTCAATAACAGATTGACGTCCGGGAATTGGTTCTGAAATCCTGACTGTACGTCTATTGACGTCCTGCAGGATTTCATGCCGCACGCGCCCGTGGGGGCGCGCAGCGAGGCGATCGGTGATGTGGGGTGTCAGTCTGACACCCTGCATCTCCGATCTCGGTAAAGAGCCTCCGGCGGAGGCTCTTTACCACGTGATCAGCCGTGTCCAATAACGGCTGATCACGATATAAACAGGAAGAGCCGTTGATGGCTCTTCCTCACTCGCGTCTGACAGACGCGAGAAGAGGAGAGACGATCGGCGGCTCTCCTGACGGGATCGCCACACTGGACCACCAGGGAAGCCCACACTGGACCACCAGGGAAGGAAAAAAATAAAAAAAGGGGGCAAAAAAAAGGCAGTAAAAAAAAGAAAAAAAGGCAGTAAAAAAAAAAAAAGATGCCAATCAGTGCCCACAAATGGGCACTGACTGGCAACATGGATACATCAGTGCCACCCCAGTGTCCATCAGTGCCACCCCACAGTGCCCATCTGTGCCACCCATGAGTACCCATCAGTGCCGCATACCAGCGCCGCCAATCGGTGCCCATCAGTACTACCTCATCGATGTCCATCAGTGCCATCTCATCGGCCGCCAATTTTCGCCAATTTTGTTTGGGTGCAGTGTAGCATGACCGCGCAATTGCCATTCAAAGTGCGACAGTGCTGAAAGCTGAAAATTGGCTTGGGCGGGAAGGTGCGTAAGTGCCTGGAATGGAAGTGGGTAAAGGAATTTTTCATATTTTTTTTAATTTTATTTAAGCATCATTAAAATCACTGCTCCTGAAAAAACGATCGTTTTTTAAAACTTTTTTCCATTGATACATGTTCCCTGGGGCAAGACCCGGGTTCTCAAAGATGTTTTATGACAATAACTTGCATGTTAGGCTTTAAAATGAGCACTTTTGAATTCGAACATTCGAGTCCCATAGACGTCAATGGGGTTCTAAATGTTCTGGTGCAAACCGAACGGGGGGGTTTTTGGCTCATCCCTAGTTGTTACCATGAGTTATTTGCAGCTACTGCTTCTGCTGCCAGTTGTGTATAAAGTGCTACAGACTTCTCCTAGAATTCTGTTGAGCCCTTCTTTTCCTATTATTACGCAAGCCTATTGGTGTTTGCGGTGTTACTCACCCCTAAGTTGGACAGCTTTTGGGCATCTCATGCTAAAGGCTAATGCTTCTCTGACCGGTACTGTACATCTAAGAAAATAAGATTTTTGATTTACAGTAAAATCTGTTTCTTTGAGCACAGTGCAGGAGGAATGTCCTTCCTCTCTGTTCTTAGCAAGTCCCTGTTGCTTGCTATAAAAAGGAGGTTAGCTGGGAATGGTAGAGGTTCTATATAAGATATTCCAGCAGCTTTTTAGCCAGTGCCTAATTACCCCAAGATGGCTACATATAACTAATTGTAAAGACTAAAGATCTTGTGTCCCATACTGTACTTCAAGAAGTGGATATTAATTCAGGGGTCAAAAATAAAAAAATTTGCTTTTCGACAATGGTAAGGCATGGAACTTATAATCAATGTTAATATGTGTATTGTCCTGGTTCCCAACTTATTTTTATTTTTTTATCATTTTCTTTTTAAACTAACAATAGTGGGCCAAACCGCGGACACTACATCACCATTGTAAAGAGTCATGGGTTCTGGCTGCTGTTTGATGACGACATTGTAGAGGTTGGTTTTGTTTTCCCATCTTTTAAAAAAAGCTTGTCTGTGGCATATTTTGTTTGTTCACTCTTTAATGTGTTCAGGTGATCACAATCTTTGAGTTTTGGTATCTATAGGATCTTGAAGACACAGGTGTCAAATAAGCAAATGCTTACTACTGAGGACTGCACATCTAAATGGGGCATTGACTCCATACACAAGATTTTAACTGCAGTGTCTGTTGATAATGAGGCAGTCCTGGTTCTTTTCCATGTTGAATCACCCATATTTATGAGACCTTAATTTTTGGCACTTCTTGTTTTAATGTCCCTTTAAGGGACATGCTTGTTCTGCATTTGTTTTTGCAAGCATTTTAATTTTTCTCTTTTGTCAACACAGAAAATTGATGCTCAAGCCATTGAAGAGTTCTATGGTTTAACATCAGACATTTCCAAAAATTCAGAGTCTGGATATATCCTGTTCTACCAATCTAGAGACTGATCACCATGATGGGAACCAAGAAAATCATAGTCGTTAAGAACAAGGGTATGCCATTGGACAGCGGAAGAGGGATCAAAGTCCAACAGGGACATAAAGAACAGTGTAACTGCCACCTCAGAAACCTGCTTTCCAGTAATTAGAAGAACGTTTTTCCTTCTAACTCTTTTGAACCTTCGGATAGCCATACAAGTCAGATCTTCAGTATGTCTTCTAATTAAGTGCAGGCTTTTCCCATCACTCCAAAGCGTCAGAACCTTCCAAATGTAAACTGAGAAAGGACTTGGTTGGCACTATCATGTAAAGAAGTTCTTGGAAATGGCAAGCTCAATCATTGCTAATAGCGACTTACTTAGACCCATGCAATGATGATGGCACTTTTTAAAACCAGACGGCTGCAGTTTGGTGCTCAGTACATTCACAACCAGAGGTTTAACGTTTTAGAAAATGCGATATATTCCAAACAAACCTGTTGTTTCATATCACTTTAAACGCATCTGTTTCCGCTCTATCCTCTGTGATTCCATCCTTCCATATGTTTGCTGTAACACTCCTTATAGTGAGTGTTGAGAGGCTGCTGTTCTGCACACTAAATAACGGGATCACTAATTAATTATTTTCCTTATTTTTGTTATTTAATTTTTTTTCAATATATATTTGTAATTTAGCACCTTTTGTGACTTAAGTCATCCTCTTAAGAAATATAATTGGACGTAAACGTCAAGGCTGCAAAGATTTTTACAATTTCTTTGAACACAAGTGAATTTATCAGGGGCAGGAAATTGTCTGAACATAATTGACTTCATGATTTTATTAAGTTGTGTCGATATATACTTGTCTTTAAAAATCTCAATTGATGGGTAAGGAGAGATGTTCAAGATGTTTACAGGTTTTGCTGCCTTGGTCTATTAATTTTTAGGGAAGAACCCCGACAACAGGGTTACGTCATCAAACCTATAAATAAAGCAATCAACTTGTCTATCATGATGTAGTGTTTTAAATGTGAACATGTCAAATTTATCATCTTACACCTCATTTACAAAACATGAAATGGTGTGTAGACAATACTTACACTGGTTACAGTTTGTAGATACCTGACTATCACACCTCTATGACATCCAATTCCAAGTATAACGAAAGACAAAACGTTGTTTTTTTGGATGGAGTCAGACAATGCTTGTCAGTTTTTATTGCTGTCTGTGCCCTGTCCTGTTTGCCCTTCACTATCTGTCCCATAGCCAATCTCCACAATGGGACAAAGACCGCAAAAAACTATAAAACATCTGATGGATTCTAACCTTCCCTTGCCTATAGTTCTACTTTAATATTAATATTATTTAGCCATCTACTTTTTTTTTTTTGTAGATACAACAGCCTCCATGCTTCTAGGAAGGCTTTCCACCAGCTTTTGAAAGTGTGTGCCTGAGAATTTGTGCTCAGTCATGCAAAGTAATACAGTATTTGGGTCAGGTACTGATGTTGACTGAGAAGACCTGGCTTTTTATAGGTGTTCAGAATTATGCCAAAGGTGTTAAGTAATGTTATGGTTGAGGCTGTGTACACACCATAACATTACTTAACACTTGTTAAACTGTGTCTTTGTGGCTTGTATTGTGCAAAGGGACCCAGTCATGTTGGAGCAGAAAAGTGACTCAAACTGTTAGTATGAAGTTGGAAGCACACAGTTGTCTAAAATGTATTTTGTATGCTCTAACATTAACAGTACTCTTCACTAGAAACCCAGGAACACAAACATTTGAAGGGGTGTCCACATAATTTTGGTCGTGTATTTTTATTTTTTTGTAACAGAAAGAGGTACACACATAACTAAATGTGTAGACAAACAATACTGTGTGTGTGTAAATTGCCTTACCTGGTCTTAGGTTTTGTCATTCTTTTCAGCCAATTTCCAGACACCTATGCCAAATGTGTAATACAGATTTTTAGTAATGGACGAGTAGCTAAATTATGACCTCACCTCTGTTTCTCTTTTCATTCAGCAAGCTCTATTTAATGATTCACAGCCCTGGCCAATGCACAAAAAAAAAAAAAAAGATTTTTCTTTACAGTGCTATCCCTTTCTCTAAGAACACAGTACAAACATTGGTTGAAACACCATTTATTTTTAAGCATTTTTATATTTTTTTAATAGATACCAGACTAGGTTAAATGAAGGAATTTTTCATCTGCCTGCACTTAAAGAATAATTCCTGACATGGCTATATTATGCATATATACACTTGCCCACCTTGGACCAGTGTAACTTTGTATAAACTATACCAGGCCAGTTTGAACAAAGGAGCGACCTAGGGGCGAGTCATGGACTTTGAGGGCACTATAGACTGGTAAAGATAATAGTCACAAAGGTTTTTTTTTTTTTTTTACTAAAAATTATTTATATTACAAAAAATATATAGCAAAACAACTATAAAATCTCCATAGATTAGAATTCACACAATGACAAAATTTCACAGCGTTGCAATGGTCGTTATGAACCACCAGGAATTTGATAATTGCACAAGATCACATGCAAAATAACATAATAGATAAAAAAATTGAAATATTTAAAAGCAAAGACTTCCAACCACTTTAAAGTTGTATAACTCCTGGAGAGGAACCGCAGACTGCAATAGACTGGAGGTCTAGATGATGGCAGTAATATCGCTGTGGCCTGACATGTTTCGCGCTATAACTTGGCACTTCTTCAAAGGGACTTTTGTTTAGAGTGTGCTAGGAGAGCATAAAATAGGCACGGGTAACAATCACCCCGAGTCTGAACTAAATAGAGAGCAAGAACTTTATGACATCAGGTATATAGGGTCCATATACAAAGCATTAATATATGTCTAATAAAATGCGGATTGCATCATCAGGCATAGATAATGTTGATAAAGCTGTTGCAGTCAACACCCAGACTGCACTATACACAGCAATGATGGGCGATGGTGTAGAAATATACTGTGCGTAAGCCCCAGAATACAAATGAGACCATAAAAATAGTGGCCAAAATTGCAAGGCCAAAGTGTCTCTATTGAGCAGACTGCAGGGGTAAAAAGTTGATCCGTAGGCCTCCCGGGAGGCCAGTGCCCCAGGAAGCTGGAAATCACTGAAGTACACTCTGCTACTTCAGTGGTCTCCTGTTGCTTCTGAGTCATGTCTCAATTGGCCAGGTTGGCCATTCAACACAGACATCATGCAGCGAATGCTTTGCTATTTGTGAATGAATGCAGTGTGTTCTCTGATTGGACGAGGTGGAGAGTATGATGTAGCCGCTTTGTCTTGTCCAATCAGAACACTTGGCATTCCTTCAGAAAATGCAAAGCTTTCTTTGAATGGTGCTTATGTCAAGTGGGTGACCCCCTGTGTTCAGCAAGCAAGAGTGCAGCCGCTAAGCGTGGGACCGAAAGCAAGCTGAGATCACTGACCTAGTGATGTCTACTTTAGTGATTTCCAGCTTCCAGGAGTATCGGCCACATATGATATATACATAGTTTTATTGGTCTAAGCTGGACCATAATAACTACATATAATATAATCATGCCTGTAATTATTCTTTTAAAGGGCAAGTCTATGTAAAGACATCCTACAGTTGGCACAATGGGGTGTAGTGTACCTATGATTGTGTGAGAAACCACAATAGGTAACTTTACAGACCCTACATACAGTTCCCACATCATTTTTCCACCTTGCACTTGCCAATAGAAGTTCTCGATGAACCTGTCCTAAAGCGATTGCATTTGGATTTCAAGCAGCCTACTGAAGGGGCATATAGGTGAATGTTGTGTATACATACTTTTTCCCAATTGGTGGTGTTAAAGAGAATTTATTATCATTGTGTTCCTGAAGAGAAGGGGTTTACATCACAAATCAAGAAAATGTTTTTTGATGGGAGCATTAATGCAGCACATTCTTTTATGACATTTTGGTCAACTTTGAAAATTAAAGTGGAAATAAGCTTTTTGTTGGGGGGGGGGGAGAGTTGACCGGTAGGTTTTATATCACAGAATGTAAAATAAGGAGACCTAACTAATTAAGACACCATTGGCTGCTTGAAACCAAATGTTTGTCACCAATTAGGTCAAGGGGAAGGGGGAAAGGGGATTTTTGGGGGGGACTATTCACGGCACTGGTTAAACACAGTATAATAAAAATAACAAGTATTTATTGAACATAAAACAGGTATCATAAAGCAACATTTAAAAACAATCCCCACATTGCACAACAGTAAGTTATACACAAACTATATCTGCATGTAAGGAGTTGATCGCCTCGACCGGTTTCGCGGTAGTGTACCGCTTCTTCAGGAGGGGGTTTGTCTACAAGATATGCATAAAACATATAAATATACAAGCAAGTTTATACAGTAGTTGTAAACATTTTATAACATAAACCAAGCAGCATGCCATATAATGGAGTGAAAAACTCACCCAGACTGGTCAATTGATCGAGCCAGGAACCCAGTTGAAAACCTTCTTTGGCGCAAGGAGGGGGATATATTTATTTAGAACGGGCTCTATTAAGGAATAAAATTGATAATTTCATATGTAGCGAGGTGGTCAGTTATTTAATAGGGTGGGGATCACCGTTTATACTCTTAGTATAAAAGAGACCATACTCATCCCTTTTTTCTAATATCACAGAATGTCTTTTCTTTTATAAACGTTTCTCCGTGCCCATCAACATTTTTTCCTTTCTGGACATGATTCCTTGCCGGTACAATGTAACTCCTGTGCACATTTGTAGGAAGTACAGTGCCTTAAAGTATTCATACCCCTTGAAATGTTCCACATTTTTTCATGTTACAACCAAAATCTTGTATTGGGATTTTATGTGATGGACCAACACAAAGTGACGTATAATTGTGAAATTGGAAGGAAAATGATAAATGGGTTTTAAAAATGTTGACAAATATCTGAAAAGTGTGGCTTGCATTTGTATGTAGCCACCTGATGCTGCCACCACCATGTTTCACAGAGGGGATGGTGTGTTCAGGGTGACGTGCAGTGCAAGTCTTCCATCTATACTAAGATTAAAATACACACAGGTATCTACTTATTATGTGACTTCAGCGGGCAATTGGTTCCACTAGATTTTAGTTAGGGAAATCGGAGTAAAGGGGGCTGAATACAAATGCACGCCACACTTTTCAGGTATTTTATTTGTACATTTTTGAAAATCATTTATCATTTTCCTTTTACTTCACAATTATGTGCCACTTTGTCTTGGTCTATAGTCGCATAAAATCCCAATAAAATATATTTACGTTTTTGTTTGTAACATGACAAAATGTAGACATTTCAAGGGGCATGAATACTTTTTCAAGGCATTGTAAGTCATCCCAAAAAAAAAATACAAAAGTGGCACGCGTGATATGACATGTTGTATGTCAGTCTATAATATGGAAGGAGAAAAAAATTGTGATCTGGGGTGACCAAGCTGCTGCAGACAAGATAAACAGGGCACAATAATGAGTTAAAAAGGAAGTACATTTAACAATAAAACAATATCTGACTTGCATTCAAATAAGTGCCTTTTAGTAAGAAGAATCGTCACCGTTCTGTGTGCCAGCAAGCCCCAGTGTATAAGACAGAAGCTGGGCTGGCTTTCGGATTTAAATCGGACACTGGCGACCTGAACCAGCTCAGATGGTGTGTGTGCGCGCCCCGAGTGGCTAATGAGTCATGTGCAGTACAGCCACACATTTCAACTAATGAAGCGTGATCATTAAAGGGGAATTAAACCTTTCAATAAATGTTTTTTAAAACGTGCCACCTGGGAGCTTTATGTCATAAGTTACTAGTACGTATAGGAAGTTAATTAAGACTATGTTTGTGCGGGCGTAACGTATCCTATTTACGTTACGCCTCCTCAACTTTTACAGGCAAGTGCCGTATTCTCAAACGAAAGTTGCGGCGTAGCGTAAATAGGCCGGCGTAAGCCCGCCTAATTCAAATGTGGTAGATGTGGGCGTGTGTTATGTAAATTTTATGTGACCCCGCGTAAATGGCGCTTTTTACGAACGGCGTCCATGAAAGTATCCCAGTGCGCATGCTCCAAATTAACCCGCAAGAAGCCAATGCTTTCGACGTGAACGTAAATGATGCCCAGCCCTATTCGCAAACGCCGTAAAATTTTCAAAATTCGACTCGGGAACGACGTCCATACTTAACATTGGTATGCCGCATCTATGCCTCATATAGCAGGGGTAACTTTACGCCGGGAAAAGCCTAACGTAAACAGCGTATCTGTACTGCGTCGGCCGGGCGTACGTTCGTGAATTCGCGTATCTAGCTGATTTACATATTTCTAGGCGGAAATCAGCGTACACGCCCCTAGCGGGCAGCGTAAATATGCAGTTAAGATATGACGGCGTAAGAGACTTACGCCGGTCAGATCTAATACAAATCTATGCGTAACTGATTCTAAGAATCAGGCGCATAGATGCGACGGCTCGGACTGGAGATACGGCGGCGTAACTCGTTTGAGAATCCGGGCCTATGTGTCATGTTACACCCATATTTGGAGCGCAACATGAAACATGGTCAGAGTCCACAGCCAGGTACACACAGGCCAAATTGGCCCAAAACAGTCGGTTCGGCAGGAACCAAATAAATTTCGACCCATGCGTATATTTCCTAGACCGGCTTCTGTTGAACGAGCATACTGGAAAACCAGCATGCGATCTGGTGTCTGGTGGGGGTGGTCCCCCTCTCAGAACACAATAGCTCATTAGGAAGACCACCACACTAACATAGGATATGTGTGTACCAAGCATTACAGAACCTTCTCTGCTGGCTTGTGTCATTTTTTCAATTTGGCTCAGCTGAGCATGGCTTCACCTGTACAGCTGTGTCCTTTATAAACGGAGATTACTAAATAAAATAAAAAATACATGTCCCATCTTCCAACACAACAGAGGAACGTGTAGTTCTCAAAGCAGCAGAAATGCAATGATGACACCACATTTGTAGTCCATTAAAATTTCCTCTGTAATAAAGGTCCACACTTCCGTATGGACCTGAACTGGAGGAAGAATCTGCAGGAGCCAGAGCATTGCACCTCATGTTTTATTAATTTTGCTCTTTTTCATAATTCTTTAGTTTTCTAAGCCCTTCTATTCTTTCGTAACCACACTGTAACTGCCAGTTATACAATGCCTATCGCAGTGCAAGTTACAAAAACCCCAAGAGAGAAGCACCGTAGGCAGGAAAGTTTTGATGATTCATCTCCGCTACATAAAACAAAAAAAAAAGATGCAAGTTGGTGTAAGCATCTGTAATTTAAACGTTTAGAAGGAGAAGATGTATTGGAAATTATTGTGGACCTTTCATCCCTGTTTGCCAAGACCCCTCATTCACACGGGGGCTGTGGCCATTTATCATGGGCTGTTTGTTTAACCATTTCCATACCAGGCCTATTCTGGCACTCCTCCCTGTAAAAATCATCATTCTTTTGCTAGAATATTACTCAGAACCCTCAAACATTTATATATATATATATGTATATAAAATATGATTTTAGCAGAGACTAGAGAATAAAATTGAGGTCGTTGCAACTTTTTAAAGGGGTTGTAAAGGTTTGTTTTTAATTTTCTAAATGGGTTCCTTTAAGCTAGTGCATTGTTGGTTTACTTACCTTTTTCCATAGATTTCCCTTTATCTGAATTTCTCACTTCCTGTTCCTCCTCGGTAAGCTTGCCCCCATCATCCGAGCCGTTCTGGCCGGGGGTTAGTAAGCGTGCTTGCCCCCTCACTTGGGACTACAGTTCGGATTTGAGGTAGACAGGTGTAGACACAGGTCTGTTTAGATTTGCCCATCCATAGGGGTGGATAGACGGTCCAATCAAGTCTGCCTGAAAAACTGACAGGCGGACCTGATCGGAACCTTTGTGTGAAAAGGGCCCCATGGAGCTCAGATCTGAAAGGCAGACTTTCATCTAGAACTCACTGCAATTACAAGGAAGAGCTCTGGCGGTTTCTCAGAATGAAAAAATTATGCCATTTGCCATTCTAGATTGGCACCATGTATGTGCAGCTAGGTTGCTAAATGTTACTTAAAAAAACGCACCAGCAGCATCAGGTAAAAGCATTTCCTAACACTAAAACCGTTCATACACTGTATTATTCATCAGGTACCTGACAAAATTCACTCAGTGGGTGGCTGCATCGGGCACCTCCTGCCTGATATCCCTAAATTGAAAAATTGATAGTGCAGTGGAAATTTGTCAGCTGGAATCAGATGCATTCAATGAGGTGCAGCCACTTTTTGAGTATTTTGACAGCCAGTGGGCCTAATGGCAGTTTACCCAGGGATAGAGCCAGCACTGACTTTGGTGGACTGTTTAGATTGGTGGGCCTGGCTAGGTACCTTCTTTTACACATATGGTTAAAAGCGTTGAGATTTCGGTTTACAAAAAGCAGCTTTTCAGGCTAACCTAGACTTGGATTCCGTGTGGGAATCTGTGCAGAGTTTACAATTTATGTTTGTTAAGGTGTTTCAACCAATCACAGTTAGATCATTGATTGAAACAATTTAACTTATTTGTAAAGCTGGGAGATTTAGTTGTCCTCCAACTCTTAAGCAGATCATTGATTTTTTTGTATTGCTTTTTTTTATTTTTTAATGAAGTGTGGGTGCTAATGTGTGTCTAGTATGGTTAGCCTTGCATGCTTGCAGTATTAGTCAACCTTCTATTGCTTACAGAAAGAACTAATGGGGTTAGGTGCAGTGTGGGTGGCTATGCGCTAAGGGGTTTCTTAAATTAACATGTCTATTTCCTGATTCTCATATATACAACACAACTGTATTATGCAGCAAGGTTCCCTGTATACAGAGACACAAAGGGTTAACAATAGCTGTCGAAGCAGGAGATTCCCTGGCAGCCCCTCACTGTGCCTGTGTGTAGGCGGGGGACAGAGGCTGTTAATGTGTCATTATATTGGTTTGCATCCTCTGAAATGTCAAGGTGAGAGGTGTGCAGAGCACCCGATAAGGCTACCCATCGTGCTTCTAGATGACTCACAAAGCATGTCTGATGGCGCATGTGGGGATGAGCTGTGGATCTTGCTGTCACAGTCCTAACGTGAGCCTTGGGCACAGCTGGCAAACAAAACATCTCGCAATGGGTAAGAAAAGAGCCACATCTGACAGCTGAAAAACAACAAACGATATGTCAACTTGACCCTATATAATAGTTACTTTTATTTTTTTATGTGTTTTACAGTTCTGCTTTACAGATGATCAAGAACCTGCATCGGATGGTAAATTCAGCAGCAATCATACTGCGTCTCCAAATCCCCCAAGTGTGGGTCACTGAGTTGAATAGTATTTTTGCCAATCATATTGCTTATGCTGTCTACATTTTCATGTACAGATTCTTCTTTGCTGTCTACTGTAGACAAAGAGACTGCTGGATGGTCCACATCTACAATATCTCTGCAGATTCTATACCTGACATACACAATCACTGAATTATACTGGGGAGGGTCCCAAAGATCGACTCGAACATCAGGTGTTCGTTTGTTCGCAGACAAACCGAACATATGAGGCATTCGCAGGAAATCGGAGCGCCTGCTGATTGGCCAAAGCATGCACCTGACCTGCATGCTTTGGCCAATCACAGCGCGATCTGCTGAGATTGGCCAAAGCAAAACATTTTGTGCCAGGTACAACACTTCACATTTCAGCTGTAAATTTAGCTGTTTTCCTTAACCATTGGGGGTAGAGATTCAAGTTTTTATGAATCCAAATTTCTGACTTTATATATATACACCTTTATACTTAATTCTTTTAACAAGAAATGAGGACAGTACAAACTGTGGCAGAATGTATAGTAACTAAATTCAATATAAGTTCCTTAATGCTTAATTTCTTTTATGTGCTCTTGTTTGCTCCGTGCATTGCCGGAACCCATCTGGTTCTGAGAGGACACTGATTGCTTAGTACACTCACCTGGAGCGGCAGTTCTCCCCTTTCTTTTTGCTCTTAATATGTTGATGTTAAGGTGTCGCATTCATTTATCCATTAGCTAATGACACCAGCACTTTAAGTATTATACAGAACAAGCTTTGCCTGGTCTTGTAGGAAAGGGTTAATAAAGACTACAGTTCCCGCTGCAATCATTTTATTGTTTATTGCTATCTAATGAATAAGACTCAGGTTGACTCAAGACAGGCTGTGGGCTGGTAGAGTAAGCAGCGTTATTTGTTTTTCACAGGGTACAAAGCAAGTAGGATTTATTGTCTACATGATTGTGATTTATCTCAAAGAAAGATTTTTCTAAACTCTGTACACTTTTCTATCATTTTGGATGGTGTGACTAAGTGCTGACAATAAAACATTATGCTTAGGGGGTCCAATCTGCTAGTAGAACTGGGTACATCTAAGAGGAGGAAAGGATTGACTACGAAAGGAACAGCTTTAGTAGGATGTTCAGATGTCCCTGGATTCCCGTGACGGTCCCTGATTTTAGAGAGAGTGAGAGAAAAAGGGAGGTGGCCCTAGGGATTGTGGGCAAGGAAAAATACCAGAGTAGAAAAAAAGTGTAGTAAAGTACAAATTTATTGAGTATAAAATTATATATTCACAAAAAAAATGACATAAATGTCCCATAGAATAGATTAAAAACACGAACAAATAATAAGGAGGTTATAATAAACAAACATAGCTGAATTCTAGACCATATGATGATCTCACACTTTGGAGGTCAAAACGGTGTCCGTGGACACCAAAGATCCCAACATGTTTCGGAACATATATACTTGGATATTTAATTCCTTCTTCAGGGAATGGTTTAGAACAGGCTGTACTCTCTATTAAAACAATAACAAAGTATCAAAACAAATATACAGTGAATATAGATAGTATATGGTCAGTGGATACAGACATGGCAATGAAAACAGGGCAGGCATGGAAATCTGAATATTCACATAATAATCAATATCTTGAGTAAACAGGGCTACACAAATGGGTAAACGGTCCCTGGTTTTTAAAGGGCTGTCCCTGGAAAAAACATAGTCCCTGATTTCATCCCCGGTTAGAAGAATGCATCCCCAATTTCTTTCCAGATTTAACTACTTGCCGACCAGCCGCCGTCATTATACTGCGGCAGGTCGGCTCGATCCCGTGAACCATCATAGCTGTACGTCAGTCCCTTAAACCACTTAAGATCCGGACCTTTAGGCAGCTAAAGGACCTGGCCAGTTTTTGCGATTCGGCACTGCGTCGCTTTAACTGACAATTGTGCGAGGTGGGTCCCAAACAAGATTGGCGTCCTTTTTTTTCCCACAAATAGAGCTATCTTTTGGTGGTATTTGATCACCTCTGTGTTATTTTTTGCACCATAAACAAAAATAAAGCGACAATTAAAAAAAAATGCAATATATTTTACTTTTTGCTATAATAAATATCCCCCCCCAAAAAAAAAAATATATATATATATATATATATATATAATGTCCTCAGTTTAGGTCGATACGTATTCTTCTACCTATTTTTGGCAAAAAAAAAACCACAATAAGCGTTTATCGATTGGTTTGCGCAAAATTTATAGCGTTTACAAAATGGCGGCGATCAGCGATTTTTTTCGTGACTGTGACATTATGGCGGACACTTCGGACAAATTTGACACATTTTTGGGACCATTGTCATTTTCACAGCAAAAAATGCATTAAAAATGCATTGTTTACTGTGAAAATTACAATTGCAGCTTGGGAGTTAACCACAAGTGGGCGCTGAAGGGGTTAAGTGTGACCTCATTTGTGTTTCTAACTGTAGGGGGTGTGGCCGTAGGTGTGACGTCATTGATTGTGTTTCCCTATAAAAGGGAACACACGATCAATGACGGCGCCACAGTGAAGAACGGGGAAGCTGTGTTTACACACAGCTCTCCCCGTTCTTCAGCTCCGGGGACTGATCGCGGGACTCCAGCGGCGATCGGGTCTGCTGGTCCAGTGGTCACGGAGCTTCAGACCGGGGCGCACGCGCAACCCACGGCTAGGCACTTAAAGAGGACGTACCTGTACGTGCTTGTGCCTAGCCGTGCCATTCTGCCGACGTATATGTGCAGGAGGCGGTCCTTAAGTGGTTAAGCGGTATAGCAGGCACGCGCGCCCGCTGCACTGCGGGGGTGCTGATGCTCCTGAGAGATTTTGTGTGAGTTCCTAATAGATAGGAATCGATATCTCTTATCTCCTTTAGTCAGTCCCCTCCCTCTACAGTTAGAACACACAGTCAGGGAACACAATTAACCCCTTGATCGCCTTCTTGTGTTAACCCCTTCCCTGCCAGTGACATTCACCCAGTTATCGGTGCATTTTTATAGCACTGATCACTGTATAAATGCCAGTGGTCCCAAAAATGTGTCAAAAGTGTCCGATGTGTCTGCCATAATGTCGCAGTCCCGATAAAAAAAAATCGCAGATCGCTGTCATTACTAGTAAAAATGATAATAAAAATGCCATAAATGTATCCCCTATTTTTTAGATGCTATAACTTTTGCGCAAACCAATCAATATACGCTTATTGCGATTATTATTAACAAAAATATGTAGAAGAATACACATCAGCCTAAACTTAGGAAAAAATGTGCTTAAAAAAAAAAAATTGGATATTTATTATAGCAAAAAGTACAAAATATTGTGTTTTCTTCCAAATTGTACGCACTTTTTTGTTAATAGCGCAAAAAATAAAAAACCGCAGAGATGATCAAATACCACCAAAGGAAAGCTCTATTTGTGGGAAAAAAAGGACATCAATTTTGTTTGGGTACAGCATCGCACAACTGCACAATTGTCAGTTAAAGCGACGCAGTGCTGTATTGCAAAAGACTGCCTGGTCATTAAGCAGCCAAATCTTTTGGGGCTGAAGTGGTTAATAATGGTGTCCCTGGCCCTGATGGCTGGAGGGTAACCCGTCTTACCAATATTTCAGTGATTAGCTTGGAGGAGGGAGGGAAGGGGCGTGTCTGCTCCGGCTGTGTCCGGGGTTATTGATGATGTCACATGTTTATATAATGTGGTCTTCCTAGTTCCTCCCCTCGTGACTCGTGTAGACTTCGTTGTGGGAAGTTAGGATGTGAAATATTTGCTCTCTTGTTTTTGCTTGTGACGGTGACCTGTAGTTCACACGCGGACGGGATGGGAAGGGTTAATATTTGGAATACCCAACTGCCTTTTAATGGGTGTCGTCAGCCCAAGGTACATTAAGTGGAATAACACAACTCACCAGTAAAAATGCAGCCAGTTATCTTTTCACTCAGTTTTGAATTTTTTATTTTTTTTTACCTAGGATGATTCATCAGTCTATAAAAAGATTATTTACGTCGTAGCTGGTATATTTGGGCATAGAGCGAAGGTAGGAAAGGAGTTTTAAAAACTGTTTACTCTGCTACCATGCAATAACTACCTCTCATGTGCTGGGAATATATATATATATATATATATATATATAGGGATTCCTGTATGCAAAGTGTGTTCACAAGACAATTTTGTGTCATCCATAGCTACACAAAATTACCTGCATACAATAAGTACTTGTATGAAGAAAACAGATCTCTAACACTTCTAATGCCGCGTACACACGACCGTTTTTCGGGTTCTAAAAAATTACGTTTTTTTTTTAATGTCATTATTAAAAACGATTGTGTGTGAGCTTCAGAGCATTTTTCGGGTTCTAAAAAATGGGCAAATTTTTTTTCGAACATTCTCAAATTTTTCACGACGTTTTTAACGTTGTCGTTTTTCAGGTTGTAAAATGTGGTCGTGTGTGGGCTTTAACGACGTGAAAAATCCGCGCATGCTCAGAAGCAAGTTATGATGCAGGAGCGCTCGTTCTGGTAAAACTACCATTCGTAATGGAGTAAGCACATTCATCACGCTGTAACAGACAGAAAAGCGCGAATCGTCTTTTACTAACATGAAATCAGCTAAAGCTGCCCAAAGGGGGTGGCGTCATCCGAATGGAACTTATCCTTTATAGTGCTGTCATATGTGTTGTACGTCACTGCGCTTTGCTAGAGCATTTTTTTTCACGATCGTGTGTAGGCAAGGCCGTTTTAATGATCAGGTTAAAAAAAAACTTCATTTTTTCTAGACCCTTAAAACATTTTTTTTTTTAGAACCCGAAAAACGGTCGTGTGTACGCGGCATTAGGCTTTTCTGACTACCCTAAAATGCCCCCCCATTCCCTCACACACACTGCAACAGTTAAATCCTCATTTAAAAGTGTATTGCCTACCTTAGTCTCTCTCAGTGTACCCAGAGCTCAACCCTAACATACCCTTTACACATAACCCTCGTCATAGCAGTAGTAGTTCTAGGTTGGAACTAGTACAGACTGTCACGATCAGGCATGAAGACCAGTTACTATAGCAGTAGCAGGATTTCCACTGACCAGCAAGATAGGTACATAATCAGTCACCCTGGTGGGTGACGTGGCCTCATCTGATGTGGGGAATCAAAGTACTAACCGGTGTTCACCAGAGCTCCTGATGGTGGAGAGGAGTTTTGCTGCATGTTAGTACCAGGTCGCAGTCCTCAGGATTGTCCCACCATGAGGTGAGCAAGCCGGGGTTCCATAGTAGATAAGCAGGTAAGGATCAAACAGAAGCTTAGCCAGTAAACAAGCCAAAAGTCAGTAATGAGTAGTTGCAGGATGGGATCAGGGAGAAATTTAGTCGGAGAACAAGTCAAGGGTCGATAATGAGTAGTAGCAAAATATAGACGGTGGCAGGGGAGACAAGAGTGAGTTACAGGCTGAAGAGGGCACAATAATCTGGCAAACAGGAAGTGCAAAGACAACACTTAAATCAGGGAGTTCATGGGAGGAGCAAAGAGTGCAAGGTTCAGCAGAAGACACAAGGCAGAGTTTTCCAATGGATCCGACAGGGTAGCTTGGCAGGAAGAGTCATTGCCAGATACAGCAGAGGTACCAGGTTCAAGTCCAGGCACTGACACAGACATTAAAATCTCTGCTATTTGTTTATAAAAATCAGAACAATTACCCATAAAGGGCAAATCTCTTGCTTGCAGTTTGTCTAGTTTTGAATAACTGCAGCAAGCTATGCAAGGTTTGATAAGATCTCTCATTACTAGAAAGAGAATGTCTTCCAACTTTGAGAATGAGAATCACTTTGCAATGTTTGAGAAGACAAACGGGTTGTGGCTTAATTGTGCCAAATATTGGGCATGGCTTCAAGATTCATGTTTAACAAAAAAATACATCATGCTTTGCACTTTGTGCAATCATTGAGAAATTGCGAGCAGTGTCCTCTTGTGTTACAAAGCACATGTCAATAAGATGTAGCGCAGAGTTTCAGAAATGAGTGCAGGGGTCAGGGATAAGAAATGCAGATTTCCCCTGAATGATAGTTCTGCGCCTGCACACTATGCTAAAGTGCGTTGAACACCTATCAGCCAATTGCACCAGCACTTTCCTGGCTCATCCAGTCAGAATGGGGTAGCTATAATATCTCTGAGAGCTGAGTGGTGGCACTATCTCCATTAATTGAAAGGTAACATTTTTTAAGCAAAAGGAAGAAGAATATTTGACTAGCTAAAATTTATACTTAGAATGAAAAAAAAACTAGATTTTACAATGCATTACAGTAGCCAACTTTCAGGCTGAGGAGCTCTGCGGCGCAAGTCTGCTTCCGGTGCTTTGGGAGACAAACCGCTCATGCAGAGAATACCGACAACAACTCCCTCCTGCAAGAGACTATCCCACCTATCTCATTCATACGACAGCCTGCTTGATAAACTTCAATTACCCTGGACAACCCTTGTGTCTTCACACCGTATTACTCTTGTACTGATGTCTTTATCCCTTAAAGAACCTTAGTGACCTGAACTGTAGAGTGGTGTAGGTTACTTTCATTACACCGGGAGAGGAACAAGGTTTCAAAAGCTTTACTTGAAAAATTAGCAAATACATTACAAAGTCCAACATGCCAGAACATTATTTCTTCCCACCCCCCTAACCCTAACTCAGGCTATGCGCTGCCCCGGCATACCTGCAAAGGTGGAGTCCATGTATGATGTATAGGATTCATTGGTGGCATTTCCCATTGCTGGATTCTTCAGGGACGAACCCCAGGTCCGGATGACCTTCTACATGACTGTCATACTAGCAGTAGATGACATTCCTTCGCTCCTCGTGAGTGCAGTTCTCCAATCCTCTCCCTTATGGTCTCTGAGCCCCGGGTCTGGGGGACTCTTTTTCTTCTCCACTCTAACTCTGGCTTCAGACCACTGTCCCTCGTTTATAACAGAGGACCAGTAGGACCCAAAGTTAACCCGCCAAAAACCAAAGAACTGGGAGAACATTAACTCTTACCCTCCTGTTTAGAACAACACCGAACTGGCATATTTTCAACCTGTTTACAACCTTTTATATTATATGTTAGCCCAGGGGTGGCCAACCAGTGGCCTGCGGAGCCCTCTGATGTGGCCCGCGACCTATTGCTCTGGAATGGTGGTTTGGCAAGCCCAGATCGCAGGTTGTCAACATGCCATACCACAGCATCAGTGTTGTGAATGAAGCCGGTGGTAGGGGAAGAAAGTGGTTGCGGAACAAAGCCCCATAAGCTGATGCTTCCTCTACAGCGCCAGCTTTTGCCACAGGCGGAGTCTATAGCAAAGTTCAGCTAACCCGCAGGATAGACACAGGTGCACTACAATGCACCCGCATTGTGGGTAAACCGCAGCACATCAATGTGAAAGCAGTCTTAGGCCCTTTTCATCAGCCCGACCAAATGGGACCTTCAATTCACCTCTATAGAGCTACAGATGTTTGTTTACACCCACCTACCTCCAATCCAAATAACAGATGGGAATTTGTCCCCTTCCATCTGGGTGGATCGGAGAGCCTATAGAGTAGCCGTGACCTGTCATCTGCCCGCTCCGCTCATTATGGCCCGCGACTGGTTACCAAGTTGCTTAAGTGGCCCTTGCTCTTCAAAAGGTTGGGCACCCCTGTGTTAGCCTCTTATGTTTTTTTAACTGAATGATTTTCTGTGTCTCAGCTGTTACACATGCACCAGGCAGAAGAAATCCTTCATCTTTCCAGGTCCTTACATTTAATTTACACCAATTCTGGCAGAAGATTTGCAAACTGCAATATGCAAACTTCTACATTTGGCATGACCTGTATATATTATTTTTTCGTGCCTGCTCAAAGCATCGTTTTGGAGTCTGCTTGCATGCAGGAGTTTTTATGGCAGTCCTCAGTTGTTTTACTGTAGCTTCAAAATATTTTTGACTACATGATAATATAAATGCTATAATTTCAAATGGGGATATTCATTCCCCATTAATAATAAAAAGTACAGTAAATACAAGTAACTGTTCTAAGTAATTAAAGTATGGCTGAAGGCATGACTTCTTTTTTAGTTTCGGGTGGAATGGGGAGCAGAACCCTTGTCAGTTTTTATTGCTGTGTGGGCTCCCTGTTTGAGGAGATTCATTCTCTCTATTTGTCCTGTTTATCATTATCACTGAAAGTAAAAGTAAAAGAAAATCCCAAATTTTGGATTGTCCCCAGTAATTTAATAGAGGGAAAACCTTCCATTGGGGACACTGGTTCTGGTGGTCCCCAAAGGAATTCCCTTAATTTGCAGGGATTTCTGCTCACTTCCTGTTTGGCTATGGGACAGGAAGTGATGGGAAATCTCCGCAATGGGACACAGATGGTAAAAAAAACAAATCCGACAGGGTTTACAACCCTCCCCTTGCTCTATCTAAAATGTGAAAAAAAAGTTTTGCCTGTAGTTCTACTTTATTCCTGCTCCTTTGGAGACATAGCTGGTAGCTGGAAGACATGGTATGAGCATATTTTTTTCAGTTGATATTGCAGGTTTTAGGTGGTATGTTTTCCTGTTAAAGGAATTGTGAATGCAAAGTTGTCATATTTTTCTCTCCTGTACTGAACTTGCTTATTCACTTATTGCATACTGTGAGCTAATTATAATGCGCAGTAGAAGCTGCAGTAAGTCAGATGGAGCCTTCCTCATTTCCTGTCTGGAGGACATCCAGCATCAATGTAACCCTTTCCTCCCCAACCTTAATATTCCTGGACCATCCCAGTCATTTATTGGATATTTTTTATTTTTTTTTCCCATCTTGGATGGTCTCTTTCCTTTTGTATGTGTACACACATAGCATGGTTCTCTCCCCTTTCTTCAGTGAAGAGAGATAGAAAGAGCATTGCACGTGCAGATGTGGTGCCTTGCCGGGGCCTTTCCCTGCACGGCTGTCCTCCTCCCTCCCATTGAAGTCTCAGAGTCTGCCAATTGAAAACTGCTTAAGGGTGTCCTGGCCCTAACCCCCTTTCCCCCTTAAAATTTAAAAAGGACTGTTAAGAGAAATAAAACCTCTTTTACATCCAAGAAGTGTATGCCTCACAACCCACCACATACAGAAGGATGTCAGCTATCTTTGGCGTTTGGGGCCATTATCATGTTGGAATACTACCCTGTGACCCAGTCTCTGAAGGGAGGGGATCATGCTCTGCTTCAGTATGTCACGTTGGCATTCAAGGTTCCCTCAATGAACTGTAGCTCCCCAGTGCCGGCAGCATTTATGCAGCCCCAGACCATGACACTCCCACCACCATGCTTGATTGTAGGCAAGACACACTTCGTCTTTGTACTCTTCACCTGGTTGCTGCCACACACGCTTGACACCATCTGAACCAAATACGTTTATCTTGGTCTCATCAGACCACATGACATGGTTCCAGTAATCCATGTCTTTAGTCTGCTTGTCTTCAGCAAACTGCGGTCTTACTTGTGCATCATCTTTAGAAGAGGCTTCCTTCTGGGACGACAGCCATGCAGACCAATTTGAAGCAGTGTGCAGCGTATGTCTGATCACTGACAGGCTGATCCCCCCACCCCTCAACCTCTGCAGCAATGCTGGCAGCACTCATACATCTATTTCCCAAATAAAATCTCTTGATATGACACTGAGCACGTGCACTTAACTTCTTTGGTCAACCATGGTGAGGCCTGTTCTGAGTGGAACCTGTCCTGTTAAACCACTGTATGGTCTTGGCCACCGTGCTGCAGCTCAGTTTCAGGGTCTTGATAATCTTCTTATAGCCTATTCCATCTTTATGTAGAGCAACAATTATTTTTTTCAGATCCCCAGTGTTCTTTGCCATGAGGTGCCATGTTGAACTTCCAGTAACCAGTATGAGAGAGTGAGAGCGATGCATATGGGTAAACAGGGTTTCCTTCTTGAATAATGCTGGGATCTGTGAGGCAGACTTGGGAGTTTTGGACTCTGTAGGTGTGATTGGGTGTGACTGAATGCTAATTAGGATGTATTCAGTCCCAATACCATCAGAACTGTGAAGGAAGTTACATAATTTGCAGAGTCCGAAATACTACAGAGGTGTATGTTTTGGACTAGAGATGCAGTAGGAAGTGGCTGTGGAAGGGACAAAGTCTATCATCAGGATATACAGAGTGTCACATAGTACAAAGCCACAACTAAACCCAAAATATCACGGGATATATAGACAACAGAAAAACATGGTACAAAGTGTTTATTTATGCTGGGCTAGATCATTCCATTCAAATTTGGAGTCCAGCTGTAAACTGGCAATACTTATGCCGCGTACACACGTTGTTTTTCAGCATGTCCAAAAAACAAAGTTTTCCCAACTTCATCATTAAAACGACGTCATGTACGACGGCACTATAAAGGGGAAGTTCCATTCGCCTTTGGGCTGATTTAGCTGATTCTGTGATCGGTTTGTTATACCACCAACTTACAATTTTTTAAATAAAGACGAATGGTCTTTTTCTTTTACAAACGCAGTGTCACGCTATGTGGATTTTTTCTTTTTTTCTCCTTTAAATCATTATCCTTTGGACACCTGGAAGCTGCTTGGATTTCCTTCCCTCCCCCTCTGGAGAGGTGATAAAGCATTGCTCTGCCGTTTTACACACCAGCACAACAACAACTATCGAGGTACCACCACCATTGCCTTTTGCCCCTAGGGGTGCCAACATTCGGTGAGTGGGGACCCAACAGGGGGAGCACAAAAGTCACGTTAAAATCAACTAAGAAGAAAATCACATGAAGTCACTATCTTGTTTTTCCAATCATGCACTTTTAATACTAGTGTCACATTGTTTCCAAACTGAACTATTGTTTGGTCTTTGAGATCTTAATCAATTAAGAGGTTTCTCTAGCAACACTTCTGTTTACACCCACAGCGGGGTGTCTATGCTCATTAATTTTTGATTTTTAATTTTTGATTTTTTGTACATGTGAACTTGGTCACTCCACTTCACTCCTCACATGTTCACTTCTTATTGGGACTGTGTTTTCAAATAACCACAGTTAGTTTATATAATTATCTATATTTGTTTATTCCATTTTATGTAACAATTGTCGCTTTGCATTGAATCCTTGTATCAGGCTTGATACTTCTTGTGGGTGGTCTTAACCGAACAGCATTGTACTTTTTGGCAATATTTTTATTATTTTTTTATTATTTTTTTCACATATATATATATATATTGTTTTTTCACTACTTGGCAGAAGTGACCCATACGAAAGTTCACTATACAATCTTTATTACTTGCCTGCACAGTGCCCTGGAATTAGGCACCAACTATACACATATTGTTTGGTTGACACTTTTTAATATTTGTTTAGCCACCATAGGGTGAAAAAATTTTCAATTTTCACTCACAGTGCCCTGGGGGACACTCTATACATATCTTTTGTGTTTCATATATTTTATTTGGATATCACGAAATATCGGAATTGAGCATATATTGCACATACTATCACTTCAAGGCTATATTTTAAGAGCACTTGCGATACCTAGCACACAGGACATTACCAGAATTACAATTTAAACTTACTGGCTGGTTTCACACTCCCTCTGAAGTACACGCACTAATTTCACTGGAAGAACCAACGGATCATTGGGAAACCAGTGTGGATTATAAGCAATAATAGAGGGTAGCACCTGGTCGTTTGGACAAACGATAATAAGGTCTAGGAGACCCACTTTCATTGGTCTCTCCTAGTAATTGGAGCTCCCCTACAAATATAACATCGCCTTATAACAACACCTTATAATATAGGACATCTTGTGGATACTCAAACATAAAACACAAGCAGCGCCACTATCCCCAAATTTAACTAATCTTAGCTGATTCTGTGTTAGTAAAAGACGACTCGCGCTTTTCTGTCTGTTACAGCGTGTTGAATGTGCTTACTCCATTATGAACGGTAGTTTTACCAGAACGAGCGCTCCCGTCTCATAACTTGCTTCTGAGCATGCGCAGGTTTTTTTACGTCGTTTTAGCCCACACACGATAATTTTTTACAACCCGAAAAACAACATAGTTTAAAACGACGTTAACAAATGCAGCATGTTAGAATTTTTTTTTGTCGTTTTTCAGAACCTGAAAAATGATGTGTAGCCCACACAGGATCAATTTAAATGACGTTTAAAAACAATGTTTTTTTCATGCCAAAAAATGATCGTGTGTACGCGGCATCAGATGCAATGAATCTCCTATTTTGCCTATTGTATTTTGATAGCCATTCTAGTTGATCTGAAGTTGCTTTTTAGCTGTCATTTTTCTGCCTTTGATTTTTCAGTTGATGGATGTCAGGCAGGAGGGGGCAGACATGGCCACCCACTGAGCGAGTTTTATCCAGTTGCTCAAGAACCAAGTGAATTTCCTATAGTGTTTGACTCGTTTTAGAAGAAGGCCTAAAATTGCAGGTTCCATTATTTTTGCAGTACAGGTTTCCTTTAACCACTTCAGCACCGGCGGATTTGGCTGTCAAATGACCGGGCCACGTTTTGCGATTCAGCACTGCGTCGCTTTAACTGACAATTGCGCGGTCATGCGACGTGGCTCCCAAAAAAAATGGACTTCCTTTTTTCCCCCACAAATAGAGCTTTTTTTTGTTGGTATTTGATCACCTCTGTGGTTTTTATTTTTTGCGCTATAAACAAAAATAGAGCGACAATTTAGAAAAAAAAGCAATATTTTTTACTTTTTGCTATAATAAATATCCCCCCAAAAAATATCAGTTTAGACCGATACGTATTCTTCTACTTATTTTTGGTAAAAAAAAAAAATCGCAATAAGCGTTTATTGATTGGTTTGCGCAAAAGTTAAAGCGTCTACAAAACAGGGGGTAGTTTTATGGCATTTTTATTAATTATTTTTTTACTAGTAATGCGATTTTTATCGTGACTGCGACATTATGGCAGGCACATCGGACACTTTTGATGCTATTTTGGGACCATTCACATTTATACAGCGATCAGTGCTATAACAAGGCACTGATTACTGTATAAATGTGACTGGCAGGGAAGGGGTTAACCAGTAGGGGGTGGGGAAGGGGTTAAATGTGTCCTAGGGAGTGATTCTAACGGTTAATATGTGTTTTACTGTGACACGTCCCTAATCACTGCTCCCAATGAGAGGGAGCAGACGATCAGTGTTGTGTCACTAGGCAGAACAGGGAGATGCCTTGTTTACAAAAGCATCCCCCCTTTCAGCCGTTCCGTGACCTGATCGCAGGACACCGGCAGACATCGAGTCCGCGGGTCCCGCCCACTAGGCGGCAGATTCATATACGCTCCAGATGACGTCAGGTCGACGAAACCGGTCGAGCGATCTGATAGAACGCCACAACACTTCCGTTTTTGTATGTAATGATATGCTACAACTAAAGTGTGAGTACCCAGTTGTTTTAACTAATAAAAATTGATTTTAAAACTGTACTACACTATTTGGGACCCCCCTTTTTTCCCTTTCTTCTCCTTCATATGTGATAACCACGGGGAGCACCACCAGGAGCACAGCAGACGTACCATTGCCAGAGTGCTGCACAGTGGCATACACTGTGAACGCTGTAAACCCCAGGAGAGGGTGAAAGTCTGGTGAGTGCGGTTCACATAGGAGCACAGTCCGAGTGGATCACTGTGTGAATTATAGAATTAGATGTTCACATCAGCAAGAAGCACCTTCTCATCATATTTAATATTATTCATATTTATATATTGTATTTATTTTTTCACTTATTAATATACCTTCACTTTATGTACATCTGTTTGGACGGTAATCACCAGCATTTTTCGGCACAGGGATTTTATTAATGTGCATGGTTCATTTTATTTTTATTTATTTGGATTTGACTATTTATCACTGTGATTTTATATATTATACACAGGAGTTTCCTACACAAATAGGGCACACCTATCACATTAACACTGCACTTTATGCATCAAACAAGCTAGCACCATTTCTACCCTTACTCTTTACTCACATTATTATCTCACTTCGGCGAAATAAAATAAGTAGAGGCAGCTGCTTAAAGTGGAGCTCCACCCAAAAGTGGAACTCCCACTGATCGGAACCCTCCCCCCCTCCAGTGTCACATTTGACACCTTTCAGGGGGGAGGGGGGTGCAGGTACCTGTCTAAAGACAGGTATTTGCACCCACTTCCGGCCACACAGTCTGCGGGCAGGACGTCACCTCCCATCCCCCCCCCCCATTGTGTTCTGGGAACACTCGGCTCCCAGAGCACAGCGAGAGCCAGTCAGCAGGCGCAGCGCAACTCGCGCATGCACCGTAGGGAACTGGGCAGTGAAGCCGGAGCGCTTCACTTCCTGGTTCCCTCACCGAGGATGGTGGGGGGCAGCAGAGTGACGAGCGATCCCTCGTCCTCTGCTGCGGACGGCGCTGGACTCCAGGACAGGTAAGTGTGCTGATATTAAAAGTCAGCAGCTGCAGTATTTGTAGCTGCTGACTTTTAATATTTTTTTTTTCAGCGGACATCCGCTTTAAATTAAGTAATTAATTAAGGGTGTAAACCCCAAACTCACTCACAAGCTATATTTGTGTTCATTGCGCGGGTTCATTTATTTTATCTAACGTATATATATATATATATATATATATATACGTTGCTTTGCCTGCCCGTGCCATTCTGCCAACGTATAAGTGCGTGAGGCAGTCGGCAAGCGGTTAAATTATGGAGACTGTCCAGAGGGATTGAAAATCACTGATGAGGTAAAGACTGAAATTCTTTCTGTTGATGTCACCAAACATGCAACAAGCCAGTGAGTTAGAGCCGGTTCACACTGCGGCGGCACGACTTCGGGGGCGACTCTGCAAGTTGTCCTGAAGACGACTTCAGAGGCGATTAGCAAAATGACTTCTGTATAGAAGTCAATGCAAATCGCCCCGAGCCGCCCCCAAAGCGTACAAGAACCTTTTTCTAAGTCGGAGCGACTTACGTCGCTCCTATTAGAATGGTTCTATTGCATAGAATGGGACACGATGTGTCAGGCGGCTGAGCCGCCTGACGAGTCGCCCCAGTGTGAACCGGCTCTTAGTAAACCCATAATATTTTTAACAATATTTAGGTGTAGTGACCCTTTAACTATTCAAGCTGGGGAGGGAGGCCTGATTTAAGAAGATATATTCTTCTAAAACCAGTTCTGTCCGATAAAACATATCTATTAAATAAGTAATACTTTCTCTCTGTTTTAAGGGAAGAAATCAAATCTTTTATGCTTAAGGATGATAAGAATGGGTTAATCGCAGCTGGCTTTAGTTGTGCGCAGTTTGAGTGACACGTTCAATGTGTCTGCATGCTCTTCATACAGGATTTTCAGTGAATTCTGTCTTCCATAATTGCTGATGCCTCTTTCCTGCTGACCTCCTGAAGATGCTGCTCGGTGCTGGTATTGGCAGAGAGCCAGCACAAGAGTCTCTTTTTTATCCTGCAGAGAACTCAGTATAGAGGAACAGAAGACTGAAATAACTAGTGGGAGGTTTTTCTGTGCTGTTCTTTGACTCTCAGCCAGTGATATTACCCAATTATTGCCCTGGGAATTCCCTTTCATTTTCTGCAGTATTTCTTGTGGTTAACCCTGGTGCTTAACTGAAGTGCCGCCAAAGCAAAATGTTCAGTATACTGGAAATGAAGCTACAACTTGTTATAAGTAATCTATCTTGCAAAATACTGTATATAAGCATTGTTGCATGTTTGCTTTTAATTGTAAAATGTCAACAGTGCATCTTTAAAAAAAAGTAATAATAAAGTTATGTAGCACTACTCCCGCAGGGGCTGTTTGCAATTGGCTCCCTGCAATTGGCTCCCATACTCCTGCACAGCCAGGCAACACGTATTCTTTGCTTGCATCCAAAAACAAGACGTAATTCCCTTTGCTTTGGTATTTTATTAGGGGAAACAACTTGGATGGGGTGAAGGAATATATGGGATCCCAAACTTGACTGAAACAATAACCAGGGACAACTTCCTCCCTATGTATAAGATCATGAGCTGGTAAAATGCAAAAGCCTTTTAGTCCCTTTAGAAAGTAGCATACTTTTATAAGCTGCATACAGGAGTATCTCCAACTCCACCGTAGACACTGATCCCAGCTCTACTGCCTGTAGAACTACCGGCCCACCTGGATACTTCTCCGCCAGGCCACACTGTAAAAAACTACCAATACCTGGTTGAATGATCATGGTATCACTGTGCTTGATTGGACAGAAAACTCGCCTGACCTAAATCCCATAGAGAATCTGTGGGGTATTGTCAAGAGAAAGATGAGAAACCAAACCCAACTATGCAGACAAGCTGAAGGCCGCTATCAAAGCAACCTGGACTTCCATAACACCTCAGCAGTGCCACAAGCTGATCACCTCCATGCCACGCCACATTGATGCAGTAATTCATGCAAAAGGAGCCCCGACCAAGTACTGAGTGCATACTATACTGTACATGGACATACTTTTCAGAAAGTCAACATGTCTGTATTAAAGACATTTTTTTTATTGGTCATATGTAATATTCACATTTTCTAAAAAACAGAATTTGGGGTTTTCACTAACTGCAAGCCATAATCATCAAAATTAAAAGAAAGAGATGCTTGAAATATATCACTCTGTGTGTAACGCATCTACAGTATCTCACAAAAGTGAGTATTCCCCATTGCATTTTTATAAATATTTTATTATCTTTTCATGTCACAACACTGAAGAAATGACACTTTGCTACAATGTAAAGTAGTAAGTGTACAGCTTGTATAACAGTGTAAATTTGCTGTCCCCTCAAAATAACTCAAACAGCCCTTAATGTCGAAAACCGCTGGCAACAAAAGTGAGTACACCTCTAAGTGAAAATGTCCAAATTGCGCTCAAAGCGTCAATACTTTGTGTGGCCACCTGTAACAGGCGCTTCCAGCACTGTAATGCGTTCCACGCTAAAATGCATTACGGCGGCCGCGCAATGATGTCATCGCCCAGCGCTGCATGCGTTCCAGCTTGGAACGCAGAAGTGCCGAGCGCACTCAGCGCTGGATTCGGCACAGCTGCCATACACCTGCCTCTCACCTATAAAGAGAGCGGTGTGCAGATAGCACACCGTTCTATTATTGTCGACCGTAGCCAGCTTGGCTGCATTTCTAACTACAGGTACCATCTTACCTTGACTGAGTACCTGTAACAGTCGCTCCTTGCGCCGTCTGTTTCCTGTAGTGCGTTCCACGCTGGAACGCATTATGGCGACCACGCAATGACGTCATCGCCCGGCGCCGCGTGCGTTCCACTGTGGAACGCGGAAGTGCGCCATGAATCACGGCTGTTTCGCAAAGGCACCTGTCTCCTGCCTATAAAGGCATTACCCTTACATACAAACCTTGTTCTATTATTGGCAGCCGTAGCTCGGCCACGCTACAAACAATGGTGCCATCGCTCCCCATGCTGCAACAACTGACCAGCCATGCTGCTACATTAACTGCAACAGACTGCCATTGCCGGGGACAACCTTTGAGATCTTCCTTGCTGTCACCCTACACTATGGAATCCCTTGTTGCTACACTGAAGCCCTGCAAACGAATAAGTAGCAATTGCGTCAATTGTAGTACTATAGAAAGATCTGCTGCATACTTTCCACCTAAAACAATTGCTGTTATTTATTATGGCTTGTGGCCATTAACATACTACTTGGGATAGACTGTTGTGCCTATCACTGTTTGCTAAGGAATATCTTAAAGGGACATGAGCTATATTTGCCTCTCACATGGAACTATTAGTTGTCTTTACTGGAGCCCCATAATGATAATCACTTGCATATAGAAGTGCATTGGAATCTTTAAGTGTATGCTATAATTTTAAATGCTGAGCTCTGGTCGCATGTTGTAATGTGTCCATCCTTAGTAGCTCAACACCTTTCTTTATGTGAGAGAGAGATGATGTAGAGAACCCCCAAACTCCTGTTTGCGTGGAGTGACGCCTGGGGTCCAATACTGAATTCTCACATAAAGAAGTGCATTAAAATCCTTGCTAACCACAGTTGTGGTTCACTCCATTTACCAGAGCTGTTACAGTACCATCCATGCCTGGATCTGCGCTGCCAGCCTTGCATGAGATGCTGTGGACACTGCAAGATATTCCCCACCAGGAGACCCTCCATAGAAGAACACCATTGCTGCTGACACCCTACACTACAGAATCCCATGAGCCCTGCAAACGGATAAGTAGACATTGTGTTACTTGTAGTGCCTTAAGAAGATCTGCTACACATATTGCTGTAATACAAGTCCTATACTTAACACTGGCTTATTTCCTATCATCTTACTACTTGGGACTGACTGTTGTGTTTTGGCTGTTTGCTGCGCAAGATCTTAAAGGAACATATACTCTCAAATGGGCTGAGCTGTATATGCCTCTCTAATGCAATTGCTAGTTGCTATCACTATTCTTATTTACTACATGCTTGACATAAGTTATAACTTGTTCATGGGCCCTTGCCCTAAGTTGCTGTACATGTTCGCTTTAACTTTTCTATGCTAAGGGTAGAAGGTATTTCATACCAACTCCCTTAGTGGCCTAATGCATTTCTTTGTATTAAGTGATATGATGTAGAGAACCCCCAAACTCCTGTTTGCGTGGAGTGACGCTTGGGGTGCCGTACTGATGCTCACTTACATATAGAAGTGCATTAGAATCTTGATCTGTATGCTATAATTGTAAACAATAAGCTTTGGTCGCATGTTGTAATACGTCCAAGCTTAGTAGCTTAACGCCCTTCCTTATGTGAGAGAGAGATGATGTAGAGAACCCCCAAACTCCTGTTTGTGTGGAGTGACGCCTGAGGTCCAATACTGAATTCTCATATAGGTGCATTGAAATCCTTGCTAACCGCAGTTAAGGTTCACTCCGTTCACCAGAGCTGTTACACCACCATTATTTTCCAGCACTGCCTTAAGCCTCTTGGGCGTAGAGTTCACCAGAGTTTCACAGGTTGCCACTTGTGTCCTCTTCCACGACAACATTATAGAGCTGGTGGATGTTAGAGACCTTGCACTCCTCCACCTTCCATTTGAGGATGTCCCACAGATGCTCAATAGGGTTTAGGTCTGGAGTCATGCTTGGCCAGTCCATCACCTTTACCCTCAGCTTCTTTAGCAAGGCAGTGGTTGTCTTGGAGGTGTGTTTGGGGTTGTTATCATGTTGGAATACTGCCCTGCAGCCCAGTCTCTGAAGGGAGGGGATCGTGCTCTGCTTCAGTGTGTCACAAGACATGTTGGCATTCATGGTTCCCTCAATGAACTGTAGCTCCCCAGACCACTGATGTAGCCCCAGACCATGACACTCCGACCACGATGCTTGACTGTAGGCAAGACACACTTGTCTTTGTATTCCTCACCTTGTTGCTGCCACACACGCTTGACACCATCTGAACCAAATAAGTTTATCTTGGTCTCATCAGACCACAGGACATGGTTCTAGTAATCCATGTCCTTAGTCTGCTTGTCTTCAGCAAACTTTTTTTAGGCTTTCTTGTGCATTATCTTTTGAAGAGGCTTCCTTCTGGGACAACGGCCATGCAGGCCAATTTGATGCAGAATGCGGCATATGGTCTGAGAAATGACAGGCTGACCTCTCACCCCTTCAACCTCTGCAGCAATGCTGGCAGCACTCATACGTCTATTTCCCAAAGACAAACTCTGGATATAACGCTGGTCAACCATGGTGAGGCCTGTTCTGAGCAGAACCTGTCCTGTTAAACTGCTGTATGGTCTTGGCCACTGTGCTGCAGCACAGTTTCAGGGTCTGGCAATCTTCTTATAGCCTAGGCCATCTTTATGTAGAGCAACAATTCTTTTTTTCAGATCCTCAGAGAGTTCTTTTGCCATGAGGTGCCATGTTAAACTTCCAGTGACCAGTATGAGAGAGTGAGAGCAAAAACACCAAATTGAACACACCTGCTCTCCATTCACACCTGAGACCTTGTAACACTGGCTGTCTTGAGTTATTTTGAGGGGACAGTAAATTTACACTGTTATACAAGCTGTGCATTTCTACTTTACACTGTGGCAACATTTAATTTCTTCAGTTTTGTCACATAAAAATATGTAATAAAATATTTGCAAAAATGTGAGGGGTGTACTCACTTTTGTGAGATACTGTACTTAAAATATACAAGTTTCACTTTTTGAATTGAATTACTGAAATAAATTAACTTTTTGAGGATATTCTAATTTGATTATATGCACCAGTAGATCAAAGCATATTCATGTGTTAGAATGGCCCAGTCAAAGTCCAGACCTAAATCCAATTGAGACTCTGTGGCAAGACTTGAAAATTGCTGTTCACAGACGGTCTCCATCCAATCTGACAGAGCTTGAGCTATTTTGCAAGAATGGGCAAAAATGTCACTCTCTAAATGTGCAAAGCTGGTAGAGACATACCTAAAAAAGACTTGCAGCTGTAATTGCAGTGAAAGGTGGTTCTACAAAGTATTGACTCAGGGGAGCTGAATACAAATGCACGCCACACTTTTCACATATTTATTTGTAAAAAAAAATGGAAAACCATTTATCATTTTCCTTCTACTTCACAATTATGTGCCACTTTGTGTTGGTCTGTCACATAAAACTCCAATAAAATACATTTACGTTTTTTGTTGTAAAATGTGGTAAAAAGAAATGTAAGCATACAAAAAAAAAATGATGCCATCTGGATTCTTGTAATATATGGCTGTGTAAAGAGATGAAAGATGGTAGTCAGATCAGAAAATGATGATGAATTCTGAAAATTGCCAGTGACTCTTGAACTTTTCTCTTGTCTATATAAAAAAAAAGGTACTTTGATGGTTCTAACAAAATCCCAAGTTGAGGACAAATATAAGATGCCAACCCCAAACACCTAAAAATATGAGAGAACTTTTGATGTTATGCAGGGTTATTAGAAGCAACTTGGTCCTCAAGTTTACCTGCCTGTTTTGTCGATTACATTGCATGGCAGCACTGTTTACTCAGAGAATACATGGAAAAATTCTTCTTTGCAGAAGGGTTAATGCTCGTTGAGGTCTAGAAGGTCTACCTACCGAATTCTCTTCTCCCCCTGGCAGCTGGAACTCTCCTCTACTCCCTCACTAATGTTCTGGAAGTGGACTATCTCTTGGTGTCTTTACGAAGTACGAACAAAGCAGGGCTGTGGGCTCTGCATTAGAACATACATAATCCAAATCAAATGCCCATGTGACTTTAAATGAGGCATAAGATTGAGTAGATTATATATTTAAAAAAAAAATGCATTGAGCGTTACATGAAGAGCTCACAGATTAAAATAACAAGCTGGATAACAAGTTCATTGTTGTGGCGTGCTCTTTGGTTATCTAGGTGGGATGTACCATACTCCTGCCACAACTCCCGGGCCAAACACTATGTGGTGGTCTCCGTTTGGAGGTGCCACAACAATGATCTTATTATCAAGCTGGTTTGTAGGTATTTTCTTTTATAAATCAAGGAAACTAGTTGAACAATATTATAAATCTCACCCTGTATTGTTGGAGTGCTCAGATATACAAGGTTTTATTTTTTTCTAGCTTAGAGGGTTTTATACGGGTGGCATCTACACCTGAAGAAGTGAAGATTCACAAACAATGTTGATTTTGTATGCCTCAACAAATGTTATGTTGCATGATAATGTACATTACATTAAGGCAACCCATTTGCTATACAGTAGATGGGCTGCAAACACATTGCAATGGCCTGGAAATCTGATGTGACCTCATTTTTTAATGTAGCAATAAATGGCAAAGCAACCTAATACACAAAAGAACGCGCATTTACGCTTGTTGCTCTAATATATGGTAATATATGCATCTTAGCGGATGTTACTTCAACACACAGATTGTGAAGGGGACTTAAACTGCAGTACAAAAAAGGCAGGTCACTGGCCTGTGTTGCCGGACAGGTATATACCTTATTACTGGGTGGACAAAATACCAATCTTTTGGCAGATATCACAGTTCACATATACAGTATGTATAATGTAGTTCAACTGTACATTTAGCTGCCTGCTTGTAGTTTAGCTTCAGGTGTTTGCTCATTAGCACCTAGCAAAAACAGGCACTGAATGACAGACAGTATCCACTGCTTTAGGCTCCATTCACACTTCTGTGACTTGTCATGCAATTTTGGACATTAAAGTTGCATGACAAGTCGTTCCCCATGTTTTCCAATGATACCCATTCATATATACGCAACTTAAAGTTGTAGCAACTTCAAAGTAGTTCATGCACTACTTTGGTCCGACTTTCATGCAACTTAAAGCGGAGTTCCACCCAAAAGTGGAACTTCCGCTTAATCCACCCCTCGCCCCCTTACATGCCACATTTGGCATGTAATTTTCTTGGGGGGGGAGTGGGGGCTTCAGGAGGAGTGGGACTTCCTATCCTACTTCCTCCTTCCGCCCAGGGACCACTAAGGCGACACGTGACAGGTCCCAGGCGATCACCTGTCCAATCAGGGAGCGATGTGCCGTTCGCGCATGCGCAGTGAGTGCCCGGCCGTGAAGCCAAAAGCTGTCACGGCCGGGTGCCCACAGTTGCAGTGGAGGTGCCAGCGGTGAAGGGGGGACCGGAACAAAGCTCCCAGCGGCACGCCGCTGGACCGTGGAACAGGTAAGTGTATGTTTATTAAAAGCCAGCAGCTACACTTTTTGGCTGGAAAAAAGGCTGGAACTTCCCTTTAAGGGCCATAGACCTCAATATTAACCCTCAAAATCTGCATGAAAGTCATGCCTGAATGTTATACAATGCAACTTGTGTGCAACAGTTCTCCATTAACACTGGTTAAAGCCAAAGTCATATCCAAGTTACACCCATCCAAAGTTGCACCAAAGTTGCACTCCAAAGTTAGCGCAACTTTGGAGTCATACAAGTGTGAATCAGTGTTGCCAACCTACGAGATTGAAATTTACTGACGCAACACCCAAAATTTACTGACACAGCCAAGTTTTTACTGGCAGCTCCAAAAGTAAAAATATTACTGTTTTAAGTGCAAATTCCAGTATTTATGGTACAAATAAGTACAATATACAAGTAACAATACGAATATACAAGTAACAATACGATCTAAGGTAGATATTAAGGCAAAAGGCATATTTCTTAAGTAGTAGTAATATTCTTTCGATATAGTAAGTAGCTAAGGGACAGGACTTAGGAGGGCAAGAAATTAGAATGGGCGATGCACTCTCACAGTGATACTGACAGCACAGTGCAGCAGCACAGATGATGATGACTCCTCACTGACACGACATGTCCTCTCCTGAGTCACAGTGACAGTCTCTCTCCATGCCAGGTGGTCCCTTCAGTCCCCTCCAGTCCAAACAGCACTGACAGTCCCTCTCCTGGCTTGCCTTACTTCCATCCTGCAGACCCACACACAAGGCTCTGGCCGCTCCGCTCTGCTCCCTTGCACCATGACATCACACAACACGCTCAGACACCGCAGCCACCAGACCTGTCCCCCAACCAGCACCGCCCAAACACACTGTAGTAGGCACTTGGATGGTCTCAGCTGGCTCCGGACCAGAGCTACCCATGCACAGTCCCGTGCCGAGTGTCACAGACACAGACACAGACACAACCTTTTCCTCTTACTGGCATTTACTGGCAGGAGAAAAGTGCCCATTTTTTACTGGCTGCCAGTAAAAATACTGGCGGTTGGCAACACCGCCTTGTCTTTCCTGCATCGTTTATGGTTTGACATCTATATCAAAAACCAGATTTCAGTTTTGTGATACTCTAGTTGTTTTTATAATGATTCCCCTCTCAGACTATGATTCCTGACACAATTCTCTGTATATCTATAAATATCATATACAATGCATTCTGCATATTGTTTTAGACTCAGCAAATATAATTTTTTTGTCTTGACAGCCTGATAGTTTGGTGAAATTTGTATAATACAAGATCTAAATTAGCACATCTCTGGCAAGGTTACTCAGTGGCAGTGCATTTGCTGCAGGTAATGGATAATTTGTCATAATAAAGTGTAGGCAGCCTAGATAAAAATAACATATAATTGTGCAGTAATTGCTCTTGGCATAATTCTCCTTTCAGTCAATCCAGAAGCGTATTTGTTACATTGTGATATTTTGATTATACTAACACAAAGGACCAAAAGTTGTGTGGTAAATGAACTGAAAAGTTTAACTGCAGAAGTGTGGAATAAATGTAGCTACGCTTTCTTCTGCAATATATTTATACAGTAAAGCATGGATATGCAATCAGAGGACCTCCAGCTGTTGTGAGTGAGTGAGTGTGAAACTTATATAGCGCAACACATGCGAACTGAATCGCCTCTGGGCGCTTGGCATCCATTCCCTGGACCCTCAGAAGAGATGGGTTTTGATCTTTCTCCTGACGCCCAAGTGGTTTACCTTAAACCGGATGCTGGTTGGTAGAGCGTTCCATAATCTGGGTCCTTGGACCGCAAATCTTCGTTCTCCTTTGGACTTGTATCTGGTTTTGGGTATCTGGAGTAGATTTTGATTGGTAGATGGCAGAACGCGATTGGTGTTGTGGGCTTTTAGTTTTTCGCATAGATGTTGGGGGGCATTTCCTTGAACACACTTATGCGTTAGACAGAGTGCCTTGAAAGTGATTCTGTCTTTTACTGGCAACCAATTAAGGGATCTCAACGAAGGTGAGATTGATTCCCATGTTTTTTTCCCAGTCACGAGACGAGCGGCCGTATTTTGAATGACTTGCTGACGAGTGATTTTGTACTTTAGGAGTCCAAGATAGAGGGCATTTGCATAGTCAAGTCTGGAGTTGATAATTGTTCCCACCACGACTGCTATGTCTTCTTTTGGGATAAAGGAAGTGAGTCTATGTAGTAGGCACAGTAGATGGTGAGATCCGCTGACTACTGACCCTATTTGTGCATCCATTGTCATGTAAGTGTCAAAAATTACTCCGAGATTTTTGACTTTGGTGCTAGGGGTGATGGTTTGACCCAGAATGGGCGAGGGGGTCCAAGTTGTTGCGGGATGAATCTTTCGCTTGGCCTGAAACAGGAGAGGTTCTGTTTTAGAGCCATTGAGTTTGAGATAACTCTTTGTCATCCAATTCTCTATCAAAGAAAGGTATTTCTCTAGTCCGAGATAATGATCCTTTTTGTTGCAGATGTAAAACTCAAGTCCCATCATGCCTCTGCCTCTAGGTTTCATGCTTCTGGCTGTCAGAGTCTTGCTATGCCTCATGGGACTTGCTGGAAGTCCGCTAATGGCATATCTCTGTAGTAAAGTAAAATAAAAGATTGCCAGGTATGTACAGAATTCTTATTTCTAGTATTGGATTAACCACTTCAGCCCCGGGGGCAAATTTTAAGGGACGTACATGTACGCCCATTTGCCTGCCCATGCCATTTTGAGATTGTAAATGTTCGTGCGGCAGTCGGCAAGTGGTTAAAGAATAGAAAAAATAATAAAACAAAGAGGACCATAGGCTTATAGTGGTTGTAAAGATTCATGCATTCTATGCAAGAAGGTAACAAACCCTCTGTGTGCAGCAGACTATCTAATATTTACCTGAGCCTGTTCTTCCTCCAGCCCTGTGCACGGGAGCTTCGGCTCTCACGGGTCTCTCCCTCCTCACTGGCTGCGACAGCAGCAGGAGTCATTGGCTCACACTATTGTCAATCACAGCCAGTGAGTCAATAAGGAGAGGGTGGGGGCAGGCCCAACAGCTCTCTGTGTGTGATTGGACACACAGAGCAGTGGCTTGGGAGCCCCTATAGCAAGCTGTTTGGAGCGAGGGGCCTGGAGTCCCAGCGGGGAACCTGAGAAGAGGAGAATCGGGGCTGCTCTGTACAAAACTCATCTGCAAACCCACTTCACAGAGCAGGTAAGTCAAACATGTTTGTTATTTAACAACTTGCCGAGCAGCCGCCGCAGATGTACTGCGGCACGTTGGCACGGATGGGCAAAACGTTGTCATTGTACGTCGTCTGCTTTAAGAAGCTATAAGGGCGCAACGCCGGAGTCGATGCGCGTGGCTGGATGCCACGATGTCCGGCGGCCACCCACAATCGCTCTTCAGAGAGCCAGAATGGGGATTTGTCAATGTAAACAAACAGATCCCCGTTCTGACAGGGGAGTAGAGAGAGCTCTGCTGTTACTAGTGATCAGGAACAGCTTTAGTCAGTACACCCCCCCACAGTTAGAAACACCTCCCTAGGGAACACTTAACCCCTTGATCGCCCCCTAGTGTTAACCCCTTCCCTGCCAGTGACATTTATACAGCAATCAGTGGCTAGTTTTATCTCTGATCTCTGTGTAAATGTTACTGTTACCAAAAAAGTGTCAAAAGTGTCCGATATGCCCACTGCAATGTCGCAGTCCCGTTAAAAAACACAGATTGCCGCCATTACAAGTAAAAGATAAATAAATAATACAAATGCCATAAATCTATCCCCTATTTTGTAGACGCTATAACTTTTGAGAAAACCAATCAATATACGCTTATTGTTCTTTTTAACCAAAAATATGTAGAAGAATACATATTGGCCTAAACTGATGAAGAAATTATCATTATTTTTTTTTAATTAAATACTTAATATAGCAAAAGGTAAATTATTATTATTTTTTTTTTTCAAAATTGTCAGAGGTGATCAAATACCACCAAAAGAAAGCTCTGTTTGTGGGGAAAAAGGACATAAGTTCTGTTTGGGCACAACGTCGCACGCCTGTGCAATTGTCAGTTAAAGCGACACAGTGCCGTATCGCAAAAAATGGCCCGGTCTTTAGGGAGGCAAATCCTTCTGGCCCTTAAGTGGTTAAAAAATAAGATGCCTTTATTATCACTTTAATTAATAAAAATCCACTTAGCATTTTTCTAAATGGTATTGTGTAATCACACCATAGTAATTTCAGAAAAACAATAAAACACTTTTTTTGTTTTGTTTTGTTTTGGATAGACTACAGAGGGATTAGAACACCCATCAGTTTTTCTGTTTCAATGGTAAATAGTTGAATTTTAACAGTATTCCACACATTTGTGTAATTGTAGTTTAACATCTTCTGGCCTGCGCATCTGTTACAGCTTATTACTCTGAATCAGAAAGAAAGTAAACAATTTTAAATGGTAACTCCACTTTCGTGGGGGAAAAAAATAGCAAATAAAGAAAAAATAATATAGCGTGTACATTTGTGATACAAGTCATATTGTAGTTGTTATTAAAAATTACCTTTCCTTTTCAATCTGCAGCTTTGAAATTTTCTATAAATGTAATGCAATATGGCTACATGGAGGCGTTCTCTACACAGAGTGTGTATTGACCACTCTCCAGAAACATCATTACCTGCTTGTGTGATTGGCTCACCAATTTTGCCAGAAGTCTGCCTATGATACAAGTCAGATATCAGGCATCCTCTGCAACAAAAATGCAATTTTTTCTCAACAAAAGTGGAGTTACGCTTTAAATAAAAAGGGAAAAAGAACAAATGCACAACAAAATAACATTTCACTCCACTCCACTCCACTCCAAGCTGCATGAGGGGGGGGGGGGTTAAGGGGGGGGGACAATGACATCCTAACCGTGAGGTTGGGATTCTCTTTTCCCTTCATTTAAATAGCTATGTGGTCTAGAAAAAGTGACCTATAATCCTGCAATTGAGCAGGTTTTGCCTATAGTTCTACTTTAACCACTTAAGCCCCAGAAGATTTGGCTGCCCAATGACTGGGACATTTTTTCGCGATTCGGCATTGCGTCTCTTTAACTGGCTATTGAGCCGTCGTGCGACGCTGTACCCAAACAAAATTTAAGTGCCTTTTTTCCCACAAATAGAGCTTTCTTTTGGTGGTATTTGATCATCTCTGCGATTATTTTTTTTTGCACTATAAACAAAAAAATAGCGACAATTAAAAAAAAAAACACCATATTTTGTACTTTTTGCTATAATAAATATCCCCATTTTTTTATTTTTTTAAATATTTTTGGTAATAAAAATCGCAATAAGCTTATATTGATTGGTCTACAAAATAGGGGATAGATTTATAGCATTTTTCTTTTTATAATTTTTTTTACTAGTAATGTCAGCGATCTGCGATTTTTATTGGGACTGCGACATTATGGCGGACACATCGGACACTTTTGACACCATTGCCATTAATACAGCAGTCAGTGCTATAAAAATGCACTGATTACTGTACAAATGTCAATGACAGGGAAGGGGTTAACACTAGGGGGCAATCAAGGGGTTAAATGTGTTCCCTAGTGTGTTTATAACTGTAGGGGGATGGGACTGACCTAGAGGAAATGACAGATCGTGGTTTCCTACTTATTAGGAACTCACAATCTGTCTTTCCTCACAGAACAGGGATTTGTGTGTTTACACACACACATGTCCCTGTTCTGTCTCTTGTGCCCGCGATCGCTCGTGGCCGGTGTGTATGTCGGTCTGTCGAATGTGCTGAAAAACCAGTTACAGACCGACTCATGATCAGCACTCTCAGATAATGGTAGAGAGAGTGCTGATCGGAGTGTTCTGGCTGGAGGGGTGTTTGCCTGTCTGAACACAGCAGCTCAGCGGGTGAGATTGATGTACTTACTTTGCATAGTGAGTACAACAGCTCCGACCGGAGCTGACAGTTTTTTTGGTTCAACCCGTGGGGTTAAATGAAAAAAAGAACTAATAGTGTGTACATGGCTTAAGATGGAATAATTTTCCACCTCAAGCAGGACATTGCCCTTCCCTCTTTATGTTTTACTCTGAAACATCCCATGGTATAACTTCTTTTAGGCAAAGGGATTCCCTCTTTATGCTTCCCAAAGGTTCCTACAGGGCAGGGAGAACCCTACTTCTCACTACACCATTGCTAGATGGATTAGACATGTCATCATCCAAGCGTATGGTCTAAAGCAGTGGTCTGCAAACGGTGGCTCTTTTCTTGCCTTTATCCTGCCCTTGGAGTACTGTTCCTCCCACTGGCATGAGGCACTATTCTTCCCACTGATGCAAGGCACTATTCCTTCCAAAAACACCAATGATGAAACACCATTCCTTCCAGAGTCACCAACAACGAGGCACTATTCCTTTCACTGACCTGAACAATGGGTAACATTGTTTAGGCACTGTTCAGCCTCCTACTGATCATAGGAGCTATCATTTTTTTACTCCCCCTGACCACCAAGCCTGGGAAAGTGTCTACTCCCACTGACACTGGGGCATTTTCTACTCCACTGGCAACCTTCCAGCCCCCTAAAGTCTTAAGGGCAATAAACTGGCCCTTTGTTCAGAAAGATTGAAGACCCCTGGTCTAAAGTATATGATTCATTATTTCCATGTTAAGACACAGGCTACCAGATCTGTTGGTGCTTTAGAGGCTTTACAGGCACCGGGCATCTGTTTCTCAGATTTGCAAGGTCTTCACTTGGCCTTCTGTTCACAATGTATTAAGTGCTATAAGGTTGGATGCTGAGGACTCTTCTGATGCCAGTTTTGACCCTTAGGCCTTCTTGATCAAAAAGTGCATATACCCTGAATGAATAATTAGAATATAAACTATGGGTTTGGTTATTTTATATTATTTAAAAAATATACTGTTCTATCTATTTAATATAAAAAAAATGATGCAGATCACTTACATCTACCTAAAAATGGGACGGGCCATGCAGCACCTTCCTAATATTACTAATAGTACTAATATTTTAAGCAGGATAGTCGTATTTGGTGTGGCTGGTTCTGACTGCAAAGCTGTCTTGTGACGTCATCGTGTGAGACAAGGCACACTCTCCTGAGCCTCTGTGCTTTTTCCCATCTGATGAAAAGCTATATGACAAGCCTCAGACTGACAGCCGTGAAATCCCCTGACCAGTAAGCCACCCTGCATACGAGTATTTATAGCGGCTCCTGCAGGCACTGCCAATGCCACTGACATCTGAGACCAGTTTACATTATTCCCTGAGCTGCTAAAAGAATATTTCTTATGTTATGATACCCAGAATAAATTCTTTAATTATTTCATACAGTGTAGGATGAGTAAAGGAAGAGATGTGGGAGCTCACAGGATAAAAGCAATGAATGTTTTATTTCACTTATAACTGCTGCAGCTGCAACATGGCACTGTGTCATTTTAAATATATTTGAAGTGAGAAAGTACAGAAAGGCTCAAAGTATCTTTTTTTTGGATTGAACCTGAATTTACTTTTCAAATACAAAAAAATCTAAATACATTATTTGTTTCAAAAATATTGTTTTAGCCTAACTACACCAGCCGTATTCATTCTTTTCCTGCAAAACATACACAAATACCTGGTAATCATGCCAGACCTCCTACTTATGCCCCTGTACCCTGGTCTGTTCTGTCAAAACTATTGTAGCGCTTACCCCTAAAGGAGCTCCTGTTGTCTCCCCTGATCCCAGTGCCCACATCTCTGCAAGCAGCAGCGGACTGAAGAGTGGATATTTATTGCAACAAATGTTAGTGTAGTTAGTGACAGTTTAGCGGTTGACAACAATAAAAAGGAGCAGCCTGCCCTCCCGCCCCTTGCCGCGGTCCTAGTTATGTGGTTTTGTCCTTTTCTTTTCAAGGGGATAGTATTTATTGTCAAGCTTATGTAAACTCAAGCTGTAATGGCTGAGCTATATATGTATTTGATGTAGAATGGTATATTATTATTGTGACGAACCCAGGACTATGTCCGCCGTCAATGCTTCCTCTGTCCAGAACCAGCACTATCCAAGACTCTTCAGCCCACCCCGTCACCAGGCAACACCAGTCTTAAGTGGCGAACAACAAACTAATTTATTTTCACATGTGGAAACAACAGATAAAATAATTCAGAGACTCTTTCCCCCCACCCTTGGAAAAAAGAGCGGGTTAAACTGCCCAATGACAATGGACACACAGGTCAGGTGTGTTCAAACTTCTCATCAGTAAACAGTCTTGTCTGGCTGCAAATGTAGCCAGAAGAGGCTAAAGGCCGTTGGAAGACCCCAGCTGTTCAGAATGAGGCAATTAAGGCCTCTAAAAGTAGTCCAGAGGATTACCACTGAAGTGCTGCATCCTGAGGCTTTGTGAGTAAGGAGAAGCAGTGTACTGAAAGTCTTCTGAGGAGGTGAGGAGAGGATTGATTTTTCTTTGTGATAAAAATCAAAAGATTATTGTTTTTCTGCTGTATGATCAGCAGTGTCTACCCAGCAGTAGGCTGTGCTAGACTCCTAGATAGGTTCCTGTGTGGTGAAGGTAGACACCCCAAGTGGCCAGGGTTTATTTTATGTTTGATTTTGTTTATGCTGTTTGGATGCTTGCACTTGTTTCCAGCAAGATGGAAGAATAAACCAAAATCTTTGTCTTCAACCGTCTTCGACTGCCTGTCTGTATAAATTCAGTGTTGTGAATCCATCCAGGGGGTCACACAACACGCTACCGAGCTAACCCCCTACAATATATACAACATTGAGTCTGACTAGCACAGATCATAGTGGGGTTCTCATTCATCCTGTGCCCCTATTAGAGACACAGGGTGATTTACACATAAGAGGGCCTGGGGAAGCAAGAGGGCCTCAAGGTAAGCTGAGTTGTAAAAACTCCCCACCCAAAATGACCCCTGTCACACATCTCCCCTTTCGGCAGGAGACTAACACAGGAGGAGACCCCAGACGTGTTGACTCCAAAGTTAGTCAGTAGTTTCAGTCCCCAAATGCCGGTATCCACACAGTACCCAAAATAAGTTGTCCCAAACAAAGCATCACTTACCCAGCTGCCTCTCTCAGAGAACATACCCGCCATTGGGTAGAGGCCTGGACTGGCCCTTCTCCCTGGAGTCCTTTCAGCCACTGGAAAAAAGACAGGGTGACTGGGCTCACTCCGTCATCTGGGCCGACTGCCCAGCATCCCAGGGGTAAACAGGTAGAGACTGAAGTCCCATCCACCTTCACAGGAAATCCGACCTTTGTTAGTTGAGGGCAGAGGCCAGCAACGCTCTGACCGTTGCCAGTCCTTCTGCTGGGCTGCTGCGAGTGGAGACCCATCTACCAATATCAGCTCAAGCTGCGGTTGTGTGCAGAGGCCAGTAGAATTCTGCCCTGTTAGCACTTCAGCTGAGGACCCCACATCATCCACTCTGGCTAACTGTTTGGGAGTGACCGTCACCTTCTCACCATGGGCCCCTACAACTACTGCAGGTGTGGGGCAGAGGTTTTAGACCCTCTTTCGGATGGCCAGCCCTTCAGCTGGAGGAGTCTCTTGTAACTCCACAGATGCTGCTGTTGGTGTTGGGCAGAGCCCAGTGGAGTTTGGCCCTGATACCAGCTCTTCTGCTGGAGGCTCACCAGGTTGTTCCTCCTCAGCAGAACAGTCAAATCCCCAATCTCTATAACTGGTGTCTGGGGATAGAGATTCACCATCTCCTGCCCGTAGAACACAGAAGAGGTTACTGGTGCTGGGCAGAGCTCAGTTATGTCTGGTCCTGGTTCCATCTCTCCTGCTTGGTTGGTGGCATCATTCAGGGGGTGCCATCTGCTGCTGGGAAGGGACTGGGGATGAGAGAGGGGATGAGAGAGGGGATTGTGGATGAGAGAGAGGGGATTGGGGATGAGAGAGGAGATTTTGGATGAGAGAGAAGGGATTGGGATGAGGGAGAGGTGATTGGGGATGAGAGAGGGGATTGGGGATGAGAGAGAGGGGATTGGGGATGAGAGAGAGAGGGGGATTGGGGATGAGAGAGAGGGGATTGAGGACGAGAGAGAGGGGATTGGGGATGAGAGAGAGAGAGGGGATTGGGGATGAGAGAGAGAAGATTGGGGATTAGAGAGAGGGGATTGGGGATGAGAGAGAGGTGATTGGGGATGAGAGAGAGGGGATTGGGGATGAGAGAGCAGGGATTATGGATTAGAGAGAGGCCCTGGCTGCAGTCCCTTCTGTGCACCCCCTGTCACAGTCTGTGTATTGGTATGCTGCATGGTACCTCCTTCCATAGGACGTTAACGCTTGCCAGCAGCAGGCAGAACCCTTCTCCTTCTGGGTGATGGGGATGGGGGTGCTCTGCTCCTTCCAGCAGATCCTCCTTAGACCGCAGAGGACTGTCCCGGGTAGCAGTCCCCGGGTAGCAGTCCCTGGGAGGGAGCCCGATCCACCTGTCTTCCGGCCTGTTGTCAGAGCTTGGAGTGAAGAGCAGGGTGGCAGTCCCTGGCTATGTGCACCTTCCGCCGGTCTTTGTGGGCCACCGATCCGCCTGTCCACGGGCCGCTGTCAGAGCTTGAAGTGGAGGGCAGAGCAGGATTGCAGTCCCTGGCTGCATGCACCTTCCGCTGGTCCTCCGGGGCCCCCAATCTGCCTATCCTCTGGGCAACTGTCGGAGCTTGGAGAGAAGGTTGGGGGAATACAGCCTCTGGGTGGCGCAGCCGCATCGGGGTTGCGCCTGTCACTCCATACCTCTCTGGTGGTCAGAGAGCCCTTTCCCCTCTTAGGCTCTCACTTGTCATTGCTCCCGCAGCTCCCGATCAACCCCGACCACCGCCAGTGCTCGCCCCCCCACTCCCAGGCAGCCCAGCTCCTCGCCAGACCTCATTTTCCACTCGCAGAATGCGAGTAGGCGAGTGGAAAATAGGAGGTCTGCTCTGGTTCGCATTCTTCCTAGAGACGTAGACTCATCCCCTTCATCCCAGAAGAGGACACAGCAGTAATAGTTGGAACAATCATTAATTCTCGACTACGCAAACTCCCTCTACCTCGGACTACGCAAATACCAGATTTTGCATCTACAAGTCGTCCAGAATACAGCAGCCAGACTGATAACGGTAAAAAAAACTTGGGAATCAATCACCCCGTCCCTGAGGTCCCTTCATTGGCTAATCATAAAGGATCGGGTTACATTCAAGACCCTCTGCCTCACTCACAAATGCACACAAGGAAAAGCCCCGCAATACCTATGCGAGAAAATAAAACACTACAACCCTAGTCGCGCCTTTCGGTCAACGAATCAAAACCTTGCACTCTGGTACACATCTTTTGGGAATGCCCGGGTATAAAAGATTTTTGGAAAATGGTATCTGAAACCATTAAAGAAATTAAAGATGTGTCTCTTGGAGAGAATCATGCTGCCTTTTTGCTGTTTGATATCCTTTTATCATTGGAAAAATACAAAAAATCTTTGCTGAGACATCTACTTACTACAACTAAAGCATATATTCCAGCTTTATGGAAAAGTACTGTCTCTCCTACTAGACCACAATGGTTTGCTAAAATAACAGAAATTCAACAAATGGAAAATCTCACAATGATGCTAAGAAAGCAGGAGGATAACTATCGCAAAATCTGGAATCCCTATATTACATATTGGGAACAATTGACGTGAGGGGGAAGGAGCTGAGGGAGGGAGGGGAAATGTGAAGTTTTTTTCCTCCCTTTCTTTCTTCTTCTTTTTATCTTTCTATATCTATGTTCTACGTTTTAATTTCTATGATACTTTTTCTTCTTGTATTGGGGGATAACCAGGGTGGGGAACAGGGCAATGAAAATACAACAAACATATGGGACTATAGTAGATCTATATACAAGTATGAGGTAGAACTGAAAAAAAGTTATTGTTGGTTAAAGAGTAACTAATGTTAAGGAAAGAAAAACTAAAATAAAAAAATTATAAAAAAAGAAGGGTAATTGAAAAAACCCAAGTGGAAAGGGCGATAAGAGAAGCAGAAAGATAGAAGGAAGGCGAGAGAAGAAAAAAAAGGGAGTCAATGTTAGAGAAGAAGATCCCAAAGACGCGGAGAGAGCTAGGGAAAATACTTAAATAAATTAGGAGGGGAAGAGCCGGGGGCTGCTTAACACCAGGAGTCTAGGACATGGGTACATGGATATATGAGGCTCAGGTTTTCCAGGTTTGTTCAGACAGATTGCCTCAGTCATTAATAATACTAGCAATTTTTTCATGAACCATGATCCACATATTTTGTGTTTAAGATGACCAAAAGACATGCTCCTGCTATAGTCTTCCATGCTCCTGCTATAGTGACTTTCGCCACCAGCAGAATAAAATAGATCATGCTTTTCAAGGGGAAAGGCCACCCAGATGGAAAATTGTTATGTAGAGCTAAGTGCGGTTGTTTTCAATGAAGAGCCTCGTCCAGACATACATTTTTAACTCCTCAAAGTATGAGATTTGAAGACTCATTACCAATGATCGATAATGATATTCTTATATTTTTGTATTTTTTTTCTAATAACATTATTGTATTAAATCTATTTAGTCACTGGATGTATTTTCACCATCAATAACTGCCAGTAGCAGTGTAGGTCTACTTCCCTTCACAGGGGAGCATAACCGGGAATCTGCTAAGGGTCCTCTGTTTATTTCATTCCTGTTGATTTAAAGCAGGATCACAATGCTATACTTAATGATTAAAATGTGTATATTAGGAAATATAAATCAACACATGGAGATCTGGAACATTAAATCACCAAACAACTCCATGTCTTCGTGTCTCCATGAGAGTTCAGCAACAGATATTAAGGCGTAAGGCTCTTTCTGTAGATTGTCATGGATAATCTTCTCCCCTCAGTACTCCTCTCCCCTGTGACTCACAATAACCAACGTGCCTGTTGCCATGACAACCACAAAGTTTTTTTCCAATTCTGTTGATGGACAGAGAAGTACTCTCCCTTTAACCTATTCAGCACAGTATTTTTTTATGGAAAGGCAAAGGTTAACAAACCAACTCACAGAACATGACAACTAAGGCGCAGCTGAGGAATGAATATACATCAAGTCAACATAATCAAATAAGACAGTCTTGCCATTAGGGCCAGTGACCTCAGAGCACCACCATCAGAGTATTGAATAGCAAACCTTATGTTAACCAGGAATAATGTACCCGGTAATGTGGTACATATACTTCCGCTGCTGCTACAAACTATAGTTTGGTTGCCCAATGGGATACAGATAGAGAGAAAGACCAGCCTACAGAAATAAAAAGGTGGGTGCGGTGAAAGGGGGGAAGTCTTTGTTCTTGGAGAAGGGTGGAGATCTTATCAAACGTTTGGGTCACGCACACCCATCTACCAGCCAGGTAACAAACCATCAATAGTAAAAAGCTCCACCTAGACACTGCTTTGGCATCAACAACACTTCACAAGCACAATACAAAATAGAAATAAAATAGAAAATGCCTTTTGTTGTTTTTTTTTCCTGCAATATCTGAGAATGATTACAAGTTATAAAATATAACAAGCTGGTACATTTTGGTTGCCAGAGGCAATATTATCTTCCCCCTTTAATAAAAGCCAGGCTCAGAGGGTTTTATCAGACTGATCCTTACTCAAAACCTACTGGAAAAAAATCCAATTAAAGAACATGCAACTATAATAAAGTATTGTGTTCCATTGTAATATAGTTAAGGCTGCCCATAGATTTTCATCAAGATAGGCAAGGTACGGTACATCACCTGTGCTAACAAACAGGAAAAATAATGTATAGTAAACAAATATGATTGTGCTATATATCTGGATATATCTGTTAACATTCAAAAATCCTTTTCTTGAAATGCTAAAACATAAACTGACAAAATTATTTGCAATACAATCTTCACGAAATCTACCAAATAGATTTCCTTTATGCAACCACAAATTATTAGTGTTGTCTGCTAATATTTATTTATCCTCACTAAAGCACTTCAGCTTTTAATGTATCAGGATATATTTTATAAACTTGATTTTTTTAAAATACACTGTATACACGTAATTTATTTAAAATTTAATTGAATTAATAATTCTCGTATGCTCCCAGGTAAACACATCTACTTTGGTATTCATTATTTCTAATAATAAAACACTATCTTCATCCAACTAAAACATTTATAGAACCATTGCTTGTTAATTGGATACTTTGATATACAATGCAATTAAACATTAGCATGGATTATCTCATTTAGAATAAAATAATTAAACTTTGCTTTAAATCCATATTTAAAATTCTCAAGCATATAAAGTTGTATAGCAGAAAAAAGTAAATAAATTAATTGCACCATAATATTTTCAGTATGCCTTTCTCTTTTTCTACCAACATTGGAAGTTTAGCTCCATGATTTGGTCTATAAAATACCTCCAACCCAGCCTTTTTTAACCTTTTAACATAGAGGACTCCTTGTTAATACATAATATATCAATGTTTCAAGGTACCTAAGTGTGAACCGTAAATTATAGTAGTAGGAATATATAAAAAAAATAAAGAATTTTAGGAAGATGAAGGTTAACATTCATTGTGGGGTTGATTTACTAAAACTGAAGAGTGCAAAATCTGGTGCAGCTGTGATGGTAGCCAATCTTCTAACGTCAGGTTGTTCAATTAGACTTTGACAAAAAAAAATGGAAGCTGATTGGTTTCTATGCAGAGCTGCACCAGATTTCGCACTCTCCTGCTTCAGTAAATCAGCCCATGTGTGTTTTCTTGTGGTGCACTTGTGGCTCATCAGTTGACAGTTCACGCTTGTAGGGTCCTGCTGGCAGGTCAGAATATAATTGTTAGCTTCTTAGCAGTGGCAGATCCCCTAACATCGGTTCGTGGGTTTCTGCCTCCCAAAATGTTTATCTAAATCTAATGGGGGACAGGCAGATAATTGCTATGTCAGTACCCTCCATTCATAGATCATATAGATAGAAGCTGTAGTATGACTTCTATAAATGAAGCAGCTGGGTAGAAAGTCGGACCCTCTTGATTAGAGGCTATGAAATTCACTTAGACCAGTCATACACGGAGCAAATTCCCTTCCTAAGCTGTCCCCACTTGGAGAAGACAGTGATTATTGCTAGCGGCTTATCGATAATTGCAAGAGAATCCGGCAGGCTGCTTGTACCCAAGTTGATCGATCAATCAACTTGGTACATTCAGCCTGCCCAATAACGGTTTGAATCTCGGCCGGTCTCTGCTGAACCTGCCAAGATTCAAACCGTGTATAGCAAGCCTTAGTTTTATCAACCCCTGTGCACTGGAAGATTACAGTGGTGGAGATGGGGAGGTGGGGTACATTGATGGAGGAGTATTGCAAATAAAACAGGAGGCATCAGCACAAGCGACACATCATGTAAATTATGCCCCCTGTGTTAATGTTCCTGTTTTTAATTTGGCAATGTTATTCATTTTAATTAGCTAATGCACTTTGCATATGCTGAGAAATGTTGTAGTGTCTGCATCCCTCTGGAAGTGATTAACCCTTAGGGAGTAGCTTACCGAAAATGAAATTTTGGTTGCAGAGGATGCCTCAAACCTAACTTGCATCTGCACCCAAAAAGGAAAATTACATTTTTGGAGGCATTTGGTGTACAGAAAGACTCTAAAATGCCATATTGCATTGAACTTTACAGAAAATTACATTGATGCAGATTGAAAAGGGAAAATCGTTTTTAAATTGTGATATTACTTGTTTAGCTTTCTATGCAAATTAGGGTTGTCCTGATACCGATACTAGTATCGGTATCGATATCAAGCATTGTACTTGTACTCGGGGAAAATGCTCCGATGCTTCACCCGATACCTGGGTAGTGAGCAGTGATCAGTGCGGTGGGAGAGTTACAAGCATTGATCACCCTGTATAAGTTTTAAAGTTTGGCTTTCAGCTGCTTTAGTGAAATCAGCGGTGATCGGTGCTTGTAACTCTTCCACACATGATCATCGCTGACTGTCCCTGCATCCTCCTCCAGTGCCCCTCTGTTCTGCTGCTCTGCTACTGTCCCCCTCTGTGTCCCCCTCCATGCTGCTCTGTGTCCCCCTCTCTTCTGCTCTGTGTCCCCCTCTGTGCTGCTGTCCCCCTCTCTTCTCCTCCGTGTCCCCCTCTCTTCTTCTCCGTGCTGCTGTCCCCCTCTCTTCTCCTCCATGCTGCTGTCCCCCTTTCTTCTCCCCCTCCGTGCTGCTCCGTGTCCCCCTCTCTTCTCCTCTGTGTCCCCCTCCATACTGCTGTCCTCCTCTCTTCTCCCCCTCCGTGCTGCAGTCCCCCTCCATGCTGCTGTTCCCCTCTCTTCTCCTCCGTGTCCCCCTCCGTGCTGCTGTCCTCCTCTCTTCTCTCCCTCTGTGCTGCTGTCCCCCTCTCTTCTCATCCATGCTGCTGTCCCCCTTTCTTTTCTCCCTTCGTGCTGCCATCCCACTCTGTGCTCCTCCTCCACCTCCTCGATCTGTCAGGATGGAGAGCGGAGATTGGAGCTGGTAAATCCAGCTCATACCTTTTTCGACTGTACAGAGTCAGTGATCACTGACTCTGTCCATTCACATAACTGAAACATCGTAAATTGTGTTTACAATGTTTCAGTTTATGAATGGAGAGGAGCCTCTGTCTTCTCTCTATTCATTTTCAGCGCAATTGATGCTGCTGAGAAAGGGACTGGGGAATCTGTGTCCTTAGTCCCTTTCACTGTCTCAAAGGGGAGATGTCAGAGGTCTGTTAAGACCCCTGATATCTCACCAAAGCCCCCCAACAGGGCTGATAAAAAGAATAATTGCAATAAAAAAATAATTGTAAAGTGGGCTTTGTCCCCCTCCGCCAAACGGGGGACAACACCAGAAAAGTGATTGACCTAGTGGAAGTGGCAAACAGGGAGGGCCTGCAGTCCCTCCTACTTAGCCTGGACGCATAAAAGGCCTTCGATCGCCTGGGGTGGCCCTCCCTGTTTGCGACACTACAACACGTGGGATTCCGAGGTCCTTTCCTCCAAGCGATTCGGCACCTATACGCAAACCCATCCTCCCAAGTTAAGACTCCCTTTGCCCTTTCCTCCTCGTTCCCGGTAACAAATGGCACTAGGCAGGGCTGTCCGCTCTCTCCCCTACTATTTGCGCTATGTGTAGAACCCCTAGCGGCCACAATTCGAGGGAATGCCAGCATTAAGGCCATCATGGTCAGAGACCGGGAGTTTAAAATCTCACTGTTTGCAGACAATGTGATTTTGACCCTGACCCAACCTAGAATATCCTTACCAAACCTCCACGCTGAACTTGATCGATACAGCGTCCTCTCGGGATACAAAATTAACGCATCCAAATCGGAAGCGCTTCCACTCAATATGCCGGTGAGCGAGGCGCTCCACTTGCAGGAGTACTTCCCATATACGTGGAAGACTACCGCTTTGAAATACTTGGGAGTACATATTACTCCCAGCTTCAGTACACTTTACCAGGAAATCTCCCCCCCCCCTCTTTCGCTCTATCAGAGCCCTTCTCTTAAAAAACATTGCATATCCCTCTTGGGAAGAGTGGCGTCGGTGAAAATGACGGTCCTCCCGAAGGTCTTATACCTGTTCCAAACATTACCCATCCCGTTTCCGTACGCCCACCTAAGGAAACTCCAGACGGACCTGCTGCAGTTCACCTGGAATTACAAGCACCACAGGATACCGCGTTCGGTCCTATTGGCGGCGCGATCAGATGGAGGTCTGGCCTTTCCGGACCTCGTTAGATACTACCAGGCGGCACAGCTGCGGGCCATAGCGTCCTGGTTCACATTGCGCTCCTTTAATAAATGGACGGAAATTGAGAAATTATGGTTAGCCCCGGTCCATCCTAACAATCTACTGTGGAATGCAAACGTGGAGGTAGACCCTGAACATATTCTCGGCCCAATGACTGTGCTCCGATGAGTCTGGCGTAAGCTGATGCCCTATCATAAGTTAACCTCCGACAGCTCCCTCCTGACCTCCTTTGCCTGCAACCCTAAGGTGCCAGACAGCCTTACCCATCGCATGTTACACCCATGGACATCGCGGAACCTCTTCCACTTTGGCAATCTAGTAGATTCCCTGACCCATAAGTTACGCTCTTTTGCTGAACTACAGGCCCAATACGATCTCCCAGGTCGGGAATTCTACGGGTATCTCCAAATACGCCACTATGCTTTGACGATCGCACCGAAATTACAGTTTTCCTCCCCGACACCATTTGAATGCTTGATTCTAGCAGGGGCTCAGCTCAGAGGGGATTGATTTCAGAAATATATACTATACTGAACGCCTGGCCCATATAGGTGAAAGGCAAACATGCATACATGATCAAATAGGAAAAGGCTTTAGGCGAGGAGATCCCCGTGGAACAATGGCACGAGATCTGGGTACAGGCGGCTAAGAGCTCGATTTGCACACTCTATAAAGAAAACATCTACAAAATCCTATGTTTCTGGTATATGACTCCGGACGTCCTCCATGCCATCTATCCCTCTAGCTCGGATCGCTGCTGGCGCTGCCTAGGGGCGAAGGGCGACCTTCTTCATACTTACTGGAGCTGCCCGCTGATTGTCCCCTTTTGGGACTTGGTCCGACAGTTACTGGAGAGAATCCTAGACAGGCAGATCCCCCCCACCCCCAAATACTTTATCCTAGGCCTCCCGTCGATACGACTCCCGTCCCTATATAAGAAACTAGCCCGACACATCCTCACGGCGGCCCGATGGAAACGCCGAACCCCCCATCCCACCTGAGGCCCTATACGCCAGGATCAAGGACATGGAAACCATGGAGAAAATGACTGCCAAAATGCGGGACCGACTGGAGGCTCATGATGCAGTCTGGGAGTTGTGGCACCACCGGTAGGACCCACCGTGAGAAGGTACAGGGTCCGCTTTGATGACACTTTCTATCTGTTCTACTCTCTCTTTCTTTTCTTCTCTCCCCTTCCTTTCTTATCCCGGGAGACCACTAGTGTCTCCGGCTGCTACAATACTTAGAAGTTAGTAATGTTGTTCAAGTTGACCACAGAATGCAAAATGATTCTTGAAGACAAAGGCCAGCTTGAACTTTAACACAATGACTCCTGTATCTTTAGTAAGCAAGCTGGCAAAGCGATATATGCTTAGCAAGGATAATGAACACTTCTTGCTCCATGGTTAATGTACTTCTTCCTGTTTTATCTGTGCTTGCTAACTGCACCGAACAGTTGTTTACTTTGTAAACTTGAAAACAAAATAAAATTGTTATTGATAAAAAAAAAATTATTGTAAAAATAATAAAAAATAAAATAAAAAACACACTGACACTGTTCACACCCCCCCCCCCCCTTAAAAAAAACAAACAAACAAGAAAACGTTATAAAAAAAAAGTAGAAAAAATAAATGACACATGTGCCACTGTCACATGAGATTAAAAAAAAGTATCAGTAATCGGTATCGGCGAGTACTTGAAATAAAGTGGTATAGGGACAACTCTAATGCAAATTTCTTTTTATTTCCTGTATTTTTTCATGAAAGTTGAGTTACTCTAAATGCAGAACACATAAATACATTCCTTTGAAAAAAATTGAGTTTGCCAAGGAAATGGTTTGCCAAGAATTACCAGTCATATAATTTATTGAGGCACAGAAAAGATACAAGGGACACAAAAAAATTATTGAGGAATATAAAGATAAAAAAATTCTTCTTGTTTGCACACATGCACATCCAGGTGATAATAACACAAGACTTCTTTTCTAAATTAAACTTATATCCTCCGAACATTGTGTTTATAAGACTGGTGACTGCTATGCTTGCTATGTGGCTGCTATACCTGACCACCCTCAGTTTGAACCACCCACTGTAAGGCCCCATACACACGGGAGTATTTATCCGCGGATACGGTCCAGCGGACCGTTTCCGCGGATAAATCCTCTTGAGGATTTCAGCAGATTTTAATGCGATGGAGTGTACTCACCATCGCATTGAAATCCGCGCCGAAATCCTCTGGCGATGACGTGTCGGGCCGTCACCGCGATTATGACGCGGCGACGTGTGCAACACTGTCATATAAGGAATTCCACGCATGCGTTGAATCATTGCAAAGCATGCGGGGGATCCCTTCGGACGGATGGATTCGGTGAGTCTGTACAGACCAGCGGATCCATCCGTTGGGATGGATTCCAGCAGATGGATTTGTTCTGCATGTCAGCGAATATCCGATCTGCTGGAATCCATCCCAGGGGAGATATATCCGCGGATAAAGATCCGCTGGCGTGTACACACCATAGGATCTATCCGCTGAAACCCATTTGCTGGGATTTATCTGCGGATGGATTCTATGGTGTGTATGGGGCCTAAGTGTGTTGATTAACAGGCCAGAAGACTTTTGTTCTCTTCCACTTCCATAGCCTTCCCTTTGACTGACAGGCCAGAAGTCACTTGTTCTGTCATGGTCTTCCAGTGAATGATGGAAATTGTGGTCCCAACAAGTAGCAACAAATACTGAATGTTGCTGCTTCTAAAATCCCTCCTCATGGTGCCTGGGTATTGCAGATGCTTCCTATATGCAACAATAAAGTCAAATTTTTAGTGTCTACAAAACTATACAAGTTATATAAGTTAAAAAAAAACATAATTTTTGCTTTACTAATGGGAGTGAAGTGTTGGATACATTTTGTTGTCTGGAGATCAGATTTATTCACTTGGGCTTAGATTCACGTCTATGCATGTGTGATTTGCAGCGTGGTTTCTGTCGCATTTTTCGTGCACGTTTTTAATGCATTTTTCATTTTTTGGGAAGTGTTGATGTTTTTTGTGCATTTTGATGCAATTCCATTGATATCTATAGTGGATACAAAAATGCACTATGCTGTGTGTAAACACGTCTTTGCAACTTTCCGAAATACTTTATAGCAGGAAACTGAATAGATGTCAATGGAACCCACAGGGAATTGGGTTAAAGGGAGTTTAGTGCATTTCTGTGGATCTGAAAACGCACTTAAAAAATGCATAGATCCAGCCTTAAAGGGAATTCATGCAATATTCCTCTGTGTGTTGCTGCACCCCTTTGATTAACAGTGGCACTAACCTAATGTATGCTTGGCAAATGTAGGTAAACCTGACACAGATTCACCAAAGTTAACAGAGCACCAATACGTGTGAATAGTTGAGCTGAAGTTTCCCTTGTAGCATGAAGGTGATGCTGCAGGCAGAATTCAAGAATATGTGAGAATCACATCTAATGACTGATTAAAAAGTTCCTGTACCTCATATTTTCTGATCAATAAAAAAAAACAAAAAACATAAAAAAACTATGCTAATAATCAAAACTAAATATGACTTCATCAAACAAAGCCGCAAACTTGGCTGTGAGATATAGCACAGTCCCAAAACATATAGTTTATACAAAGAGTTGCGCTAAAGAATATTAATCAAACACTGATAAAGAAAAAAGTCCCTGCAGTGGCAGGCTGGATTTAGATACTAACGTGATTATTTGTTCTCCTTGTAAGTGCAAACTTTTTATACCTAAAAATAACATTTTAAGGATTTATTACACTACGAGTCTTTATATTTTGGGGACCCATCCAGGTGATGATATCTTTACATGCCCTAAGAGATTGCTGGGACGCTTTAAAGTCCCTGGCTGAGTTTAAGACCCACATGAGTCACTGGTCTTCCGTGATAAAAGGTCTGTGCGAACTGGTAAGCGACCATTTTGCCTATGTTTTGCTGCGCAGTAAGAATTCTACCCCCTGTCGATATTGTTGGGTGGTACCACCCCCTGAACATGACTCATTCAAATGGATTGCTAAGCAGGGCAATTACTTCTCCTCAGGATGTGGAAACCTTGCAAGAAGATGTGAACAAATTAATGGGATGGGCAACTACATGGCAGATGTGGAAAAATGTAAAATAATGCATTTGTGTGGCAAAAATATGAATGCAATCTACTCACTAGGGGGAGAACCTCTGGGGGAATCAAGGATGGAAAAGGACCTGAGGGTCTTAGTAGATGATAGGCTCAGCAATGGCATGCAATGCCAAGCCGCTGCTAGCAAAGCAAACAGAATATTGGCATGCATTAAAAAGGGGATTAACCCCAGAGATAAAAGATGATTCTCCCGCTCTACAAGACTCTGGTCCAGCCTCTCCTGGAGTATGCTGTCCAGTTCTGGGCACCAGTCCTCAGGAAGGATGTACTGGAAATGGAGAGAGTACTGAGAAGGGCAACAAAGCTAATAAAGGGTCTGGAGGATATTAGTTATGAAGAAAGGTTGCGAGCACTGAACTTATTCTCTCTGGAGAAGAGACTGCGCCCCTGTCAAAACATTTGAAACCCATCTTTCAGATAACCTTAACAAAAAAAACAGCTAACAAAACTACAAGTCAAGCATTTTAATTACCCCTCACACCAGAGTCAATAGCGTTACATCTTATATAACAGTTCCCCCCTAGAGTTCCCAGAGAGCCCTCCTTACATCGGAATGCACAGAGTTCCCCTTCACACTGGTAAATATGATCTAAAGAATGCTGTGGACTCTGGCGCCATCTTTATATACACTGTAAGGGGGGGACTCTGACACAAAGGGGATCTCTGTGGACTGGGATGTAGGGGGGCCTCTGATGTGAGGGGGTATCTGGTTATCAGAGTCCAGAGATCCCACTTACATCAGCGTTTACTTTTACCCCAGATTCTGCAGAGTTCCCCCTTAAAGCAGTGTGCCAGACAATAAGTATTTCTAGACAGGGGTCAGGTCAGCCATGGCAGCCCTGTTACAGCACAGAGCCTTTTACTTTATATAACCAGCCCTCCCTCCACAGTATGTGTGAGCATTTCCCCACCTTCATGGGACTACAAATTCCAGCATAGTATGCTGTGCTCTTATTTCTCTGCTGCTCCCCAGTCCCACACACAGTGTGACTGAGAATGATGACTGCACTGATATACAAGAGGACACCCTCTCTCCCTGCCTGCTGCAGTGCTGCACAAACCCAGCCATTGCCAGAGTCTGTGCCCCCACTACCCCCTTACCAGAGACCATGGCCACTGTTAGATATCATGGGGCCCCCTACAGCCTACCTGTTAGGGCCCATGACCCCACCCCTGGGCCCATCCCTGGCCCTGTCCTAACCTCAAAAAATAATTCAGCTGTCTTCAAGTGATATTTATAATCCCTTGTGATACCTTGGGTAGTGACATATTCCTCTTTATGGAAAAATCTGGGGTTTATTAGACCCCTGATCCCTCCTCTGCCCTCCAAGGCTTAGTGGCTGCTTTCTTAGCTGGTACCAGCCAGGTAAATGCAGAACCAACACTGGAAGTGATGAAATCTTCATAACTTATGGCCTCAGTTGTCACAGAGGAGAGGGAGAAACTGATGTTCCTCCTCTTTCTTTGTGCGCTGCCAATCCGACCAGATGGAATGGGAGAGCCTTTATTGCCATTAACTACATACAAGAGAGGAGGAGTTGATATTCCAGCAAGCCGAATTAGAAAAAATAATCCCTCCATTTTACAGCCTCATGGGCCCCTGTGTTTGATCTCATGGGGCCCAAAAAAATATGATTTAGACTACAAAGGAGCCATGGCCTACAGGGAGAGGGGAAAGCATGAAAAATTTGCCTGCATCTTAATCAAGAGGATCAGTCTCAGCATAAGGCACTGGCAGTACAGCCGTCCCTCCTGCTGGGCAGGTGGCTGGGCTCTGCTTTTGCACTGATAGGACCCTGAGTCAGAAGACCTATGAGGAGACATCTCCTGACTCTCCAGGTGTCCTGTCGAGAAATACACCGGCCCAATGCCACCGCTATAGTTCTGGCTATAGCATCCCTGACAGCAGGCGGAGGAGTGATATTCAGCTGTCAGGGCTGCTGTAGCCGGAGCTGCCTGCTTACTCCGCGACCAGTGACTGCACTCACAGGAGTAAGAAATGAGAAATAGTCCCACTTGCAGCGCTGCCATTGTCCACTAGCAAAAGGAGATCCAGCCTATGCTCGGGAGCCTGGAGGAAAGAAGAGACCATCAGACCCTGGTAAGTGTATTGCTGCCCAGCCACTCACCAGTGCCCCCTTTATATGGCGCCCATGGAACTTGCCATGGCTGCCATACCCTAGATAAGCCCCTGCATGTGATCTCCCCAGTGGCGGGCTTCAGGGCAGAGGAGAGAGTGCTAACTATGGATGCAATGCCTAAGTGGAGATGTCACCCATAGGCTTACTACTGGGCATCTGTTGTCAGATGTCCCTCCTCTCCATCCTCTTCCCTGACTCAGGACTAACTGAACCAGAGCGACCTGAGAATAGGTACGTTTAAGCATCTTCCTTCTGCAGGGTATTTAGTATAGGAGTTAGAAGGTGGATGGAAGCCATTTTAAGCTTAGATAGTTCTAGCCCAGACTTTTACTTTAAGCATGGAGATTTAGGTTCTTCTGATATCTTTTCTTCACTGGTTCTCTGTTTGTCAGATTAAGCTACAGGATCGAAAACTTTATTCACTAATTTGTTTTGAAAATTATTCTTTTTGGTTCCAGCACCATATGTGTTAATGAGCTATTTAAGTTGCACTGGGTGAGATTTTCTTCCTACATTTGAAAGCAACCTGTTTAGTTGTTATCTGTAATATCCAATTTGCAGCTCCAAATAGCTGTTACATTTTGTAATTGTTGTTTAATTCCCTACTGCAGCGTAAACTGCAATGATAATGGTTGTGACTTTATGTATACTGCAAACACTGCGGTGCTCACCTTTCAGGCTGGAACATACCTACTCATATCACTACCTCAACAAGTGTGTGCTGCTAAAATATGGGCTTTAGTAGTAAGAAATTACTCCCAGTGTGGATGACTTTGCTAGTCAAGTCTAATGCCTTGTACACACAATCGGAATTTGGGCTACACACGATCAAAATATCTGATGGAAAAAGTCGTACTTGTTCCATCGGATATTCCAATTGTGTGTAGCTCCATCAGAGGTTTTTCATTGGAAATTCCGATTAATTCCATCGGAGTTTAGATATAGAACATGTTCTATTTTTCTATGATGGAATTCTGATCGTGTGTACGAGGCATAAGGTTTACCAGACATGTTTAACTAATTGAAGACGGTGTCTGCAAAAATTTTGACCAGGGTAAGAAAAAAGGCGGATAGGCATCCTTAAAGAGATGAGTTTTTAGAGATTGCCCAAAGGCAGACAGAGTAGGAGATAGTAGTTTCAGGTAAAGTCGTTGAGGTAACGTGTTCCAGAGAAGTTGAAAAGCTCTGGTGACGTCCTGGAGGCAAGCATGGGAGATGGTGAAGAGGGAGCTAGAGGACTGGAGGTTTTGGGAAGATCAAAGAGGACGGTTTGATTGATATTTTGGTTGGAAGGTTTGGCTTGGAGATTTATGTTGATATTTTACAGGTTATACTGTGATGATGGGTCATATTTAACATGGTACCTTTATTTTTTATCAGTCCGGTATTTCGGTCTATTCTACGCAGCTTGTCAAACTCATGTAATACACATAACTGTCTGGATAAATAATTAAAAAATATTTGTACAATTCCTAATTTAATTTTATGGTTGACTTGAGTTCTGCTTTCATATTTTGTTCTTATACTTCCCTTTCTTATAATAGTTTCTTCTGTTTATACAGCTAATGGAAAGATTTGTGTCTGAGCTCTCTGTCCCTTGGAAATACAAAGTTTTCCTTTATTTTATGGAATTGTTCTTTCTTCTCACTGTAATAAAATGTATGCCTTAAATCCATTAATTACCTCTTCTGAATATTTGCAGAATTGTTTGATTATTATATGGGAATCCAATTTCCCAAGACACATGCATTATTTTAAGTAAGTATTTTAAGTAAATGTATGCCTGCTAGAAGTAAACCCTGCGCTGGAAACTGAGGAATATACTACAGTATATCATACAGAACTTAGAATGAACAATTCCCTAGAGAAACAGTTGTGTTTAATTAAATGAACTGACAGTCTTCTGGAGGTGAGGATTCCCCAGTAGAAGCCAATGCCATGTGATCTAAAGCATATTTTAAAAATAAAACCATGATTAAAACAGAGATTTCAGGGTGATGGCACTTCATTGGTTAATGTAAACCTTACCTTTCATTGAGCATGTCAACTATGTATTGTATCCATTATCCATTCTACCACCTCTTTCTTTTCTGTAATATTCACCTTCAATCCAGAGTTTTTCTCTACAAGACTTTTTTTTCTGATGCTAGATGTCTTCATTCAGATGACCAGCTTCATTCAGCCCGCTTGCTCTAAACTGGGGTTGTCCTGGACCCACTCTAGCTTGTGACAGGGCAGTGAAAGCAGCACAGTGACCAGCTCATCTCTTCCGTGCTTTGCTTTCTCCTCCTATCTGCATACTTCTTGTCAGCACATGAAATGATTGGCTCCTTGTGCTGCTTCTTCCCCTTGTTCTCCAGCCCTGCTGTAAAGGGACTATAAAAGGCTGATACCAAGTCATATTTGGGAGCTTATGCAGCTGGTGTTTTAAAACAGGCCTTGTGTTTTAATGTGTGCGCTGTAAAGCAAAACAATAGATGTGTCCTAAGAATGTTATGGAGCTCCAGCAAAATGGTAACAACACCTTTCCTAGCATACTGACGGCAGATAATTCTGAGTGCCAGGTGAGGCACTAGTCCCTGTGAGTGTACATTTTTTATGGTTTTGAAAACAAGTCTGAAAAAAACAGTGTTTTGGATGGTGAAACATCAAGAGGCTGATCAGAGGCATTAACCTCAGTGCATGCTCAGGGGGTCAACTATTTGTGGTGAGTGCAGTCCTGGGAGGGCACATGAGTGGTGATGGGAGGGATATCACGTTTTCTTCAGCATGGAGCACAGCACTTTATGTCAAATCAATTTGCATCTTATTCCACCTATAATGGTTTGTATAATATACTGGTTAGTACAGCTATCTTCATTAATTGATACAGTGGGGATCGAAAGTTTGGGCACCCCAGGTAAACATTTGTATTAATGTGCATAACAAAGCCAAGGAAAGATGGAAAAATCTCCAAAAGGCATCAAATTACAGATTAGACATTCTTATAATATGTCAAAAAAAGTTAGATTTTATTTCCATCATTTACACTTTCAAAATTACAGAAAACAAAAAAATGGCATCTGCAAAAGTTTGGGCACCCTGCAGAGTTAATATCTTGTACTGCCCCCTTTGGCAAGGGGGCAGTACAACGCTTTTGTAGCCAGCCAAGAGTCTTTCAATTCTTGTTTGAGGTATCTTTGCCCATTCTTCCTTACAAAAGTCTTCCAGTTCTTTGAGATTTCTGGGCTGTCTGTCACGCACTGCTCTTTTAAGGTCTATCAATAGATTTTCAATTATGTTGAGGTCTGGAGATTGTGAAGGCCATGGCAAAACCTTCAGTTTACACCTCTTGATGTAATCCCCCATGGATTTTGAGGTGTGTTTAGGATTATTATCCATTTGTAGAAGCCATCCTCTCTTTAACTTCAGCTTTTTCACAGATGGCATCAAGTTACCATCCAAAATTTGCTGAAATGTTATCGAATCCATTTTTCCTTCTACTCGTGAAATGTTCCCTGTGCCACTGGCTGCAATACAACCCCAAAGCATGATTGATCCACCCCCATGCTTAACAGTTGGACAGAGGTTATTTTCATTAAATTCTGTGCCCTTTCTTCTCCAAACGTACCTTTGCTCATTCCGGCCAAAAAGTTCTATTTTAACCTCATCTGTCCACAGAACTTGTTTCCAAAATGCATCAGGCTTGTCTATATGTTCATTTGCAAAGTTCAAATGCTGATTTTTGTGGTGAGGACGTAGAAGAGGTTTTCTTCTGATGACTCTTCCATGAAGACCCTATTTGTACAAGTATCTCTTTATAGTGGAATAGTGTACCACAACTCCAGTGTCTGCCAGATCTTTCTGGAGGGATCGTGCAGTCAAACATGGGTTTTGAATTGCTTTTCTCACAATCCTGAGAGCTGTTCTGTCTGATATTTTTCTTGGTCTTCCAGATCTTGCTTTAACTTCCACTGTTCCTGATGACTGCCATTTCTTAATTACATTCCGAACAGAGGATATTGACATCTGAAAACGCTTTGCTATGTTCTTATAGCCTTCTCCAGCTTTGTGAGCGTCAACTATTTTCAGTTTCAGTTTTCTAGACAACTGCTTAGAAGAACCCATGGTGCTGATTGTTGGGTCAAGGTCAGATGAGTATGGACATTTAAAACCTTTGAGATTGACATCACCTGGTCTTCCCAGACGATGATTGAGAACAATCCATGACACTGGCAGGTCTCAGCTTTGCAAAGGGGGCAGTGCATGCTATAAATTCTGCAGGGTGCCCAAACTTTTGCAGACGCCATTTTTTTGTTTTCTGTAATTTTGAAAGTGTAAATGATGGAAATAAAATCTAACTTTTTTTGACATATTATAAGAATGTCTAATCTGTAATTTGATGCCTTTTGGAGATTTTCCCATCTTTCCTTGGCTTCGTTATGCACAGTAATACAAATTTTTACATGGGTGCCCAAACTTTCGATCCCCACTGTATATGTTTACTTTGTGGTCACACAATTTAAATAGCAATAGATTCCCAATTATTTGCTGACAATGTATTTGTTTATCTACTATTCACATATCAAAATCCAGCCTAAATCTAGTGTACAGAGGGGCCTTTTTTTTCTCAATGTAATGCAGTAACCATACAATACTAGATTCCAGTCGGCAGGAGATCAGCAGTGTGTTACAGCTCAATTAACCACTTCACGACAGCCCTATAGCAGTTTACGTATTTAAATGGAATCCTGCACTTCCGGGTAGCGGGTGAAAACGCGCGCCACCAGCGGCAGTACATTAGTACAGTGACAGAGCATATTTTTAGCACTGATCACTGTATTAGTGTCACCGGTTCCCAAAAAAGTGTCAAAAGTGTCAGTTAGTGGCCGATTTGTCTGCCGCAATATTGCAGTCCCGCTATAAGTCGCTGATCGTTGCCACTACTGCTAAAGAATAAATAAGAAAAATAAAAAGTCCATAAATATATCCCATATATAGTATAAATAGCCGCGCCAATCTAAATACATTCAAATAAATGTCAGTCAATGAATGAAAATTGGTAAGATCTCAATGAAGACAATATCATCAGATGGAGCCTTTGGTTTGCTTGATGAATGACACTCGGTTCTTAGAATTTGGTCAAACCACGAACACCCAGGTGACATGCATGCATTTAGTGCAAATCCTCCACCGTAAGAATAAGCTGCTTACCAGACGGCAAGCCTTTATTGCAAATGGCTATAGCCCAGCCACGGCCTTTCAATCCTCTGGATACTCAGGGTGGAACACTTGTGTTAAGCAGCGAGATCCAAGCCTCAGCAATAGGTTGGAAAAGAGTTGCGGTTCACTCTCGTTACCCCCCTCACAGGACAACAGCAATCAAGAGGTCCAGACACATATACCGAAAGATAAGAAGGGGCACAATAGCGTAATACCGCAGGATAAAAATATTTATTAAAAGTAATGTACTTACATCAGTACAAGTAAAAACAGCGTGTGACAGTAAAAAGTAAAGCCGGCCGGCTTGAGGAGCCCTCCTCCTTGGCGTGGTGACGTCACTGACGCAGCCTCCCAGACGCGTTTCGTCACTAATGGACGTTTTCAACGTCCATTAGTGACGAAACGCGTCTGGGAGGCTGCGTCAGTGACGTCACCACGCCAAGCAGGAGGGCTCCTCAAGCCGGCCGGCTTTACTTTTTACTGTCACACGCTGTTTTTACTTGTACTGATGTAAGTACATTACTTTTAATAAATATTTTTATCCTGCGGTATTACGCTATTGTGCCCCTTCTTATCTTTCGGTATATGTGTCTGGACCTCTTGATTGCTGTTGTCCTGTGAGGGGGGTAACGAGAGTGAACCGCAACTCTTTTCCAACCTATTGCTGAGGCTTGGATCTCGCTGCTTAACACAAGTGTTCCACCCTGAGTATCCAGAGGATTGAAAGGCCGTGGCTGGGCTATAGCCATTTGCAATAAAGGCTTGCCGTCTGGTAAGCAGCTTATTCTTACGGTGGAGGATTTGCACTAAATGCATGCATGTCACCTGGGTGTTCGTGGTTTGACCAAATTCTAAGAACCGAGTGTCATTCATCAAGCAAACCAAAGGCTCCATCTGATGATATTGTCTTCATTGAGATCTTACCAATTTTCATTCATTGACTGACATTTATTTGAATGTATTTAGATTGGCGCGGCTATTTATACTATATATTGCTTTGTTTCTCCAACGTCAGCTGCTGCCTATAGACTTTGTGGGTGAAGCGCGGTTTTCTGTTTTTCCAAATATATCCCATAGTTTGTAGATGCTATAACTTTTGTGCAAACCAATCAATATACGCTTGCTGGGATTTCTGTGATTAGGCACAGTGGGAGCCGATTAGAGGGTAATGCAGACTCAATTTCTATATCGGCACACGCTGATAGTTCCTTACAGAGGCAGAGCGGCAGTCTGCCTATGTAAACAAGGCAGATAGTCCTTCTGTCAGTTGTGAAGGCATGGATCCTGTGTTCCTGCAAAGCAGGGACAAGGATCCACGTCTTCCCCTAGTAAAAGCACCTCCCACACAGTACACAAACACTGGCTAGGCACACAGTTAATCCTTTGGGCACCCTGATGTTAACCTCTTCCCAGCCAGTGTCATTAGTACAGTGACATAGCATATTTTTAGGTTTGAAAATGTGTTTATTGTCAATTTCACAAATATCACAAAGAACGACATAAAAATTCCAACTTAGTGACAATGTTAATAGACAAGGATAATGAGTTAGCTTGATGGCTATTGCCCATCAGAGCATATTTTTAGCACTGATCACTGTATTAATGTCATTGGTTCCCAAAAAAAGTCAAAAGTGTCAGTTAGTGTCCCATTTGTCCGCCGCAAAATTGCATAAGTATATCCCATAGTTTGAAGACGCTATGACTTTTGCGCAAACCTATCAATTTACGCTTTCTAGGATTTATTTATTTTTTTACCCAAAAAAAATTGCCTAAATTGATGAAGAATTTGATTTTTTACATTTTTTTTTATTTAATATGTTTTATAGCAGAAAGTATAAAATATAGTTTTAGTCTTTTTTGTTTATAGCGGGGAAAAAAATGCAGAGGTGATCAAATACCACAAAAATAAAGCTCAATTTGTGGGGATTTTTTTTTTATTTGGTTACAGCGTCACATGACCACCCAGTTGTCAAAGTAACGCAGTGCCATATGCTCTCGTCTGGTCATAAAGGGGGTTAAATCTTCCGGAGCTGAAGTGGTTAGGTTAACAAGGCATTGATTGTACACTGCGAAGAGAGATCACACACTGCTTTAAGCCATAGGATCCAGTTACATCAGTGATCTGGCCACAGTGAGCGTAAATCTGGGTGCTACTGATCACTGTACTTTTCATTCCCCACCCCCATATTAATGACGCTTAGCAGAGCTCTTTGAAGTGTCTATGCTGCAGCAGAACCACGTGTGCTCTTTCTTCTCATCATCCTGAAAGGGGGCAAGGACCACTATACTGGCTGGTGGGAGTTCCTAACTCTGAAACAGTGCACTCCAATAATACATTGCATGATCATTGTCTTCTATCTATCACAGAAGGGCCAGCCAATTGATACAATACAGAGTGCCCCAGGTCTCCTTTCAGATAGGGAGATGATACATCATATGCGTTACACAGTTATGGACCATTGTATATTTAATTCACTTTTAAATCCATCTATTATTTATTTTGTCATCGTAATGTGACATTCCTGTGTTTAGACCAATTTGTTTTTGTTCAGGTAAAAAGATTAGATTAGTCCTAGATTTGATCTGACGTGGTCATCATGGTATCCTATCAGCCTCTAACATTTTAAAGCAGTATTAAACCCAAAAGCAAACATTTGTTACACTGCTGTTTACCAATTCTTAGATGTGATGTCTGCATTTGTTTTATTTTTAGGCTTTCTGTCTTTTATTTTCACCTTGTGATCTGGCCAGCAAGTCTGGCGTTTTTCACCAGAACAAGCTCTCCTGCAAATGCAGCCATTTGGTGTGTTGAGAAAAATCATTTATAACTGACAGGAGTGCTTACAATGATCAGCTTTTATTTATTAAAGTGGAGGTTCACCCAAAAAATCTATTTTTAACATTGCAATCAGCCGAGTTTTCCTAATGACAATCGGCTGGTTTTTTTTTTTTTTTAAATCGTACATACCGACTTTCACCGCCGCTTCCGGGTATGTCTTGTGTGGGACTGGGCATTCCTATCTGATTGACAGGCTTCCGACCGTCGCATACTGCGCGTCACGAGTTGCCGAAAGAAGCCGAACGTCGGTGCGCAGGCGCCGTATAGAGCCGCACCGATGTTCGGCTTCTTTCGGCAACCCGTGACGCGCTGTATGCGGCGGTCGGAAGCCTGTCAATCAGATAGGAAGCCCAGTCCCGAAGACGACATACCCGGAAGCGGCGGTGAAAGTCGGTATGTACGGGGAAAAAAAAAAAAAACAGCCGATTGTCATTAGGACAACTCGGCTGAATGTAATGTTAAAAATTTGTTTTTGAGTGAACTCCCACTTTAACCTTTTTTTCAAAAACTGCTTGTATAACTACAGTGTGAGCTGGAATTTGGCTTCAATAAGTTTGTGTATCTAAATCTACTAGTACATCAAATACTCTGCTCCCCCCAGGCTGGCAATGCTGCTGTCTAAATGTGCCCCCTGTGTGCCATTATCCAGAGTGGGGGCACTCTAATAAAGGAGGTGGGTTATTGGCCAGATAGCCAGGGGAAAACAGAGGAAAGAAAGCCTAAAAAAGAAAACTGATGCAGCCACCACATCTAATGATTGGTAAGATGCAATATATGACATATTTTGGTTTTGGGTTTAATTTACGGCTTTATTCTGTGTGCTCAAAGGTGTCTCTGGTCTATTCGGACCCTATGAACACCCTTGGTCAGCTGTATGATGGACTTTTAAAGTATAACTAAAGACAAAGCTTTTTTTTAGCGTTGGATAGAGTGAAGAGGGATTAGAACGCCTGTCAAGTTTTTAGTTCTGCCTGTGGCCCCATAGGGAGAATCAGCTTCTAAATGTATCCTATTTACCATTATCAGCAACAGGGGTAAAAGGGGTAAAAGGGAGACCTTCTGGTGGGGTCTCTAGATCTGTTGACCCTGGTGACAACCAGGAACTCTCTCATCTTGGAGGAATTTCCTTTCACCTCCTGTTTTGACTATGGGAAAAAAAAAGTTATAACCATTCGTTACTCTATCAAAAATGAGAAAAAGGTTTGCCTTTAGTTCTTTTTTAAAGTGTCACTAATGGCAAAAACTTTTTTTTTTTTGCACTTAGGTGATCTTTTGTTTTAGCGTTTTATAATGTGTTCAACTGTGTCTGGTGTATATGAGCCTTCAGGAGTCTTCTGGCTCCTCTCAATGTTCCCTGCACCCTCTTTCTTCAGTTTGACAGACAAATGTATCTACACTTGTCCAGAGATGGTCAGACCAGGGAAGGGATAGAAGGATCAGTGATATTGGTGAAATCAGGGGCTGGGTGCTGCCTGTGCTGGACAGGGACTGACAGGTGCTCTAATGGTGAGTACAGTCCTGGTCCTGGTGGGTACCTCCTGTCCTGCTGTGCTCCATCTTTCATCAATAATATTAATAATAACAGAGAATGTGGAACTTCCAGACATTTAATCTCTGATCTCTCCTGTGTGACCTCCTCTGGCTTCTCTGACAATGTATTATTTGGGAGGACTTAGATCAGGGTGATCAATGCCCCTCACTGTGGGGTGTCCTATAGATAGATCAGGGTGACCAGTGATCAGTGCTTCTTATTGTTGGGTGTCCAGTACGTGGATCAAGGTGATCAGTGCCCCTTATTGTCGGGTGTACTATACATGGACCAGGCTTATCAGTGCCCCTTATTGTCGGGTGTATACATGGATCAGGGGGATCAGTGCCCCTAATTGTCGGGTAACATGGATCAGGGTGATCAATGGCTATTATTGTCAGGAATACTATACATGAATCAGAGTGATCAGTGCCTCTTATTGTCGGGTGTCCTGTACATGGATCAGGGTGATCGGTGCCTCTTAATGTCGGGTGTACTATACATGGATCAGTTCATCAGAGTGATTAGTGCCCATTATTGTCGGGTGTACTATCATGGATCAGAGATTGACCAGTGCCTCCTATTGTCGGGTGTCATGTACATGGATCAGGGTGATTGGTGCCTCTTATTGTCGGGTGTCCTACATGGACCAGGGTGATCAGTGCCCCTATTGTCGGGTGTACTATACATGGACCAGGGTGATCAGTGCCCCTTATTGTAGGGTGTACTATACATGCCAGGGTGATCAGTGCCCCTTATTGTCGCGTGTACTATACATGGATCAGGGTAATCGGTGCCTCTTATTGTCGGGTAACATGGATCAGGGTGATCAATGGCTATTATTGTCAGGAGTACTATACATGGATCAGGGTGATCGGTGCCTCCTAATGTCGGGTGTACTATACATGGATCAGGGTGATCAGTGCCTCTTATTGTTGGGTGTACTATACATGGATAAGAGTGACCAGTGCCTCCTATTGTCGGGTGTCGTGTACATGGATCCGGGTGATCAGTGCCCCTTATTGTTGGGTGTACTATACATGAATAAAGGGGATTAGTGCTCATTATTGTCGGTGTACTATACATGGATCAGGGTAATTAGTGCTCCTTATTGTCGGGTGTACTATACATGGATCAGGGTGATTAGTGCTCATTATTGGGCGTCATGTACATGGATCAGGGTGATTAGTGCTCATTATTGTCAGGTGTACTATACTGTACATGGATCAGGGTTATTAGTGCTCATTATTGTCGGGTGTCATGTACATGGATCAGGGTGATCAGTGAGTGCTTCTTATTGTCGGGTGTCCTATACATGGATAAGGGTGATCAGTGCCTCTTATAGTCGGGTGTACTATACATGGATCAGGGTGATTAGTGCTCATTATTGGGTGTCATGTACATGGATCAGGGTGATTAGTGCTCATTATTGTCGGGTGTCATGTATACATGGATCAGGGTGATCAGTGAGTGCTTCTTATTGTCGGGTGTCCTATACATGGATAAGGGTGATCAGTGCCTCTTATAGTCGGGTGTACTATACATAGATCAGGGTGATCAGTGCCCCTTATAGTCGGGTGTACTATACATGGATCAGGGTGATCAGTGCCCCTCATTGTCGGGTGTACTATACATGGACCAGGGTGATCAGTGAGTGCTTCTTATTGTCGGGTGTCCTATACATGGATAAGGGTGATCAGTGCCTCTTATAGTCGGGTGTACTATACATGGATCAGGGTGATTAGTGCTCATTATTGGGTGTCATGTACATGGATCAGGGTGATTAGTGCTCATTATTGTCGGGTGTCATGTATACATGGATCAGGGTGATCAGTGAGTGCTTCTTATTGTCGGGTGTCCTATACATGGATAAGGGTGATCAGTGCCTCTTATAGTCGGGTGTACTATACATAGATCAGGGTGATCAGTGCCCCTTATAGTCGGGTGTACTATACATGGATCAGGGTGATCAGTGCCCCTCATTGTCGGGTGTACTATACATGGACCAGGGTGATCAGTGTCTCTTATAGTCAGGTGTACTATACATGGATCAGGGTGATCAGTGCCCCTTATTGTCGGGTGTACTATAAATGGACCAGGGTGATCAGTGCCCCTTATTGTCGGGTGTACTATACATGGATCAGGGTGATCAGTGCCCCTTATAGTCGGGTGTACTATACATGGACCAGGGTGATCAGTGCCCCTCATTGTCGGGTGTACTATACATGGATCAGGGTGATCAGTGTCTCTTATAGTCAGGTGTACTATACATGGATCAGGGTGATCAGTGCCCCTTATTGTCGGGTGTCCTATACATGGACCAGGGTGATCAGTGCCCCTATTGTCGGGTGTACTATGAATTGACCAGAGTGATCAGTGCCCCTTATTGTCGGGTGTACTATACATGCCAGGGTGATCAGTGCCCCTTATTGTCGGGTGTACTATACATGGGTCAGGGTGATCAGTGCCCCTTATTGTCGGGTAACATGGATCGGGGGGATAGGTGCTTTTTATTGTCGGGTGTCCTCCTGTACATGGATCAGGGTGATCGGTGCCTCTTATTGTCGGGTAACATGGATCAGGGTGATCAATGGCTATTATTGTCAAGAGTACTATACATGAATCAGAGTGATCAGTGCCTCTTATTGTCGGGTGTCCTGTACATGGATCAGGGTGATCGGTGCCTCTTAATGTCGGGTGTACTATACATGGATCAGGGTGATCAGAGTGATTAGTGTCCATTATTGTCGGGTGTGTACTATACATGGATCAGGGTGATCAGAGTGATTAGTGTCCATTATTGTCGGGTGTGTACTATACATGGATCAGGGTGATCAGTGCCTCTTATTGTTGGGTGTACTACATGGATCAGAGTGACCAGTGCCTCCTATTGTCGGGTGTCTTGTACATGGATCAGGGTAATCAGTGCCCCTTATTGTTGGGTGTACTATACATGAATAAGGGGGATTAGTGCTCATTATTGTGGATCACGGTAATTAGTGCTCCTTATTGTCGGGTGTCCTATACATGGATCAGGGTGATCAGTGCCCCTTATTGTCGGGTGTACTATACATGGATCAGGGTGATTAGTGCTCATTATTGTCGGGTGTACTACATGGATCAGGGTGATTAGTGCTCATTATTGTCGGGTGTCATGTACATGGATCAGGGTGATCAGTGAGTGCTTCTTATTGTCGGGGGTCTTATACATGGATAAGGGTGATCAGTGCCTCTTATAGTCGGGTGTACTATACATAAACCAGGGTGATCAGTGCCCCTTATTGTCGGGTGTACTATACATGAACCAGGGTGATCAGTGCCCCTTATTGTCGGGTGTACTATACATGGACCAGGGTGATCAGTGCCCCTTATTGTCGGGTGTACTATACATGGATCAGGGTGATCAGTGCCCCTTATTGTCGGGTGTACTATGCATGGATCAGGGAGGGTGATCAGTGCCCCTTATTGTCGGGTGTACTATACATGGATCAGGGAGGGTGATCAGTGCCCCTTATTGTCGGGTGTCATGTATATGACCGTCTATGCAGGATGTGCCCCATAGAAGGTGTCTGTGACCGATGTGGTGCATTGCGTCAAGTCATGTCTTAGTAGATGGAGTCCATAGACGGTGCAGGGACCCGTGTACCTGGACCCCCGATCTATGAGGACCGCACACAGTCCCCGGGGACTCCCGAACCTACACAAAGAGATCCTTGTGAGCGGCGATCTGATTCTCCAGCTCTCAGTGTACAGCACACGCAGCCATGGATGGAGGGGGGTCAGGGATTCCTCATTCCTATGGAAACAGCCAGGTATTGTCTTGAAGGTGGGGGCAGTGTATGGACTTAGGAAGGGGGGGGGGGGAGCGCACACATGACGCAGGAAAGCCGGGGACAACCTCACCCCCCCAGCCCCGTTAGGGTTAATAATGACAGCTCTGAGCCAATGACATCACCCAGCGCTCCATCGGACGTCAGCCCCCGGGGGGCGGGCTTAGAGGTGGCTGGGCGGGGCCTGACTGGGGATAGACAGCTGTTGCCGTTTTCTGTCCCTTACATAGGGGCTGCTGGATCTTGTCGGGAAGAGAAAGCGAGATTGGTAATGACAAGGGTCGGGAAAACACAAGGGAGATATTCATAATAAAAAAGAATACACATTAATTCATATAAACCCCCATGGATAAAAATAATGCACTGCTTATTATTGTCAGTGTATAGCAGTGTCTGCTATAGAAACGTCTGTAGGAGATGTAATAACAGGTCAGGGATGACAGGTGTGACAGGTCAGGGATGACAGGTGGGGTGACAGGTCAGGGATGACAGGTGGGGTGACAGGTCAGGAATGACAGGTGTGACAGGTCAGGTATGACAGGTGGGGTGACATGTGTGACAGGTCAGGGGTGACAGGTGGGGTGACAGGTCAGGAATGACAGGTGTGACAGGTCAGGTATGACAGGTGGGGTGACATGTGTGACAGGTCAGGGGTGACAGGTGTGACAGGTCAGGGATGACAGCTGGTGTGACAGGTCAGGGATGAGAGCTGGTGTGACAGGTGAGGTGTGATGACAGCTTGCAGTAAGCAGGCAGCAGTTAGCAGTCAGCAAGTAGGCAGGCAGTAGGCAGCGTCGGCAGTGTGTAGCTGACCCTCGGGGGGCGTGTCCCCGCACACAATCTTATGAATGAAATTCCAGCGCCCTGTGCACCGACTCTTTATTATTCCGCTCACAGCCCCCTTCTGATTCACAGACTTGGGAGCCGATCATGAATATCAGCGAACACTTTGACGTCAGAGCTGAGATTTCTCAGCAGACCCAATGGGGCAAGAATATTAAGTGCAAGTCAAAGGCATAGCTCTGGCAAGCAGCAGCATTAGCAATGGGAACCGAGGACTGAGAGTGATCAGAAAGGGCTGAGAGTGATCAGGAAGCACTGACAGTGACCAGGAAGGACTGAGAGTGACCAGCAAGGACTGGCAGCATCAGAACAAGGAGCACCGAGCTGGACAGACACGGAGGAAGGTAAGAACATGGCATGTCTTCTGTGGCTCAGGGGGGTCTGCCCATAGGGCACAACACACTGGCATGGGGGCTCCCACCTGTCTCATGTCATTCATCAAACTAGAAATCTGCTTTATTTAGAGGTGATCCAGTCATTTTTAGAACTATCTTGTTAATAATAGTTATTATCATTATTGTAACAACAGGTATTTAAATATATTAGAACATACACATTCACATTGATTTACAAAGATCCGCCTAGAAATAGAATGCTGTGATTGAATTTCAATGACCATTTTAGACCTCTCTATCATATAAATATCCATAGGTATAAATAGTTCCTGTACGACGCTATGCATCCATAGTAGACGGCGTATGACGTAAGTAGCCCTAGCCTTGCCAGTGCCACTCTGCTATGAACAAGGGCTGAGCATGCTGGCTAGAAGTGGGTGCATTGATCTTGGACATTAGGGGCTGCAGTGCAGGCCCCTCCAGGAGAGAGTCATCTTCTGTGCAGTCTTATGTCAGTTGCATTTCAGTGTAATAATAAAGAGCAGAAAAATGTTATTTTTGTTGAGATTTATATCAAATCCATGATGTGGTCTTATGTAGGATCAAGGTATGGCTGCAGCTGTTCCAAGATGCAGGTTAAACGCAGAGGGTGCCCTGCAATAGCAAGCTGCAGAACGTGGAACAGCGGTGTTAATGATCTGTCTCCAGCACAAGGAGATGTGTATGTTAGAGCCTTACCTTAGAGAAATCCTTTATGATCAGTCTAATCCAGTCAACAAATAGACAGTAGCCATCCTAGGTGCTGGGTAAACACATGGATGTATCCAGGGACAGGAGATTTTAGCTGGGAAGGTTGCACCATAGATTATCCTGAGATCTATTGTTATAAAGATAAATACATCCTATCGTTTTCCGCTTTCCCGAGCAGCCGAAGCACAGGCGTAAACTGTGTAATCATCTCTGTAGGAACAGACATGCACAGAAAGACTCTTTCTTTTCAGCTCACCTTGGCTGGGGAGGAAGGAGAATGCTAGCACAAAGGCACCCAGAAGCTGCAAGATCAAGATCATTTATATACCATGCATGTGGCCTGATCACTTTACATCTGAATGGGAAAAACAGAAATCTAAAAAAGTAGGATTGCATCCTCAGAAGAAAGCAGCGTTGATTCTCATTGGCAACTGATAGGTTAAGTTCCATACATTGAGTAGACATGAATGAAAATTGTGCCCATATATTCTCTTTGTAGCTAGCTGTTTTCTAGAATGAGTCTCATTTTTTCTCATAATGACATGAAATCATTAGGCCCTGACACCATGTAGCAGAATCATTTTCAGTGATTAGCACACCAAAGTCACACTCTACAACGTATGCATATAAAATCTGACATTGAGGGTTCCAGCTCTGTGTCTCTGGATGGTGTCCCTCTCTTATCACTTTTCTTTCTCTTTCTCTTTCCACCTGCTTTGATGTGCAGAAATGCTTCACCAGCCTGCAGCTGCAGCCATGGATCAACTGCTGTATTTCCACAATGCTTCCTCTGGAAGGATGTCCCAGCACCCCTACGACCCATGGGACACCAACACCTCCACTGTTACCACATCTGACCTGTCTCCGGATGAGACTGTCAATCCATGGGACATTATTCTGTGTGTAACAGGAACCATCATGGCATGTGAAAACTCAATTGTGATAGCTATACTCTTCTATACGCCCACGCTCCGTACCCCCATGTTTGTACTCATCGGTAGCCTGGCGCTGGCAGATCTATTTGCAGGTGTGGGACTTATTGTGAATTTTGTAGTCCTATATGTTTTTAATAATGAAGTGGCCACACTGAGCTCTGCAGGGCTGCTGTTAGCTGCCTTCTCAGCCTCTGTCTGCAGCCTTCTAGCTATCACAGTGGACAGATACCTGTCTCTCTACAATGCCCTTACCTACCACACAGAGAGAACACTGACTTTCACTTATATCATTCTAATCCTTCTGTGGGCCCTGTGTATCTGCATTGGTTTATTACCCATCATGGGTTGGAACTGTGTTAGAGAACAGTCCTCCTGCAGTGTCCTGAGACCAGTGACCAAAAACAATGCAGCCGTATTGGCAGTGACCTTCCTCCTTCTCTTCGCCCTGATGATGCAACTCTACCTGCAAATATGCAGGATCGCTTTCCGCCATGCCCAGCAGATTGCAGTGCAGCACCAGTTTATGGCCACATCGCACGCCTCCAGCACCAGGAAGGGAGTTTCAACCTTGTCTCTCATATTGGGTACTTTTGCACTTTGCTGGATTCCCTTTGCTGTGTATTCATTGGTCGCTGACTCAAGTTACCCTATGACATACACGTACTCATTGGTTCTGCCAGCCACCTTCAATTCCGTCATCAACCCCATTATTTATGCTTTCAGAAACCCAGACATACAGAAATCACTATGGCTTGCCTGCTGTGGTTGTATCCCACCCAGGTTTCTATCTGGGCCCAGAACTTCCAGTGATGTATAGAGACCGAAAGGGCACTTTTGAGACTGATTGTGCCAAGCTGAAAAGGAGGGAAAAAAAGATGTCAAATTGTTGCTTTATTTTTTAAAGTTTATATAGATGTGTTGCTTTAGATTATCAAAGGAACATACAAAGATGCACTTACTGTTTTAACTATTTAAATGATTTCCCAGCTGTCCATACGGACATTAGCTAAATATCCAGTTTTGCTTATGGAGATAAACTTTGTTCCTATTAAGCTGAATGTTATGGGAATGAAATCTTTGTGAAGAACCTCTAAATCTGTTTTCCAGTCTATTCTACTCCGTGGCATTGGGAACAATATATATAATACCTCCTGTTTTCACTTTTAATTCAGTTATTGAACTCTGCAGTCATTCAAAATGATGAATCAGTAACATAAGCTGCAAATAATTGGCCATATTTTTAGTGGTCAGATATGGTTGGAAATATTTTTGGTCTTTCATGTGAGCTCCTATGGGTAAAATAATGGCGTGTAAAGTATTTTATAACTATACGTGATACTACCCACAGCAACCAAGTATTGAAAAAAGTAATTTCCGCAATCTGGTCTGTAAGCTATGTTTGCTGGCCTTAAGTATTAATATTGTAGCCCTTGACTTTGAAAGCTGCACTTTTTAACATGAATTATGAGACCATTCAGCTTAAAAGAAACAATGATATATATTGGTTTTTACAAACTTTTGGAGAAAATTGGTCATATGTATAGCTCTTTGTTCAGCAGGGGGTTACAAAGACATACAAATCCACTCTACCTTCCAGTGCCAGCTTAGATTGTTATCAAAATAATTTTCCCTTAACACCTCTCTAAGCACAATGCTGTCTGAAACACTAATATCGTATTGTACATATTGGAGGTGTTAAATGAAAGAACACTATTTATAGAGCCAGAAGACATTATAACACACAAATGTTTAGGCAACAGAGCAATTCATAAAATACAGAATATGAAAATTCTCATACTGCCACATAAATTGATACATTCCTGTATTGAATTTTGCTGTGCATTGTGTGCTTAGGGGCAAGGAAGTTAACTAGGGACAGAATTGTTCTTTGGGCTTATTTGCAGAAAGTCAAACACCCCACAGATGTACAGAAGGGGACTTCTCCTTAGTGGCAAAAGAGACAATTTTTTTTGAACTGGCCATCCTTGATGAAGAGCAGATCTGACAGATTCAGGCAGCCCAAGTGAATACTGACTATCCATAACTTTAAAAAAAAAACACAGTTATGGTCATTTAGGAGCAGCACACATATAGGCCAAGTGTAACTTCCCTCTTGTCTAAATGATATATAGATAACTATTAAGCCCCGTACACACGATCGGAATTTTCAATGGAAAAAGTCAGACAGACTTTTTCCATTGGAAATTCTGACCATGTGTATGCCTCATCGGAGTAATTCCATCGGATATTCTGAGGAATTCCATCAGAGTTTAGATAGAGAACATGTTCTCTTTTCCTCCGATGGAATTCCGTCGGAATTCCGTCGGAATTCCGATGTGAGTTTGGCCAGGCAAAAGCCTTATCATGTGTACAGGGCTTTAGGCAGGGCAGTCATAAACATCACAAAGTGGTGGTCTCAAATAAGCTTTATCTTAAAAAATCTTATTTGATACTTGTGGACACTTTGAGCTGTATAGAAAAATATCACTTACCCAATACTCTCTATATCATCTCCTGTTTTGGTAAACTCTAGAAAGTTTTGCATTATAATAACACGTTTACTTCTAATATGTTGGGAGGTGGTATATTAAGGGTTTACATGAATTACTGAACTCAGAGCCAAGTTCTATGGAACCTTGTGCTAAAAGTGTATCTATAGCCCACACTTTTTTCTGTTTTAAATAGCATGGAGAAGGATTGGAACTTCTCCTGGGGTTTTACGGATTCCTGGGGCTCAGTAAAACAAATTTCTCTTACTTCCTGTTCAAGGGACAACCATCTTTTCACCAGGCAGGAAGTGAAGGAATCTTACACCCAGCAACACACACCAAAGCAAAAATGTAGTGGAATGCTTAAACCCCTGTCAGCTTTTGAGGCCTCATGCACACTGGACTTTAAAATAACGTAGTAAAAACGCTAGTAGCTTTGCAGTGAGTTTTTAAACGTTTTTCAACATTTGTACAATAGTGTTTTTTAATGTTTTTTTGTATTTTTTCAATGGATCAAGAACTTCAAAAAACACTGGTGAGTTGCGTTTTTGAGCATTTATCGACGTTTAGCAGCGTTTTTTTACAGCTGAAAACTCCTCTCAGAACCCACTTGTTTTGTTTTGTTTTTAAGCCAAGCCCATGTGTGCATGGATACATAGGATAACATGATGGAGAGTTTATTGACTGTAGAAAAATATGTCTGAAGGCAGAAAAAAGCTGCTGTAAAAACGTCCAAAAATGTCCAGTGTGCATGAGGCCTTATTGTTGTTTGTTTTCCTGTTGCAGACTTTGTTTCACTTCCTTATTGGTAAAACATCCCCAAAACAGGGAGTTAGAAGAAATCTCTTTAAGGAGCCCTCTCCCACTCTATCCAAAACTAAAAAAAGAAGTTTGGGCTATAGACTTTAACTATGGTCTTGCTCATTGTCCATGTTAATACTACCACTGTATCTACTGTATATCATAATCCTTGAAGCTTTTTTTGCACTCGTCAAGGTAAATTGCATTTTGTGTCAAAAAGTTCCCTCCTTTTTTTGGAGAGTGAAACGGTACTGCAGTGCTTAAAGCGAAACTAAACTCATCAATTCTTTCATTTCACAAAACGGTTATATTCAATGCATACCATAAATTACAACTGTCACCGTTGCTTGTGCTCTAAACTGAACTGCTAAGCTATCAATGGCTGGTGTCATAACTTAACACATAGCAGCTGGAGATCAAACATAGGCTAAATGGCAGCTTCCTTAGCTGTACCGGATAGGAGGGTTTAGTTCTGCTTTAATACACATTAGTGGGAGGTATTTACTACAACTGGAGCAGAAAAAAATCTGGAACAGCTGTCAATTGTAACCAATCAGCTTCTAACTTCAGCTTGTTCAGTTAAGTTTTGAAAGATACAAGCTAATTGGTTGCCATGCACAGCTGCTCTAAATTCTGGCTGCTCCAGTCTTTGTAAATTAACCTCTTTGTATTTTTAAATATTGCTTTGCCTTGCAGGGGGTTGGAAGTTTTGGCAGTGACTGATATTCAAACATCCAGAGTGACAGGCTTTCTAGGTAGTAAGATAGTTTTCACAAAGCTTGATAGGATGTGTAGAGGAAGTAAGTGATGGAGTTACTGGTCCAGTTGAAGACCTGAAGGCTTATTAGAAGTCCATGACCTTCTAGTCACTCCTTTATAAAGATAACTAAAATATATTATTCAGTTACAATGAAAACTTTTTTATGTTGCACATTGATTAAAACATTTTTTGGGGTTACCATCAAAGGCATGTGGCAATTTAAATTGAATATTATAGTAAATACTTTCTACTTACTTAAATTTACATTAGCCTTTACATTAACTGGATGGTATTTCATTTCATTATAGTGCTTCCAAAGTAACATTCTGAAGTTTGCCTTCTGCTGCTGATATTTATGATGTTGGCTTTTCATTGCAAACATGTTAATTGATTACTCACCACTGCAAGTTCAGCAGTCAAGAAGGCTTGTTTTATAAAGCTGAGGCCGCGTACACACGGTCGTTCCAAACCGATGAGAATGGACCGAAGTTCAGTTTCATCGGTCCAAACCGACCGTATGTATGGCCCATCGGTCTGTTGTCCTTCGGTCCAAAATTTTAAAACATGCTTTAAAATCGAACCGATGGACCGCTGATCGATCGGTCCAAACCGATAGTTAGTACAGAAAAGCATCGGTTCAAAACCTGCGCATGCTCAGAATCAAGTCGACGCATGCTTGGAAGCATTGAACTTCGTTTTTTTCAGCACGTTGTGTGTTTTACGTCACCGCGTTCTGACCCGATCGGTTTTTGGAACGATGGTGTGTACGCACATCAGACCGTCAGGCCACTTCAGCGGTGAACCGATGGAAACGGCCTGTCGGACCATTCTCATCGGTTTGGATCGACCGTGTGTACACGGCCTAAGAGTATTATTCACAATCAAACAGTTACTTACAAGGCTGCAGAAATCAGCCCACCATTCACGTTTGTAGTTGCCACAAAACTAACAAACAACTAAAAACTAAATGAGTCTAAAATATCTATTTAAAATAACAATGGGAAACAAAATATTTTCTTATGATCCCCATGATCCTGTAGGGATTTTCTGCCAGAATCCTTTTTATTTAATTAGAGGACTCAAACTGTATTTAGTTCAGAATTTTATATAACATAAAATCTTGGGTAGTATTAAAGTAAGAACGTTTTGTCCCCAAATTTGAATAGAATAAATATCAATGTCAGTGGTCTCAACAAACTTCTGTAGCTGGAGAGGGACCTTAGGCTACATGCACATGGATGTTTGTTATATATAAAATATGCTACAGGTGGGCATACAGCTGACCATAGAAGTGAATGGCCGTTCAGGAAAGGTGCTATGCCTGCATATGTGGGTTAATGCTAAGATGCAGAATCACTTCTATGGGCAGCTGTACGCCCCTCCTGCGGAACCTCTGTGTGGAAAGACGCTGGGATTTTTATGCTAGGCATATTTTGCCTAGCAAATGGCCATGTGCATGAGGCCTAAATTGTAAGGCAAGCATTTTTTTGGGCCAAAATTTCTGAGTATCTAACAGTACTTATTTATGGAGCTGGAGGAATACAAACTGAGATTAATTAAGACTGCAATGTACAAAGTAACCTATCAGAATTTATCCTTTGCTGATTTGTCTTATGAAAGCCTGCAGCGGGCATGTACTTAGTGAAAGTATTAATGGCATGTAAGAATGAGTTTCCCATGTTTCCCATGTTTACTGTTTGATCAGCCAAGCTATGATCTCTAAAATGTTGTCATGGGCTACTGCAGTTTACACAATTTTTTTTAAGTTGAAGTTTGTTTTCTAGTTCAAATTAACCAAACTATCCTGGTTCATTATTACATTTGTACAAGCATAAAACCAAAACAATCATACATGGTGGTTATTTCTGAGTTGAAGCAAATAGAGAAAAAGGACATTTGAAGAGTGGGGTCAGCTATGAAAAGTAGCTAACAAACTTTGGAGTAGCAGTGTCCCTTCAATATACTAATGAGAACAGAGGCTTTTGCAGGACTTGTCAGGTATTGAAATAAGGCTTTGGTTTATTCTACAAATGTTTCAATGGGTTGCAGCCCACCTTTCTGAAGGTTATTAGAAAAATGTGTTATAAACATATGCGTTTTACATAGCCTGCCAAATCCTGCGTGCCTTTGGTTGTATTAGGTTATGGACCTTGAATGATATGTGCACCATGTACGTTTCAATGCCTTTAACCTTTGTCTTTATATAAACACTATAAAATAGTGAATTAATATACAGTATTATATGTATTATGTCAAATCCTAACCCTGATAAAGGGGGTGCTATTTCATGACGTAATGTTAAACTTTGTTTCAATTGACCTACGTTTTTGAACTTGTTTCTCCTGGACTTACATTCTGGGCAAAGCATCTACAAACAGTTGTTTTCTTTTTTTTACACTTCTCCAAACTGATCTGTTATGGAAGATCCATAGAGCATCTGTTCCATTGCACCTCTAATAACGTATACTGCACCGATTTGGTTGGTCATCTTAAGGCTGCCATCTTGACTATGATTTTCTCAAACCTTTATTTGACATAAGGTCACTACTACCGCTACCAGAATGGCACTTAAGTAACATAATCTCTATTATAAAAGTATAGTGAACAGATGTGCAATGTGAACAACAGAATGTTAGCTCTCAGAGGAAACAAGGGGCAATCTATTGAAGTGGAAGAAAGGAGATTTGGATGTATTACCCATAGCAAAAAAGCACAGTTTAAATTTCATTTTTCTACCTCAGGTTTAAAAAGGAAAACAAGAAACAGAATAGCTGCTATGGGCAACACAATTCATTATCTCCAGTTTCCTTTACTGTCCCTGGAAAAGCAGCAATGTCCTGTGGAAGACGGAATATTGTTTAGGACAAAGAATCATGTATACCTTAAAGAACTGTTACGGAAGACGACTGGTAACAATCTATGATGCACTTAACAAAACAATGCACTTTGTCAATGCTGTATAGAACCCCTTCAGTGCCTCATTATGTGTTTAGCAGTGGTATGCATCAAAACATTTTGGAATCTGAATACTTTACAAGGATAAATCTTACTGTAGTAAATCTGTAATATGTGGCAGTCTTGTACATTGTTCAGCTTGGAGCTGGTGAGCAGTGGCAAATGTGAATCTTAAAGATGTTTAGTATTTCCTTGTGCACCGTGTGACTATTTAAATAATTATGTCATATCATACCTAAAGCCTATCTATAGTCAAAATATATTTTTTTAGATCGGGATAGATCATGAAATTCTTAAAACCCTTAGGATTTTATTTCAGTCTGTGTATCTCTTCCTGTCGTGGTGACTCTATTAGAAGTGAGGGAAATCAACCTAACAAAGTTATGGTCAACAACAGAAGGATCGATTCTTCTCGACTCTTCTGGCAACTTAAAAAATATTCTGGCCATTGTTGGACTTTAAAAGGTCAGACAACTCAAATGTGATGTTTACATTTTTGGTAAATGTGGAGTTAAACCACCTGCCAGTTTCTTTTACAAGTTAGGTACTATGATGGCAAGCTCCTCCAGACCTTTACATCTGATGTGGCTATTATAATGAGGTCATTTTAGTTACTTATTTAACTGGAAAGTAGTATGTATAAAAAGGGTAACCTCATATGTGGCATAATGTTTTATGTGTTAAAGGAGAAGTAGGGCCAAAGCTTTTTTGGCCCTACTTCTCCAAAAGAAAAGGAATTGACCTATAAATATATGGGGACAGTAGCACTAATGAGGGTGATAGTTATTGTAGACCCCCTTTTACCATATAAGAAAAACAGCTTAAAAAACAGTGAAACTACGTTTATCACCCTTGTTTAAGCTAAACAGCAGGTGTTTGGCATATTTATTTTAAATAAATGGAAAGAGGTCATCATTTTCTGCCCAATGCTTTATTGTTCTCTAATATCTTCTCTGATTTAAAAAAAAAAAAAAAGCATTTTGTTTGTATGATAAATAATAAGGCTGAAATAAAATTCATGAAGATCCTGCATGTGCCCCTTTTTAAATATGCACATTTCCTAATCTGCACAGAAGTCAACAAGACTACAGCAACCTAAATAATTTATCCCATGAAGAATTTAGTATCTCGGTGGAGGTTTTTTTTACTACCTGAATATTAGAAAACATGGGCAAGAACCTTTATTTTGCACTGTTGTGTTTTGTGTTTTCCATATATTTTGTCTATTTGCTCTGCTTTGCGATATGTATAAGAATGCAGTCATTATGTTCTAATGGCAGATGCATCATGGTGCTGAAGGGATAAAATACAGCTGTTGGTCTGTAACATGTCTGTACAATTTAATGTCTCTGCTTATTAACTGGTGATCTTATGATGTCTTACATATCTGTGGCTCTCAGTCATAAAGAATGGACCATTAACTGTAAAGTAATCTCAAGATCTGTTGTTTCATGGATAGAGATTTTGTCTCCTGCCAACAAGGTCTACTGTCCATCTCTTGTAAGCCTTATATCTGACAACTGTTCAATGGGTTCCATGTAATTATAGTCATTACTGTTATTACTACTGCTATGCCAATTCGGGATTCTTCATAGTAAATTTGGAGAGTTGTCAACTGTAATGATAAGTTGGGTATATATAAGTATTGATAAAAACGTACTTTGGATTTTAAGGTAAAATATTGATCATTTTGGGTTGAAATACATCTATTATAAATTTGAAGGATGACCTGTTTTGATGCTTATAGAAACCAGTTAGTACGTACCTGTGCTGTACAGGAAAATTGATTGACGCGAGCAAAAAAAAATATTTCTTCCTTCATATGTTTTGAGAAATAAGGGTTATAATTCTTTAATCTGTATTACATCTCCAGTTTTGCTTGAAAACCTATTTAATGAGTTAAATATTACATCATTAGGGTCATTTGGTTATTACTCGTCCAATTTTGAGCTGGGTTGGTGTTTTACTAAAGTGTTTTATTTGCTGACATAAGCTTGTTGTATAAAATGATCTTTCTCAGTTCTGGTTTTATAAGAACCCATACCTTATTTTGTGCAAATGTCTTCAGTATGGGAGCCGGCAGTTAAACCCTAACTGCTCCTCTCTGTCTAGAACAGAGTTGGTCGATCTTCCCATTGCATGATCAAAGTGTTTTCCAATGTCAGATGACTCCATATGTTTCCTGGATGTTACAAGTCAAAGCATGAAATGGACTGTAGTATATTTTTTTATCATTTCAGATTTATTTATCTACTTGTCTTGTCCTTCTGAGAAAAGGGCAGACTCTACATGAGTTCCAAATTATTATTTTTTTTATATGAGATTGTGTCAAATGCAAATGTGTGATACTTTTGGCAGCTCATTTTGTACCTTCAATAAAATGTAGCTTTCCAACTCAAATCAAGACTTTCAATTGTCCTTTATTAAACCACTACCTTTTATTATGTAAAACTTAGAAAGAAAAAAACTACCTTCTATAGTACACTCTTTCTATTACACAAGAGGTATAACAGTTAAAAAGCAAATTCTCTGTGTCATTTAAATATTGTTTGTCCTAACCCCCCCCCCCCCCCCCATAAGACTGTAGCCATTTGTGCATGACAGCAGTCTTATGCAGTCATGCACAAGGCTTGAGTTAGTACACAAAAATGTTCACAGTAACTGGAGCAGTTGGCAGGTTTTAAATGACAGTGGTTGCTAATTGTTATGCATTTGAATAAATTAGCTTTGTATGTACATCCTACAGTATTAGATCTATTTGAAGTAAGCATTGATGAACAATAATATATATATATATATATATATATATATACACATATATATATATACACACACACACACACTATATTACCAAAACTATTGGGATGCCTGCTATTACACGCACATGAATTTTAATGGCATCACATTCTTAGTTCGCAGGGCTTAATATTGAGTTTCCCACCCTTTGCAGCTATATCAGCTTCAACTCCTCTAGGAAGGCTGTTCAAAAAGTTTGGGGTGGAGGAATTGACTGGCCTGCACAGAGTCCTGACCTCAACCAGATAGAACACCTTTGGGATGAATTAGAGTGCAGACTCTGAGCCAGGCCTTCTCGTCCACATCAGTGCCTGACCTCACAGATGCGCTTCTGGAAGAATGTTCAAACATTTCCATAGGTACACTCTTTAGTCTTGTGGACAGCCTTCCCAGAATAGTTGAAGCTGTTATAGCTGCAAAGTGTGAGCCAACTCAATATTGGAACCTACGGACTAAGACTGGGATGCCATTAAAGTTAATGTGCTTATAAAGGCAGATGTCACAATATTTTTAGTAATATAGTAAGAATATATATTTATATATATATTTACATTTTTCAGACATATTCCACAATTTGTATATGTGTTATCTTGTGTTTAAAATAGTGATCTATTGCAAGTCCTGCTGTGCTGTTCTGGATTTAAATTTGGCCAATCCTTGCTGAACAGGCTGAATTTCAACCCATGTATTTCCTTAGAAAGCATCCACAGCCTGAGTAGAAAAGCCTACCCCCCCCCCCCCAGCATGTTGTAGAGAAGGACTCTTGCTCTGTGTTCAATCAGTGGCCTTTCTGCAGAGGTCTGACACTACCCTTTCTAAGTCAAAAACACAGTTCATTAATCAACAGGCATACCACTAATGCCACGTACAGAGCAAAGGTCCTTCTCTGCAGTTACTAGCAGGGCACACACCATATATTTGCTGTGCCTGCTTGCACCATTAATGTATTTAGCTAATTTAAACTGAAAATATGAACCAAAGCAACAACACTCAGCACTTATTTGGGCTAAATAGATTACCTGGTTCCCTGCGAAGGCCAAGGACACTGGGTGCATATATATATATTTATTTTTTGTGCACATTCTCAATATATTATGTTTGGCACTTTTAGTTTGTTTGTTTTTTATATATTGTTACACATTGATTTTTTACTTAATTTACTTTTTTTTATTGATGAGGAACGTTTACACTTCAGTGAACTTTTATTGATTAATTTTTATGTATTTATATTTTGATTGATTTATTTGCACTTTTACACATATTGATTGGTTTAACACTTGCAATTTAATATCATTTTCACACCAATTAACATATTTGGGTGAACATTTCAATTTGTTTATTTTATTTGACCAACACTCAGTTTAGCCCAAATAAGTGTTGAGCACAGTTGCTAAGGTTCATACTATCATTTCCCTATAGGGTTATTACAACTGCTGCTGATAGTTCTCTAATCTGTGGCCCGAGAATTTATTATTGGTTAATAACCAACACTGTGAAAAACGAGTGTCTCATTGCACTCTGGATTTGTTTGTATAGAGAGCTGCCTGTACAAATCAATGACCGGCTGCGGTTGTGCCAGTGGCATATTCTCCATGGGTGCACAACAAGTCTGGGAAAATTCCATTAGTTTCCCCTTTTGTTTCTATGCTGCAGCTGCACTTGTCACAGACAGCTGCAGCAGTTTTAAGTGTTTTCAAGGGTTTGTTTAATGCCGGGGAGGGGGCGGGTGCCAAAGGCCGTCACAGGGGAGAGTGGGGGTGAAATTGGCTGCAAATTAGCTCTGCCCACTAAATCAGATAAGAGGAGGAGAGTTAGAGCTGCAGTATTGTGAATGCCCTGATGAGTCCAGAGAGAGGGCGAACAGTAGTAAGCTGTGCAAGGAAGGACTGTTTGACTGTACTGAAAGACAGAGGGGGAGATTTACTGAAGCTGGTGCACACAGAATCTGGTACAGCTGTGCAAAGTAGCCAATCAGCTTCTAGGTTTTATTGTCAAAGCTTAATTGAACAAGTCAAGTTAAGGTTAGAAGCTGATTGGTCACTATGCACAGCTACACCAGATTTCTACATAATTACATAGTTAGTCAGGTTGAAAAAATACACAAGTCTACCCAGTTTCATCAAATAAAATAAAAGCTTCTGCGTGCACCAGTTTTAATAAATCTTCCCCAGAGGGTCTCTTACTACTACACTCTGCGTCACTACTGACCTCTTAACTCTGCCTCATTTGCTTCTGACCACTAAACTGCATCGCTTACCACTGACCCCTGAACTTTGTGCCACCTACTACTGACCCCTGGACTCTGTAGTAAGTGACACAGAGTACAGACGTCAGTAGCACATGAGGCAAAGTTCACTGAGTATAGAGGTCAGTAGTAAGTGACACAGAGTTCAGAGGTTAGTAGTTAGAGACACATAGCTAGATTCACATAGCTGGCCGCAACTTTAAGGCGGCGTAGCTTAAGGCATTTAAGCTACGCCGCCATAAGTTAGCGAGGCAAGTACATGATTCACAATTTACTTGCCTGCTAAGTTATGGCGGCGTAGCCTAAAGCGGGCGGGCGTAATGGCGCCTAATTCAAATTTAGCTGAGGGGGCGTGTTTTATGTTAATGGTGCTTGACCCAACGTTTTTGCCGTTTTTTTTTTAACTGTGCATGCGCCGTGCGCCTACATTTCCCAGTGTGCATTGCAGCTACGTCCGCCGCACGGGCCTATTGATTTTGACGTGGACGTAAACTACGTAAATCCCTATTCACGGACGACTTACGCAAACGGCGTAAAATTTTCTAATTTCGACGCGGGAACGGCGGCCATACTTAACATTACTATTCCATCTATTTGATGGAATAACTATAGGCGGCCTATCTCTTACGCAAACGGCGTAAATGTACTGCGGCGGCCGGGCGTACAAATCTACTGATTTGCATATTCTACCCCGACCGCAATGGAAGCGCCACCTAGCGGCCAGCAGAAATATTGCAACCTAAGATAGGACGGCGCAAGCCGTCGTACCTTAGATATGTTTAAGCGTATCTCTGTTTGAGAATACACTTAAACATAGGTCGGCGCAGATTCTGAGTTAGGTCAGCGTATCTACTGATACGCCGACCTAACTCTTACTGAATCTAGCTAACAGAGTACAAATATCAGTAGTAAGTGACACAAAATAAAGAGGTCATTAGTAAGTGATGCAGAGTACATAAGTTATGAGTAAGTGACAAAGAGTTCAGAGGTCAGTAGTAAATGATGCTAAAGTCAGCAGTAAGTGACACAGCATTCAGAGGTCAGTAGTAAATAATGCAGAGTTCAGTATTAAGTGACACAACGTTCAGAGGTCAGTAGTAAATGACACAGAGGACAGTAGTAAGTAATGCAGAGATCAGTAGTAAGTGGCACAACATTCAGAGGTCAGTAATAATTTACAAAATGGGTTTATTTACTAAAGGCAAATTCACTTTGCACTACAAGTTTATGGGTGAGCACCCTGGCATTTACCTCAAACGTAGAGTGCAGTGGCTATCCTTGTGACTGTTTAATGGGCCTGGGTTTGGTGGGCTACATGCCCCTTCCTTTTGCTTAAAAGGTTAAATCTGATGGGTTTTCTTTAGCATAAACCTGTAATGGGTAAAAGATTGAGGCTACAAGCTTGTTAACCTTGTCTAGTAATGATAGTTTCCGTCTATAATTATTATACTTTCTTCAATACTTTAAGTCAAATACCCAGAACATGTATGCAGAGAATGACTTTTGACATACCGCATCTATTCATTTTTTGATTACCGTATATATTTATTCCAAGTCATTGACTCAGAAACTACTGAAGCCATTTCAGAATTAGGACAACAATGACTGTCCCTATACTGTATGTCTCTCATGACAGGTTTACTTAAGGATTCACAGCATTCTTCTAGAGTTTTCATCTCCAAATCTCCAAATACATACGATCGTAACTTCTGATGTAAAAAGTGAGACAGACTTTTTCCATCGAAAATTCTGACTGCGTGTATGCCCCATCGGAGAAATTCCATCGGAAATTCTGATGAATTCCATTGGAGATTACATAGAGAACATGTTCTCTTTTCCTCCAATGGAATTCCATCGGAATTACGATGTGAGTTTGGTCGGGCTAAACCCCGTTCGTGTGTACAGGGCATTAGGTACTCCTTTTTTCACCAGGTAGGAACCATTAAAGGCAAACCCTGTTAAAAATAATTATAACTACAACTCTTAATACATTATATTGGCAGTCAATAGGAATGAATCTATTACAAGTTTGGACTGAACTTTGACTGGACATCATATATAGTAGAGGTATTTCTACTACTGCATATGACAACTCCCTTCCCGGCGATGGTTGTTAAGGCCTTTTTTGGTGACCACGACCATTTGTTTACATTTAGCCTGGATATGACATTCAGCGATCAGCAATGCTGCATTGTCGATAAGGGTCAGGTATGTATTTTTGGGGGGGACCTCACACATTTTTTTTTTCTTTTTTTTTGGCTGGGGTCCCCCTTGACATCTGTACTAGTCCCTTTTCAAGCATTTGGGTCTTGTATGTATTTTTAGGGGAAGCCCCATACTCATGGATTCTCTTATAACCACCTATACCAGACATTCATCTAGGATAAGATCTGGTATAGATGAAGAAATATTTTAATGTTTCCAATGTTGTAATTGCCAAGCATACGTTACCAAGCACCAGCACTGTAATGTGTGCATAATAATAAGTAATCAATGGCTATATTTCTTTACCATATTAGTATCCTTTACCAATGGAACTTTGCCTAGTGTGTTTATGTACACAAGACCTCAAACCAAATCCATTAATATTGTTTGAATGTATTTCTTGATTTGTGTGGTGGACACTATACTGTACCAGTCAGTGTTCATGTCCTTGTATACAACGGACAACATGTATAGAACTCACAGAGTCATAAGGTAAGTGAGATTTTTTGCTGGCTTTAATCGTCACCCCCCATCCGCACCTACTAACCTTCTCTTCCCTCCCTTGCTGCTTTGTTTGGCTGATAGGAGCAAAGAGAAAATGGGTATGTGGAGCCGGGGAAGATTTGCATCTGGCAAAGCACAGGTTCATTAAAGTTAACAGGAAAATGTTTCCTGGACTCCACAAGTAAGTGCTCTATATGCAGGTGGTCGAATAGGAATTGGGCATTGAAAGATGAACCAGATGGAGAACTTTATATACTTTATTTCCTGCACTGACCTTATTAACCACTTGAGACCCGCTCTATTGACAAAAGACGTCAACAGCGCGGCTCTCAGGTACCAACTGGACATCTTTGGACATCATTTAACGGGGTTTACCTGCGCGCGCCTCTGGGGGGCGCACAGCGGGTAAACACTGTCCCGGCGCATCGCTGGGAAGCCGATGCGTGTACCTGGCGGCCGCGATGTCCGCCGGGTACGCGCAATCGTCGGTAACACAGCAGGGACGTGGAGCTCTGTGTGTAAACACAGAGCTCCACGTGCTGTCAGAGGAGAGACCGATCTGTGTCCCTTGTACATAGGGACACAGCATCGGTCACCTCCCCCAGTCACCCCCCTCCCCCCACACAGTTAGAACACACCCAGGATACACATTTAACTCCTTCCTCACCCCCTAGTGTTAACCCCTTCACTGCCAGTCACATTTATACAGTAATTAGTGCATTTTTATAGCACTGATCGCTGTATAAATGTGAATGGTCCCAAATTTGTGTCAAAAGTGTCCGATACGTCCGTCGCAATATCGCAGTCCCAATAAAAATCGCAGATCGCCGCCATTACTAGTAAAAAAATCAAAAAAAATCATAATTCTGTCCCCTATTTTGTAGGCGCTATAACTTTTGCGCAAACCAGTCGCTTATTGCGATTTTTTTTTTTTTTTACAAAAATACGTCGAAAAATACGTATCGGCCTTAACTGAGAAAAAAAATAGTTTTTTTAAAAAAAAATTGGGATATTTATTATAGCAACAAGTAAAAAATATATATATTTTTTTAAAATTGTCGCTCTTTTTTTGTTTATAGCGCAAAAAATTAAAACCGCAGAGGTGATCAAATACCACCAAAATAAAGCTCTATTTGTGGGGAAAAAAGGACATCAATTTTGTTTGGGAGCCACGTCGCACGACCGCGCAAATGTCAGTTAAAGCGACGCAGTGCCGGAAGCTGAAATTTCGCCTGGGCACGAAGGGGGTTTATGTGCCCAGTAAGCAAGTGGTTAATGATATGGAATTTATAACTGTTGTTGGCATGATTCACATATATTACTATAAGGGAGACAATTGAGGTAACCTCACATATATGCAACAGATGAGATTGGAATATAATGACTTGTCAAGTATTTTATATGGGTCAGTCCTGATGATGTCCTCAGTGGGTTCTCACATCTCTCCTCTCCCTCGCCTGCCCAGACGAGCCATACTGCTGCATAGCAGGATGGCATTTTGATTATAATTTGGCTGGATGTAGTTATAGATTTGTATCCACTAACAGAATCTTCCCGAGGAAGTGAACGTTGTTCATGAAATACATTGAGGGAAATACCAAATTTATGGACCATGTCAAATTACTGTAAAACATCAATATTTAACATATAAAGAGGTGCTAAAATAGATCAGGATAAATTGAAAATGACTATATGTCTTTAACCACTTAAGACCTGGACCAAAATGCAGGTAAAAGACCAGGCCCCTTTTTGCGATTCGGCACTGCATCGTTTTAACTGACAATTGCACGGTTGTGCGACGTGGCTCCCAAACAAAATTGGCGTCTTTTTTCCCCCCACAAATAGAGCTTTATTTTGGTGGTATTTGATCACGTCTGCGGTTTTTATTTTTTGCGCTATAAAAAAAAATAGAGCGACAATTTTGAAAAAAATTCAATATTTTTTACTTTTTGCTATAATAAATATCCCCCAAAAATATATTTTTCCCCCCCGCAGTTTAGGCCGATACGTATTCTTCTACCTGTTTTTAGTAACAAAAATCGCAATAAGCATTTATCGGTTGGTTTGCGCAAAATTTATAGCGTTTACAAAATAGGGGATAGTTTTATTGCATTTTTATAAATATTTTTTTTTTTTACTACTAATGGCGGCGATCAGCGCGACTGCGACATTATGGCGGACACTTCGGACAATTTTGACACATTTTTGGGACCATTGTCATTTTCACAGCAAAAAATGCATTTAAAATGCATTGTTTATTGTGAAAATGACAGTTGCAGTTTGGGAGTTAACCACATGGGGCGCTCTTGGGGTTATGTGTTCCCTGAAGTGTGTGTACAACTGTAGGGGGGTGTGGCTGTAGGTGTGACGTCATCGATTGTGTCCCCCTATAAAAGGGATGACACGATCGATGCTGCCGCCACAGTGAAGAACGGCTCTCCTCGTTCTTCAGCTCCAGGGACCGATCGCGGGACTCCAGCGGCGATCGGGTCCGCGAGTCCCGCGGTCCCGGTCATGGAGCTTCGGACCGGGTTGCGGGGGCGCGCCGCAGGCGCAGAATTATCTCTCTCTCTCTCTCTCTTTCTTTCTCTCTTTCTCTTTCTTTCTCTCTCTCTCTTTCTCTTTCTTTCTCTCTCTCTCTCTTTCTGGGTAATAGTACAGGACGTACCTGTACGTGGATGTGCCCAGCCATGCCATTCTGCCGACGTATATGTGCAGGAGGCGGTCCTTAAGTGGTTAAAAAACATTCAGAAAAACTGTGGATATACAGTCCTGATCAAAAGATTAAGACCACTTGAAAAATGGCAAAAAATCATATTTTACATTGTTGGATCTTAACAAGGTTCCAAGTAGAGCTTCAACATGCAACAAGAAGAAATGAGAGTGAGACAAAACATTTTTTGAGCATCCAATTAATTGAAAATAACGAATAAACTGAAACAGGCTGTTTTTCAGCTGATCAAAAGTTTAGGACCACACCTCCAAAAAAAAAAAAAAAAACCCCAAAAACAGAAATTCAACTTCCAAACAGTAATGAGTAGCTCCGTTGTTATTGTTGATCACTTCAAAAATTTGTTTCGACATGCTTGATGCCTCGCGTTTCAATGAGGTGAGTGGGAACATTTCTCCAAGTGGTAAAGACAGCCGCACAAAGGCCATCTACTGTCTGGAACTGTTGTCCATTTTTGTAAACTTCCCTTGCCATCCATCCCCAAAGGTTCTCAATTGGATTTAGATCAGGGGAACACGCAGGATGGGCCAAAAGAGTGATGTTATTCTCCTGGAAGAAGTCCCTTGTCCTGCGGGCATTGTGTACTGTAGCGTTGTCCTGTTGAAAAACCCAGTCGTTACCACACAGACGAGGGCCCTCAGTCATGAAGAATGCTCTCTGCAACATCTGGACATAGCCAGCGGCCGTTTGACGCCCCTGCACTTCCTGAAGCTCCATTGTTCCACTGAAGGAAAAAGCACCCCAGACCATTATGGCGCCCCCTCCTCTGTGGCGCGTAGAAAACATCTCAGGTGGGATCTGCTTGTCATGCCAGTAATGTTGGAAACCATCAGGACCATCAAGGGACTTCTTCCAGGAGAATAACATCACTCTTTTGGCCCATCCTGTGTGTGTACTACTAGCCTGTATACTGTAGGTATTTTTAATTTACGATGTGATGTAACTAAAGTATACATTTTTATGAGATTTATTTTGATATATTCTCAATATGTTCAATGATTGTTAGGTACCCATAAATGTTCACTGATACCATGTTTCCTGAATCATTTTAGGGTTAACCTGGTAAACAGGTAAAAAGCTTAGACCCAAATGGCTGTAACTGTAAAAATGAATAGTTCATGTGTGAGATTATATATTTACCTTTATACAAATAAAAAATAAAATTTTTGGTGCTCACTATAATACATAAAATTGTGCAATATAGCATAGATTTACTTTTAAATGGCTTATTTTGTTCAACCGAATAATCTCTGGCTCTCCTCCCAATCCCACTTAGAATAGCTTTGCTACTGTTTTATTATTGAAAATGCAATAGTGTGATTAAAGTAAAAATGGTTATTTAAATAGGTTTAAATAGAAAGCTGGAATCCGATTTACACTGGATATTTAAAATTGTGATGTATGTGTGAATCTGTATGGCTTTAGTACACAAAACAGAAAATGTGCATGTTTCCAGCTGACTAGTGGTAGACACCACATCCTTAGAAGAAAAGACAGATTCTGGGACTGAGCAGCTGTTGTAAAATGTTAATGAGCATCTTCTGCTCCATGTTATTTTTTTTAACCAGATAGCCGCTAAACTTAAAAAAAAAATTGAATATAGATATTTCGTTTTTTTAGATAATTGCGTAATGTTTTCCCAATTAGTTAATTAGGACTTTATTATCATACAATCGCACAATGTTGTGTTTATATGTAAACAAGACATTTGGCAATCAATCAGAATATACACCAGATGGAGAATAAGGGTAGAGTAAAATAGCTCGCTACACTCTGACAGAAATAAGGCTGGTACACACGGGTCAAATATTGTTCGGCATCAGCTGATTTAATAGAAACCGGCCAACATTCGGCCCCTGTATGAAACAGCTGGTCTGACAGAAGTCGGCCTAACATCCTACTTCTGTCAAAGGGGCATGGCCAAAAAAGGTATGCCGATCCGCCTCCAATCAGCGCTCTCAGCCAATAGCTGAGAGCACAGACTGGTGTGTTCTGGTGGGGGAGATAACACAATAGCTCAGCGGGGGAGAGTACTGCACTAACATCAGCTTGTTAGTACAGGACCTTCTCCTGAGCTCTTCAGTTTTTTTTTTCATTCAGCCCGCTGGGTTGAATGAAAAATACTGAGAGTGTGTACTAGCAGTGGCAGGTGGTGGTAATTTTTTGAGGGGGGGGGCAACAAACAGTGCTACCACCATCCCCCTCCCAATTCAGTCGGGTCCGGAGCACTTACTCCATCTTTTGGCGGGCAGCACTTCTCCTGGCTTCACTGGTGGTTTCCCCTGCTCTCGGAGGGCATTGTGGCGGTGGCGGCTTCCCCTTCCCCTGCTCTCCATGGCCATCATGGCAGTGGCGTCCCCTGCTTTCCACAGTCATTATGGTGGCGGATTTCCCTCCCTCTGCTCTCTGCAGCTTCCGTTTCCTCCCTCCTCCTCGGTGGCCAATCGGGACGCTTCTCTTTTTGGCCAATCTGGGAACCGCTTCCTGATTGGCCAGGAGAAGGATCAGTGTTTCAATAGCAAATATTCTGCGTAATGCTCTACGCCCCGGCACCACCCTATTTTGAAGCCTATTAGAGCCTCTGGCTCTAATCAGGTGCTTCAAAAAAACACCTAGCGTCCTGAATAAGGCCAGATGCATAGATAGCCGGGGCGGCCATGGTTATGGGGGCAGTGCCCCTAATGGACGGGCCGCCCCTGTTTTAGACAGTTGCAGGTGGACTACAGATAGGTAGAGAGAGACTCAGGTAGGTTGGGGAAGGATAGGGTCTGACAATGACAGGAAAAAAGAACATGGATAACAAAAGATTAACACAAGGAGAGACAAGGATATGGACAGTTAGTGACAAGAAGATGCAGAAACAGGGACAGGCACAGATAAGGACAATAGCACAAACAGGAACAGGCAGACATTGAAATGTAGGAACAGAAAAAGGGACAAACATATGTACAATAAATAGCTCAACTCGGGTAGGGACATAGGAAGACAAATCAAGGCAGGGGCAGACGCAAGTAAGAATAGTAGGGACACAAACAGAAATACAATGAGACACATAAAAAGTATTTACACTTTGAAAAATGTCAGGTAGAAACAACATAATTAAAATGAATATCCTGCCAAAAATTACATATTTGTTTCAAACTCTGCCAACGAATATACCGCAGACCTTTCTCCGACAAATGGAGTCTCTTTTGATGAGATTTATTTGGGCGGGGAAAAAGGCAAGGATAAAAAAAGAGGTGATGAGGGTACCCAGGTGCTTTGGTGGGATGGCAGTTCCAGATATTGCCAAATATTACCAGGCGGCACACCTGACGAGATTAATAGACTGGTGTAGAAACGGATACTATAAAAGGTGGGTAGAAGTTGAACAGCAGTCTTGCTCAATGGCACTAAGTAGGGCCCCTTGGTGTTATAAAACACTACCAAGTAAGATGAAGAAACATCCCACAATTGGTCCAACGCTGTTAATTGCAGCTAAAATATGCAAAAATCCAAAATTTTCTACAAAATGCTCCCCCCTATTTCCCATATTGGGGAATCCAGGATTTTCACCAGGCACAGGAGGAATAGTTTTCAACAAATTAAAAGAAAGGGGCAAGGTGCAGGTATCACACTTTTTACAAATAAACACAGCCGGTGTAGTATGGCCATCAATAGAGGATTTGATGAGGAGAGGGGGGAACTATGAGTTAAGCGCTTGGCAAGCATTTCAATTAAGTTACTTCTTAAGATCCTTGGGACAACCATCTAATTTTCGGCGACAACTAACTAAGTTTGAACAATATTGTGATGAGGAGGAACCAATACAAAGAGTAAGTTCAAAGATGTATAGAATATTGAACTCCCCTCAAGAAGACTTTGAGTTGCCGGGATTGGGAAAATGGGAGAGAGATCTGGGGAGAAATTTTTCACAGACCCAGCGTAAACACATAATACATTTAGCATTACAATCCTCAATATCCACACGTATACAGGAATCCAACTACAAACTACTGACCCAATGGTACTATACACCAGAAAAGCTGCACAGATTTAGCAAGGAAAATTCTGAGCATTGTTGGAGATGTGGGCTGGAGCAGGGAACTTTACTACACATTTTCTGGTCATGTGTAAAAGTAAGAGATTACTGGAAAGAAGTCCAGAGAATCGTTCAAAAATTTACGGAACACCAGATTCCGGATGATCCGGCCTTTTTCCTGCTCCATTGCTCACAAATCCCAATGCGAGAATATAAAAAATCGGTGATATGTCACCTGATAAATACGGCCAAACAAGGGATAACATTACAGTGGAGAGATAGCACACCACCATCTATTGCGAGATGGCTTAACAGAGTGAGAGAGACCGGAGCTATAGAAGACTTAATATTCTCAGCTAGGAATAAAAAGGAACAATACGTAGAAAAATGGACAGGGTGGAATCAGTACATGAAAACGGAAGAAGGCAAGAGGATGTTAGAGGAATAGAGAAAGAGCAGAATCTGTCAGGACGGGAGTAGACAGAGAGGAGTTGAAGAGGAGAAACAAGAGAGGATATATCCATCTCCGACGGGGAGGGGGGGGGGGGGGGGGGGGGGAAGGGGGGGGGTTTTTTTTTTTTTTTTTTTTCCTGGGAGGTTTGCTTTGTTTATTAGACTAAAGGGGTGTTAGGTAGGGAATAAGGAAGGTTAAGGGAACAGAGTATGTAATAAGTAATACAGTGGCCTGGAGGAGATGGGAAAACAGGCTTCGGATAGGAAGTTGGCTAATAGAAAAATAGGGGAGGGGAACCGGGATGGTATAAATCCGAGTTCTCCCTCTCTTCTTTATTTTTTCCGGCCTGCTTGCCTGATGGTCTCCTTCAGACTGTATGATTGATAGTAATATGTTATTGCATATAAGATATATGTTATGTGAAATTTTCTGTAACCTTGATTATTTAAAATAAAGAAAATAATTAAATATGAAAAAAGAAAAATGTCAGGTTTTATTGTCATAGAAAATTAAATAAGATGGATGAGACCCCAAAATGGAACTAATGTGTGGTCAGAAAAGGTGTCCATTAAACAAAAAGGTGCTCCCAAGAGGATTCTCCAGAATGGTTGTATTAATTGATCATAAAAAAAACAGGTTAAAACACAATCAATGCATTTCATGCCTCGTCGCATTATTACAAAATATTACAGTACAAACCTTTTCTTTATGCATAATTTATTATACATAAATTCATTACACTTTTTAACTTTGATACATTTAACCTACAATCACCATAACTAAAGGGCCTTTTTACCACTATGTTTAATTACATATAATTTTTATTGTATGTTTTTTTCCACCCTTTAAATTCACATTGAAACTGTTTGTGTCATATTTTTATATATTGTATCCCTTGTGCTGTACACCTTTTCTGATAAAGTGGCCCCTTAAGTGCCACAAAATGCATTATTGGGGTTTTAACCATTTTTTTTATGTTCCATTCTGGGGCTTCATTCTTTTTACCTTTGTTCACTGGATATGATCACAAGTCCAACCACAGTGCAAGAATTTATGGAAAGCCCCCAACAAGCATCGAGTGTAACCCCCACACATTCTGGGAATTTCTGGATGCTGCACATTTTTTCCTTTGCATTACAATGGTAAGTGAACACCAGCTACAAATTCCCAAACACTTTCGCTTCTTGTGTGGTTTTGACTTTTAGGTTGAAGTTTTTTCCCTATTCCACCCGTCTAGTCATACTACAGATTTACACTACAGATGCCTTTTTCTTTGTTTCTGTCTTAAATTTTTGCAAATTAGTAATTTTTCTTCATACATTTTGGCCAAAATTTATACTACAACATATTTTTTGGTAAAAAATAACCAAAATCGGTGTATATTATTTGGTCTTTGTCAAAGTTAGAGAGTCTACACCTTATGGTGCCAAACATTGATAATTGATCACACCTGATTTACTGAAGGCCTATCTCATTTCCTAAGACACTAAAGCTGGCCATACACCATACAATTTTCTTATTAAATTTCCTTTAGATTTACCTTCAACTGTTTAGTACAGGGGCATGCCTGATTGCATACAAATTGAAAGTGTTTAGATTTGACCTCATATTATATGGTTTTGGTAAATCTAAAGGAAATCTATAGAAGAAAATTGTATAATGTATGGCCAGCCTAACAAGTCAGGAAAAAACAAATGACGCCCTAATGACCCCTTTTTGGAAAGTAGACATTCCAAGGTATTTAGTAAGTAGAACAGTGAGTTTTTTTAAGTTGTAATTTTTTCCCCACAATTCTTTGCGAAGTTATGTTTTTTTTTGTTGTTTTTGTTTATTACAAAATTGTTATATATTAATAGGTTATTTCTCTCACAGAGCATATGCATACAACAAATTACACCCCAAACTACATTCTACTACTCCTCTTGAGTATGACGATACCACACGTGTGAGACTTTTTCACAGCCCAGCCACATACAGAGGCCCAATATGCAGGGAGCACCATCAGGTATTCTAGGGACATGAATAAAGGCCCTGGAGCACCAGGACAATGGAATTACTCACAAAATGACCCCATTTTGGAAAGCAAACACCTCAACGTATCATCTATGAAGTATAATGAATCTTTTGAACAGTTAATTTTTTTTACAGACGTTTTTGGAAAATGTGGGAATAAAATGAAAACGCATTTTCTTTACACAAAGTTGTCATTTTATAAGATATTTCTAACACATAGCAAATATTAAGCAAAAATGACAACCCAAAATACATTCTGCTACTCCTCCTGAGTACGTCGATACCACATGTGTGATACTTTTACACAGCCTGGCCACATACAGAGACCCAACATTGAAGTAGAACCTTCAGGCATTCTACGAGCATAAATTACACTCATTTCTCAAACACCTATTACACTTTAGAAAGCACTAGAGCACCAGGACAATGGAATTGCCAACAAAATGACCCCATTTCGGAAAGCAAACACCCCAACGTATAATCTATGAGACATAATGAGTCTTTTTTTTTACGTTTCTGGAAAATGTGGAAGGAAAATTAAAATGCATTTCTTTTACACAAAGTTGTCCATTTAGAAGATATTTCCAACACACAGCATGTACATAGCAAAAATGACACCCCAAAATACATTCTGCTACTTCTCCTGAATATGGCAATACCACATGTGCAAGACTTTTACACAGCCTGTCCACATACAGAGGCCCAACATCCAAGTAGCACTGTCAGGCATTCTAGGAGCATAAATTACACATATAATTTCTTGACAACTTATCATTTTTGAAGGCCCTTCATAATTCTAACACATAGCATGTACATACCAAGAATTACACTCCAAATAATTTCTATTGAGGAAAGGGTAAAAAAAAAAACTATTACCTATGGTTTTAGTAGAATTTGTCCAGGCAGCAATAGCGACAACAATAATAATTATCCAGGCAGCAGGCAGGAATCTATAGTCAGTACAGGGGTATTGTCAGCACAGCCAAAGCATTTGTCCATAGGAATTGTCCGGGCAGAAACAGCCAGCACAGCCATAATATTGGTCCTGATACACTGTAACCTGCAGACACTCATTATTGTACCGCTCTCCAGACCCTCATAAACATACTCTTGCTACAGCTAATTATTTCTATAGTCTGGGAAGCAGGCAGAGGGTTGGTCAGTTCAATGCGGCATCAGCAGGCTGAGGGCCTCTGTCAGGTAAGACCTGTGCACAGGGACACAGGGTTAGAGGCTTCTGCCATCCAAATCTCTTTGAAGCCTCCAGACTCTAATTCAAAAATTACGAAACCCGAAAAAAAATAGTTTTCTCCATCCACGAAAAACAATTCTGGATCCCCTCACATATGTAAAAACCCCTGTGTACTACAGTAGCAGGGCAACAGATCAGTCCGAGCGGTAGGCAAAAAGAGGCAAGCAGGTGTAATAGTTATCCAGGTATAAGTGATAACCTTTGTTCAGCAGTGGGTATGCCAGGTCCCATACAATCTTTTCAGTTGTGCCCATGTAGGTCGGGCACTCAGAGGGGCTGGAGCTTGGAATCTCTTCCTTCTTATATGTGGACCGCATACAGATTTCCCGTGGCTCTCTCGCAAAGTTTATAAAATGATACTTCGTATCTGGCCCTTTTGTTAGGAATATACGTTTTTTTCCTAGCTGGCCTGAAAAGGGTACCAGGGACTCATCCACACATATATGTTAATCAGGGACACTGGGGAGGGCACTGAGTATTGCAGCTGAAATGAAGGAAGCGCATAATCATCTCATACCGGGACCTGGGCATTACAGCCGAATAAATGTGGTGATTGGGGTTGGTGGACCAGTAGGCATGTCCTTCATTTTCTAAGCCCCATGTTTATGGTGAGGCCCATAAACAATTTGAACTCCTCCAAAGTCAAATCTCTCCACTCAAATGGACAGGCATATGATGATTGAGGGTTGTTGGCAATATGCTGCTGGGCATATAGATTGGTCTGGTACATGGTAAATTGCAGCAAAGTGTCGGGCAAAAATAGATCAAAACAGTTAACTTCTGAGAAATTTTGCATTGGCCTGCACACCTGGCTGTGTGGTGAAAAAGGGAATACTTGCTGATCCCGAGTCGGAAGGCAGCCATGTTGGGTTGACAATACCAGCTGAGAGGTATGTAGCGGCCCTGGCTCTATGGGGACGTGACACTCCAGTGCTGGTAGTTTGGGGGATTTGAAGTTCCTGTGCTGGTACTTGGACGCAATGCGGCAGTGCTGGTACTGGGCCTGGGAATTTGTTCTCCGGGCCTATTGCTGGCAGCCGTGACAGGGCAGTATAGTGGCAGATTAGGGCTGACAGTGAGAGTGACAATGTGATAGTGATAGTGGCAAAATCCTTAGTTCACTTACCCCATGGCTGCTGTGTCCTCTCCTTCCCTTTCCCCTTCTTCATCTTTGGGATTAGCCTGAGTGAAGGAGTCTATGGGAGGAGTAAAGGAGGCAGCCACACCCCCAGCTCTGCCCACTGATTCTGACTGCCTCATGAGATATTTAAAATCCTGAGGGAAAATGTAAGCTAATTATACAATAGGTAAGTGATATAGGCAGCCTCCCCCAGACGGGCAGTACCTTTACAAAGCTCCAAGGAGGGAAAGTGCAGCTGTATGCAGAGCATTCATGGTGGAGCATGGGATGGTTGGCTTTGGGGGGGCACAACTAAAGTCTGCAGGGGCATAGCCCACCCCAGCATCCCCTAGATCTGGTCGTGGTTTAAAGACTAGCGAAAGAAGTATATCTTTCACCTTGTTGTTATCTCACATGCACTATACCAGATATTTTCATCTGTGACATAGTGAGGGAGATTTACTAAAACTGGTGCACACAGAATCTGGTGCAGCCGTGCATAGTAACCAAGCAGCGTCCAAGTTTTATTGTCAAAGCTTAATTAAACAAGCTGAAGTTGGAAGCTGATTGGTTTCTATGCACAGCTGCAACAGATTTTGTGTGCACCAGTTTTAGTAAATCTCTCCCAATGTGTGCATGCAGCAGGGGTCTTCAAACTATGGCCCTCCAGTTGTTAAGGAACTACAATTCCCATCATGCCTAGTCATGTCCGTGAATGTCAGAGTTTTGCAATGCTTCATGGGATGTGTAGTTCCGCAACAGCTGGAGGGCAGTAGTTTGATCACATTGCTCTACAATAGTAGGTGAACCTGTTTATTGCAATACAGTTTATATGCAGCTCCTTTTTTAATAAGGTAACCCTGTCCCTTCTCGTTTAGGGTACTTTCACACTGATGAGGCTGTGCTGATAGGCAGCACTGATGGGCACTGATAGGTGGCACTTATAGGTGGCACTGTTGAGCACTGATAGGCAGCACTGATAGGTGGCATTGATAGGCACTGATAGGTGGCACTGAGGAGCACTGATTGACAGAACTGGTGAGCACTTGCGGGACTGCCCTGATTATCAGTACCGATGTCCCCTTCACACAAGGGGCATGCAGGTAGCATGATCATGGGAGGACATCCATGTACCCCCTCCCAACAAAGCAAGCATGGACTGTAGCCATCTTTCGGCTATAGCGTGGGCAGAAAGTAGTTAAGTGATATGCCTAAATTAGTATCTTGTATTGTTTTTTCCCTAATTTTCTTTAATAACACACTTCCTGTTCCTTGGTAGCTATGTTTACCAATCTAGTGTATCTTTGGAAGGAGCTAAAGTTTCCACCCATACTGGACTTGGACTAGTTTCCACCCAATTCTGCCTTAATCCATACATGGGTGGTCATGGGATCAGTGGTTTACACAAGAAAGATGACATTGTTTTTGCTTCTAATTCATCTCACAGAAAGTGACAAGGACATTGCATTTATGGCAATATCAGAAGATATTTTCTGTACTTGCTAAAAATGCTTTTAGCCTGAAAAAAAGAAAATGAATGCAGCCACCACATCTAAGGACTGGTAAGCTGCAATATATTACACAATGACGAAACTCAGGTGTATAGGCGGTGCAACCTTCCCACATACATGCTCTGCCAGTTGCTCAGACCTTGAGGCTGCTAACACCTCCAATGTACCATAATTAGGAAAGGGATGGTCGGTACTCAGGATGACATCCTAATGGTATTTCTATATTAAATACATGTATGAATCTGTAAAACAACTGTTTTACAGCTTTGTACATGTATTTAATAAAGAAATACCATTTTGGATGTCATCCTGAGTGCCGACCATCCCTTTCCTTACAATGGCGGAACTATCAGGGTTGCAAAAGTCACACTTGCGACCGAGCCCTGGTGTTCCACCACGGTGGGGGGGGGGGGGGCAAGACGGCAAGATGTTCGGATTATGTGACCTGCCTCCCACATGGTCCTTGAACAGCCAGCCTTATGACATACCGACAGCTCTGTTCCGCTCTTCTGACCCCCATCATTTGCCACTGTGCACTTGGACTGTCCAGCTGCACAACCCCGGACAGGGGGGAAGATACCAGGCAGAGGTTCCTGAACTATATTCATACTCTGAATGGTCTAAGGCATGGGTGTTCAAACTTTTTTCAAAGAGGGCCAGATTTGATGAAGTGAACATGTGTAAGGGCCGACCACTTTGCCTGACATTCTTTGAACCATTAAAATTTGGTCTAAGTGTGTTTGCCCGAGCCCTAATACACTGCCCAACAAGAATTCTCTTGCCTTTGTGGCTGTGTGTGGTGAAGGGATGAGCTTGGGCGTGTTATTTGGATATACCGTATTTATCAGCGTATAACACGCACCTTCACTTTAGGTGGGAAGTTTCAGAAAAAAAATAATGTAAAGAACTGTGAAGCAAAATAAGGGTCAGTGCCCATCTGCATCCTCGCCATTGCCATAAATGCATCCTCGCCATTGCCATGAATGCAGCCTGATCGATGCCCATCTACGGCCTCAGAGGGGATGGGGGGGGGGACAGGGATTAGTATTTACATTGAGTCTATAATACTAGGTGGGCTTTGCTTACAAGTTAGAGGGTCATAGGCACAAACCTTTTGTTATACATTGTTATTACTGGCTTACAATGATTATGTTGAAGGGTCACTGGGTGTGGGTTTTTATGAGGTGGGTGGGGCAGTGGCTGAACTACCAGGGTCACAAATGTCACCCTGGCAACTGGGCCACCACCGTGAGGGTCCCTAAGACAGCAGGAAGGGCCCACTGCAGAGTAGGTGAAAGGGTCCCACTGTGGGTCCATAATAAAGGGCCCAGCGAGGGAACTAAAGGGCCCTGGGATGAATGGGAAGGGCCTCGTCGGGGGCCCTTTATGGTTTCTTGCACCGGTGCTCTGAAGATATTAGTTACGCCTCTGATATTACATTTCTATTCTTGAGTTTAGTTATGTTTTAAAATTGACATTTTAATATCTACATGAGTAAATTCCTGTCAAAATTTACAGCACCAACATAATTTTCAGAAAAGCTCTACCTTTTGTATAGAAAAAACAGTCATAAGGACTAGACAAATGATCATGTCTAGGCTGAGAGCTGCAATCTAGAAGAATTGTGTCAGCGGTCTGCTGCAGGCAGGAAGAAACATTTCCTCAGTTTTCCCTCCCCCAGTGATCACTGTAGCATTTTAACTTGGTAGAAAACCTTAAGGTAAGAGACAGAAGCTCAGACAAGCCCTGCTCATAGGAACCAAGTATTTACGTGACCAAATCTTCTTTGGGAAAGCATTTTAGGCCTCGTACACACGACCGAGTTTCTCGGCAAAAACCAGCAAGAAACTTGCTGGGATTTTTTTTTTGCCGAGGAAACCGGTCGTGTTTACATTTTTCGACGAGGAAACTGTCGAGGATCCCGTCGAGCCAAAAAGAGAGCATGTCTTCTTTTTCCTCTACGGGAATGGAGAAACTTGCCTTGTCGAGTTCCTCGATCACAAATAGTGAAACTGGGGTCTTTCACTTCTGAAAAACATACGGTATCATGCGGAGTCCCTCAGGGATCTCCCTTATAGCCCGTATTGTTTGATATCTATCTTCGTCCTCTCTTTGAAATCATCAGTAACCAGAAGTTACTTTACCACTCCTATGCAGACGACACACAACTGTATTTCCGCATCTGCAACAAAAAGGATCATTCTCTTGGACTAGAGAAATGCCTTACTCTAATAGATAACTGGATGACAAACAGTTATCTTAAACTCAGCGGTTCGAAAACAGAACTTCTCCTGTTTCACGCTAACCGGAAAAATCACCCTGCGTCAACATGGACTCCCATGCACAAATAGGGTCAGTAGTCAGCGGATCCCACCATCTGCTGCGCCTACTACGCAGACTCACGCCCTTTATCCCGAAAGAGGACATTGCAGTCGTGGTGGGAACAATCATCAATTCCAGACTGGACTACGCAAATGCCCTCTATCTAGGACTCCCCAAATACCAAATCACTTGTCTGCAAGTCGTTCAAAATACGTCCGCTCGACTAGTGACTGGAAAAAAACCATGGGAATCAATCTCACCTTCACTGAGATCCCTTCATTGGTTGCCAGTAAAAGACAGAATCACTTTCAAGGCACTCTGTCTAATACATAAGTATATTCAAGGCAACGCCCCCCAATACCTGTGCGAAAAAATAAGAGCCCATAACCCCAATCGCATTCTGCGATCCACCAATCAAAACCTACTCCAGATACCCAAAGCCAGATACAAGTCCAAAGGAGATCCAAGATTTGCAGTCCAGGGACCTCGCCTGTGGAATGCACTACCAACCACCATCCGACTGGAGTCGGACCACTTGGCCTTCAGGAGAAAGATTAAAACCCATCTCTTCTGAGGTCAAGGAGTTCCTTACGCATGAAATGGATACAGCGCCCAGAGGCGATTCAGTTCGCATGTGTTGCGCTTTACAAGTCTCTCACTCACTCACTCGACAGCCTAACAAGGAACTCGACGAGGAAAATGATGTGTTTCGCCCGTCGAGTTCCTTGGTCGTGTGTACAAGGCTTCAGTCCAGGAAGTAGAAACTGACCCTGAATAATCCCTGAACAAAGATAGTACAAGAAAGATGAAGGCGTTGTTGGGGCCAGTTCACACTCAAATTAGCTCATTTCAACGCATGTGTTCCCGTGCAGTCCAGATTAGAGCCCCTGTTCGGCTGCAAAACTCACTGGAACATGGAAAAGTAGTGAAAACGCATTGCACCAAACTGTATGGTATTGCAGTACCATGCGATTTGGTGCTAACAAACACAGCACATTCTTTTTCTAAATTTAAATACGGCCAAGCTATCCAGCAAAAGTGTCAGTGTCCGTGGTTGGGACAAAATATATATGTCATTGAATCTGGATGGGGAGCAGCACTACATAGATGAGCCTGTGAGGGACAGTGCCCACCAACAATGAAAAAATCAGCAGCAAATTCATGCATATTACTGCATTGCTGCCCTTTACCACAATGTGCGGTATTGCACCCTGCACATGTTCATTTTGAAAGTCATCCCAATGCACCTCCAGAACGCACCTACATTACAGCACACCGCAGTGCACACACCACACACAATGGGGGATCATTTATCACACCTGGAGCAGACAGAATCTGGAGCAGCTCTGCATGACAACCAATCAGCTTGTATCTTCAGCATCTACAGTCAAACTTTGAAAATGAAAATTAGAAGCCGACTGGTTGCCATGCAAAACTGCTCCAGATTCTGTCTGCTCTTGTTTTGATAAACTCCTCTTGATGTGCATTTCAGTAAGCTACCATGACCTATTTTTTCAGGCATTTTGAATAGGCTGGCTCACGCAATGCGCCTTAAAACATGAAAATGCGTTTACTGTGGTGCACTGTGTTTTGGTGTGAACGGGTACTAAAGGGTTAACACAAGGATGACATCTTCAGAGGAAAAGAGTAGTCCAGCTGCATTTCGCAGCAATTGATGGCCACACTTTGCCTATAACACTACTATTCCAATTTACCTGTTACAGGAGCATATTTGTCTGTATAATAAGAAATAATATATAGCGTTTCTGCAGATTGCAGAGTAGTTACGCAGAAGATTAGATCCATTAGTGTGTTCATCCAAATAATCAAAACATCTGTTGGAGACTGGGATTTTCTAAGACAGCATAATGCTCAATTTATTGTACATTAAGGTACAGTAAAACCTTGGTTTGAGAGTAACTTTGTTTGAGAGCGTTTTGCAAGACAAGCAAAATGTTTTAATAACTTTTGACTTGATATACAAGCGATGTCTTGATATACAAGTAGCGTCATGTCACAACTGGGTATAAAAGAGAAGTGAGGCGCCTGTAAGTGCCGGTTCACGCGGGGCAACCCGACTTACAGCGAGACTTTGCAAGGCAATTTGGAGGCGACTTCAGCGTGACTTTGAGCAACTTACAACGCGACTTGAAGTTGCCTCCAGGACAGGCGACTTTGGCTGTGGCCAATCACAGAATAATCAGCTCTGTGGGAGGGAGGGAGGGGTTTGCCTGAGTAAACTATTTTCTTTTCCTGTAAAGTTGCTTCAGTTAAGATGGAGATCCGACTTTGGAGGCAACTTCCATTGAAATATATGGGTACAAGTTGCCTAGAAGTCGCCTTGAAGTAGTACAGGAACCTTTTCTGAAGTCGGAGCAACTTTAGTAGTGTACATTACGACGGCTCTCATTCATGTCAATGGAATTTCTTATGTCCAGCGGCTTGGGGCAACTTGAGGTCTGGCAAGTCGGATCCCAAGTCACTATAGTGTGAACCAGCAGTAAGTGTAGCAATATGGTTACATTTAATAAAGGTATATTTATTAACATATTGCTACATTTAGGCCTCGTACACACGACCAGTTTCCTTGGCAGAATCCATCAAGAAACTTGGTGGGAGAGCTTTTTTGCCGAGGAAACTGGTCGTGTGTACGTTTTTTATCGAGGAAACTGTCGAGGAACTCGACGAGCCAAAAAGAGAGCAAGTTCTCTTTTTCCTTAACGGGAGTCTCAAATTGGCTCGTCGAGTTCCTGGTCGGGCTGGTTTCCGACGAGAAACTCAAGCGTGTGTATGCTAAGAAACCCACGCTTGCTCAGATTAAAGTATGAGACGGGAGTAAAAGTAGCATTTGTAATGGAGATAACACGTTTTTAAAGCTGTAACAGACTGAAAAGTGCAAATCGTCTCTTAACAAACTTTTACTTAACACGCAAACACATGAGACTAGCAAAAGCAGCCCCCGAGAGTTGTGCCAGTGGAATCGAACTTCCCCTGCCGTCCTATGTGTTGTATGTCACCGCGTTTGAGAACGAGGAGATTTTGTCTTGACTGTGTGTACGCAAAGCAAGCTTGTCGAGTTCCTCGACAAGCCTAACAAGGAACTCGACGAGGAAAATAATGTGTTCCGCCCGACGACTTACTCGGTCGTGTGTACGAGGCCTTAGAGGCTCCTCTCCTCTTTTATACTCTGTAGCTCCTGCTGGATTTTATTTCTAATGTCCTTGTGGAAGCTTCTATTTGTGGATGGACATTTTATGGTTACACAACTTATCACATTGTTATAATCTTTTTATATGGACTATAAACTGAAGGACTTATGAATAAATGGTTGCGGAACAAATCATTTGAGTTTTTCATTATTTCTTATGGGGAAATTTGCTTTGATATACAAGTCTATTGAATTGCAAGCATGTATCTGGAACGAATTATGCTCGCAATCCAATGTTTTAATCTATATATTTTTTTCTTTTTGTTCTAAAACAAAAAAAAAATAGAATGTTTTTAATATACAAAATGTATTATTTTTCTACGATATTTATTACCGTTTTTTTTTCCCTAAAAAAAAGGGGGGGTTTCCACTTGCAGCCTGTGGGGCAGATCCACGTACCTTTGCGCCGGGCGCAGCCTATCTAAAATACACTACGCCGCCGTAAATTTATTCTTTTTTTTCGAATCCTGAAAGAATTTGCGCTGTACGTTACGGTGGCGTAGTGTATCTTTGGCGGCGTAATGGCGTGGAATTCAAATGGATGTAATGGGGGTGTGTTTTATGTTAATACGTCGTGACCCGATGAAAATTCAAAATTGTACGCGGGAACGACGGCCATACTTAACATTGAGTACGCCTCATAACAGCAGCTTTAACTATACGCCGGAAAAAGCCAAACGCAAAAGACGTAAACAAAATGCGCCTGCCGGTCGTACGTTCGTGGATCGCCGTAAATAGCTAATTTGCATACTCGACGCGGAATTCGACGGAAACGCCACCTAGCGGCTGCCGAAAAATTGCAGCTTAGATCTGACGGCGTACTAAGACGTACGCCTGTCGGATCTAGCCGAGATGCCGTTGTATCTTGTTTTGAGGATACAAAACAAAGATATGACGCGCAAAATTTGAAATTATGCGGCGTATCAATAGATACGCCTGCGTAATTTCTTTGTGGATCTGCCCCAATGTGTCTCCTTTATTGTCGTGTGACTTGTTTAGCACAACCAAAAAACAAATTTAGTTCCCATTCAGCATTTTTTGGAAGACGCCCAATCAAAGATGATGAAGCCAACTAGTGACATAACAAGAATTTGGGGGGGCGTGGTCTGGAGCCGCATGGAGTGAGACGTACTGAGTGAGAGCTCCGCTCGTGACGAATCCTTTTTACTAAATCCTGGGGTAATTCCACCTGCAACTCGATCATAGACTTCCCCATCCCCTTCCTTAACAGCTTGGGATCGCTATGTCACCCCCCAAAAAGACGGGAGCCCTCGCCAAACTTGACAAAAGTCGCCATGGGGATCGTGACTTGGGGGAGGAAGATGGCTCCGCTGCGCTCCCGGATGGTACGGACCGTCCCTCCGGCGATACTGCCCGAGTCCTGGAAGCCATCGCTGCCTGCCAAACGTCCCTCACCTCCAAGATTGAGGAGGTGAAGGTCGACATCTCGCACATCCGCCATGATATGCACAAGCTGCGGGAGCGGGTGTCGGTGACGGAGCGCCGGCTCGAGCACGTGGAGGATGGCCTGCACCCGCTCCAGGTTACGGTCGAACACCTGCAACACCAACTGCATGCGGTTCTCTCCAAGCAGGACGACATGGAGAACCGCCTTCGCAGGTGTAACTTGCGCTTCGTGGGGCTCCCGGAGCGATCGGAGGGAGTGGACCCCCCCCACTTACCTGGAGAACCTGCTGGTCAAGTCCTTTGGTAGGGAGGCCTTCTCTTCCACGTTTGTTGTGGAGCGCGCCCACCGCCTTGCTGCCAAGCCCCCTCCTGAAGGAGCGCCGCCGAGGACACTCATCGCCAAGCTCCTCAATTACCGGGACCGAGACACCATCCTCAGGCTTACCCGTGAGAAAGGTAACATCCCTCTTGGCAACACGACGGTTGCTGTTTACCCAGATTTTTCCTTCGGAGGTACAGAAGAAGCGGGCGCGCTTCACGGAGGCCAAGCGACAGCTCCGTATCCATCACTTGCCGTATGCCATGCTCTTCCCTGCACGACTCAGGGTCGTATGTGACGGCAAAGCGCAATTCTACGAAGATCCTCAGGCTGTACTATCCTGGCTGGAGCGGCGCGATGGATCCGGTACGTCCCGGGACTGACACCCTAACCGCTGCTGCCTCCCTCCCGACCCCTGATGATCCGTTGACTGACTAGGCATTCTCCTACGCTGACGCTGCCAGCATTGCAGGATATCGCTAACTGTAAGTTGGAGACACAGCCTTTGGGCCTTCCCTTCCACTCCTTTGGTTTAAGTTTATCCCCCACCTGGACCTGGGGGGGTCTCCCCCCATTTATTCTCTTTGAATACCCCCAGACATTGTTCCCCTGTTTTGTGTCACGGGCGGCTCACCCGCATCGGTATCCCAGTTGAGTGGATACTCCCCTCCACAGGTGTGCGCTCTGCAGTTTGGTCGCCCCCCCGCCCGCGCTGGTTGCCCCGAACTTTGGGCACTGTCACCGCCACTGGCAACCACCGTAAAGTCAAAGTTTCCCTGGCCGGCCCCTGCCCTCAGATATTTGGTGGGAGGTGGGGTGTTATACCTGCTATGTCGGTCCAGTGTTAAAGCAGGTCATGTTTTCCCTGTTAACCAAAGTACCGTTTTTATTTTACAATTGCAATTTTTTCTTTTTTTTCTCTCTAACTCAATGTCAAGGTGTCAAACGAATGCTACTGTATGCTTTGTTCCGCTGATGTGTGGGGTCTGCGGACCTTGGTGTGCGGGGTGGGTCTCCCATCTCCTCGGGCGGGGCACTACTTGTGCCCTCGGAGGATATGTGACCCCCACCCTGCGCCCTATTATCATTTCCTATGGGCATGCCCTGGATCTGGCGTCGCCCCCCCGTTTTTTGGGGGGGGCGGCTCCACTCCTTTAATTATCACACCTACTTATGGCGTCCCTCAAGATTGTAACCTGGAACGTCCGGGGTCTGGGCGATCGTGCTAAACGGGCGGCAGTCCTCTCTCAATTGAAGTCCCAACATGCTGACATTTCAATTTTAGTAGAGACACACCTAGCGGGTCAAAAACAACTGTGCCTCAAAAAAGCGTGGGTGGGTTGGGTCTACCAGGCCCCTCACACTTCCAATTCCCGCGGAGTTGCGGTGCTTGTAGCAAGGTCGCAACAATTCCAACTCCACACATTGCAATCTGATCCTCAGGGCCGTTATTTGTTTTTGCACGCCACTATTGGAGGTCTCGAGGTGCTCCTCCTCGCCTACTATGTCCCCCCCCCCTTCCAGTTTGAGGTGCTGCAGCGAGGAGTGGCCTTCATGGCCTTACACCCGTCGGTTCCCGCTATATGGGCGGGCGATTTTAACATGGTCATCTCCCCGTCCCAGGACAGAATGGGTTTGAGTATTCCAGAGGGTTCCCTACCAAAGATCACTAGGTTTGGTAGGTTTCTGACCGAATTTGCCCTAACCGATACCTGGCGACACAAACATCCGTCACTACTTAAATTTTCCTGCTTCACTCCTGCTCGGGCAGTGATGTCCCGAATAGACCTTATCCTGGTGACTCCTCCCCTCCTCCCTCACCTTCTCGATGTAGGTTTTGACACTAGGACACTCTCCGATCACTCCCCATACTGGATCAAGCTTAGACTTCCGTCGCCCCCTGCGACCCAGAATTGGCGCTTAAACCCGTTCTGGCTGAGTGTTCTCCCGGACCTGGACTCTATCGGGTCTGAGTGGGATCGCTTCTTCACCACGAACGATGGTTCAGCCTCGGTGGGGTCGGTGTGGGAGGCGTTCAAGCTACATGTTCGCTTGATTCTTTCCTCCCGCATCAACAGACACAAGGCCTCCTCGAAACTGCTAATCCGCCAAGCGGAGGAGCGGCTCGATGCCCTTGAGAGTACCTTCCAGGCTGACCCATCGGTAACCAATGCTTCGCAACTACGCCTACAGACCAGGCTGACGGACCACCTACACCTCGAAAAGGCACGCCAGGGTATTTTCTTTAGTAAACAACGCACATATGAGCATGGTGAGCGAGCTGGGCGACTTCTTGCCTATATGGCTCACCTTGATCATAAGCCCCCCGTGATTGTATCCCTCCGATCGGCGTCCGGGGCCCTGCTTTCGGACCCAGATAGTGTGGCAGAGGAGTTTAGGTCCTTTTTCTCTGATCTGTACACGTCAACCGCACGACACTCTGAGGAGGAGCTAACCGCCCTCTTACGAGACGTTTCATTCCCCACGCTATCCCCGGAACAGGTCTCTGTATTGGAGGCCCCCATTACTACTGTTTGCGTGGAGGTGGCTCTGGCGAGCCTCCCCACCTCCAAGACCCCGGGCTCCGACGGGATTCCCCTCGAACTCTACAAACAGTTTCAGGGGACCCTTGTCCCCAGGCTTTGTGCACTGTATAACCATGCTTTTGAAGCAGGCGTTCTCCCCTCCTCTATGAGTGAGGCCCTTATTGTCCTGATTCCGAAGCCTGGCAAGGACCCCCTGCTGCCTGAATCCTACCGACCCATCTCACTCCTTCAGTTGGATGTGAAGATCCTTGCTAAAATCCTCGCCCTGCGCCTTAACAAGGTCATTTCCAGCCTAGTGCACCCCAACCAAACGGGTTTCATGCCCAATAAGAACACAGCTTTCAATCTCCGTAGGCTTCACATGAATCTCCAGGCTCAACATACAGACGTAGGCTCCAGAGTGGTAGTTAGCCTAGACGCCGCCAAGGCCTTCGACTCGGTCGAATGGACCTACTTATGGGAGTGCCTTGGTAGGTTTGGATTCGGTCCCCAGTTTATTAAATGGCTCCAACTCCTTTACCAGGCCCCTACGGCGCGTATTAGAGTCAATGGTAGGACCTCTTCCCCCTTCTCCTTGTCCCGAGGCACTCGACAGGGCTGTCCAGTCTCGCCTATGCTCTATGCCCTTGCTGTGGAGCCGCTCTGCATAGCTCTGCGTCGCCACCCCGGGATTGCTGGGTTACGCTGCGGTCGGGTTACTGAGCTTCTCAGTCTCTATGCCGACGACATGCTCCTGTACCTCTCGGACGCGGGCCCCTCGCTCCGGACGGCTCTCCAACTCATAACACAATTCGGGAAATTCTCAGGATTACAAATAAATTGGACCAAGTCCCATATCCTTCCCCTGGACTTAGGTCCCCCTACCGCCGATCAGGCGGCCCTCCCCCTAGTGAGAACGGATGTCATCAAATATCTGGGTGTCCACATTACTAGATCCCCCTCTGACTATATACGCCTTAATATCGAACCCTTGTTCACTACCCTTAAGTCCAAAACACAAACATGGTCCCGGCTACCCCTAGGAGTTATGGGTCGCATAAGTCTTGTTAAGATGATTCTCCTCCCGAAGCTGCTCTATGCCTTTTGGCATGCCCCGCTGTACATCCCCCCCGCATTTTCAAAGCCATGGAGTCCATCCTCAATTCATTCATTTGGGGCCCCTCGCGACATAAATTGTCCTGGCGGGTGCTAAAATGCCCAACCAGCCAGGGTGGCACGTCGGTCCCGGACCTTTTTCTCTACTACATTGCATCCCAGCTCTCCCACTTTTATTATCTTCACCACTCTGACAGGGAGCGTTACCTGGCCATGGTGTGCTCAAAGGCCCCGGGCTTGGTCTCGCATCCCTTTCAGATCCTGTTCTGCGAGCCTCGTGAGTCCCGTCGGGCGGGTGACAGACAGCAACTGCTCTTCCATCACCGCAAAATTTGGCAAATCGCCATGATTGTCGGCGAGGCGCCATCTCCGCACTCGCACACGCCCCTATGGGACAACCCTCGTTTACCTGAGCTGGCCACAATCCCTGATCACGGCACCTGGATCAAGAGTGGAGTTATATACCTCACACAGGTCGTTGCCCTCGGCTCGGTTAGATCCTTCCAATCCCTTAAGGATACCCACACCCTAGCTAACCACATGCTCTTCCGTTATCTCCAACTTCGCCATGCATTAGTCACTCAGTTTAGTTCCAACATCCCTTCGCTCGAGACCCCGTTACCTGTAGACATCGTACTGGGCTCTGACCCTAAGAAACTCATCTCCCAATTCTACTCCTACCTACTAGTGCCCTCGGCGACCGCCACTCTCCAGCAGGTGAAGTCCCGTTGGGAGCCTGATCTGGGGGTGGTGTCGGCGGAGGACTGGGACGAGGCTCTTATTAATTGCAGACTAGTGTCTCCCAAAATCTCAGACCGTCTCACCCAACTATACATCCTACATCGTTCATACCTGACACCTCATCGAATCGCAAAGTTTAGACCGGGCGGTGACCCCAACTGCCCGGGATGCGGCTGTTCCAACGCCTCCTTTTATCATCTCCTCTGGGAGTGCCCCTGTGTGCAGGGTTTCTGGACACAGGTGGTCCAGTTCCTTCACGACCGTATGGGATCACCACTGTCCCTATGCCCCCGCCAATGCCTACTCGGGCTTCTTTCACTACCTGAGGCCGAGAAATACCTCAACATCTTCCTGCAAGAGACATTATTCCTTGCCAGGCTTCAGATAGCCAGAACTTGGATGAGGGGACCACCCCCTACCCTACAACAATGGATTAGAGCTGTTAACGCAATCCTACCCTTTAAAAAACTGCTATATGTCCACAGGGGCTGCCCCAATAAATATTATAAAGTATGGGACAGGTGGTTGGGGGAGGCCTCCGCCTGTGATATTCCTGATGAATAGGGCTCCGTGCTCCTGTCCATTGCCCCATAGAGGTGCATTTTCCCACATGTATTACCTTGCATATGTAGCTCACTATTTTCTTGTTGTATCCGTCATGTGTGTATACCTGACATTGCATTGTATCCTTGCTTGTGGTGCATGTTGCACCGATTATTAATGTGCCTGTTATCCTTTTTCTTTATGCTCAATAAACGTCGTTTTTGATTTAGACATAACAAGAATTTCTAGAATTATTATGAAATGCTATGAAATGTGCTACTTGGACAAGGCATCTCCTAGTTAACCCTTTGTGTTATTCTTTCACACTAGAACGTTGTCCAAAGCTGAAATGCTCTATGTATTTGGCTTGTGCAGAGTTAATACTGATCACCTGAGCGTTTACCTTGAAAAGCAGAATGTCATGTCAGCCTGCGTCTATAAATAACTGTACAATGCTTAGAATGCAAAAAAATGGCCTGCAGCTACAGAAACATCAATTGAACATCACTTGTGGTGTCTATCAGATAAAACGCACATGTGATGGCGGCGTGCTGCTTTTTCACAAGCGATACAGTCTTACAAGAGGTTGCAGCCGAATAAAGATTTTGACCTTCAAAACAGGAGAAGGAAAACTTTCACTACCTGCCAAACAAAAGGTTTAAATGAGGTCACTAAGCACAATTCATATATAAACTGACAAAAACACATAACACTAATTTCATTTGATTAAAAAAATAAAATCACTGTTTGTGGGTTTTCGTGTCTCTAAAGCCTAGTAGATTATCGGACGAATGAGCGTCCTTTTTTATTTTTTTTTATGCTAGTCTCCATATGTAAAACGAATAGATTACTAAAGTACAAAAACTCTCATATAACAGAATAAAAATTTGAAAGTGATGTAATGTATTTGTATTATATTTTGGACGAAAACTGTACTGATTAACCACTTCAGCCCCAGAAGGATTTGCTCCCTTCCTGACCAGACCATTTTTTGTGATACGGCACTGGGTCATTTTAACTAACAATTATGCGGTCGTGCCCAAACATAATTTATGTCCTTTTTTTACCCACAAATAGAGCTTTCTTTTGGTGGTATTTGATCACCTCTGTGGTTTTTATTTTTTGCGCTATAAACAGAATAAGACCGACAATTTCGAAATAAACACAATGGGCCAGATCCACATAGAAATGGATAGGCGCAGCGTATCAGAGATACGCTACGCCGCCGTACCTTACCTGGCGTTCTTTCAAATCCTCAAAGATTTTGCGCCGTAAGTTACGGCGGCGTAGTGTATTTCTGGCGGCGGAATTCAAATCGGCGATTAGGGGGCGTGATTCATTTAAATGAAGCGCGTCTCCGCGCCGAATAAACTGCGCATGCTCCGTTTCGAAATTTCCCGCCGTGCATTGAGCGAAATGACGTGAATTACGTCCATCCCTATTCACGGACGACTTACGCAAAAAAAATTCAAATTCCGACGCGGGAACGACGGCCATACTTAACATGGCAAGTCTAACTATACGCCGCAAAATACCAGCTTTAACTATACGCCAGAAAAAGCCGACTAGAGACGACGTAAGAAAATGCGACGGCCGCACATACGTTCGTGGATCGTCGGAAAAAGCAAATTTGCATACCCGATGCGGAAAACGAGGCGAACTCCACCCAGCGGACGCCAAAGTATTGCATCTACGATCCGAAGGCGTACGAAGCCGTACGCCTGTGGGATCGAACCCAGATGCCGTCGTATCTTGGTTTGAGGATTCAAACTAAAGATACGACGCGGGAAATTTGAAAGTACGCCGGCGTATCAGTAGATACGCCGGCGTACTCTCTCTCTGGATCTGGCCCAATATTTTGTACTCTTTTCTAAAATAAAGTTCCCAAATATCTAAAAAAAAAAACACATTTCTTCATCAGTTTAGGCCGATATATATTCTTCTACATATTTTTGGTAAACAAAAACAAAAAAAAATGCAATAGACGTATATTGATTGGTTTGTGCAAAAGTTATAGCGTCTACAAAATAGGGGATAGATTTATGTAATTTTTATTATTATTATTTTTTTTCTAGTAATGGCTGGGATCTGTGATTTTTATCAGGACTGCGAAATTGCAGTGGACAGCATCCACAGGCATGGTTTACTTACCTTGTCCCTGGATCCTGCGATGCCTCTCCGCTGTGTGATAGAGCTGTCTCCTCGCTCGATTCACACAGTGCCCGTATGGCGCCAAGCTCCGTTCCCTGCAACGTTACGACGCACGGGGGCGGAGAACGGCGCCAAATTCAAAAAAGTAAATAAACACAATACATACAGTATACTGTTATCTTACAGATTACAGTACTGTATGTAAAAAATACACACACCCCTTGTCCCTAGTGGTCTGCCCAGTGTCCTACATGTACTTTTGTATAATAAAAACTGTTCTTTCTGCCTGCAAACTGTAGATTGTCCATAGCAACCAAAAAGTGTCCCTTTATGTCGAAAGTGGTTTTAGAGCAGCTAGAAAACAGCGATAATAAATTATAATCACTTGCAGAATTGTGTGATAGCGATTTGTGGGGAAATTCGTCATAAAAAAATAAAAGTAATGACAGCGACAGTTCTGCAACTGAGCAAATTTCAGTGTTTTTGATTTGATTACATTATTGAATAATTTTTATTATAATTATATTATTAATTGTTATAATTATTTATAGTTATATATTATATTATAATTTATGATTTTGTTTTTCAAACGTTATCATACCAGGGATGTCTACTAGACTCTTGTTTGGACAGATTTAAGTGAGTTATTCCTATGAATTACATGCCTACAATGTAAAACGCCAAATTTCCTTGCAAAATAATGGTATGATTAGTTCAGATTTTAGGTGCTGAAAGCAGCACCTAAAATCTGAACTAATCATACCGCCAGGTGAAATTTCAGCTTTCAGCACTGTCATGCTTTGAATGACAATTGCGTGGTCGTGCGACGTGGCTCCCAAACAAAATTTACGTTCCTTTTTTTCCCACAAATAGAGCTTTCATTTGGTGGTATTTGATCACCTCTGCGGTTTTTATTTTTTGCGCTATAAACAAAAATAGAGCGACAATTTTGAAAATAAAACACAAATATCCAATAAAAAAATAAAAATGTTTTTCTCAGTTTAGTCCGATACGTATTCTTCTACATATTTTTGGTAAAAATAAAAATCGCAATAAGCGTATAGTGATTGGTTTGCGCAAACGTTATAGCGTCTACAAAATAGGGGATAGAATTATGACATTTTTTTTTTTTATTATTTTTTTTTTTACTAGTAATGGCGGCGATCTGCGATTTTTGTCAGGACTGCGATATTGCGGCGGACACGTCGGGACACTTTTGACACATTTTTGGGACCATTCACATTTATACAGTGAACAATGATATAAATATGCACTGATTACTGTATAAATGTGACTGGCAGGGAAGGGTTTAACACTAGGGGGCAAGGAAGGGGTTAATGTATTCCCTAATTAGTGATTCTTACTGTGGGGGGAGGGGGGTGACTGGGGGAGGTGACCGATGGTTGTCCCTATGTACAAGGGACACACCATCAGTCTCCTCTCCCTGACAGGACGTGAAGCTCTGTGTTTACACACAGAGCTCCACGTCCCTGTCTCCGTGACCGCCGATCGCGGGTAGCTGGCGGAAATCGCGGCCGCCAGGCACACGCATCGGCACCTGACTGCCGCGGCGGGCGTGCGCCGCTCGCGCGCCCCCAGTGGCCTGGAGGCCGTATATAGATGGCCTCCCGGCAATTAAGAGCCGCATTGTGTTAAAGGAGCGACGTACAGCTACAGTGATTTGTGCAGCCGTGCCAACCTGCCGAAGTATAAGTGCGGCGGCTGGTCTGTTCGCATGGGCTTAAAGTAACTAAAGACAAAACTTTTTTTCTTAGTCTTGGATAGACTGGAGATGTATTAGAACACTTGTCAGTCTTTGTTGCTGTCTGCGCCCCTGTTAAAGAGATTCCGCCCTCTCTATTTGTCTTGTTTACCATCATCATTGAAAGTGAAAGGAATAGAAAATACTAATTTTTGGATTGTACCTAGAATAATAATAGAGGGGAAATCTTCCAATGGGGACCTGAGGGTCCCCAAGGAATTCCCTTAATTTGCAGAGAATTATTTCCACTTCCTGTTTTGCTATGGGAGAGGAAGTGAAGGTAAATCTCTGCAATGGGACACAGATGGCAAATAAAATAATCTGACAGGGTGTTTTGCTTTATCCAAAATGAAAAATGTTTTTGCCTTTAGTATTACTTTAAGCCTGCAACTGGACAGTGAATTTACAAGCAGCACAGTACTGAGATAATTTCTCTGCCACTCTGCTTTCTCTTCCTATCAACATGCTTCTAGAGCTACATCTTCCTTTCATCATCCAGTTTTGCTGTACAAGGATCGCACGATGCTGGCATAATGTTAAATCAAATGTTCAAAACTTACACTGCTTACATTTAAAAAACATTTTTTTTAGTGTATTAACAATTGCACATCTGCAAGAAATTTAGTTTTTTTTATCTGCCTGGGGTTCAGCTTTAATTCAAAACAGCACCAAAATCATCTAGTAGAATAAGACTCTTAAAAAACTAAACAAATATCACTCAACATTTGATTGCTGAATCAGAGCCCCATTTAGTGAATCCTTATAGAAACGCATCCTTTGATAACATCCCCCTCCTTTTTATCTGCTGTGTGTCATTGCTATAAAAACTTGCATCTCCACTTCACAAATGAGTACATTTATAAACTGTCATCCCTACCCACAGGAGCGAGGAACAACCGCTCCTACATGAACCATATTATGATGTCATACTGGGAATATTATACCCTTTTCCAATCAAGTCCTTGAAATGAGAGGATTTACATTTGCGTAGTTACCATACTTAGTTATAATATGTGTACTTAATATTTACTGTACCGTACCCTGCAAATTACAGAGCATCTAAAAGTCTGAATGTGACAGTTTCAGGCAACAAAAATACATTTTTCATAATGGGACACTGGGGCTGATTTACTAAAGGTAGTTTCTCTCTGCAAGAGCAGTTTCTCCAGAGCTTAGTAAAGGAGCAGAAGCTCTGCTGACTTCCATCATCCAATCAAGTGCAAGCAAAAATGCTGCTTTTTTTATTTTCCTTTCATGCGATTGGGTATTCTTTAAAAAAAGTACCGTATTTATTGGCGTATAACACGCACTTTTTCTCCCTGAAAATAGGGGGGAAATCACGGGTGCGTGTTATACGCCAATAGCGTACCTCTGAGGAGAAGGAGGGGGACGAGCGCCTCCGGAATCACCGAGCCGTCATGTCCTGTTTACTCGGCTCTGACATCACACACACTTTCCGCCTCCGCCACCGACATTGGACCAGTTTTCCGTCAATCACAATAGCTGGTCCAATGGCGATGGCGGAGGTGGGACTGTGTATGTGACTGCCGACTGAGAGCCGAGTACTGTAAACAGAAGATGACAGCTCGGTGATTTCGGCGACGCTTGTCCCCCTCCTGATTTCCTGCACTGCATGAGAGATGGTAAGGCTGCAGATAGGCATCAGGCTGCATTGGATGGGGGGCAGATCAGGCTGCAGATGGTCACAGAGGCTGCATTGAAGCTGCAGATGGGCATCAGGCTGCATTGGATGGGCGCAGATCAGGCTGCAGATGGACACAGAGGCTGCAGATGGGGACAGAGGCTGCATTGAGGCTGCAGATTGACACTAATCAGGCTGCATTGATTGGCACTGACCATTATTTTGCTTCAAAGTGGTTTATTTGAAAATAAAACACTTTTTTTCCCTGAAATTTTCCTCTTAAATTGGGGTGCGTGTTATACGCCGGGGTGTGTTATACGCCAATAAATACGGTAAATATTTACCTCATTTACTAAACTCTGGAGCAACTGCGGAGTGAAACTGACCTTTGCAAAGTGCACAGTCTCGTTGCCTTTAGTAAATCCACTCCACTGTTCACAGTCTTGTAGTATGGTCTGTCTAATGCATAGTACAATAAATATGTTGGACCTTATTTATAACAGAGTTTTGAAATATGAATTGTCTCCAGTGGTCTATAGCAGACAGGCAACTTATTCTTAAAGCAGAGTTCCACCCAAAAATGGAACTTCTGCTTATCCAGTTCCTCCCCCCTCCAGTGTCACATTTGGCACCTTTCAGGGGGAGGGGGGAGCAGATATCTGTCTAATACAGGTATTTGCTCCCACTTCCGGGTATAGATCGGCGCATGATCTGCGGCGATCTACGCCATGTCTGGCCCCTCCTCCGCCCCCCTGCTGTCTTCTGGGAGACACACAGGTCCCAAAAGACAGCAGGGGCCAGTGAGAACGCACGGCGCGACTCACGCATGTGCAGTAGGGAACCAGGCTGTGAACCTTGGTTCCCTACATTGGTTGACAGCTGATCACGTGGTAAGGGCCGCTACCCGTGATCTGTGATCCCCGAGTCTCAGTGACTCTGTGATCACAGCGTGCGCCTAGCAGGGGGTGCACGGGGAGCGTGCAAAGGGGAGGACCTCTATTGACAGCCTCCTGGCAATTCAGGTCCGCGCTGTAGCTATCATTTGGCGTGGACGCCAAGTGAATAAAAAAAAGGAAAATAAAAACCGGCATGGACTCCATGCCTCTTAAACCATACCAGGCCACCTGCCATCAACATGGGGGTGTGGGTGCTTTGGAGGCAGGGGGGCTCTCCCCCCACAAATCACCTTGTCCCCAAGTTGATGTGGACAAGGGCCTCATCCCCACAACCCTGTAGTTGTGGGGGTATGCGGACAGGGGGCCTATCAAAATTTTGAAGCCCCCTTTAACACTGGGCCCCCAGATCCCCCCCCATGTGAATGAGTATGGGGTACATAGTATCCCTACCCATTCACCAAAAATGTGTCAAAAAGTAATAAAAACACAGAGACAGTTTTTGACATCTGCCGATCCCCAGAAGGAGGCTGGCTAGGGGGAGGCTGTGTGCCGAGAAGAGCGGAACTGGACGATGTGTACAGTACTTGGGCAGTGCAGGGCCCGGGTGTAGCCTCTCACCTCCTTTTTCTGCTCCTCTTCCTCCTCCTCCTGGCAGGACACACACATGCAGAGCCATCTTCGGAAAGAGCCAGGATGATGAAGATGATGCTGCTGAGGCATTTACAACAAGATTAAAGGTGGTCTCTGAGTGAGCAGTTAAAGGATTTCACCAACAAAGCCTTGGACCTGCTATGGAAGAACATCCGAGAGAAGTGCCTGGCAGGTCAGTGATTATACCTGGGAGGATGGGGACAAGTTGACTGCATATGGGACAATGTGAGGTCACTGCAGTCTGTGTCCTTGTTGGCTGTCACTGGAGGGTAGGAGGGAAAAATTCTCCAAATAAACTTCCAGACACAATCACTACATATATACTTACTGAGATCCTTCCTGCAATCATTCGTCACAGGTATGAGATCATCGTCCTATACCTTACTGACTCCATCCTCTGCCCCATTGACCACATGCTCTTCCCTACTGACCCTGTCCTCTGCCCCTCTGACCCATCCCCTGTCCTATTGACCCTTTCCTCTGCCCCACTGACCCCATCGCCTAACCTACTAGCCCTGTCCTCTGTCCCGCTGACCTCATCCTTTGACCTTGTCCTCTGCCTCACTGATTCCATCCCCTGATCCCATGCTCTGCCCTACTGACCCCTGGCTTTTGCCCTGCTGACCCCATTCCCTGCCCCACTGACCCCCCCCTCTGACCATATCGCCTGCCACACTGACCCCATCCCCTGCACCTCTAGCCCTGTCATCTGCCCCACTGACCCTATCTCCTGACCTACTGACCCTGTCCTCTCCCCCGCTGACCCCATCCCGTAACCCACTGGCTCTGTTCTCTGTCCCACTGATCCCATCCCCTGACCCTGTCCTCTGCCTCACTGACCCCATGCTCTTCCCTACTGACCCCTGGCTTTTACCCTGCTGACCCCATCCCCTGCCTTGCTGACCCCATCCACTGCCCCACTGACCCCATCCTCTGCCCCACGGACCTCAGTCCCTGCCTCACTCTGACCCAGTCCTCTGCCCTGCTGACCCCATCCCCTGCCCCACTGACCCTGTGCTCTTCATCTCACTGACCCCATCCTCTGACCCACTGACCCTGACCTCTGCCCCACCGACCCCATCCCCTGAACTACTGACCCTATCCTCTGCCCCACTGACCCTGCCCTCTGCCTTGCTGACCCCATGCTCTGCCCTACTGACCCCTGACTTTTACCCTGCTGACCCCATCCTCTGCCCTGCTGACCCCATTCTATGTACCGCCGCTTGGGTGGGACAAATTTAGATAGGGGGCTCATGATTTTTGTCATGCCTAGGGCAGCACAAAACCAAAATACACCACTGCCTACATCTGAAACAACTCTGACATTTCAGTGGGTGGATCTGGTTTGAACAATCTCAATGAATGGCACCTGGAGGAAGCTAAGAGTGTGCAGCTGCTTTATGGCCCTGTGGGTTCAAACTGTAATACAAGATCCTGGTGGCGGTGTACTATACGGATATAGTGCCAGTGTAGCTCCCTCAGTGGCACTGCTCACACAGGATCCCTGTTTCTGGCCTTCCCATAGTTTGTCGAAGGGAACTGTATACTGTAGCTCAGCAGAGAAATTGCCTCGGAGAAGTTTAGTTCAAAAAAGAATGTCCTCTTTCTTTTGAGTATAAAAGCCTGGGGTATCTCATACCCTCAACCTTCGCCCACTGTTCAAGTTATCCGCAATATATATTTCTACAAATACATTACCCAAGATTGTTTTTTGTGTCAGTGTGCTTGGAATTGGTGCTCTGGTGTGTTTGCAGCCTGTGCGCTATTGGGAAAGAACCCTGACCATTATCATGATTGGTGTCATTATCATCATGATCAATAAGCAGCTTATTCTGAGGTTGTGCTACTATAGGACACATAGAGGAAGTAAAATGTCCTAATGATGCACAAACAGCCATAAAAACCTGACATGAGTTCCAAGCGCTCATTACTAGCAAAAAACTTATATTTAAAAAAAAAGATCAACTTACATGTTAATTTTTTTAAATACAGGGGTGTAAATGAAGCCTAGTAGAATGTGGAAGTCCTCTGAAGAGGGATGAAGGTGACGAATTGATAAACATATCTTCATCTTCAAGGAAAGAGTGACTATCATGAAAAATATTGCATTTTGGTAACTGTGTGCAATACATGCAATAGTATTTTACATACCTTTATTTGTATTTTTTCACATTTACATTCAGCCCAAGCTGTCCAGTAAAAAGTGACTTACTGGGGTTGGGACATACTATAACAGTGTCAGGAGTGCTTATAACAGTCACCTTTGCGTTGGGTGACTTATATTGACAAAATTACCGAATTACCACTCCAGGTTTAGTCTATATGCCGTTGTCTCATTACCGCAAGGTAAGAGGCCACCTACACTTTCCAGCACCTTCTGCCGCCTGTACACCAGCTTATTTTAATTGCACAGAGAATCAAATGATTTATTGCTGTTTGCTCACAGCTTGATTGCATATTGCACCTTTTGACTGTTTTCATATTGCACTTTTTGAACTATTTGGACTGTACTATTACAGTTGGCACTATCTTTGATTGGAGTATTTGCCACACTTTGTCCACATTGACTATTTTGCACTTTGCACAAGAAGTTTATTTATTTTGCTTACTTTGCACATTGCATTGCGGATTTTGCACTCATTGTTTGGATTTTCGCACAATTTATTTGTTGTCTTTGCACTGGATTGGGTACGATCGCATCAGCTGTACCCAGTGCACATTATTTTTTATGCACGCTGCACTTTATATTTATCATTACTGTTTATAGTTCATATTTATTTAGCATGTTATGCATATTTTCTTATATGAGCTTCTATGTTAGGAGTGTATTTTTAAACTGATTTATATTTTTAGCCTATTGGCACTATATTTTTTAGGAACAGTGCAGCACCAACCCACACTTTATCTTATATTGACCAAAGAAATGCATCGAGCTGCCGTAATTTGGTTTAGTATTAAAATGTACTACTTTGGTAGTAAGAGTAGCTCAGACACAAGTAACGAGCTCTAAAAGAAAAAAAATGGTTCTAACCAACAGGTCATGCACCCCTTGCAGTGTTAGGCCTCGTACACACGACCAAGTTTCCCGGCAAAAAGCAGCAAGAAACTTGCTGGGATTTTTTTTTTGCAGAGGAAACCGGTCGTGTGTACATTTTTCGACGAGGAAACTGTCAAGGATCCCGTTGAGCCAAAAAGAGAGCATGTCTTCTTTTTCCTCGACGGAAATGGAAAAACATGCCTTGTCGAGTTCCTCGACAGCCTAACAAGGAACTTGACGAGGAAAACGGTGTGTTAAAGTTGAGAGGCAGGAGGAGGGGGTGTTCTGCTGTCGAAAATGACATCTTACATTAAAGTGAGAAGGGGGGGGCTGACTTCTTACCTCTTCTCCCATGCAGCCAGCAAGTTGAGAAGCAGGGTGAGGGGCCAAAAATTACTTCTCACAAGGCGGCGCCTCTAGTAATTTGGGGGGCCCTCCGAAGCTTTGCGGGGCCCTAAGCGGCTTGCATAGTGAGCCTATAGGGCGGATCGGCCCTGAGTACTATGGATAGTGCCTCAACCAATCACAAGCCCATGGGACTGACATGTGGGAGTGGGGGCATATTTATAGTTATGCCAAATGAGTGGACCTTTGACCTAGGAGAGTTGGGGTGTTTGGAGGATAACATTACATTATAGTAACCAGTGGGCTACCATAGGCGCAGACTGTTGCTTCCAAAGAGATGGGATGCTGGCCCGAGCAGCTTTAAGGAGATGCTTGAAGAGGGATTTATGGTAACGTTTCCTTGATAGTGATGTAAGGTTAAGGAGAGCCGCAGCTGGGTTATCCCGAAGGGAGATGTCCGTGAGTTTCTGTATGAGCTTAAGTACCGGCTGCCAAAAAGTTTGGAGCACAGGGCAGTTCCAAAAAATATGCAATAGGGTGCCTGGGTGAAGAGACTGGGTAAGGGGCCGCAACGCCAACATCGGTCAGTTTGTAGTGGAAATATCTTAGCCAGCACGGAAGGAGTACCAGCGTGTCACTATTTTATAGGCGGTCTCTTGATATTTACTGCATAGAGAGGATTTCTTTGTGAAAAAGAGTATGCGGTCTTATCTCCAATATGTTTACAGCATGTTGCTTTGTACTTGTATGGAGGAAAGAACAATAGGATTGCCTTTATAAATGTAACAATTTCAGGGCTGAATGTGCATTGTAATTTAGAGACAATCATTAAAGGGGTTGTAAACCCTGGTGTTTTTTCACCTTAATGTATCCTAAACATTAAGGTGAAAAAACTTCTAGTAGTGACCGGCCCCCCATCCCCCCCCTCCTATTTTAATTACCTAAGCCCCGTATTTCCCTTGGCGGGGATGCACTGCCGCTCTCTGCACTGGGTCCCAGCTCTTGATTGGATAGATTGATAGCAGCACAGCAATTGGCTCCCGCGGCTGTCAATCAAATCCAATGACGCAGGCGCCAGGGGGGGGCTAAGTCCAACATTCGTGTCTATGGACACAAGTACTGGACTTGGGAGCGCACCCGCAAGGTAACCCCCCAGGAGATCGCTTCTCCTAGGGGGGGTTATCTGATGTGTAGAGGAGCTGCGAGAGCCGCAGAGGGTCCCCAGAAGTCGAGGATCGGGGCCACTCTGTGCAAAACAAGCTGCACAGTGGAAGTAAGTATGACATGTTTGTTATTTATTTTTATTTTTAAAAGGAAGCTTTACAATCACTTTAAGCCTAGTACACACTGGTTCAATAGAAATTGGCCAAAATTTGGGCCGTATGTACTGCAGCCAGTCCAACAAAAGCCAGCCATTTGGCCGGCTTCAGTTTATAGTGCATGATCAAAAAAGGTCTGTCGATCAGCTCCCGATCAGCGCTCTCAGCCAATGGTTGAGCGCGTTGACTGGAGTGTTCTGGCGGGGGAGCCTTCCCCCTGTCAGAACGCAATAACACAGCAGGGGAAATTGCTGTACTAACGTCAGATAGTTAGTCCAGCGGTTCCTCCTGAGCTGTCAGTTTTAAAAAACTAGTCACACTAGTTATCTTTCTTTGGATACAGGACACTGAAATTACTTTAAATTGTAGTACCTCCATTGATAAACTCTGCAATCTAGGTGCAGAGCAACTAAAGCATGTCCATTGAATCTTTGACTGTAAAAGCTGGATGAAATTGTCAATTGGTACGAAGTTCTGAAATGTCTTATTTAGTAAGGGGACACGTGTTCTAATGAAACCAACTATAGAAGGGATTTCTACTCACTATTGGGAGATTTCCTCTCCCTTTCTGTTGAGTCTCAAAGTGAGCTAAAATCAGCCCAGTCTGGACAAAGGCAGCAATGCCAATGTTTCAGAGGCTCTAAATCTTCCAAACTCTACCTAAAACTATAAAAAAAAAAAATTGGGCCGCGATTTACTAAATCTGGTGCACACAGAATCTGGTATAGTAACCAATTAGCTTCAAAGCTTAATTGAACAAGCTGAAGTTAGAAGCTTATTGGTTACTATGCACAGCTGCACCTGATTCTGTATGCACAAATTGTAGTTAGGCTCAGGGCTAAGCCTGAGCTGTGGAATCTGGATCAGTGAGTCAGGGCTGGATGACTCATCCTGACAGCACCTCTGGTGCCTCCCTCTGTTTCTGGGACATTGGAGAATGTTCTAGAGCTAGTGGGTGGAGGTTAGGAGGAGCTGTCTGGAATATTTATGAAGCCTCTGCCAATTCCCTAGAGTGGGCTGGCAGCAAACAGAGCTTACCTCATAAATAGGCATGAGCCATGCCAGCAGTGGTAGTTAGGTGGAAGATGGAGATACAGCACTGCCCCCTAGTCTGGGGGGGGGTCACGGGGTGTCCTACCTTTGGCTGGGGCTCGGTTGCTGTAAGGATCCTGCCACAACACACAGGAGGAAGCCACTCCTGGAGGCACGGGAGCATAAGAGGACAGATCGGGGGGGACTAACAAGGGGGAGACTGCCACATGTAGTTTGTTCTTTCTGAAGGCAGCTGTGTGCTTAAGTCTTTATTCTTCATCTCTTTAGAGTCAGCCAAGGTGGGCTTGTGAAGAGTCAGTCTGGAGGACTGGAGTGAAGCGTTAGACTGGAGGGCTAGTGAAAGAGGCAGCTGCAGTCAGGTGGGTTGGCAGTGCCTGAAGAGTAGGTACTTGGACCAGTGGCCACAGAGGAGAAGTGCAAGCTGTTTCACTGCAATTTTACTACACAAGGGGCTGCAAGTCTCTGTCTATAAAGGGCCACTGCTCAAATCTGTCAGCCTGTCAGATCAACTGACACTGATTCAGCTGGAGCCAGCATGCACGTGTGTGCAGGAGGAAAGTTGAGGAGACTGTATATAGACTGTATATAGGAAGATGTCCCTGAAGTTTTGCTGAAGTCAAGTTGGCATTCCATAACTCCCATCCCTATTCAAGTTATTAACCCCTAATAAATAACACATATAAAGTCATGAACTGTCCTTTGACTCTGGGTTGCCTGTGAAAATTCAGCGTGTCTGGCTGTGCAGGAGTGGGGGATCCAAGTTCATCAGTAGTCCATATGGGGGTGTGCTACATCAGCATCCGGGCATCAGGGAAACATGGAGATCACAGGGGGTGCAGCGTGCCATGTGCCCTCTCCTGCTCATGACTGCACTGCAGCCCCAACTTGCATTTTTCTGTCTTTACAAGAGGCAATGATGAGTAGGGAGCAGAGATCAGACCCAGAGGTGGTGGAACTGAGTTCCACCAAGTTCCAGCTGAAAAATAGTCCTGTCGATGAGTAGTGTTGCCAGACAATTTTTCCACCCACCAAGGAGGGGGGTGGGCTATTCACACCACAACCCCCCTTTACAGCACAGTTCGTCTCCCCCTTTATATCAATGTCCACAGTTCCCCTTTACATTAATATCACAAGGACTTCACTGTAAAGATGGGAGGGGGAGGCTGTGATGGGAAGGGGACTGCACTTTAAAGGTGCACTGTGATATAAAGGGGACTGCACTGTGTGAAGGATGTCAGTGTAAATCTCCCTGCTTGGTTCATGTGTCACAAGCTATTGACATGTTAATGACCCTTCCTCAGCCAGCTCCCTAGTTCAAATGGTAATTGATTTATTGTGTGTGGGAAGGAGACCGGCCTTACTGTTTACAATGATTAGAAGTGGCTCATGTTAATTATTCTGATTGCTTCATTGTGGTCAGGCTGTTACACCTAGTAATTAACTCCGCTGATGTCTTTATCTAAAGAAACGTGTCTGCATGGTCGGCTCCGACTTGTCTCCTATAATCTGTATGGGAAACCCCACTGTGTGAGGGGGGCGTTCCTAACAGGCTGTAACCACATATAAGCTGAGTTTTTGTGTCAATAAAGTGTCTTGTTCCAGCAGTAAGCTTGTCTCATGTGTGGCTTTCTGGGCGATTCCAGGGATATCCCTCCTCGTGGAATATTGGGGTGATTGTCGTTATGGGAAGAAGGGAACGTTGACGGGGATATCATACCGATACCATCACAATTGGTTGGTAGCAGCGGGATCTTCCCTTCTATTCCCCTTCACACCCGGATTCCAAGCAGACACTGGAAGAACTACTGGAAGTTCGTGGAAGGATCGCTAGCAACAAAACCAAGCGGGTCATCATAGCAGAATTAATGGAGCTAGACCAGGAGGACGGGATTGCAGCAACGCCAGCAGTACAAGAGATGGAGACACCAGTGATTCAGGAGGAGTCACCAAACAACAAGCTAATGAGAGAGAAGCTAGCGTGGTTCGGCCCGAACCCAACGCCGGATGTGGTTCTGAAAGTGATGGACCTGTTAGCGGAGGAGGCTAAACAAATAAGGGACGCAGAACTACAGAAGGATAAACAAATAAGGGACGCAGAACTACAGGAGGATAAACAAATAAGGGACGCAGAGCTACAGTTAAAACTGGCAGCAGTCCAACAAGCAGCCGCACCTTCTACGAACAGTGAGTACAGCACAGCAGACGCAAGGAAGATTCCGTTTAGCGCTTTTAAAGCTTTTGATGAAAAGGACTGTGAGATTGATAACTACCTGGCGGATTTTGAGCGACAATGTAACCTGCACCGAATTGCTAGAAGAGAGTGGGTTGCAATATTGTCAGGCAAACTGTCAGGCAAAGCTTCTGATGCTTTCCGGACCGTGCCAGATCAGGATATCCATAGCTACGCCCGGGTTAAAGAAGCGCTCCTGGCTCGTTATGCAGTAACCCCAGAGTCCCACCGACAGAAGTTCAGGGACTCACGCAAAACCACGAAAGACTCTTACGCAGAATGGGCATGCCAGCTGTCCCTGTCGGCCTCTAACTGGGTTAACAGCAGCCAGGCCACCACCGCAGAGGACATTTTGCAACTAATGCTCCTGGAGCAATTTTACAATCACATCCAGACGGATGTCAAAGATTGGGTGAGAGATCGCAGGCCCATGACTCTACCAGAGGCCGCGAAGTTGGCGGATGAATATGCGGATACTCGCAAGACAAACCAGGTCACACCACGGGTACAACTTCCACAACCAACGGCGCCCTCACACCCACCAGCCGCTAGATACCAACCGCCTAACAGACCGATGACATCTAGCCCTCGCTACCCACGCCAGGAGGACAACGAACAACGCTGCTTCCGGTGCAAACAGTTGGGTCACTTCAAGCAGAATTGCCCCATGAACGACAACACCAGGTCAAATTGGTCTCAACCGGGGTACCGCCCACCAGCAGCAGCCCATTGTGTAGACTCGGCTTGGGATCCCCAGGAGCTGGGTCAGGAAGAACCATTGGGCACCCCTTACGAAGCCCTCATGGTACAATCTGTTATTACGGACAACAGGGAACACCATTGTCAGCTGGTCATGGGCGACCGCCATGAGCCGGAGGGGCCTTGGAGGGAGCTGGGCAGAAAGAGGCACCGCCAGCTACCCTCCAAGAAGAAGAGGTCCTGGAAGTCATATAACCAGCGGACCTGGGAGGAGAAGAAGCGACTGGAGGAGATGGAATCGCAGCGGGCGCCCCAGATGCGGGCCGAGATGTTCGCCAAGGGCCCACCGGTGGCCCCTTACACCACCACCCAGTTCCTGATGATGAAGGACCACGTGGAGAGCCTGCAGGACATGAGCAAGCAGGATCTGATCCGTGAGTACATAGAGCTGGAGGAGTGCATAAGCCGCATGGAGGAGGAGAACAACCACCTGAGGTCACAGCGGGCTGACCCCCCCAGGCTCCATGAACTGGAGATGGAGCTGGAGAAGCTCAAAGAGGAGAACCGGCGGCTGCGGAGGGAGCAGGGGGTGGCTGACCTTATGGGGCTCTGAGTCCCCTCTCCCCCCCCCCCCGGACTCTGAGCACCAGTGCTACAGCATTTCAACAAATATAACTTTTTCTTTTTATGAATCTCCTGTGATTGTCACTTCAGAGCCATAACCTGCCCCCTCCCATAGCGGGACACCTAGACGGCGGCGCACAGACCCATTCGCTGTCTTCACACTGACTTCTGGTGACTTTGCAGATCGCACAAAGACTTGGGGACTGACCGGCGTGTGATCTGACGACCCGGTGGCATACCTGAGTCGGAAGCAGTTACCAATGGAGGTCAGTCACGCCAAACGGAGTTAACCTCGGACTAAAAGCTCTGAACCCGTCAACCCTACTGGACCAGGGAAGGTCCAACCGGGTTTGCCGGAGCAGGGAGAAAAAGGGGGGCCATTGTGAAGGATGTCAGTGTAAATCTCCCTGCTTGGTTCATGTGTCACAAGCTATTGACATGTTAATGACCCTTCCTCAGCCAGCTCCCTAGTTCAAATGGTAATTGATTTATTGTGTGTGGGAAGGAGACCGGCCTTACTGTTTACAATGATTAGAAGTGGCTCATGTTAATTATTCTGATTGCTTCATTGTGGTCAGGCTGTTACACCTAGTAATTAACTCCGCTGATGTCTTTATCTAAAGAAACGTGTCTGCATGGTCGGCTCCGACTTGTCTCCTATAATCTGTATGGGAAACCCCACTGTGTGAGGGGGGCGTTCCTAACAGGCTGTAACCACATATAAGCTGAGTTTTTGTGTCAATAAAGTGTCTTGTTCCAGCAGTAAGCTTGTCTCATGTGTGGCTTTCTGGGCGATTCCAGGGATATCCCTCCTCGTGGAATATTGGGGTGATTGTCGTTATGGGAAGAAGGGAACGTTGACGGGGATATCATACCGATACCGTCACACACTGTAATGGTTATAGTGCCCCATTATTGTGTAGTTCCCCTTATATCACAGTGTCCCTTTACATCATAGCCCCCCCCATCACAACGCCCCTTGGAGTTATGCCCCCCCCCCTTTCCTCTCTAACTCACACTGCCCCATTCTAATCCTATCTTAGGCAGGGTAGAGGCTGTTTTCAGACTGTATATCCTTTCCTGGGTCGCCCTGGATGCAGATCTGTACAAAGAGCCTGAGCTGCCCAACTTTGCTCATATTAACAAGCACTTAATATTAGCAGACTCCCACTCTCTGTACAGATCTCCAGAGTGAGGAGACACAGGCATGGCCGCACAGTGGGAGGACAGCAGTGGTCATTGTCTGTGATAGGCCTGTCCAGACGGCGGACGGCACCTACCTCCTGCCGTGCAGTTAGGTGACCAACAGGCCGCTGACTAGTACATGGCTTGGTGGTTGGGGACCTCTGCTTTAAAGCATTTGCCTCTCTCCATCCATATCCATAGGTGGAATGTGTTTTGTGGCTCACAAAGAATACAGTAAGTAATGCTGGCTTATGATAGAACAGCAGGAAGTTATCAGCTGACAATATTTTTTTACAAGAGGCCTTTTTTTCTCACTTGTATAACAGATCCAACACAATAGGGTTGACTTACTAAAAACAAATTAACTGCAAACTTTGCAAGTGAAGCTGCACTTATTTTCTTCAGAGCTTAGTGGACTTTTAATACACCATAAAATCATGTGCATGCAAAAATGCTTTTTTATTTTTCCTGCACCTGATTGAGTATTCTTTGCAAAGTGAACCTTCACCAAATTCACTAAGCTCTGGAATAATTGAGAGCAAAATGCACAGTCTATTTGCCTTTAGTAAATCAACCTTATATCTCCCAGCTGTATATTTAACAGACCAAAATGGAGAAATAAGAGAAGGTCATGGTTAGGGTTTGCATACCCCTTAACTTTCATCCAACTTACCAAAGACAGAAGAACTGGCCCAATGACACAGGTCACTCTAAGAGCCGGTTCACACAGGGATGACGCGTCAGCCGACTTAGCCGTCTGACAAGTTGCGCTCCGCTCTATTCAATGGAACCGTTCTAATAGGCGCGACTCATGTCGCTCTGACTTAGAAAAAGGTTCTTGTACGACTTTGGGGGTGACTTGCATTGACTTCAATACTGAAGTCATTTTGCAAGTCGCCTCTGAAGTCGTCTTGAGATCGCCTTGCCGAGTCTCCCCCAAAGTCGTGCCACCCCAGTGTGAACCGGCTCTTAGGCCTCATGCACACTAGGCTCTTCTGAACCATTTCTCCTGACAGTAGAAAAAGCAGCATTAAATATGCACCTAAAGGCACAATTTTGAAACACATTTAGACACGTTTAGATGTATTCAGACACAGAATATTATTTTGGTCATCAAAATAAATAAATGCTCAAGAGCTAAATATCCCTAGCATTTAGGCATGTTGGGTGTTTTTTCTGCCCAAACTTTCCTCTCCTGAACTTAATTTTGGTGCATTCAGATTTCTGCCCCTAAACACCCCTGGATCTGAACTCTTCCAAAAGCCTATATGTGTATGGACAACTAGTCCAACATAGAAAGGCATTTAGGGGCACTAAAAAATTAATAAAAGCGTCAAACGCTTGTAAAATGGCCATTTCATTCACAGTTGCAGCGTGCATGAGGCCTAAATCGCTTTACATATGTATAATACAGACCATCAAATAATCTTTCACATAAACCCAGACCCACACACCTGCTTAATATCTTTATTTGCGCAGATTATCACATGCATGGAGTGTCATTGGCTCTGTGTTCTTTAAAACAAATACATCAACCTCTTTAAATAACATAATATAACAAGCAGCATTTCAATGTAGTCCTATGGAAAAATAATACAGCAATAAACCTTATACTGGTACCGTACATATCCCGGGCTAGTGTGCGCATACACAAGTCCACTACACAGAGCACTTACAGTTTACAGCTGTTTATAGTAAGAGATAAATACAGGCAGCAACATATATACCAAGTTCACAGGTTTAAAGAGCCACCAGACAGTGATAATATTAACCCCTTGACATAAATAGGGGTTGGGTCCACTTGTCGCTTTGAGGTAACCTATGTGGGCATGGCAAAACCAACATGCTCCAGATGTTAGCTGGTTTGGAGCTCTGCGTTTCCAGAAAACAGCATCCTTTCCATGTCTTTACCATTCTATATTATTGAGGTCTGGAACTGGACCGTATTACATTTTTCACAAACTTTTAAATGATTTACAAATAGCTAACTGCAATCCTCTTTCAAAATTTAGGATGACCAGACTGCATTAAAGCTGAAGGTAGGTATATTGAAAAAAAAACAATTTAATACAGCTGTATACATATTTTTTTTAAATAATTCACTGCATCTTTACATATAAATATCCATCTTAAAACCAACCTCCTGCCACCAATTTTACAGCAGTGCTCAGACTGGTAGACAGCACCAGGAGCCAATCAGGCCGTGCCGCACATGTACTGATTGTGGAAATCATGATAGCAGGAAAGAAAGACTAAGCAGAGTAAAGGACTAATCAGTCAGTTGCTGCTCCGTCATTGTCCAATCAGCATGTTAGGAGGTGACACCACTGTTTTTCTGTTATCGGAAAAAACAATGCCACCCTCCTGGCTGTGCTTTCCAGCAGACATGGGCAGAATTACAAATCCATTGGCAGATAAGACAGTCCACATATGGTAATTTCAGCTGTTTATTTAGCTGTTTGGCTTATATTTAAACTGCATGTTCTAGGTTTATAACTGATCCTAGATGTATGTTTATGCATAAAAGTGTCAGCAACTTAAAACTTTAAGGGATTTTCCACTTTCAACAAGAAAATGGAAATGCTTTCCATCTGCACCCATATGAATTTGGGGTTGTTTGCTGATTTAAAGCCAGCTCTAAAGTGCTTGGAGGAGTTTGATCTTTTTTTGCATGATACAGCTTCAAGTGGAAAGACCTCCATTAGGTCCAACTGGTGCAAGTAGCAATTGTTTCATATTGAGAGTGGAAAACACCTATAAATTATTTTTGTTTTGAGACAAGAAATAGTCTAATGTACCGTAATATGAATAATAGGCTGCAATGCACGACACATTTAGAGCCATTGCTTATGTGTAAAGTGCATCATGCTGCTCTTGTGTCCAACAAGTTGTTTGCATGATTAGGTAATTAAATTTAGAACCCTTCTAAAAAAGTTTCAAGTCTGCAGAAGAAATGTGTGGGACAACATTATAAAATTGTCTTTAGTATCCACAGACGCTTTTGTGCTCGGTTTTTACTATTTTTTTCTGTACACTGGCTAATCTATCATCAATCAGCCCCTGCATGCAGGAAAAATTATCCTACAGCGTATTACCTATTTGGATATTACACAACTGGGATGGGAAATCAGGTCACATGGTGACTGCATTTATCAGCGTATATGGACATTAGTGCTTCGTGCCACTGTACAATCTGGGAGTTCAGGTTACCCCAAATATCAAAATCTTACAGATTAAAGGGGTTGTAAAGGTAAAAGTTTTTTCACCTTAATGCATTCTATGCATTAAGGTGAAAAAACATCTGTGGATTAGCGGCCCCCCAGCCCCCCGTTCACTTACCTGACTCCTCGAAAATCCCGCGCCGTGAACACGCTTGCTTCTCAGCAAATTCATTGGTTGATTGAAAGCAGCGCAGCCATTGGTTCGCGCTGCTGTCAATCACATCCAATGACGTGGCAAGCCAGGGGGCGAGGCCAAGTGATACAGTGAGCAGCTATGGCCGCCGGCTGTATCACAGGAGCACACCTGCAAGAATTTATCACCATGTAAGCTCGCTCGCATGAAGGTGATGAGTTCTTGCAAGGGAGAGCCAAGACAGCCGCCGAGGGACCCCAGAAGACCAAGTTCGGGGCCACTCTGTGCAAAACGAGCTGCACAGTGGAGGTAAGTGTAACATGTTTGTTTGTTTTTTAAAAATACAATTTTTACCTTTACATACCCTTTAAGTCTTACGTGTGTATAGCCAAACCTGTAAGACATCAGGGTGCTCTATTGTGTAATTCAATAGCTCAACTTTTTCAAAGAAGTATTATGGAGGCAAAAGTAAAGCCAGCACAAGCTTAAAGTTGGCTAGATTTGGTGAAATGCATATACTTTTATACATACAATCTTCTTGTATTTTTACTGCCGTGCGTGTATTTTAAAAAAGGAGCTTGCTCGCTATAACAGTTTCATGTCTTTACTGCTTTGCTTTGTAAATAATAAGCTACATTTCATGTTGCCTAAAAGGCTAATACTGCAAAATGTTCCCCAACAAAATGAAATGAGTATTTAAATCACCACCAAGGCAAATCATACACAAACGTAGCCACAGATAATGCTGGTATAAATGTATATTTGTAAATATATTTATATTATAAATATGAATATTTTTTAGATTTTATTTTTTATAACTGAAACTGCAAATTTTGTGGCATTCGATTGATCTCTTTTACTGCCTTATCAAGTTAGTTATAAATTAGTGTGGGTCTCTTAGGTATGGTAAAGGCTGATAACTAGATCAATTACCCAAAGGTATAAAATCTGAAACTTTCTGTAGATAACCAACATTTAGAGCTGTAACTATGCATAATGGGACCCCGTAGCAAAACCAATAAGGCAGCTCTGGGTTCCCTATGCTTTGAGACCCCATAGCAAACCATAGTATGCTTTGGAAATCTTTGCACCTTTGCCAACATTATAAAATCTTTTCTCCTGTAGTTGATTACACAGTTTAAAATAAATGTAGCTGTCTATAAAATAAATGTATAATGTCTTTCTCCCATGATACTTGTATACAAAATCATCCACATTAAATGTCAATTATAGTTATAATAAATCTTACTAGTATTTATGTTTTTTTTTAAATATTATATTGTCAAAATACATAAGGTTTTATATACAGTAATCATATGTATACTTTGAACTTTAGTGCCAAAACAATAGATTTATACATTTTATTATTTATATCCATTAAAGTGTTCCGCAAATACAGTATAAAGTATGGCAAGGCCTGGATGGAATTTAATATGCCTTTTTGAAAGACATTCTATATTCTTGGGTATTTTCTAGTAGGTGTATAAATATGAGACATATCTCAGCCTAATTCCTGAATGTTCATATGACCGCTATGGCTTCTATTTTTAGAACATAAGGAGCTCCTATCTCCCCCAAAACAATTAAAAGTCGGCAGCTATAAATTCTGTAGCTGTTGACTTTTAATATAAGGTCACTTACCTGTCCAGGGATCCAGCGATGTCCACACCCATTCTGATTCTATATTTGGCTTTGGGTGCAGGCACCAGGCATCTTAGGTAAGAGAAACTGGCACTGAAGCCTCACAGCCAGTTTCCTACTGCGCATGCATGAGTTGTGCTGCACTTTTTGAATGTCCCACAGTCCTCTGAGACCTGTGTGTATGTCCCAGAATACTGTGGGGGGGGGGGGGGGGGGGAAGGAGGAGGGGACAGATATCACAGCAGATCGATGTGGTGATCTGAGCAGGACGTAGGAGTGAGTACCTGTCAAAACCAGGTACCTGCTCCCCCCTCCCCCCAAAAAGTGGCAAATGTGGCAGTGGAGGGTGCAAACAAGCTTTAAAGGAAACATTTCCTGAAACAAACATGGAGGCTGTCATCACTAACTTATCATAATGTAAATGCTAAGTTCCTGGCTGATGCTCTAGCTTTATTTCAATGATTTTCCGCATATCCTTTACATTGTTACAGGACAGAGACTTTGAAAGCTCTGAAGCCAGGTATAAGCATAAAAGCCAGCAAGCTAGGATTTTTTGGAAGAAGGTCAGCAATTGCAACTATGTAACAAGTCTAACAAAGAGTGAGACCATAGAGATTTTACTAACAACCAAAACAACTATCCTAAGATGTGAGAGAAGTTTCAGGACGAAATATAAATATAGTGTTATGTAAGTTATCTACCCTAAGCAGACGCCCTGCCCAGTTTTTCTGCAGAAAATGTTATTCCAGTTTATTAGAAAGACTTCTGCAAGCTACTGAAAATATCATTTTTTTTTCTGTAGATAAGATACATACCAATCCTTGCTTATGTTTAATAGGTGGTAACCCTAACCCTTTCATGACCAGAGATAATTGATGCCTTGATACACAGGACAAATTTTGCAGGGTCACATTTTTTCAATACTGCGCATTGTTTGCAGTTCACAGTTAGGGCTTCTTTTTATTTTCTTTCACACAAGATTACTACAACTTTCAGGCCTCGTACACACGACCGAGGAACTCGACGGGCGAAACACATCGTTTTCCTTGTCGATTTCCTTGTTAGGCTGTCGAGGAACTCGACAAGGCAAGTTTCTCCATTCCCATTGAGGAAATAGAGAACTTGCTCTCTTTTTGGCTCGTCGAGTTTCTCGACAGTTTCCTCGACGAAAATGTACACACGACTGGTTTCCTCTGCAAAAAAATATCTCCCAGCAAGTTTCTTGCTGGTTTTTGCCGAGAAATTCGGTGGTGTGTACGAGGCTTTACACATTTTCCAATTGAATCCAGCTAGAAAAATGTGTGAATCTTGCTTGAAAACATAAAAAAATGATTACCTTGTATTATCAGGCTGTTCATAACAGTGAGTTTCAATGGGTATAAAGAAGAAGTTATTTGAGGTAAAAATAAAATAACACTTAATGAGGTTCATTTTTTTTTTCAAATAATAATACATGAAAAAATGATTGTGAGATAAAATAACATGGTAAAAAAACTAGTCCATTTTGCCAATTTAATCCCTATGTACTTTAATCTCTATCCATGCTCAAGTCATTTGCTATCCAGCCATAGGGTGGCAGCGTAGTTTTTTCTAGGGATTTCATCTCACTAATCAGGGTAACCCTTCACACTTGAAAGGGGTATTACTTTTTTATTATCACCCAGTACTCCAGCCAGTAATACACTCCCTGTCTTAGGGTGGCTCCACTATGTATGCGGGCATAAAGGGCGAACAGAGACATCTTTGGAAAAGGCTTTCACTAGGTGAAAGAAAGGGAAAAAATTAAAAATAAAACAAATGCAGCCATCACATCTAAGATCAGATAAGCTGCAATATAATCTATTTTTATTTTTTGGTTTAATGCCGCTTTAACCATGAACAAAAAAAAACTTAATGCATTTTTTTGGTACAATTTAACATCTACTAATGCAATATGCAAGTCAGCTACTGATATATTTCTACTGAAGGCAGGATGACAAATATAGTCATCTTTTTTGGGGTAAAAAACAAAAGCATGAGTGCACTTCAAAGTTTAGGTGTAGTAGTGTCTGGCATATTATGTGGATCACTACTGACTCTTGTTACAGCTCACTAAAAGGCAAATATGTCACTTTTATATGTACTTTCCTGGGTCCAGCCCATGTCAAAAAAAGGCTGGTGACTGGTAATTCCTAACAAATACATAAATAGCAAAATAATGAAAAACCAATGAACCCTTTTCTGCCTGGCAGCTTTCCAGGTAGTTGGGACTTTCAACTCCTGTCAAAATTTAGGGTTTTAACGTGTCTAATTTTGTAAGAAGCAGTGAGATTAAATGTATTGAAACAATGCAAACCACATTTTTATACATGTTCGAACAAATAAAATATTCTGTATTTTAGGGATTTAATGCTGCTGCCCAGGCATTTTCCTCTTGAACTGAGAGGTCAACCTAAGGTAAGTTAAAATTCCTTAACAGCTAGATGCTTCCTGTTTAAGTCTAGCCTCACTTGTACCACTGCAAAAGCCCATACGCTTTATACCTGTAAATCTGGTGACCTATTAATAGTGCAAAGGTGTTATGTACCCCAGTGCTGGTCACCCAGAAATCTGCATCTGATGTCACTCATCCATCCCATAACAGAAATGTTATTGTCAGGTGGCTGCATTACATCATGGAAGGATCAAAAAAATTAATAAAATTAAAGCTGATCTCTAGGAAACTTGCAATGCAAGAGTTAATTGCTTATTTACAGTATGTCTAGGGAACAGAGAAAAGAAGGTCTACTTACCTAATCCTCTGCTACTCTATACTGCTAGACTGGTCCCTTCAAAGTCTTTTCCCCCATGCTCCAGCAGTCTAAGGTCCTGGCATCATCAAGACCAATGTAGGATCCAAAGCCCTGCACTGGATGTAAGAATGGCTAGGGAAGGTCCACTTCTGGAGCATGGGGGAGCACCGTCTGCCCGGAGAGCGGAGGATCCGGTAAGCAAAAGTGTTTTTAAGCCATTAAACTTTTGCAGTGCTGGCAGAGCCCCACTGGAAGGATGAATTTTCAGAACTCCCAAAGCTATTTTCAATGACATTTTAAATTCCAAATGGATATTATCAGGCTTTCTAGGAATGCTTTTTTTATTTAATTGATTATGTTAATGTATTATTTAATCTACTATTATTATTTTATTATTCTCAGTACACAGAATATAGTGCAAAGGTACTGGGACATTTTATGAAAAACAAATCATCCAAAAACTGACTAAAACTGTGATACCTTTCAGGATACATAATAAGGTTTTAGAAGCAGCCCTAACAATTAACACTGCAGCGCTTTTGGATAACGTGAACCCGTCACGACTAATTTGTCACCTATCACATCGGAAGCCTCGTACACACGACCAAGGAACTCGACGGGCGAAACACATCGTTTTCCTCATCTAGTTCCTTATTAGGCTGTCGAGGAACTCGACAAGGCACGTTTCTCCATTTCCGTAGAGGAAAAAGAAGACATGCTCTCTTTTTGGCTCGATGGGATCCTCGACAGTTTCCTCGTCGAAAAATGTACACACGACTGGTTTCCTCGGCAAAAAAAAAAATCCCAGCAAGTTTCTGAGGCTCTCATGCAATGCTGGAGGCTGTCATAGGCTAAGGCCTCGTACACACGATAGGTTAACCAGAAGACAACAATCCTTCAGACCGTTGTCCTCTGGTTAACCTATCATGTGTACGAGGCTTAAGTCCTGGAAACAGAGATTGTTCAAGGGAGAGCAGGCATGCCCAGCATCACTTATAAGGATCGGACTTCCCTGCAACTAGTACTGCCTCCAACAGCCAATCAATAACAGTGTACAGCGCTGGATGGGAACCTCAGCTGTGTTCTCTGAAAGTTGTATATAGAGAACCATTAGAAGACTTGGTTTCCTCTTTCTATATGCCAACCTGTGGCTCACATGTGACAAGCTATCTCTTGAGGGTATAGTATATCTACAGTATGTCACCATACTGTCATCTGGACCATTTCCCCCAAGCAACTGTCAGAGAGAAGAGGAAGCTTCTAAATAACAAGAAGGATAAAAACTGTTCACTTGTTTGAAACACATATTAATGTTTTTGTAGAAATGGAATGAGAATTTAGTGTGAATATGGAAAATAAAAATAACTGCCGGGGATCTTGCTATTTAAAGCTTCGCTCTATGATTCCACAACAAGATGCAGAGAGGGAATCAGGAACGCTTTGATGTTCCAGCTGAAATATTGTTTCCAAGGAGACTGGGTGAATTCAACTGTTTGAGGGGGAGGGGCTATCCCATGTCGTCTCCAAAGTGACAGATACAGAAAGATATCTGGATTGTCTGGTAACTAATAACTGTGCAGTCTCTGCACAATAGTGTCATAGAGAACGGGACTGAGCATAGAATACATTACAGATAAACAACAGAAATTCTCAAAACCCTTTTATTTATAAAATAAAAATCATTGTGTTTGTAGATCATCCCTAAATTTTGTATTTATATGAGGTCCTCATCAGTGTTAAGGTGTCATGTATGGCAGTGGTTCTCAACCTTAGTGCTCAAGTACCCCCAACGGGCCATGTTTTGGGAACTTCCCTTAGAAAAAATAGCTCTTATCTATACCATGTCATTGATATTGATTTAAAGCAGCTGTGTAAAGTAAAGGGAAACCTGTAAAACATGGCCAGTTGGGGGTACTTGAGGACTGAGGTTTAGAACCACTGATGTATTGCACATAGTGGCTTACTAGTATTAAACCCAAAATCAAAATATATATTTCAGCTTACTAATTCTTAAAACCTAAGTTTGGTTACATATATATTTGTTTATTCTGACATTAAATGAGAAGTGTCCTCCCTCCTGTGCACCCCCCCCCCCATACTGCCTCATAGCATCTTCCAGTGCTATGAGGGTTAATACAACACCTAGTCATAATAGTCATAATCACCCAAGAAATAAGGCCATAGGATTGTTGACTGTGCCCACCCTTTGCACCCCATCCTCCATTCTTAAAGCTGTTCTATTGTCACTATGAATGAAAAGCAATCTATGAATGGAGGACAGGCAGATGAAAGGTCCACCTTCTCCATTCAAAGATTGCTTTTCACTGAACTAGTTCAACAATCCATCAGCTATAACAGATTCACTAGACTGTGCCAGAGCGAATCCCGGATCTATCAGCTAAATACCCTTTCCCTATGTGGATTGAACAAAGTCATAGGGGTTAAATTACTAAAACTGGAGAGTGCAAAATCTGGATGAAGCTCTGCATAGAAACCAATCAGCTTCCAAGTTTTTTTTTTGTCAAAGCTTATTTGAACAAGCTGGAGTTAGAAGCTGATTGGCTACCATGTACAGCTGCACCAGATTTAAAAAATTTATTAAGCGAGACCTTTTTTTTGGGGACATTTTTCGGGCACTCCTCTCCAATCACCCAAGTGTTCCCTTTCTAAATGCCTCCATTGTTGTTATCAGGAACGGCAGCAGCCCTAGATCCCAATGGAGTCTATCACCACCTACAATAGGGAAACAACCCATTAGAAGTAATTCCTTCTATACCCTCCACACAGTAACTTGCCACTAAGCAGGCTCGAGTGGCACCAGTCCAGCAATGTCTTCCACTCAAACTTTCTTTTTGCTGATAGAAGCTATAGTACAGTTTCTATGAATGGAGGATGGGGTGAAAGTAGCAGGCATAGTTGGTACTCTTGACAATTGTCAATGACAGGTCCAATGGCTGTATTAACCCTGGAGTTGTAAGCCTCTGGTGCTGCATGGGTTTATACAGAGGATCGGGGAAGAGGACATAAGATCTCAACAAATACAGCAGCCACAAGCACAAGGGAAACTTCTCATTCAATGTAAGTCTCGTTCATTGCGCTAATTTAAAAAAAAAGTAGACCTTACATTTAGTAGCTGTATTTGTTTTCTTTTTTAGGCTTTTTCCCATTTATTTTCACCTGGTGATCCAGGCAGTAAAACATTTCATAAGATGTCTTTACTCTGGATGAGGGGACCAACAGAAACACCTTTGGACAGCGGCATTGTCAGTCTAAGGAGAGGGTAGTGCCAGACTAACAGATTTAAATGAGTTTGACTAACTCATTTAAGGTAAACTCCAGCTAACACTTCACAAGCAGTTACAGTAAAAAAAAAATCCTTTTGGAATAAAGGATTAAGGCTGCTTTCACACTGAGGCGCTTTGCAGGCGCTATTGCACTAAAAATTGCGGGTGCAAAGCGCCATTAAAGATCTGCTCCTTTCTATCCAGTGTGAAAGCCCTCCGTTGCGCTAGCGGGACGCTAAAAAAAGTCCTGCCAGCCGCATATTTGAGGCACGGTAAAAATACCGCTCCTATAGCGCCCCTGTCCATTGAAATCAATGCAGCGTTTTTGCGGGCGGGTTTAACCCTTTTTCTGCCACTAGCGGGGGTTAAAATCTCCCCGCTAGAGCCTGAAAATCAGGGCAAACATGATGGTAAAAATAGGGCCGCTTTACCGCCAGCGCACCAAGCGCCTCGGTGGGAAAGCAGCCTTACATAAGTGAATAAAAGCTGACTTAGTAAGCACCCCTGTCAGAGTTAAATGGTTTGTCTCAACTATTTAAATGCCACATTTGCTGCACAGCTTTGTCTATTTGCAAATAATGATTTAATAATAATGATTTAATATAGATGCTGAAGAACAAAAACAAAACAGCAGCTTAAAAGAATTGACACAAAACCACAATAGTTTCCCTTTAAACAGAAATGACTCTTCCCTGTCACACTTTAAAAAGAAGATAACCCTGCAGTGATGTGAGATCATACTGGCTAGATATTTGGTTTAGTGTAGTATACATTAGTTCTGGCTGGCTGTGTACACTGCTTATTTGCCCATTATTCTGGGGTTTCTGTTGTTTGGAGCCAAATTCACATTTAGGCACTAAAAAAACATTTTTCCATTCATTCTTTTAATCATATAATCCTAGAATATGAACTGGAAATGTGGGAAAATGAGTTCCGGGATTTATTTGTTCCTAATATTCCAGACAATCAGCAATCCTAGGGAATATTATGTGTAAAAGACCCGTGGCTTGTGCAAAGGTTAATGTGCTGGAGTGTCCAGTCCTGCATTGTCATACATGTCAAGAGTAAAAAAGAATCAGTCGAATGTGTCGATTTTGTAACCTTGAGTGCAAATTTGTATCTTTGTTCATATCATAAATCATTACTATGGCTCACAAATAAAAAGACCACATTACTTGACCATATTCAAAGACAGAAGTTTTGGCTTATTAGTGCAGAGTTTGAACTGTGTAGGTATCCATAGACATAAGCAGGCAGAGCTAAGTGATACTGGTGGCTGAGGGTTACACCATGTTATTTGCAGAGACCTACTGAGAATTGACATTGACAATGTGGGTTTAAACAATTCAGTAAACAGGAAATCCAAATCCTTAATCAGACCATTCATTCTCATCCAGTTCTGAGTCATCATCCGACTCACTGTATTCGACTGCAATTCTGCGAGATAAGATGGTGGCCACATCATTGGCCACAGGCTCTTTTTTTGCTTCCTGTTCTCTCTGTTCTTGAACTTTCCGAAGCTGAATACCTGCGGAGAAACCATAATTATCAGTCTCAATTTTAACAAAAGACTCTTCTACAGTGGCGGTGCGTCTATAGGGGGCGCTGGAGCGCCGCCCCCTCTGGCTCTCCCACCGCCACTGATAATAACATAGATGTTATTGTTGCCAGCTGCCGCCAACTATTCAGATGGCCGGACGGCGAGCGCCGGCCACCTGAATAACGGCAGCTGGTTAGCTGTGCGGAAGTGCCTATCAGACCAAGCGACGAAGACATCGAAGGAGAAGACATCGAGGGAGCGTGGAGGAAGGATGGCTGACCCGTGAAAGATAAGTGTCGGGAGACAGGGGGGGGGGAGCAATCTGGCGTTTTTTGAGGGGGCACAATAGCATGGCACAGTGGCGACAATGGCATAGCACAGTGGCGACAATTAATGGGCACAGTGGCTGCGTTTGGCATGGCACAGTGGCAACAATGGCAAGGCACAGTGGCAACAATGGCATGGCACAGTGGCTGCGTTTGGCATGGCACAGTGGCGACAATTGATGGGCACAGTGGCGACAATGGCATGGTACAGTGGCTGCGTTTGGCATGGCACAGTGGCAACAATTGATGGGTACAGTGACGACAATGGCATGGCACAGTGGTGACAATTGATGGGCACAGTGGCGGCAATGGCATGGCACAGTGGCTGCATTTGGCATGGCACAGTGTCGACAATTGATGGCACAGTGGCTGCGTTTGGCATGGCACAGTGGCGACAATTGATGGGCACAGTGGCGACAATGGAATGGCACAGTGGTGACAATTGATGGCACAGTGGCTGCGTTTGGCATGGCACAGTGGCGGCAATTGATGGCACAGTGACTGCGTTTGATGGTATGGCACAGTGGCGACAATTGATGGGCACAGTGGCTGCGTTTGATGGCATGGCACAGTGGCTGCGTTTGATAGCATGGCACAGTGGCGACAATTTTATGGCACAGTGGTGACAATTTTATGGCACAGTGGCCACGTTTGATGGGCACAGTGGCGGCAAATGATGGGTACAGTGAGGCTGCAATTGATGCTTTTTTTTTTTTCATTTGTTTGCGCCCCCCCAAAAATTTTGAGAACCAGCCGCCACTGCTCTTCTATTACAATCTAACCTGTCCATCCATTACAGTGGAGCCTGCATGAATACATTCACAATATGCAGTATTTCAACAATATTAAAAGCAGCTCTTGAGCACCAGCCAAAAGACATTGCCAAGTCTGAAATGCTGTCATCAGTCTGCTGCAGGCAGGAGGAAGCCCTTTCCCCAGTCCCCTTTCCCAAGTTGCCAAACAAGTCACAAAGTGCAGAAATGATCTACAGTGTCTTGAAAAAGTATTCATACCCGTTGAAATTTTCAACATTTTGTCATGCTACAACCAAAAACGTACAGTATCTCACAAAAGTGAGTACACCCTCACATTTTTGAAAATATTTTTTATATCTTTTCGTGTGACAAAACTAAAGATACCTTACTACAATTAAAGTAGTAAGTGTACAGATTGTATAATAGTGTAAATTTGCTGTCCACTCAAAATAACACACAGCCATTAATGTCTATACTGCTGGCAACAAAAGTGAGTACACCCCTAAGTGAAAATGTCCAAATTGGGCCCAAAGTGTCAATATTTTGTTTAGCCACCATTATTTTCCAGAATTGCCTTAACCCTCTTGGGCATGAAGTTCAACAGAGCTTCACAGGTTGCCACTGGAGTCCTCTTCCACTCCTCCATGACAACATCACTGAGCTGGTGGCTGTTAGAGACCTTGCACTCCTCCACCTTCCATTTGAGGATGCCTCACAGATGCTCAATAGGGTTTAGGTCTATAGACATGCTTGGCCAGTCCATCACTTTTACCCTCAGCTTTTACCCTCAGGCACCCTCAGGCAGTTTTCGTCTTGGAGGTGTGTCATTATCATGTTGGAATACTGCCCTGCAGCCCAGTTTCTGAAGAGAGGGAATCATGCTCTGCTTCAGTATGTCACAGTACATGTTGGCATTCATGGTTCCCTCAATGAACTGTAGATCTCCAGTTCCGGCAGCACTCATGCACCCCCAGACCATGACACTCCCACCACCATGCTTGACTGTAGGCAAGACTCACTTGTCTTTGTACTCCTCCCCTGGTTGCCGCCACACACGCTTCACACCATCTGAACCAAATACATTTATCTTGGTCTCATCAGACCACAGGACATGATTCCAGTAATTCATATCCTTGATCTTCTTGTCTTCAGCAAACAGTTTTTGGGCTTTCTTGTGCATCATCTTTACAAGAGGCTTCCTTCTGGGATGACAGTCATGCAGACCAATTTGATGCAGTGTGCAGCGTATGGTCTGAGCACTGACAAGCTGACCCCCCACCCTTCAACTTCTGCAGCAATGCTGGCAGCACTCATACGTCTATTTCCCAAAGACAACTTCTGGATATGATGCTGAGCAGGTGAACACGCCTTCTTTGGTCGACCATGGTGAGGCCTGTTTTGAGTGGAACCTGTCTTGTTAAACCGCTGTATAGTCTTGGCCATGAGGTGCCATGTTGAACTTCCAGTGACCAGTATGAGAGAGTGAGAGTGATAATACCAAATTTAACACACCTGCTCCCCATTCACACCTGAGTCCTTGTAACACTAACGAGTCACATGACATCAGCGAGAGAAAATAGCCAATTGGTCCCAATTTGGACATTTTCACTTAGGGGTGTACTCACTTTTGTTGCCAGCAGTTTAGACATTAATGGCTGTATGTTGACTTATTTTAAGGGAACAGAAAATTTACAAAATCTGTACAAAGTATAATTTCTTCACATGAAAATATATAATAAAATATATATTTTATTTGCATTTTATGTGATAGACTAACACAAAGTGGCACATAATTATGAAGTGGAAGGAAAACGATAAATGGCTTTCAATTTTTTTTTACAAATAAATATCTGACAAGTGTGGGGTGAATTTGTATTCAGCCCCCTTTAAACTGATACCCCTAACTAAAATCGAGGGGAGCCAATTGCCTTTAGAAGTCACCTAATTAGTAAATAGAGTCCACCTGTGTGTAATTTAAAGGGTCACTAAAGGAAAAAAATTATTTTGCTGAAATGACTGTTTACAGGGTATAGAGACATAATAGTTAACTGATTCCTTTTAAAAATGATTAAAAATAGATAAAAAAACAATCATATAATGTACCTGCAGTTTAGTTTAGTTGAGGACATGAAACCAGGACTGCAGTAAGGTAAAGGAAACTATTTAGCAAAAAAAAAAAATCCTTTAGTGACCCTTTAATCTCAGTATAAATACAGCTGTTCTGTGAAGCCCTCAGAAGTTTGTTAGAGAACCTTAGTGAACAAACAGCATCATGAAGTCCAAGAAAAACACCAGACAGATCATGGATAAAGTTGTAGGGTTAGGTTATAAAAAATATCACACGTTTAAAACATCTCATGAAACACTTAATCATCTGAAAATGGAAAGAGTATGATACAACTGCAAACCTGCCAGGACATGGCCGTCCACCATTAATCTGAGAAACAGCCAAGAGGCCCATGATAACTCTGGAGGAGCTCCAGAAATCCACAGCTATGGTGGGGGAATCTGTCCACAGGACAACTATTAGTCGTGCATTCCACAAATCTGGCCTTTATGGATGAGTGCCAAGAAGAAAGCCATTGTTAAAAGAAAGATGTAAGAAGTCCCATTTGCAGTTTGCAAGAAGCCATGCCGGGGACACAGCAAACACATAGAAGAAGGTGCTCTGATCAGATGAGACCAAAATTTTACTTTGTGGCCTAAAAGCAAAACACTATGGGTGACGGAAAACTAACACTGCACATCACCCTGAACATACCATCCCCACCGTGAAACATGGTGGTGGCAGCATCATGTTGTGGGGATGCTTTTCTTCAGCAGGGACAAGGAAGCTAGTCAGAGTTGATGGGTCAGATGGATGAAACCAAATGCAGGACAATCTTAGAAGAAAATCTGTTAAGAGTCTGGAAAAGTCTTGAGACTGGGGCAGAGGTCCACCTACCAACAGGACAACGACCCTAAACATACAGCCAGAGCTACAATGGAATGGTTTACATCAAAGCGTATTCATGTGTTAAAATGGCCCAGTCACCTAAATATAATTGAGAATCTGTGAGAAGACTTGAAAATTGCTGTTCACAGACGCTCTCCATCCAATCTGAAAGAGCTTGAGATATTTTGCAAAGAAGAATGGGCAAAAATGTCACTCTCTAAATGTGTAAAGCTGGTAGAGACAAAAAGACACAAAAAGACTTGCAGCTGTAATTGCAGCGAAAGGTGGTTCGACAAAGTGGTTCTAAGGTAAGCGTAAGGTGGTTAGACTGAATACAAATGCACACAACACTTTTCACATATTTTTTTTAGGGCTGTTACTGATTAAAGTTTTCGTGTTCGATTAATCGTTTTTTTTTTTAATCGATTAATCGACTAATTTCGATTAATTATAATGCACATACAGATCCAACTACTTTTAGCTGATCTCCTTGCAGGCTGATTCCCAGTGCAGCTACCAACCACTGGAAAAATGGATAGCAGGATACAAAAAGCACACAAAGGCAGCGCTCGATGGGAATAGCATTAAAACTTTTATAGTCTTCAAGTAGGTAACCAAATAAATATTGAACTGGAGATAAAATTGATGTAGCTACATAAACTGTAAAAATGGTAAGAACGGTAGCAAAAGCAGTCATAAAAACATGTAGCTAAGTATGATACTGGTATAAAAATGTGTACAATGATACCACTGCTGAATCCAGATGAGGAGAGGTTAACATCAGTCCGTCGGCATGTAGATGTCCCGTGAAGGGAACTATCACAACTCCCAGTGGATGGCTGTAGAATCCCAGGTTGATAGGGGGAAGTGATAGAGGGAAGTGTAACAGCCCTTGTGTCTGGCAGATAGTAAGGTCCCGCCGGCATGCAGATATGAAGGCACAGCAAAGGAGCCCTTCAGATGGACACGACAAGCCCTGCTGGTGTCCGTGACGTTACCGGATCTCCGACGGAACTCCCTGAAGGCCCGGAAGCCGGCGGAGAGGTGAGTACCGATCAAAAGAATTTTGATCGATCAAAAAAATTTAAGATTTATCAAGGAATTAATAGTTAATTTCCACAGCCCTAATTTATTTGTAAAAAAAATTGAAAACCTTTTATCATTTTCCTTCCATTTCACAATTATGTGCCACTTTGTGTTGGTCTATCACATAAATTCCCAATAAAATACATTTGTTTTTTGTTGTAACATGACAAAATGTGGAATATTTCAAGTGGTAGGGATACTTTTTCAAGGCACTGTATGTAAGACATTTGGGGCCAGATTCACAGAAGAGATACGACGGCGTATCTCCTGATACGCCGTCGTATCTCTGAGATACGCTTGTCGTATCTATGCGGCTGATTCATAGAATCAGTTACGCATAGATAGCCCTAAGATCCGACAGGTGTAATTGACTTACACCGTCGGATCTTAGGATGCAATTCTAGGCCGGCCGCTAGGTGGTGATTCTATTGCGGTCGGCGTAGAATATGCAAATGACTAGTTACGGCGATTCACGAACGTCCACGTTACCCGTCGCTCTAACTTTACGCCGTTTCCGTCAAGATACGCCGCGTAAAACTAAGGCTGCCCTCTAGGTGGACTAGCCAATGTTAAGTATGACGTTAATCACGTCGTTTGCGTAAGTCGTCTGTGAATGGCGCTGGACGCCATTTATGTTAACGTCGAAACCAATGATGTCCTTGCGACGTCATTTAGTGCAATGCACGTCGGGAAATTTTCCCGATGGAGCATGCGCAGTACGTTCGGCGCGGGAACGCGCCTAATTTAAATGGTGCCCGCCCCATTTGAATTAGGCGGGCTTGCGCCGAGCGCATTTACATTGCACCGCCGCAAGTTTACAGGTAAGAGCTTTGTGAATCAGGCACTTACGCTGTAAACTTGTGGCGGTGTAACGTAAATGGGATACGTTACGCCGCCGCTGCGTAACGCAAAGGTCTGTGAATCTGGCCCTGGAACACAGCAAGACTGCACAGGCAACAGGGTTTACATGTCATCTCTGAGACAGAATTCAGTCCAGCAATGCTAACCCTGGATGATGCCTAAAAAGATGGCTTTGTGCTTCTTAATGAAAAAAACAGATGAAGACATTTTTGGGCAGAGTACTGTGATCTCTGTGAGAGGTAATAGACTTCCACAACTCCAATTCCAAAAAGGTTGAGATGCTGTGTAAAATCTACATAAAAACAGAATGCAATGTTTTGCAAATCTCGTAAACCCATATTTTATTCACGATAGAAAATATAAAACATTTGAAATGTTTAAACTGAGAAAATGTACCATTTAACCTCCCTGGCGGTATGATTATGTCAGATTTTTGAATCTCAAAGCGGTACAATTGTTTTGCATAGAAATGTAATGTTTTATATTGTAGGCCTGTAATTCTTAGGAATAACACACTTAAATCTGTCTAGTAGACATCTCGGGTATGATAACGTTTGAAACACAAAATCATAAATTATAATATAATAATTAACTATAAATAATTTAAAAATATATAATAATTATAATAAAAAGAATTTCCCCACAATTCACTTTCGCTTAATTCTGCAAGTGTTCTAATTTACTATCGCTGTTTTCTAGCTGGTCTAAAACTACTTTTGACGTCAAGGGACACTTTTTGGTTGCTATGGACAATATCCAGTTTCCAGGCAGAAAGAACAGTATTTATAATATAAACGGATGCTAGGAGGAATGCAAATAAATCTTGTTTACCTCCCTCAGTCTCTTTCGTACTGTCCAAGTGGGAAACCTTTTTATGAAATTATTTTTATAAAGCTAGTTATTGTAATGCTTGGACTGTTATGAAGGGGTTAATAAAAAAAAAATTTCTTGCAAAAAATAAAAATATAAGCAATAAGTAACCAAGCAACAATGCATTTAAAGTATTTCCAGGATTAGCTCTACCATGAATAGCTTTGTGACTATCAAAATTGCTCATCTCCTGTGTTCTATAATAATCCAGTGGGTAAAATGATGCTTTCCAAGCAGATAGTTTCCTCTTACCTCTGCGAATCGCAGCCAGAAGGTCACTCCTCGCGTCACTTATAGGCATGAGTGGGATCTGAGGTTTTCTTGGCTCCACAGTGACAGTGGAAGGTGAAGCAGTGTGAGCAGGAGAAGCTGTGAAAGTTGGAGGGCCTGGTGGAGGTGGCGGGGGAGCAACTGGTGGTCCCATGGATATAGTTTGGGGAGGAGAACCCGAATATGGACAGGGTGGGGCTGGAGGAGGGGTAGGAGTATAAGAAGCAGTTACATTAGGAGCTACAGAAGCAGGGGCAGAAATTGGACTGTCAAATGCTGTTTGTGCAGATGGGATAACAGGAGGTGGCGGTGGGGGAGCAGGAGGAACAAAATATTCTGTCATTGGCACCTGTTGACCACTGTAAGAAAGAAAAAAACAGACACTTTACTGCACCACTCCAATGTACTATGCAGTCCCAGTCACATATGAAATACATCATTTTGCAGTTCTGCCAACTGCTTTCTCTAAGCCCTATTCTTATTCCCCGTACACACGACTGGTTTTCCCGTCGGAAAAAGGAAAACTGACGGAAAAAAAGAGAGAGCAGGATCTCTTGTTTCCCTTCAGGAAAAAATCCTAGCAGGAAAACCGTTCGTCTGTATGCAATTTCAACGCGCAAAAAAAAACCGTGCATGCTCAGAATCAAGTCGAAGCATGCTCGGAAGCAATGAACTTAATTTTTCTCAGCTCGTCATAGTGTTGTACGTCACCGCGTTTTTGACTGTCGGAATTTGGTGTACGTAAGACAACACACGAGCAGTTTTCCCGTCTGAAAAAAACAATGGTTTTCCCAAGGCTTGTTCGCACCATACGTGTATGAAACCTGATGGAGGCTGAAGGATAAACTGACATCAGTTTCCATGTATGTCAGTTTCTGTGCCCTATTCACACCAATGTTGATGTCATGTAAGTTTTTTTCTCCTGCATAAAAAACAGGGCACATAGAGAACAATTGTATTTTTTGTGCCCTTGCAGAATAAATGACGTCTCTGCACCATGGTGTAAACAAGGCCTTATTGTCCTAATGCTTTCAATCATTTAGGTGTATATCTAACAAAAACTTTATATTTTGGTTTTGAATAACTATGGAATTGTAAAGAACCCTTTCACAATTCTTTTCTATTTGCTGTCTTGGAGATTTATTTTGACTTCCAGATCTAGAGACATAATAGGAAGTGAGTGGATACCTCTCCAATGTGAGCAAACAGTTGTCTCAGGCCTCGTACACACGACAGAGTTTCTCGGCAGAATTCACCGAGAAACTCGGTCAAACCCGGATTCTGCCGAGAAACTCTGTCGTCTGTACACTTTTGGCCCGATGGAGCCGCCGAGGAACTCGTCGAGAAAATAGAGAACATGTTCTCTATTTTCTCGTTGTTCTATGGGAGAAGGCGTCCCGCCGAGCTCCTCGGGGGCTTCATCCCTGAACTCACCGAGGAACTCGACGTGTTTGGCACGTCGAGTTCCTCGGCCGTGTGTATGGGGCCTTATGCCTCGTACACACGATCGGACTTTCAAATGAAAAAAGTCAGATGGAATTTTTTCATCAGAAATTCCGACTGTGTGTGGGCCCCATCGGACTTTTTTGCATCGGAGTTTAGAAACAGAACATGTTTTATTTTTTTCCGACAGAAAAAGACGCATGCTCAGAATCAAGTCGACGCATGCTTGGAAGCATTGAACTTAATTTTTCTCGGCTCGTCGTAGTGTTTTACGTCACCGCGTTTTGGATGGTCGAAATTTGGTCTGACAGTGTGTATACAAGACAGCTTGAACGGCATTCTGACGAAAAATTCCATCGGAAATTCCAATCGTGTGTACAGGCATTAGACAGTTGTCACTGGAACAAATGTCCCTCTTGGAAGATTTTCCCACAACCTCTGTTCTGCTTCTGGTAATATTTTGTATTTCTTATCACTGTCTCTCCTTGTGACAATGTTTACAGGGACAAAGAGAGAGAGAGTAAATCTTCCCAATGTGGACACATACAGCAAAAAATAAATAAAAAATTGACTGAGATTCTAAACCTTCTCTACCCACATGTTTTGGCTAGAGATCCACTTTTATGACAATAATACTAATAATATTTTGAATGTATTAAAGAGGAAGTAAACCCTGATGGGGTTTACTTCCTCTATGTCTCCCTGCAAAGGTAAAGCATAATGGGCTACTGCATCGCATAGTAGCCCATTATGTGACAATTACCTACAGGAGAAGCCCGCGATGTCCTCCATGGCAGCGAGCATCCATCTTCACCCCTCTTCTTCTGGGGGCTGCAAACTCCGGCTCTGTGACTGGCCAGAGTCACATGACTTCACTCCTGCGCATGCGCATGGGAGCCGCCTTTAACGCCATGACCCAGGCTTAAACGGCACAGTGTGCCTATTTGTTGTTGGGGGGGGGGGGGGGGCAGTGTTAAAAGCCTTTTGCTTTGCCCTGCATGTAAATCTATATATATATATATATATATATATATATATATATTGTAATGTTTGGGGGACCAGCTTGATCGCAGGACACAGGCTTTTTAAATCAAAACTGAGGTTTATTAAACTTAAATGGCTTAGCAGCAGCAAACTGGCCAGAGTCACGTGACTTGACTTCCGCGCATGTGCGTGGGAGCCGCCTTTAACGCCATGACCCCGGCTTAAACGGCACAGTGTGCCCTTTCAAGATGACGCATGCACCGTTGAAGGCCTCGCTCCTGGAAATTGAAAATATCTCCGAGACTGTGTAGGTCTCGGAAATATTGCAAGCACCTACAGGTAGGCCTTAATCTAGGCTTACCTGTAGGTGTAAGTTGTCCCTGAGGGTTTACAACCACTTTAAAGAGGTTGTAAACTTTTATAAGCCTATAATAAGTCTTACCTATAGGTACAGTAAATACCTCCTAAACATGCGCGTTTAAAAGATATTTACTTGTGAAGCTGCCAGTGACATCACAGGCGCATGCGCTCTGAAGAGCCCTGTATCATGAACAGCGACTCCCACGCGCATGTGCAGGAGTGACGTCATTATGGCTTCTCCATTCAAAGGACCGGAGCCCATGAACCCGGAAGGAAGACTGGGTGAGGGTGGAAGCCCTGTCAGCGGTCACAGCGCACCACGGGAGGGCTTAATTTTAAGGTAAGTTTCACATAGCGTGCTAGTATGAAATGCTAAAACTAGAACAATTATAACATTGCCCCGCTGGAGAATTTTTTATGAGTTTATTACCGCTTTAAACACTAGCTGCTGTCACTGTGTAGCTAGAAAGCATCAGTGTGCTCTCCATGGTCCTGAAGAGTTCATTAGCTGTAATTGTGCTTATTAACATTGGTCTTCCAAAACACAGATAGAAAAATAACCTGTTTGAATACTTGAGGAAAATATAACAAAAAGTTAAACCAGAACTTTCTAAGAATTGTCCAAAGCTGACCTTGTTTTAAAAATAAAGGCCCGGATTCAGAAACGAGATACGACGGCGTATATCCAGATACGCCGTCGTATCTCTGAGTGCGGGCCGTCGTATCTATGCGCCTGATTCAGAGAATCAGTTACGCATAGATTTCCCTAAGATCCGACTGGCGTAAGTGTCTTACACCGTCGTATCTTAGGCTGCATATTTACGCTGGCCGCTAGGTGGCGCTTCCGTATAGTTACACGAGGAATATGCTAATGAGGTATTTACGCCGATTCAGCAACGTACGCCCCGCCGGCGCATTTTTTTACGTCGTTTACGTTAGGCTTTTCCCCGCGTATAGTTACCCCTGCTATATGTGGCGTAGCTAATGTTAAGTATTGCCGTCGTTCCCGCGGCGAGTTTTTAAAATTTTACGTTGTTTGCGTAAGTCGTTCGCGAATAGGGCTGGACGTCATTTACGTTCACGTCGAATCTAATACGTCCTTGCGGCGTACTTTGGCGCAATGCACACTGGGATATTTTACAGACGGCGCATGCGCCGTTAAAAAAAACGTCAAAAACACGGGGTCAAGTGAAATTTAAATAAAACACGCCCCCAACATCCCCATTTGAATTAGGCAGGCTTACGCCGCAACACATACGTTACGCCGCCGTAAATAAGGGCGCAAGTTCTTTCTGCATACGGAACTTGCGCCCAAAGTTACGGCGGCGTAACGTATCAGAGATACGTTACGCCCGCAGAAAGATGCGCTCATCTTTCTGAATCCGGGCCACTGTCACCATAATTTAGGTCCTCCCATCGCCCATGTAAAAGCTGGATCATTAGCCTCGCCTTCTACATTTTACTAGTTATTTGTTTTAATTGTATGCCAGCTATACCTTCTGTCTTGACCAGTTGTGCAGGCTCCTCTCCTGTCCTGAAATTATTTATTCTTCATTTTAATACAGTTGGAGAACGTCCAGCATCATCTAGCTTTGCCCCCCCCAACCTCTTTCATTTATTGGATATCAGTTATTTTAATCATGGTGGCTCAGCATTACATGCAGGTGTTACCTAGGGCAGCCTGACAAGAAACACTAAGGCCTCGTACACACGACCGCGGATCAGTTCCAGCGGACAAATCCGGTCGTCTGTACGGCCTAGCGGATATTTATCCGCGGAGATTCCTCGGGCCGGACCATTTCAAGCGGATAGAAATTTCTTAGCATGCTAAGAAATCTATCCGCTTGAATCGGGACCAGCGGATTGATCCGGTGGTCTGTACAGACTCACCGGATCAATCCGTCCGCTCCCCTCCCTCGCATGCGTCGTAATGATTCGACGCATGCGTGGAAGTACTTACCTTCCAGCGTCGCGCACGTCGGACCTTTTCCAGCGGAGATCCCCTCGTGTGTACGGGGCCTAACTCCACCTAATAAGGATATTTGCATAACTCTTTCCAACTGCCAGCCTACTGCTTGAATCAGAGTTGATGGCTCTTGAGAGGAGTACCGCTGCAGGGTGCTGTGATGTTTTCAGGATGCTATATACAGCACCCCTCCTACCAGCTATAATCTGCCTGCCTTGTATAGAGAAGCACACAGGCATTAATGTGTCCAAAGTAAGTAATGAAAACAAATTTAAATCTTTTATTGCCATGTTGGTGGAGGGGAAATGAGCAACTAGACAAAATAAAAGCAGCAACTTCAACTTTATCTATAATTTTCACAAATTAAAACTACGGAATAACAGCACCTTGATTTTTTCACACACCTGTTGGCAGGTGCATCAATTCTAATACACACTGGGGCAGATTCACGTAGCTCAGCGGATCTATAGATCCGCTCGATCTACGTGAATTAAGATCCGCTCCCGCAAGTTTAGGAGGCAAGTGGCTAATTCACAAACCACTTACCTCCAAACTTGCGACGGCGGATCCTAAATCCCCCAGCGGAATTCAAATTCCGCGGCTAGGGGAGTGTCATATTTAAATCAGGCGCATTCCCGCGCCGATTTAAATGCGCAGGCGCCGTCCGTGAAATTTCTTGGCGTGCATTGCTCCCACTGACGTCGCTAGGACGTCAGTGGTTGCGACGCTTACATAAACGACGTCCGTCCGTATTTGAGAACGACTTACGCAAACGACGTTAAAAAATTCAAATTTGACGCGGGAACGCCGGCCATACTTAACATTGGCTGCGCCTGATAAAAGAAAGGGTAAGTATACGACGGGTATGCCGCTACGGAAACGTCGTAAGAAGACTGCGTCGGGTCCGCGTACGTTCGTGAATTTGCGTATCTCGCTGATTTACATATTATTTCTTGTAAATCAGCGGGAACGCCCCCGGCGCCATTTTTAAATTTAAAAATAGATCCGACAGTGTAACACAGTGTAACACTGTCGGATCTAGCCCTATCTATGCGTATCTGATTCTATGAATCAGGCGCATAGATAGGACCAGTTTACGTCAGAGATACGATGGTGTATCTGTAGATACACCGTCGTATCTCTTTGTGAATCTGGCCCACTATCTCAGGGATCCTCAAACTACAGCCCTCCAGCTGTTGTAGAATTACACATTCCATGAGGCATTGTAACACATTGGCACTCACAGACATGACTAGGCATGATGGGAATTGTAGTTCCTGAACAACTGGAGGGCCGTAGTTTGAAGACCTATGCACTATCTATTTCAACTGTGTCTATAGTTTCATGAATATCTCCTTATTTTACTATGTTTGCTTTGTGCTGTATGGCACACTTGAGACGCAGCTGATTTATGCACTTATGGTTGGGTCTGCGCAATAATTCTTCCTTTTTTTGTGTCTATAGTTTGCCTTGAGCTTACATTTAATGATTACTTTATGTCCTAACAGGGGATATTTGAATTATATGAAAGTATATGAAAGAATAAAGAGCAGGTGTGCAGTAACGTGAGTCTAAGCACATGTTTTTAACCTGCACTAGAATAAATATGCCTGTAATCTGACTGTCTGTTCCCCTCACCTCCACATACTTTCTCTCCTCCAGTATAAGGGAATAGGCCTTTTAGAATATATTCCTGTAGGACATGAAAGATCTGAATAGTTGTCCCTGTATTTGTCAAACTCTGACATCACTAATCAAGAAAATAATAGGATGGCATTAGCACAAGGTTATCATCCTATTAAATGTGTATGTCTGTGTAAAAGTGTTTTTACATCTTTAAAATAAAACCTGTTTTATAGATAGCAATGGCTAAAGTATACTACAAGGAAGATTGGAACTGTCCGCAATCATAAAACACGACTACCTTGCAAGGAGTGTGCATAGAGGAAAATATCTTTGTGTTACATTGACTTTATATTTGATCAAGAATGTGCTCCATTACAAGACAGTAAAAGGTTAGAAGTCTTTCTAAGGTGTGTGTACAAAGCGGCTTTTTCTTCCATTCTATTATTGTTTAGTAGAGGATAAATTATTCTAAAATACAGTATTTCAATAGGCTGTCTTTCATTCAGATTATGCTAATTTATGTAATATAATTTTTACTTTTACATGTCATTTGATTTTTTTTTGGTATATTTACCCCAGACAGGCATTACACTTATATGGTGCATATAAGATATGCCCAGTGCTTAATGTGTTCCACCTTGGGACTATAACTCTGTAGAGGGCCCTGTAGCCCAGGAGCTGATTACATCCTAGTAGCACTAGGGTGTTTGGCTCCCATGCCCTAACTCACTTGGCCCCTCCCATCCTGGCACTTATATGGGCACTAACTCCCTTACATCACTAGAGGAAGGTTTTCTCAAAAATAACATAACACCTAATTAGAAATTTCTCTCTGAGAACACTGACATCTAGTGGTGGACAAGCTAACTGCATCTACCTATACGCTTGGTGATTGAACATGCTCCTCCTTACCCAGAAGTACCAGGTATTTTCTTCTATATTTGTTGCTGGGGGGGGGGGGGCGTGTTAAAAGCCTTTTGCTTTGCCCTGCATGTATATATATATATATATATATATATATATATATATATATAAAAGCTTTTTTGTTTATAAAGTTAGCACTAATACACCTAAAAACAAAGAGGAAAAATATGGGTTGCACTCTGGTTTTCTGATAAGCATTATTACTATGGCCCTTATTCATATATAAAAATATCTTTCCTCCTCATGACATGTCATTAAAACTGACATTTGTCATAAATCTCCCAGGAGACACTCGTTTTTGTATGCTCACAGGTTGCTTTAAATAAAATCTCTGCTAAAAAAGAAATGTTTATTTCGAAAATAGCAGTGATTTCACCACTTGCACCTAGAGTGGGGTCACCCTTACCTGACATGTCTTTTTATTCGCATGGCATGACTCACTTTTGAAGTGCTCTGGGTTTGATGGATGACAAACAAGGTCAAATACAAAAGGCTGCTATTTTAGGGCAGAAGAAATGATTTCTATGTTCTTTTCTTTTAGAGAGTGCATTAAAAAATAATAAAACCATACCAACATTATAAACAAAACATTTTTAGTCTAAATGGAGATACTTAACTTTAGACAGGGCCACAATCTGCAAAACCATCTTAGGTACTGTAAGCCTACGGTAACAGAGCTACCAGAAGCAGCATGCCACCTATTATTATGAAATATTAAATAAAAGTTTCTAGACTACCACTCTCCCTGCCAGTCATGCTGGGTCCTTTTATTTGCTGTTTCTACACAGAAGTCTAGTGAGAGCTGACAGTTCATTTAGGGTTAGTTTGTTTTTCTATGGTGCTATACTGTGCCATATTGTGCTAAATTATTGTGGACTGCAGTTTGGTAGGTAACATATTCTTGTGCACCCCAAGGGGTGTATGCACACCTATGGCAAGCACCGAAATTGCGCCCATGTCCAAACATCTGACACTCATATTTAGGAAAAGGTTACTATAGTGCAAGTTAGACTAATTAACCACTTAAACGCCCCTCCTGCCCAGACCAACTTTCAGCTTTCAGCACTGATGCATTTTGAATGACAATTTCGCATCATAAAACACTGTACCCAAATGAAATTTTTATCATTTTTTTCACACAAATAGAGCTTTCTTTTGGTGGTATTTAATCACCTCTGGGTTTTTATTTTTTGCTAAACAAACAAAAAAAGATGGAACATTTAGAAAAAAACGTGTTTTATATTTTGTTATAAAATTTTGCAAACAGGTCATTTTTCTCCTTCATTGATATGCGCTGATGAGGCGGCACTGATGGGCACTGATAGGCTGCACTGATGGGCACTAATAGGCTGCACTGGTGGGCACTAATGGGCACAGATAAGGCAGCACTGATAGGCACAGATAAGGCTGTACTGATGGGCACAGATAAGGTGGCCTGATGGGGACAGATAAGGCGGTACTGATGGGCACAGATAATGCAGCACTGATGGGTGGCACTGATGGTCACTGATAGGTGTTACTGATGGGCACAGATAGATGGCACTGATTCGGAACTGATGGGCACTGATTCAACACTGATGGGCACTGGTAGGTGACAATGATGGGCACTGGTAGGTGACAATGATGGGCAGCACTGTTGATGAGGCACTGCATAGTGACTTTGATAGGTGGCACTGTGGGCACTGGTAGGCACTGACAGGTGGCACAGATGGGCACAGATGAGCTGGGCAGCTCTCCCTGATCTGGACTGACGTTCCTCTGTCACCTGCCAGGATCGGATTTTTTTTTCTCTTCACGATATCAGCAATTCAGGTCCACGCTGTAGCCGTCATTCGGCTATAGCACGGACGCCAAGTGGTTAATCTTTTAATTAACAACATATCCATAAAAGAGAGAGGTCCATTCACCAACCTAGCACACTGTAAGTGCAGTCTAATCTATCTCTGCAGTGACAATGCAGACGTTCAACACTCCGGTTGGTTGCCCTGGCAACGCTCACGTGACATTGCCATGAGTGTCACAACATTGCTTTTCCTTGTTTCCCTCAGTCAGAAAACGTTACTATTGTACCAGAGAGTGGCCACCAACAACTAACTTTCCAGCTACATACATCCCCACATAATCCAGTTCTACATGAGAGTTTACAGATTCTGGGGATACACAGAAAGAAGTAGTACTTTCAATGTACTTCCCACCCTGCCGAACTGTGTGTAATTTCTCCAGCATTCCACATTACTGCCTGCAAACCCACACAGACATACATTATCTAGCTTAAGCAGGCACCTGCATGCCCTAGGGCAGTTATTTGCTCAGTGGATACCAAAATCGAATTGCTAATTACACTCCTGATGTTCTTCTTACACTAACAAAGTTTGTGTTTGCACTGTTGCATCCTACAATATATGTGTGTGTTTATTTAAGTATGTTTGTATATAAATATCTGTGAGTGTGTGTGCCTGTATTTCAGTTTGTGTGTTCATGTGGGTGAGTGTGTATTTGTTCTTTCCCAAAGCAGTGCAGAGGCAGCCAGGCACGCAGCAACAGTCTATACAGTATATAACAAAAAGTGAGTACACCCCTCACATTTTTGTAAATATTTTATTATATCTTTTCATGTGACAACACTTTGCTACAGTGTAAAGTTGTGAGTGTACAACTTGTATAACAGTGTACATTTTCTATCCCCTCAAAATAACTTAACACACAGCCATTAATGTCTAAACTGCTGGCAAAACAAGTGAGTACACCCCTAAGTGAAAATGTCCAAATTGGGCACAATTAGCAATTTTCCCTCCCCAGTGTCATGTGACTTGTTAGTGTTGCAATGACTTAGGTTTGAATGGGGAGCAGGTGTGTTAAATTTGGTGTTATCGCTCTCACTCTCTCATACTGGTCACTGGAAGTTCAACATGGCACCCCATGACAAAGAACTCTCTAAAGTATCTGAAAAAAAGAATTGTTGCTCTACATAAAGATGGCCTAGGTTAAAAGAAGATTGCCAAGACCCTGAAACTGAGCTGCAGCATGGTGGCCAAGACCGTACAGCGGTTTAACAGGACAGGTTCTACTTAGAACAGGCCTCGCCATGGTCGACAAAAGTAGTTGAGTGCACGTGCTCAGCATCATATCCAGAGGTTGTCTTTGGGAAATAGACGTATGAGTGTTGCCAGCGTTGCTGCAGAGGTTGAAGGGGTGGGGGGTCAGCCTGTCAGTGCTAAGACCATACACCACACTCTGTATCAAATTGGCCTTCATGCACAAGAAAGACCGCAAACAGTTTGCTGAAGAAAAGAAGACTAAGGACATGGATTACTGGAACCATGTTCTGTGGTCTAATGAGACCAAGATAAACTTTTTTGGTTCAGGTGGTGTCAAGGGTGTGTGGCGGCAACCACGTGAGGAGTACAAAGACAAGTGTGTCTTGCTTACAGTCAACCACGGTGGTGGGAGTGTCATGGTCTGGGGCTGCATTAGTGCTGCCGGCACTGGGGAGCAAAAGTTCATTGAGGGAACCATGAATGCCAACATGTACTGTGGTATACTGAAGCAGAGTATGATCCCCTCCCTTCAGAGTCTGGGCTGCAGGGCAGTATTCCAACATGATAACGACCCCAAACACACCTCCAAGACAACCACTGCCTTGCTAAAGAAGCTGAGGTTAAATGTGATGGACTGGCCAAGCATGTGTAGCGCTCACCCCCGAAGGAGCCGCTGAATTATCGGGTCTTCTGTCTCACCTCTGTGACACACCACAAACAATGAATCCACAGCACACCAGCACACCTTGTGAAGTTTTATAACAGATTTAATGACTGTGGGATAGAGCAAAAGCCCTTAATGTCTCCCCACTCTAATATAATACAACTAATAACAGAATGAGATAATACGTTTAGATTGAATGCGATGAACAGTAATATATCTATATACTTAGCAGTATCGACCCCACCCTAAACTACTGGCCAGTAGTACTGTCCTAGGCTAGCCAACGTTGGGGCCCTGGATGTATGACAGTTGTAGGAAATACACTTGTTGCAATGGCCAAAGGCCGCTCACCACTTTCAGTGTCTCTTAGGAAAGGAGGATGGCTGTCTGCGGAAGCGAGTGTCCCTCTCGACTCAGACCGACGTCTGTGAAATGGATGCAGTCTTTTAAAGCCTCTGGCAGGACATCTCAGATAGTCTAGGGGCCGTCTGGGGAATCTGGCAATAACCTCCGTCAGCTTCACTCACTCAATTGGGCAGGCTGGGTTACTCCGGTGGCTGGATCGGCCCTGCGACCAGGCCTCAGTTCGATCGCTCCAAACACAGTCTCTCCCTGTTTCAGTAGACGAACATCAGTCTCTCCAAACACTACTGCATAGAGCCTGTGTCTCAGTGGCAAACACACAGCTCTGATACAAGCTGTCTTAAATCCCCTGCAATGCAGATCTGTCTTTCTCCCTTCACTCCTTCCTCCTCACTCTCCTCTCTCCCGGAACTTCCTGTCTCACAGCCTCCTGGGAAATGCAGTTCTCCAGCACCTTGGTGTAGAAATGTATCTCTATGTCTGTTCTGTACTGCAGCCTCCAAATCTGTGCTCTCTGGCTCCACCTGCTGCAATATATATATATATCTACATCCTCTTAAATGGCTGAAAATCACAACAGGGCTACATTCTCCCCCTACTTAAAGTCTTTGGGGTCCCCCCCCAAAGGGTAAACTGTATTTGTAAGTTCTACAGACAATATATACAGTATGAAGGGCACATATAAAGTTTATACTAGACCATCTGAATACCTTTACTGCGCATAGATAGATGCAGTCTATGACAACGTCTAGCAAGTGGAGGGGGCAGAGGAACACTCCACCAAGGTGTGCTGATGGTCGGGATTGGACACAAGTCCTTTGATACCTCTGTGGTTAGGGTGGACACTTTGGGTGATCTGCGTACAGTAGTGATAGCTTCCTCTGTGCTGTTCCCTGGTGAGTCATAAGTGAGTCTCTGAGGAGGTCGCACCAGTCGTTTGGACCTTGATTCTAGAAACCCGGATGGGCCTTCATCTGCTGAGTCCTCTTCTACTTGCTGTGTTAACTGAGGGAATTCAGTTTCCTTTTCAACTGGCTGAACAGGGGCATCTTCTAGCACTGAGGTTTCCGGCAAGAGACTTTCCACTTGAGAGGGTACAGAATTATCCTCGTTTGCTTGAGGCACAAATTCAGGGGCATCTGGTCTCAGATTGCTCAAATCCGGCTCAGGAGTCATAATAGTTGGATGAACATCCATAGGTTCAGATGGCCACATCCAACTCGGACACACATCTTCGTCATCGCTGTTGTCCTCACTTTCTCTTGTAGAAGGTGGCTGTTGGGACCGAGTAACAGGTGCTTGACGGGAAGTGGATGGAATGGGTGAAGGAGACTCATCTCTATCTGGTACCCGCACAGCTTCATTCAGAGGTAGGAGATGATTCCGATGCCAATTCTTCAGTGGCCCGGTCTTTCCCTCTGGTCGAATCTGGTACACTGGCAGGCCAGGCAATTGTTTACAGACGATGTAGATCTGAGAACTCCATTTATCAGCTAGTTTGTGTCTGGCCAAAGCACCCAAATTTCTTAATAGAACTCGATCACCTGGCTGTAAATCCTGTACCCGAACCCTCAAGTCATAGTTCCGTTTGTTTCTTTGTTCTCTACTCCCGGATGTCAAACGGGCCTTCTCAAATGCAGAAGCCAGGTTTCTCCTCAGTCTATCCACATAACCCTGGTGAGAGGCAATAGACGTCTGGTCAAGGGAGAGGCCAAAAGCTAAATCTACTGGCAATCGGGCTTCTCTTCCAAACATGAGGCGGTACGGTGAGTATCCTGTAACATCACTTTCTGTGCTATTGTAAGCATGCACAATGGTAGAGATATGCCGACTCCAGTGCTGTTTTTCCCTGATCGACAGTGTTCCCAACATATTGAGTAGAGTCCGATTGAATCTCTCCGGTTGTGCATCACCCTGGGGGTGATAGGGGGAGGTTCTTGACTTCTGAATCCCCAATAGATCCAAGAGCTGCCTGATGAGTCGACTTTCAAAGTCTCTGCCTTGATCAGAATGGATCCTCTGAGGTAGACCATAATGAACAAAGAACTTTTCTACTAGGACTTTGGCTACAGTAGGAGCACGTTGATCTTTGGTTGGAAAAGCTTAAGGAATAACGGGTAAAGTGGTCTGTCACCACTAGGATATTTCCCTGTCCACTAGTGTCAGGCTCTAAGCACAGGAAGTCAATACACACCAGGTCCATAGGCCCTTGACTCTGCAGATGGCTCATTGGAGCAGTCCTAGAAGGTAAAGTTTTCCTCTGGATACATCTTAGACAGGAATGGCAGTAGCTTTCAACTTCGGATCTCATGCAGGGCCAATAGAATCTGTCTCGGACCAGTTTAAAAGTTCTCTCTGCTCCTAAGTGACCATGGTCATCATGCAAAGCTTTCAGCACATTTTCTCTATGCTTCTCTGGGAGGAACAACTGCTGCTTTTCTTCTAAGTCATCCGAGGGGCCCCTTCGGTAGACTACCCCGTCTAGCAGTTTCAACCGTTCCCACTCTTTGTGGACCAGACGAGCCTCTTTTGGTGAATCAGTTAGTAGGAGCCCTCTTTGACCTGCTTTCATTGCTCTCAGAGTTAATCCGATCAAAGGATCTTCAGCCTGATCTACTCTCAGGTCCTTCTTCGTGAAAGTAGGCAGGCCTTCACTCCTCAGCTGTGTAGGGTTACAATACATTTTAGGGACACCGGCAGCCATGACTCCTATGGCCTCTGCTCCAATCATTCCTTTGGTTCGGCACTCCACCCCTTGGCATAGGGCTTGAACTCCATCTGGAGTCAAATGAGTCCACTCTGTTTCTGGGACCCCTGTGCTATAGGGTCTCCTGGATAAGGCATCCGCGTCTTGGTTATTGACCCCAGGGCGATATTTGAGGCTGAAGCGGAATCCTGACAGGGCAGCCAACCACCGGTGCCCAGTGGCATCCAGTTTGGCCGTAGTGAGAATGTAAGTGAGTGGGTTGTTGTCAGTTCTGACCACGAAATTGGCCCCGTACAGGTAGTCTTTTAGTTTGTCCACCACTGTCCACTTCAAGGCCAGGAACTCCAACTTGTGAGTGGGGTAATTCTTCTCAGAAGGGGTGAGACCCCGACTCACATATGCCACCGGTCTCAGGAGGCCATCATATTCCTGGTATAGTACTCCTCCTAGCCCTTCTCTGCTAGCATCCACATGTAGTTCATAAGGCTTGGCAGGATCAGCGTAGGCAAGGACAGGAGCCTGTGTTAGACTTCCTTTCAATTGGAGGAAAGCTCTTTCACATTGGTCGGTCCATTCCTCCTGGATTGATTCACGAGGCTTCCTAGTTCCGTGGGCTGATGAACCCGGCTCAAAGGGCATCGATTCATCTTCTGCTCCTTCCATTCTTAGAAGCGTGTTCAGAGGCTGAGCTATCTTGGCAAACCCCTCTACGAACCTCCTATAGTATGAGCAGAATCCTAGGAAGGACCGGAGTTCAGTAATATTACGAGGTCTCGGCCATGAAGCCACAGCTTCCAACTTCTTAGGATCAGTTGATATGCCTTCTGCTGAAACAACATGTCCCAGGTACGTGACTGAAGGCAGACAGAACTGACACTTCTCTAAGGAAAGTTTCAATCCTTCTTCATGCAGCCGCTTCAAGACCTTTTCCAACCGCTGCTCATGTTCTTCCAGTGTTCTTCCGAAGACTATTAGGTCATCCAGATACACTAGTACCTCGATCAGGTGCATGTCTCCCACCGTCTTTTCCATTAGTCGTTGGAAAGTTGCTGGGGCTCCTGTGAGGCCTTGGGGCATTCTATTAAACTCAAAGAATCCCAGTGGACAGATGAAAGCAGTCTTCTCTTTATCTTCAGGATGCATGGGTATCTGGTGATATCCACTTCGCAGGTCAAGTACACTAAACCACTTTGCTCCGGACAGACACTGTAAGGCATCTTCTATTCGAGGAGTAGTGTATTGGTCGGGAATGGTTCTTTGGTTGAGTGTGCGGTAGTCTATGCACAAACGGATGGAACCGTTTTTCTTGCGAACTACAACGATGGGTGAGGCATAAGGACTCCTGGATTCTTGGATTATCCTGGTCCTTTTCAATTCAGCCAGCTGTTCCCTTAGGTCATCTAGATCTCCCAATGGGACTCGCCGTGACCTTTCTCGAAAGGGCTTGTCATCTTGGAGGCGAACGCGGTGCTGAGTGCTCCTAGCACACCCCACATCAAACTCATCCTTGGAGAATAAATCTTGCCACTTGAGGAGCTGAGACTGAATTCGCTTCTTCCACTCAGGCGAGATAGGGGCATCTTTAGGATAGAATCGTTCAGCTGGGATCTCTCTGTCTACTCCCTCTATCAATTCAGTGGGTGAGAGGGGTGTGGCAGTGGCCACTTGTCCAATCGGCATCCGTGCCTTCAAGGTCACTGGGGAGTCTGACACATTGCATACGCTTACAGAGACTCTCCCACGGGCCCGCTGTAGAGCTCTGGTGGATATTATCTCAGGCACCAATTCCACTCCAGATCTCTTCATATTTCTGGGATCAGTTTCCAGGACCACATAGGGGCCTGGTTGTGACCAATTCAACTTGACTGAGGCCCGGAAACTAGTCATTTCTCCTGGCTGTAAGACCTTCTCTGCTCTTTCTAATCTCCAAAGCCGTCCCACTTCTGCAGGGGCCCTCTGTTCTTGAATAATACGCTGGTAGATTGGCCGCAACATCGGGTGCATCTCCTCTGAAGTAGAACTCTCTTCCGTCACTAATGAAGTTATAAGGCGTCTCACCAAGTCAGTATTTGTTCCCACAATCATAGAACTTCGATTAGCTCCTGGTGGGCGGGGACATACAATGGCTAAGGCGTCACAGACCCCTGGTTGTCCAACAGTTGCCGACCTGAACTCCTGCTTCACTTGTAGACACCCATCATATGGAAGCTTCTGAGTCCCAATACCCCAGATTTCGAGATCCTCTAACTCCATCAGGGGTAGATGCTTCAAATGCTTCTGGTAGAAGTCCCGGTAAATCAGTGTTACTTGAGCACCTGAATCGAGGAGAGCCTTCGTGTAAACCCCTTCTACTTGAACTGGGATAATGGGTGAAGGGCCTATCAACTGGTCAGGGAACTTCTTCGGAGTAGTAGAAGGCATAGACCCAGTCGGCTGCACTCTAGCCCTCTTCCTCGCTTGTGGTGGTTGTTTTCTTCCCCCTTCCGGGTGTTTAGGTTGTGGGTGTGCCTTGCCTCCCTCTGACACAGGACCAGACGCCAGGGGAGGGGATCTTTTTGTCGTAGCAGGTGAGGCTCTGGGCAAAGACTTGGGCCTCTTATTGGTATCCTGGGAATCAGAGCAGTCTTCAGTAGTTGGGCACCCAGTTTGCTCCCTCACTGGGGCCCTCTGTAGTTTCCCCGACGGTCGATAACTTCCTCTTGCATTCGATGGGCTCGGACAGGTATTTCGGTAATGACCCACTCCTCCGCAATTATAGCAGATGTTTGACGGTTTCTTGATAGGCACCACCTGAGTAGTAGATTCAGGAACTGGTTCTGAAGTGACTTTTTCAAGGGGCGACTTGACACCTGCAGACAATAGGGTTAGCATTTGCATCAGCTGGGAAACTTGAGCCTTTAATTGCTCCACTTCTGAATTCCCATTCGACACATTGAGCGTTCGAACCTCAGCAGCAAATGAAAATCCTGAGCCCTTCTTTTTCTCCTCTAGGATAGCCTCTTCCTCCCTTACCATCTTAATGAGATCAGAGTATTGCAAAGAGGTACCCCCTTGTAAGGTCTTCAACTGGATCCAGATGGGATCGGAACTCAGAGCGCCTCTCAGGATCTGTTTCATTCTAACTTGATCCATATCCCTGGCTTCTATTCCTTTCTTTAGTACAATCTGGTATAGCATTTTGTTTAGTCGTCGAATATACTCGGAAAGCTGCTCATTTTCCCGTTGAAACATGTGTTCAAATAGGAAGATTAGATCTGTAGCTTTCTCTGTGCGCCCAAACTCATCTTGTAGCATGCGAAGATAGTCATATGCTGTACAAGACTCCTGACTGAATTTCAAATTTCGGATGGCTTCTGCTGCAACGCCTTTCAGACTTTCAGTAATGCGTTGTTTCTTTTGAGCCTCTGGAACATCCCATTCTTCCAGTGCTTGCATAGCCTGTTCCATCCAGGTTTCATACTCTTCTTCTCCAGGAGGTACAGGCTGCACTCCAGAAAAAATTCTCAACTTCCTGTAGCCATAGTTCACAGATGGCGAGGACATTTTTCTAACGCTCTCTACCAGTTTTCCTATGTCCATGAAGAAGGAAGCTGGGGGGTAGTTAGTGGTTGGTACAGAAGTGGTAGTTACTTCCACTGTGTCTGACATGGCCTGGCTTGGTCCCTCCAGACAACTTGCTGAGGTGAGTAGAGGGAATAACCGTGCTTTAACTTCTCCGGCTAGCTGGATGCTATCACCCTGGAAGCAGGTTGGGACTCCTTTCTTCCATTCTAGTAGGGCATAGGTATGGGAGACTTTTTGATCTATTTTCGTGTCTATTACAAACACTTTCTGGTCAGGTGCTAGTGTAGTTACTGCTTGACGGATCTGTTCCTCTGTCCATTTGTCAGCAGGAATGTCCATTACTATACTCAGCCCTAATTGGCCATTTTGTTCTTTGCACCACTCTGCTGCGGTGTTTGGATCCATTGCTGGCTCGTTTGTGCGGTTATCACTTTGCGAGAGGTATCAGAAGAAATCCCGGACGAGCACCCCACGTGTAGCGCTCACCCCCGAAGGAGCCGCTGAATTATCGGGTCTTCTGTCTCACCTCTGTGACACACCACAAACAATGAATCCACAGCACACCAGCACACCTTGTGAAGTTTTATAACAGATTTAATGACTGTGGGATAGAGCAAAAGCCCTTAATGTCTCCCCACTCTAATATAATACAACTAATAACAGAATGAGATAATACGTTTAGATTGAATGCGATGAACAGTAATATATCTATATACTTAGCGGTATCAACCCCACCCTAAACTACTGGCCAGTAGTACTGTCCTAGGCTAGCCAACGTTGGGGCCCTGGATGTATGACAGTTGTAGGAAATACACTTGTTGCAATGGCCAAAGGCCGCTCACCACTTTCAGTGTCTCTTAGGAAAGGAGGATGGCTGTCTGCGGAAGCGAGTGTCCCTCTCGACTCAGACCGACGTCTGTGAAATGGATGCAGTCTTTTAAAGCCTCTGGCAGGACATCTCAGATAGTCTAGGGGCCGTCTGGGGAATCTGGCAATAACCTCCGTCAGCTTCACTCACTCAATTGGGCAGGCTGGGTTACTCCGGTGGCTGGATCGGCCCTGCGACCAGGCCTCAGTTCGATCGCTCCAAACACAGTCTCTCCCTGTTTCAGTAGACGAACATCAGTCTCTCCAAACACTACTGCATAGAGCCTGTGTCTCAGTGGCAAACACACAGCTCTGATACAAGCTGTCTTAAATCCCCTGCAATGCAGATCTGTCTTTCTCCCTTCACTCCTTCCTCCTCACTCTCCTCTCTCCCGGAACTTCCTGTCTCACAGCCTCCTGGGAAATGCAGTTCTCCAGCACCTTGGTGTAGAAATGTATCTCTATGTCTGTTCTGTACTGCAGCCTCCAAATCTGTGCTCTCTGGCTCCACCTGCTGCAATATATATATATATCTACATCCTCTTAAATGGCTGAAAATCACAACAGGGCTACACATGTCTCCAGACATAAGCCCTATTGAGCATCTGTAGGTCATCCTCAAATGGAAGGTGGAGGAGCAGAAGGTCTCTAACATCCAGCAGCTCAGTGATGTCGTCATGGAGTAGTGGAAGAGGACCCCAGTGGCAACCTGTGAAGCTCTGGTGAACTCCATGCCCAAGAGGGCTAAGGCAGTGCTGGAAAATAATGGTGGCCACACAAACAATTGACACTTTGGGCCCAATTTGGACATTTTTAGTTAGCCCCATGCAGACAAGTGGAATTCCTCAAATAGCTAAACCTTGCTGTTCTAAACTCAGGCTGTTTATGTGCCCTTTAACCACCTACTGGGCCAACCTCCCCAGAAGTAAGCTGTCTTTTTATTTATCCATGATTCAAATATATGAACTGTTTCGCTTTCACCAAACTGGTAGGCAGTCATTGCATAGCTGCCCTAGATCACACTACATATACATATTTCCTGCACAGAAGTATTACTCCCTAGCCAGGGATAAGTTGCCTGCAGAAATACCTAATTTCCTAAGATACACATATTCACATTCTGGCCATTGGCTCCGCAAACCCAAAGTCTGAAGACTTAATGTCCTTGCAAGAAAACAAAATGTGCGATGTTGCAAAAAAGGGATTTTTTTTTAGCCACAACTGTCGCTTTGCTTCTTAACAACTCAGGCATAGATGCAGAGGACTCCCTTTCCCCACTAAATCCAACATGATGCTGAAGGGTTTCCAAGTGATGAGTTGCCAACTACTTTGAGAAACAATTCAGTTTTACAATCAAATCACAGATGGTAGTTTCTTTAAATTTCCTCTATGACATGTTTGGGAACACATGGGTATTCTTACCCATATTCCAAGGCAACTTTCTTTTGTACCTCCCTCTTGATTCTAGCAAACTGATGAAGTCCTGCGGTGTCACCCTTCCGTGGAGGAACACACAATTCAGGTAACTTTCTAATTTGCTGTTTGTAAGCTAGTTCTGTGCAGTGGCCTGCACCCAGGAGTGAGGTGGTGACAGGACAATTCGGCATTCTCCATATGATTCTTCTAGGCATAACCTCCTAGCCCCTTCTAACAGCTGAGTGACAGCTTCTCTTTACTCTGCTGGTTCAAAGTCAATTGTCATCTCTGGGACTTCCTTTGATTCTGTATGGGGTTCCCCACTCTTAGGCCTCGTACACACGACCGAACATGTTTGCTGAAACTGGTCCGCGGACCGTTTTCATCAGACAGGTCCCGTTGTGTGTACGAGGCCTTAGTGTCTCCCCAATCCTACTCTGTCTCGGATGAACCTCAGTCTCCCACCTTCTCCTCTCTGACTCCTTCTCAGTTCCAAATATAGGTGACTCCAAGTTGGACCCTTCCTCACTTTACTCCCTTGAGGGCTTAGCTGGATCACCAATGGGGCTCTTTGTCTCCTGAATGCAGACAGCAGAGGGGGTGATTGCAACTGCCAGCTTCTCCAGTACACCAGCGCTGGAGGCGACAGTGGTCACTGATCTCTCTCGTGCCAACTTTTTAGAAAACTTCTGCCTATGGCCACAGGTATCCCCGACTGTCTATGATCCCGGCCTCAAAGATAGTTCATCTTCCCTGTGTTGAGTGCTCATGGCCAGGTAGACAGTACCTCGCTCTGCTGCAGCTGGTCTGGTGAGTTCCGGCATCTCAGTGCAGTAGCCAGTGTCCCAATCAATTCGTAGGGTGCTCATTGAAAGGTCACTAGGCAACAAATTTAGCAGCACTTTCCCGCAGCGACCTCAGACTTTTGGTAATATAGTGTGCATGTGTATATATATATATATATATATATATATATATATATATATATATATATATATATATATATATATATATACACACACATGTATGTGTGTTTGAGATTTGAGTGCACACTCTAATGCAGTGGGCTGCTCACACCTATGATTCCAAAATGCAAACATGGTAAATGGTAAGAGATCTCTCTATTTTTTTTTTTTTTTACTATCAAAGGAAAACTGGGCAAAAATGGTAAAGATTTTTTTTTCTACTTTTATTTAGCTGTATATTTCTTGCTATAACCATAACCTACCACTGAAAAACAATCCAAAATAAATTCTACTGCTCCTGTCGATTGCAGTGATACCACATATTTGTATGTTATTTTTTGTTTGTACCTGTAGTAGGGCCCAGAAACAATTGTGTGCCTTTTGCTTCTTTTTTTTTACCCTACCTAAAACACACTAACTAACACTGATACTCATGAAAAAAGCTTTTTACAAAAAAAAAATATATATATATATATACTGACCCTGACCTTTGATCCTTACCTTGACCATAACACTAACCTTGGCACTGACGTAGTTGTAACCTTGATCTAGCTATTTTATCCCCTTTCTTTTTATTTATTTATTTATTTTTGTTTGTTTACATCTTTCTCTCCAGCAAGGTAAAGAAAATACATGCTACTGATCACTGTGATAGCTAATCATAGGCTATCACAGCAATCAGGTGACCAGAAACCAGTAATCTAGGGTCCTAATCTTTAGTACAACACCCATGGCTCTTAGTAAGAGCCTGGTCCCTGTGCTGGGAGCATGCACCCAGCACAAACAAAGGAGCAATAATGCTAATGCACACAGGGTGATCAGCATGTGCCAAGGCACACCCAGCACATCCCGTGTGCACGCCTATGTATGGAGTATACATATTTAGAGCCAGGCTAGAACAATATAACTGCATTTCAATTCATACTTTAAATTCAGCTTTAATGGGTTATACTGGGCATTTCAATTTCATTTAATCCAGATGAGTTTGTTGAGGCAAGACCAAAGAAGTGAGGATTAAAAGACAAGCCAACCTCATATTCATAATGAAATTTTGGGAAGTTGTCAGCAGGGCAAATATCCTCCTGGCTTCTCAAGCAAGATCCTTACATCTGAATTCCCTGCACTGCTCACATTCTAAAGCCATTACAAGGGATTTAACATGAATTCTTAACGTCTTTTATATCGCAGAAATATGGAATAGCTAGTTTAGTGTAGAGTGGAGTGGAGAAGAGCAAAGATCACTGAGGTACAGCTGGAGTCCATATGGGACATAAGGAACTACTATGCTTCCATAGTATAGATCGTAAGTATAAAATAATTGATTTAGCTCACCATGTTTACGTTCTGATTTTCTTTTCTAATAACATTTAGATCAAATGTATACAAAACTGGACAGTCACTACATCCACACTTGTTTCTGATCTGAAGCCCTGTACACACGCTCGGTTTTCTCGGCAGTAAAAAGTCCGCAGAGAAAACCGAGGGGAAAGCCGAGAACCCAGCAGGAAAACTGCCATGGAGCTTTGGCCGGGAATCCCGGCCGTGTTTATGCTCTGTCGGCACTAAGGTAAGTAGTAGACCTGGCGGGAAAAAAAATGGCGGGAATCCCGACGGGAAAATAAAGAGCAGGTTCTCTATTTTCCCGCCAGGATTCCCGGCTGTTTTCCTGATGGGAAAACTACGAGGAAGCATACACATGTCCGGTTTTCCTGGCCAAATTCTCTCCTGGCAGTTTTTCTGCCGGGAAAACCGGTCGTGTGTATGGGGCTTTAGAGTTAGTTATACCATTTTGCATCCATCGATTCTTCATAATAGGTGAAACATATCACTTACCTATAATCTTTCAGGACTTGAGGACGAGGGCCATTAAGAATGGCTTCTGGGGGCTGTGGGGCATGAGCTTGCTGGGCTCTGTTTAGACTGTTCTGTCGACTACCCGGAGCAGAGGAACGGTAGCCATGCTCTTGTGCTTGACTGGCCATCAGGATAATTTCCTTGTTTTCTGGGGTCAGGTGAGGGACAGCAGCCAGGATCTGTTGAGTAGGGTGATTTGGGCTTGCAGGATATGAGTGATCGAGTTCTGAAGCATATGACCTGCAGTTGCAAAATAAAACTACTTTAAAAGTGGCATATAAAATGATCATTTTAGAATCATCATAAAAATGATGTGTAGACATCCCACCCAGGATCAAAGGGTGCCATTATTGTTCTAGTTTCTAAAACAAAACCCATAAAAATAGCTCCCCAAAATGTATCATTTAAACTTCTTCAGGTACATATAGTATGCTTTCTTTGTTATTATGAAACAAACTATGTGCATTTTTAATGCATATTAGAACATTAGTCAATTTAATTACATATAAACCAGCACATAATACATATAATAAACTGGTAATGACCAGAAATGGCCACATGGGGCTTGCTTAACATCCCAACAAACAGCAATGGTTTTCTGCATGTCCCTGAATGTTGGGATGAATATTATGTTTAATAATTAAAACTAGAGCAACTTAGCCTTACCCTTATCAACCAGTAGGAAATCAACTTCCATGAATTCGGAAAATGATTTAAGTGATCTTACTGGTTGCAACAGCTCCACTAATGCTCTAAATTAAAAAAAAAACAAGCCCCATGAGTTAGTTCACATACCAATGCTCTTTTTAGCCTGATATTTATTAAGCCTATATTTTATATATACACCATATGTTCCTGTTTATATATATTACATCTGTTTACCACTTAGTATAATATAGATGGCATGATACTGTGCATGGAACCTGCCTATTATCAGGGGAAAGTGATCCCTCGGATGAAGTCACATGATATGGAGATGGTGAGAACCTGTTATCTGGCCTGAACTCCTTATCATATGCCATCATGTTCCATTCTAGCCTTCGGTTCCGGGCTTTTCGAACCTTCTTCACCTCTCGGGTTGGATCTTCCACCTGCCTCTGTTCCTGTGAAAAAGACTTACGTTAGCATAAATAGTAAGAGGCAATATCTACTTTTAGAACTATTTCACTCTCTTATAATACAAATCATATTGCCCACTTCTGAGCCCCCACTCTCACTTAATTTTTTTTTTCTGCTCATTTCCTTACAACTTACTACACCTGGCTACGCAGAATTCCATTCTTTGAAATTATCCCTGTTCATACTTGGGCTCTCATTCACCCTATGCTCTATCCAGGGGTCTCCAAACTATGGCCCTCCAGTTGTTCAGGAACTACAATTCCTATCATGCCTAGTCATGTCTTTGAATGTCAGAGTTTTACAATGCCTCATGGGATGTGTAGTTCCGCAACAGCTGGAGGGCCATAGATGGAGATCCCTGCAAGTCTATACAGTAAAAAGTACATGCGCTTTTTTGGTGTATTCAGGTATTGTTGGTGCCATACACTTCAATAGGAGTACTTATAAACACATCTTACAGGCCATTATGTGCATTTATTGTCTGAAGGACTACCTATACATACCTGTACATACTGCACTATGAGATGCTTCTTCTTTACCTCTACATGGGCTCTACATAGTTTTTCTATATCACTATGACCAAAAAAATCTTCTATCTGGCAACGAAGACAGGTTATAGTTCGTCAAAAGTGGAAATTTTATTTTGTAACTTGCCCCTTTTATAAAACCACCAAAACAATGTTTCCGGTAATGAAAAATGTACATTTTAATTGTATGAACAAATCTGAAAAAAATAGCTAAAGTAGAAAGGAGTTAAAAAAAATCTCATAAGTGTTATATAAGGGTTAATAGCGGATACCTTGGGTTTGATTTACTAAAGGCAAATAGGTTGTTCACTCTGCAAGTGCATTTTGTAAGGAGAATTTTCCCCAGAGATTAATGAATGAAGGGAAACTCTACTAACCTCCATCATCCAATCATGTGCAAGCTAAAATGTTCTTTTTTTATTTCCCATGCACATGATTGGGTATTCTTGCAAAATTATATTTTACAAAATTCACTAAACTCTGGGGAGAATTTCCTTGCAAAGTGCAACTTCCCTTGTAAAGTGTCTTTTGTAAATCAACCCTGTGTCCTCGTCATCACCACTTGTGCGTCAGCCCGACCTTGGCTGAATAACACCTATTTGAACATACATTGTAGTGTCTCTTCTCATTGATGCTTCAACCTTCATTCTCCTTATTGGACTCCTTTGTTCAGGAAAGCACTGACGTTCACACTGAATCTGGGCGTTGTAACCAGAAAACATGGTGTTAGCTTGTGTGGAAAGCTTCATAAGAAACTTCCAGACCTGGGCATTAATTATTTATGAACATTAGTGGCTGGTTCATTGCATTGTTATATTACTTTTAATACTGCTGGCTGCAGCAAAAATAGAGTAAAAAAAGCTGGGTGTCATTTGAGACAGAGAACATACAAGAACACATTGTGGAGGCTCACTATAATTTAGTGTTAAAATTCTGTTAGTTAGAATCCTGGAGGTTTCACTGTTCTAACCAATAAACAACATAAACAGTTGCCTTTGGCTGAAAATGACACAATATTCCTTCTTTATGTTGAACTCTGCTTCTTGCACTCAGACAGAGAGGCTGTCTTGCTGGGACAGAATTAAAATTACAATAGCATTGCGTGACATCTCAGGGTGACAAGATGGCAACACATCATAACATATAATCATCAGTGAAAGACACACTGCAGTTACTGTCATAAAGAGTTGCTTTTTTCATGCTGTGGAATTTGAAGGCATTCAGTCTGAGGGCTAAACGATTGCTATAGAGATTGCAGTATACATGGAAACTAAAGATTATATATATATAAAAAAAATACAATCTTTAAACCATAGTACATTCACTTTGAACTTTATTCACTGATCTATGTTCAGAGCTCAAATGGCGCAGCGAGTAGACAGGTTAAACCATAAGGCTGCATTCACACCTAGGCGTTTTTACGCCCAACGCTATTGCAGCCTGAAATACGCTGGAGGGGTGATTTAACATTGTCGGCTATGGAGATGGTTCACATCTCCACGCCGAACGCCCGAAGCTCAAAACAAGTCCCGGACCCTTTTTTTCAGGCGGCTTTCGGCGTTCGGCATAGCCGACAATGTTAAATCACCCCTCCGGCGTATTGTAGGCTAAAAAACTAAGTGTTTTGTCGCGGCAAATCGCGGCACAATACGCCGCGTTCAGGTGTGAATGCAGCCTAAAAGGAAAATGAAGGAAAGTACAACAACTTAATACCCAGTTGAACTTACAGTTTAAATCAGCGACATATATTCCAGCTAACAAAACAAAGGTGTTTAAAGACTTACAGTCCATTTTCTTTCTAAAACAGCCACAGTCTGGTAGAAAAGCCTGCCCCCTGCCAGCGGCTTCAATGCAGGACCATTCATGCCTTTAGACGTGATTAATTTTCGGGAGTTTTTTTTATCAAAAGTGACATTTTTGTTGCAGGGGATGCCCAACATATGATTTATACCGTAGTGCAGACTTCTGGGAAAATTTGTAAGCCCGTCACACAGGTAGGAAATGACATGATTTCTGGGGGGCTTTCTGTACACCAGTAGTGTACAGAGCACCTCCAGATTGCCATATTGCATTGCTCCTTGCAGAAAATTACAGTGTTGTGGTCATTATTATTCAATCATCGAAGGTTCTTTGAAGAAGTCAGTTTGATGTCACACGCTATCTCGGTAGTGACTTGAAGTCCGGAGTGTTTCATTCAGTCAAGTGAGATGCTGATATACTGGCTAACTGGGAGACGCAGAACGATTGAATAATAAGGGTCATTGCATGGTCTTAAGATCCATCATGCTTTTTCTTTTAATTTGTTTGTGAGTAGTATTTTATGAAAAATACATTTTAATCATGTATTATGGTAATGCACTCTGGGAGTTACTTTGATATTTGAGGGACTTTGTCTTTGTTATATGCCTGTAAAACTATTTTTAATGAAAGACAATAAACAAATATAAAAAAAAAAAAATTACACTTTGTGAAAACTAGCTAACTGACACTGATGTCACCAGTGACACTAATACAATCAGTATACACTGTCATTGTTCTAATGACGTTGGCTGGGAAGGATATAGATTTAGGGGTGATCAAAAGGTTAACTGTGTGCCTATCAATCTGAAAAGTGTGTTGCTTTTTCTAAGCAATGTGACTATTTAAAAAAAACAGCCATAAATCATTGGCCAGGACCCACTGATCGCCTTGTGGTTTAGCGAACGACAGCACGTCCAGGGCAACATTTGCGCTCCCCCTACCGGGAAATGCCAAATCACATACACAATTTGGTGCAGAAGAGCCTCCGGCCTGCAGTATGTCTGCCTGCGCTGGTCAGCAATTGGTTAAAGTAGATATAACTCTTAAATTTAGTTTTCTAAAGTCACTCCAGAAGGTGCATTTTCTTCTGTTTAAGCCATTCTGTTGTTGATTTATACTTCTATGCTTTGGGTCTTTGTCCTGTTGCAACACCCATCTTCTGTTGAGCTTCAGCTGTTGGACATATGGCCTTAAGTTCTCCTGCAAAATGTCTTGATAAACTTGGGAATTCATTTTTCCTTTGATGATAGCAATCCATCCAGGCCCTGTTGCAGCAAAGCAGCCCCAAACCATGATGCCCCCACCACCATACTTCACAGTTGGGATGAGGTTTTGATGTTGGTGTGCTGTGTCTCTTTTTCTCCACACATAGTGTTGTGTGTTTCTTCCAAACAACTCAACTTTTGTTTCATCTGTCCACAGAATATTTTGCCAGTACTGCTGTGGAACATCCAGGTGCTCTTGTGCAAACTGTAAACATGCAGCAATGTTTCTTTTGGACAGCAGTGGCTTCCTCTGTGGTATCCTCCCATGAAATCCATTCTTGTTTAGTGTTTTATGTATCATAGATTCGCTAACAGGTATGTTAGCATGTGCCAGAGACTTTTGTAAGTCTTTAGCTGACACTCTAGGATTCTTCTTCACCTCATTGAGCAGTCTGCGCTGTGCTCTTGCCGTTATCTTTACAGGACGGCCACTCCTAGGGAGAGTAGCAGCAGTGCTGAACTTTCTCCATTTATAGACAATTTGTCTTACTGTGGACTGATGAACAGCAAGGTTTTTGGAGATACTTTTATAACCCTTTTCAACCCTTTCCAGCTTTATGCAAGTCAACAATTCTTTAAAGTAGGTCTTCTGAGAGCTCTTTTGTGCGAGGCATCATTCACATCAGGCAATGCTTCTTGTGTTTTTTATAGGGCAGGGCAGCTGTAACCAACACCTCCAATCTCATCTCATTGATTGGACACCAGTTGGCTGACACCTCACTCCAATTAGCTCTTAGAGATGTCATTAGTCTAGGGGTTCACATACTTTTTCCACCTGCACTGTGAATGTTTACATGGTGTGTTCAATAAAAACATGGTAACATTTAATTATTTGTGTGTTATTAGTTTAAGCAGACTGTGATTGTCTATTGTTGAGACTTAGATGAAGATCGGATCACATTTTATAACCAATTTGTACAGAAATCCATATCATTCCAAAAGGGTTCACATACTTTTTTGGCAACTGTATATAGTCTTATAGAATAAGTTGCGTAAAATGCAATAATGTACAAAAATCAGAAAACTCACATTTAGCCTTTCTCAGGTTAAAGTAATCCGAACAAATATTTTCAAAATATTTGCTGTGCTTAGCCATATTTTTGTACATTGCACTTCATGGAGAGGTCTGACATCATCTGTCTATATTCTGCTTCTTGTACACATGTGCTGTTAACTTGCTTTGTATATTTTGTACACAAGATGACTGAAAATAGTCATTGTTAGTATTTTTTAATCTACAACTTTTAATAAAATAATACCTGATAATCTTACTATAAATGTCCTTGTTCAAACACTTTCTGTTATGGAGTGACAGAGTTCTGTCTTCCAATTGTTTTCCTATGTTGACACCTGGAGCAAACTATAAACTATATATCACATACTTTTTATGGCAACTGTATGCATTAGTGCTGCTAAGGTCTATTTTCCCCATTTTGTGCTTAGACAATTTTGGTGAATTTAACTAAGCAGAGAATGTTAAGTTGAACACTAACTATTTAAAAAATCTTTACATTTTATTTTATTGCACATTAAAGCCCTGGAAATTGGATTGCAGAATACAGACTCGGTGTACTTACCTTCTGTCGTCTCTTTTCCTTCCGTTTGTCCTCAGTAGCTTGTAACATCTTCTCCTTCCACAAATTGAAGAAGTATGAAGGATCAGTGTAGAATCGGAGGCCATCTTTCTTGTCATCTCTATGGGAGAAGAATATATTTATATAGGAAGAGATAAGAAACGTGTGCTGGATAGTACTATATACTACACTTACAATTGACTACTAATTTAAACATAAATATATCTATATGTACAGTAGATCAGGGGTCTCTAAACTTTTTTTTTTGTAGAAGGGTCACATCATATAATTTTAAAATATTTGTGGGTCAAAAATAAATACATTTTTATAAATGATTGAGTTACCTCTTACATCAGGATCCTCATTAGAGTCCCCAATTGCTATCAGGATCCTCATCAGAGTTCCTTTTTACAACAGCGCTCCGATCAAAGTCCTTCCTACATCAGGATCCCCAAAAGAGTCTTACATTAGAGTTCCCATTAGACTCTCCCTTACATCAGGATCCCCCACAGAGTCTGCCCTTACATCAGCAACACCATCAGGGTTCCCATCAGAGTGTCCCTTACATTAGGATCCCTGACAGAGTATCCAATTACATTGGATCCCCTTTTATAGTCCCCGTTACCACTGTAAGGCTTACAACAGGACTGTAGAAGTAGGTTGGGAGCTGGGAGGCGGAGTAGGTCTGGACACTGGAAGCAACTAGCATTCGGCCTGTGTGTAAGGCAGCTGGTCCGACAGAAGCCAGCCGGCTTTCGTTGGATGTGTATGCTGGAAAACCAGTAGCTGACCGTCTCCCAAGCAACACTCCCAGCCAATGGCTGAGAGTGCTGAGTGGAGTATTCTGACGAGGGGGCCACCCCCCTGTCAGAATAAAATAGAACAGCACTGTAGTGTCATGGAGATGCAGTAATGTCTGGCAGCTTACCTTTCTCTCCATGTGTTCACCTTAGAGGCCAGACTCTCTTATCTGGTAGCTTTTATCATCTCTCCTCCCTGTATGGCTCCACCCCAGGCCATCCCAGGAACTCTATATTAACCAGTGCAATGCAGGTCTGCCTTGCTGATCAACGTTGTTTGTTAAGCATTGTGTTCCTGCTTGCCGTGTGCTACGCTTATCTCTGTGTACCGATCTTGGCTTGTCCCCGACTACTCCTGTTTGCCTGTGACCCTGTCCCTTGGCCTGTCCCTTGTTTATCCTTGTCTGCTTGTCGCCCCGACCTCGACTTAACCCTTCACTATCTCTTGTGTCCTGAGTGGCTGCTTCCCCTCTCTCCCTACAAAGCGTGACCTAGGGCACTAAGGGGGCCGCGACCTAGATTCAGTTGCAGCTAAGGCCATCCTCACCACTAGAGGCTCTGGTGAATACCTGCTGGATCTCAGACTCCACGCCCTGGGGAATCTTTGTCTCAAGCTTCCTGTGGGATCCCTGTATGTGCTCCAGTGGACCTGTCCTCCATATCCACTCTGTGGTCCATCCGCAGCAGTCTGCCATAAGGTTCACTACCTTGTGGTGCACTCCTGACTCCAACGGGTGCATCTGTCATCTGGCCACAGGTGACCTGACATGTAGATTGCGGTCCTAACATCAGATTGTTAGTACATCGACTCCAACTGGAGCTGTCAGTTTTTTTTTGTTCAAACCCACTGGGTTGAATAAAAAAAAGTAGTTGTGATGAGGACAACACAGCAGGGGGGAACCTGTGCTGAAGACTGCAGGGGTTTGGGGAAATTAAATCATAGGCAGCCTCTGCTGACCTGAATCCTAAGTCTATGCACATTGAGAATACACCACTGCCCTTAGCTACAGGCCAGATAAATTCTTTTAGCGGGTTGGATGTGGCCCCTGGACCATAATTTGGAGACCCTGATGTAGATTGTTATGATACTCATACACATACAGTATGATGATCATGATCTTACATACATAATAAGCTCAACTTGTCTAGACAGTTATCAGGCAATAAACGGTACAGAAATGTCCAGCACAAATATCTACAGAAATGTCCAGCACAAATATCTACAGAACATAATTACAATACAAAATTTGAATTGGCCATTTCTGCTATTGTTTATTACTGCCCCTTTGGAGACAAACTCATGTACTATTAGCCTTCATTTTTGCAAAACAGCTGAATTTACGCTTCGGTGTGGAATGAATATTAAAAACATATCCTTAATAACTTTTTCTGTATTGAATTTCATTCACTTTGTCACTCTGGCTGTCCCCTATTCCTCCTAACTTGCTGGCTCTTTAAAGCTAATCTCCAACAAAAATGTCTAATACAGGGTTAAAATATATATGTACAGCCACCGCCGATGGGGTTGGTTGCAGGAGAAGAGTCCCCGTACCCTCCCCCCCCCCCCCCCAGGTGAACGCGAGTAGACTTTGGGGACATGGCATTTTTGGTGTTTTATTATCATCCCTATGTTTTACAATTGCATTATCCTCATTAGCATGATTATACTTTAATCACTATGTGTTATGATTAACCATGATCTAGCCCCTGCATGGGAAATTTCCATGCTTACTTGATTTTTTATGCTCCTTTTCAAAACAATAAACATATTGAAACAGAAATATATATGTACGCTGCTTCACCTGACAAAATATTCGTGAATCTATTTAGTCACATTTATAAATCACAAATTCCTATACTAGCCAGCTGGCTGGACAATGACCAATCAGGGCATCTCTGTGCTCTCCACACCTGAAGCATATAGACTGACAGCACTGTATAAAAAGCCATTAAAGTAGCTTATACTACTGGGCTTCTTTAACATAAGCCAGCCATACATGTATCCAAATTTGGCTGGTTCAGCAGGGACCCATTGAATTTCAATCCACGTATGGGGACAATGGTTGTACTGTAGTCAATCTACCGTTTGACTTCTGTTCAACCAGCATGTTGGAATGCCGCTCAATCAGCACCACAGGCTATAGCTGGCAGCACTGATCAGTGTATTCTGACTGTGGGCAAGTCTCTCCGCTGTCAGAGTAAAATAGCTTAGGGAGCATTCCCCCATCCACACTGAATGTGTTAAATGTGTGGATTGGGAAATCAGGTCAGTTTTTTTTTTTTTTATTAACATGCTGGTTGAACGAAAAAAACTTAATTATCTATGGGCTGTTTTAGACTGAGTTCTGTTATGCAAGACAATACTGGAAGCCAAAGTGGTAAGATTTGATAACTGACAATAGCCCTCTTGCCACTTTCCCGTTTAACGCTTTAAGTTGATTACTGCAAATTCCAAGTTTTTAGTTACTGGTAACACCATGACCAATTACATTTCTGGTGTTTCAAAACATGCCAATGTTATCTACCGGTCCTGTGGCTGAAGGTACAAAAGTGGGAGAAAACTACCGGTATATATCGACCAAAAACTTCCAATACATTTAGGATTCGATAGATCTATTGGGCTTTCGGAAAATTGTGTTTTAAAAGTGTTGTGTTCACCTGTAAGGGGTGAGAATATTAAGAGGTGGAGGCTTGTCACATCGTTGGTACATCTCCATAACTGGATTTGGTATGGAATTCCGAGACACCACTTGTTGATTCTGCACTGTGGAGCTTTTAAAAGCTTTCCTCATATTAATGTCCTGCAATGAAACTGAACACAGGTACACAAATGTTATTGAAACTACAGTGGAGTGGCCATGCAACAATTTATTTTAATAAATGATTGCCTAATATGTTTATTCTTTTTTTTTTTTTTTTTTTTTTTAGGGAATTCCAAGTTCCTTCCCAAAGCCTATTTGGCTTTGATAAATCAACACCAATTACCTAATCCTAAACATAAATGTCTATTCTGAATTCAACCAATACATGTTTTCTAGATGTGTGTGTGTGTGTATATATATATATATATATATATATATATATATATATATATATATATATGAGATATTCAGTCTCTATTAAGCCATTTTAACCCCTACAATAAAGGGCCTTTGATATGCATGTCATTTACAATGTTAATATAACTAATTATACTATGCAAGATACTCCTCTTCAGATTCATTGTGTCCTAATGAACACATGGCCGAATTAATAAATTAAAAATGATTGCAGAGCGCCACGTTAGAAAATAACATTCTGTACAAGTAGGTAATTTGGGTCTGGGAGCTGTGTCTGAGAGGAGAGGGCAGAAGTGCCTGAATTAATTAAAATTGAGATGTTTCCAATTGCTGCCAGCCCTTTTCAGATGTTTGGGAAGTTTCATCTGGAATTTTTAGCATATCAATGAAAAGAGCAGAAACTCGGTTACAGACCCTTTAACAGCAGTTTATGGACTATCGGCAAAAATCTAGTCATGACAAAACCAGTAATGCATTTTAGCTGGTGAGACCTTAATCATAGATATCTATAAGAAATTATATGCCACAGCTAAATATCCTCAACCCCCACATAACTTTATTATGATCCTATAATTGGGGTAACAATGAATTGTGTAGTCCCACATTACTTCCAATAAAGGCTGGCAGAAGAGATTTAGACCCATAGTAACCTGCAACGCAACTTAAAAATCCACCACACCTCCTCCTGTTCCAGGAGTCACTGGTGTAAGTCATTGTCTCTATTTTACAAATATACTCTCTCTGCCCCAGAAAAGATATGAACTTCCATAAAATGTTTTGAAAAATTGGACAATGTCTAACCTCAAGATTTATCCCATCACAAAAATGCTTACACTCCCTGAAAAACTCAACCATACGAGGATGGGAGAATTAACAGCTAACATATAGGACCAGCACTTGAACATGGATTTACTTTTCTACTTCACCACGCCTTTAGTCTTTTCTTACGACTACTTGCATACCATATTTGATGCAATGACACTGAGCCAACACTGGCTGCCTTTCCCTTCTCTCTCCCTTGTTCCCTTACACATCAGTTTTTTTTGAAGCATTTGGTCACATGACATCCTAGAGCCCCATAGCTGATGCTAGAAGAGTTTTCCCTGTCAGATGCAATGAGTGAAGGTCTGAAAGGGTAGCAGAATGTTATAAAATGCTTATCATCTGTCACCGACTGAGAATCCCACTCTGATGTTTACATAGAAAAATACCTCCACTTAGGGCTACAAGTCCAGCATATCTTAATAATACCGGCTCTAAGGAAAATGTCTATCAAGCCCCTCAACCCAGTCTTTCCCCTAATAGGAAGATCTGTCATAAAGGCAGCTAAAGCATCTATCTGAGAACCATTGGTATAATGAGCAAAAAAATATATGGTTCTCAATGTTCAAAGACGCTATGGTCAGTGACAATATGTGGAAAATAGAAGTACATCGATTACAGCATATTTATTTTAATTAACAGGACCTAAAATCAACCAAAGCTGTAGAATCACACACTTACAATGTCTTTAAATCTGAGGGGGTTTTTTTTCATTTCATTTTGTTAAGATATGTTTTTTATAAAATAATACAATTATGTCAAAGACTTATTTTTCTTACATTCCTCAACCATGTTCTTTAAAACATCCAGTGTAGCCCAGCAGGTAGGATGTATGTGTAATTTTGTTTCATAGTAGTTACTAACTGCGAATCAGTTGGCAATAATTTGATTTTATGGTGGGAGATAGTTTGGGCTACTGACTGTTAAGACATAAACCTGTACAGCTGTTTCCCATTAACAAGTTATTCTATTTTATTTACATATTATTCTACATAAAAACATATAGGAAATATAATTATTATGTTTATAGGTACAATATGTGCTGTATAATTTCTTAACTCTCATGTTGTGTTAAAACAGGAAAAAAATAATATAGAAATAAAAAAAGTTGTAAATAATGGCACAGCTTATGTTTGGGTATATTTACAAAGCTGTGAATCTGAAATTTTGAAAAAGAACTGTCTTTATTAAAGTTTTCCAACTTTCTTCATCAAAACATAATGTTGGTGTTAAACATATCGTAATAATAATGTTGAAATATATATCGCAACATAATGTTGCAAACAATCTAAAGTGAATTGTGTATTGACTCATAAAACTCCTTTCTAAGGTAATGTACTAATAAAAGGGCCATATCATGTTATGGATTGTGTCACTCATGGGACTGCTAAAAGAGTAATAGGGATATACAATTTACTGTCTGTCCTTCAATAACCGATGACTTAAAATTATGTTCTATAACTGATTGTAATCATTGTTTAGACATGTTTACAATGAATGAATAAATACAGTGAGGCTTGTCCGACAAAGCAGTGCAAAATACAATATCGATGTGCAAAATGAAGCAATCCATGGTAACCAGTCAGATGTCTAATTTTATTTCTTAACTGGCGTAAATCAAAAGATGATTTGTTGCTATGGATAACTGCACATCTAGAAATCATCAATGTTCTTTGCACTGTCTTATTAAATAAACCCACAAAAGCCTTAAAGCGGAGGTCCACACAAAAATGGAATCTCCGCTGTCCGGATTCCTCCCCCCCTCCGGTGTCACATTTGGCACCTTTCATGGGGGAATGCACTGCATGCGCAGTAGGGAACCAGGAAGTGAAGCCACAAGGCTTCACTTCCTGATTCCCTTAGGCCGCGTACACACGATCGGTTAAACCGTTGAGAACGGTCTGATGGACCGTTTTCATCGGTTCAAACCGATCGTGTGTGGGCGCCATCGGTTATTTATCCATCGGTTAAAAAAAAGCCAACTTGTTTTAAATTTATCCGATGGATTCCTAACCGATAGAAAAGAAACGATCGTTAGTAGGCACAACCATCGGTTAAAAATCCACACATGCTCAGAATCAAGTCGACGCATGCTTGGAAGCATTGAACTTCGTTTTTTTCAGCACATCGTTGTGTTTTACGTTACCGCGTTCTGACACGATCGTTTTTTTAACCGATGGTGTGTTGGCACGACTGACCATCAGTCAGCTTCATCGGTTAACCAATGAAAAGACCGTTCTCATCGGGTGGACCGATCGTGTGTACAGGGCTTTACAGAAGAAGGCAGTGGTAGCAACCGAGAGCCGAAATAGAGATCAGCTTCGGGTGCCGACATTGCGGGCACACTGGACAGGTAAGTCAGCAGCTGCAGTATTTGTAAAAAAAAATTGGCGGACCTCCGCTTTAAGTTTTATTATTTCTAGCAAACAAAGAGATGTAGGAAACTCATATAACTTCCATTTTTTTTTTTTGTGACAAACTAATTCTGTTTGTGCCTGTGTCCCCAATGAGTGACTGAATTTTCTAATAGACCTCTTGTGGCACCTGCTTTTTATTGTAATATACCAATAACACCACTTGTGTGCTCTCTGTTACTGTTGCCAGTCCTTCTCCATACTTTGAAGCAGTGCCAAAATGTTTCCGCAACACAATTAAGTACCAAGGGGTATAAACATAATCATTTTTTGGGAAATTATGCTTTAGTCTAAATCACAGGACACATAAGTGTTCTATAATAACCCATGATGGGATTAAACTGTGAGCAATCACCTTCCTCCACAGTGGAGTCCAACTGAGTTACTTTGATGACAAGTAAGTCCACTCTCTCCTGCAGGGAATTCATCCTCATATAGAAACTGTTTGCTTCATTAAAAAGCTCCCCAAAGATGTCCTCTGCATGTCGACCTGCGTCACAGGGAAGAAGAAAAATATGGAAGGAAATGAAACTGGTTAACTATGTGCTGGAAATGAGGTTGAAGTCTTCTTATTGCCTGTCACACATTGCTATGCCTTGGAGGGAATCTACCACTGCAAGCATGGGAGCTGCTATTCCTGACTTGTTTTTGAAGTGTGCAAGCTACAGAGTCTGTCATGATTATCCTTGTTCACTAGTTGGCGAGTCATGTACTGAGAACAAGCATGCAGATAGTGAACTATCAGGAGACCTGATATGTGAACCCTTGTTTCAGGTAAGTGGCTCCCCATGAAGTGCTGGAATGCTTAGGATGTCAGCTCCAAAGCCTAAACCTTCAAAATCAGCAATAGTAATTTTTATATTTCTGTGCTGAAATGGTCTTTTTAGGGTGATGTCACAGTTGTAAAATAGGTTGAGAATCACCTGGTAAAAAGTCCACACTGGGCTCATCATCTCACTAGGGAAGCATGGTTTAGGAGAAGATTCTCTAAGCAGTGTATGCTCTCCTGCGAGCACGAGTGTTTGCTCTCTTGATCCCCCCAGTGTATGCTCTCCTGATCCCCCCCAGTGTATGTTCTCCTGATCCCCCCTCCCCAGTGTATGCTCTCCTGGGGGCACCAGTGTATGCCCTCCGGATGCCCCCCAGTGTATGCTCACCTGATCCCCCCCAGTGTATGCTCTCCTGATCCCCCCCCCAGTGCATGCTCTCCTGAACCCCCCCCAGTGTAAGCCCTCCTGACCCCCCAGTGTAAGCCCTCCTAACCCCCCCAATGTAAGCCCTCCTGACCCCCCCAGTGTAAGCTCTCCTGTTCCCCCCCAGTGTATGCCCTCCTGATCCCCCCCAGTGTATGCTCTCCTGACCCCCCCCCCCAGTGTATGCTCTCCTGACCCTCCCCCCCAGAGTATGCCCCCCTGATCCCCCCCAGTGTATGCCCTCCCCCAGCGTATGCCTTCCTGATCCCCGCCCCCAGTGTAAGCTCTCCTGATCCCCCCCCCCTGTGTATGCCCTCCAGATCCCCTCCTAGTGTATTCCCTCCTGATCTACCCCTACCGAGTGTAGGCTCTCCTGACCCCCCTAGTGTATGCCCTCCTAGCCCCTTCCCCCCAGCATGTGCCGTTCTGACCCCCCCAACGTTTGCCGTTATGACTCCCCCAGTGACACATAGTCCTTTGCTCTTCTGACCCCTGTACACTACTCTTCATCCTAATGACGCCTGTCCTCTGCCCTGCACACTGCCCTACATTCTACTGACCTCTGTACACTGCCCTGCCTACTACTGACCTCTGTACACTGCCCTGCTTACTACTGGCCTCTGTACACGGCCCTACATACTACTGACCTCTGTACACTGCCCTACCTAATACTGACCTCTGTACATTGCCCTACATCCTACTGACCTCTGTATACTGCCCTACCTACTACTGACCTCTGTACACTACCCTGCCTACTACTGACCTCTGTATACTGCCCTGCCTACTACTGACCTCTGTACACTGCCCTATATACTACTGACCTCTGTACACTGCTCTACATAATACTGACCTCTGTACACTGTCCTACATTATACTGACCTCTGTACACTGCCCTATATACTACTGACCTCTGTACACTGCTCTACATAATACTGACCTCTGTACACTGTCCTACATTATACTGACCTCTGTACACTGCCAGACATACTACTGACCTCTGCACACTGTATTATACGTTAAATTCAGTTCCTTAAGCAACACCTTATTTTTTGGCAGTGCCCCTCCCGTGACTGGACTCTGGATCCGCCCCCGATTAGCACTGAGCTGGAAAAACAGCTGCACTCTCCTCAAATAATAATTCCAGGTTTGGCTATATTATACAAAGCTATACTGGTCTAACTTGGATAAATGTAACTGTATAGATATCATAACCAGCCAATGCCCCTGGAAGCTGGGAATCACTGAAGTAAGACACTGCTGCTTCAGTGATCTCCCCTTGCTCCTGGGTCCCACCACTGAATGACTGCAATCCTGCTTACTAAACACAGGAGAAGAGGCGGGCTGGCTTTCTACCTCACCTAACCAGAGAATGCTTTGCATTCATTCAGAAAACACGAGACATTAACTGACTGGCATCCGTGCTGAGCATCCGACCTCCTGTATTCACAATGCATCAGGCTGGCTGCTCAGCACGGGACCCGGAGGCAAGTGGAGATTACTGGAGTAGCAGTGTCTACTTCAGCGATTTCTCCATACAACCTGGGACGTCCGGGGACGTGGAGGCACAGCACATACAACCAATAAATAACTAGTTTCCAACATTGTTGTTTAATAAACAAATAAATATTGCAGCCTTATCTGTGCTCATCAATGCAGCCTCCCCTGTGCCCAACAATGCAGCCTCACCTATGCCCAACAATGCAGCCTCACCTGTGCTCATCAAATGCAGACTCACCTGTATGCAAAAATGCAGCCTCATCTGTTTATGGATGCAATTTTTGTTTTAATCTCTTCGCACTGGCGCCTCCTGGCCCTTTTAGAGGTTTAGGATGCAGCAAGGCGGGATTCATGATCATGTGAGCTCTGTGATTGTCTGTCATGGCGATCACATGATCAGAAAACTCCCATTCGCAAGCAGCGATAGGGAACTTTCTGTTAGGTGCCAGTACCTGTCCCAGGAGCACTCTCTCGGCACAGCTCTATTTGTCCCAACCCACGAGAGTTGTTCAAATACTTAAACTTGCCTATTTTTGCTGCTTTCAACACATCAACTTCTGGGATAATATATTAATTATTTGCCTAATATATTCTACCCACTTTCAAATGTCTTTTGTAATAAGATAATCAATGTTATTCACTTTAGCTGTCAGTGGTCATAATGTTATGGCTAATCTACATCTATATCTATCTTTATATATATATAGATCTCTCTCTCTCTCTCTCTCTCTCTCTCTATATATATATATATATATATATATATATATATTATATAGATAGATAGATAGATAGATAGATAGATAGATAGATAGATAGATAGATAGATAGATAGATAGATCTATATAAATATCTATATATATACTGTTAGGGTTAAAAAGAAAAAAAGAGCCCCATAGAACTAGTTTGGAAAGGCTCTATCTGCAATGTTCGTGTTATGAAATTAAAAATGACTAATACTTGTCTGGAGAAATACTCCACGATAACATCACAGAAATGAATGAAAAGAGAAAATCAATGTACTCACTTAGACTACCCAGCTGTTTTATTATGGCAGCAAGCGTACTATTGGTGACGCATTCCAGCTCACTGGTGACTGCATCTGGCACTATTCCTCGGCATAAATGCCGGGGTTCTATATTTCTTTTTACCAAAGGCATATTTTCCTGTTGAGCTCAGCTTTGGGAAACATCAAAGGGCAACTGAAATAGATAAATAAGATATGTGTTATGATATTTTCAGAAAGCTGTAACAGTAAAACGATAAGGTCAGCAACCTTCATTGCATTCATCTAGCAACAAATGTTTAAGAAACATATTAACTAAACACAATCTCTAAAGTCCTGTACAGTAAAACATAATTTCCACTTAAAGAAAATAATTTAAACAAAGTATATATTGTACCCATACACACTGCAGGAAATGGGGAAAAAACAAAATTTTTTGGCTTTGATTTCAACAAAATAACATATTTAACTGCTTCCTGCCCATCCTATAGTCAAATGACGGCCAAGCGAGAGCTTTCCCATCCTGGGTAGATGTCATATGACGTCCTGCTAGTTGTGCTCCTCCTATGCACTCTAGCAGCAATGCTGAGGCTCTATCTGTCACCCGCTGTGTTCTGTGGATGACAGATCATTGTACTGAGCACGTATCCGTATCATGTGATCACTGTGAACAATCATAGTGATCACATGACAGATGTACACAATGAATGGCTTTCATTTATAGCCATTCACTCTGTACTACTGTGATGAGCTTTGTGATTGGCCACAGTGATCACATGGTACATGCAGGGCCAATCACAGCACATCTGTATCATGAGATATCTGTGGCCAATCACATTAGTATGCACTGGCAATAAATGGATACCATTCATAAAAATGATTGCTTATAATAGTGATCATCACTGTTATAAGAAATCATTTAAAAAAAAGAAATCCTGATCACCTCCCCAGAGCAGTACAGTGTCACTATGATAACACTGTACTGCTTTGGTCACAGTATGTAAAAAAAAGATTGGAAAAAAAATAAAAACAAATGTGAAAAAAAGTAATAAAAAAAAAATCAAGTCATATGATGACACGGTGCTGCTCTGGTGACAGTATGAAAAAAAAATTGTGAAAAAACAACAAATTTTATTTTAGTTTTCCAGAAATCTATAACAAAAAACGAACAACTTAAAAAAAACTCACTGTGACTCTTACTAAATACCTTGAACTGTCTACATCAGGGATATGCAATTAGCGGACCTCCAGCTGTTGCAAAACTACAAGTCCCATCATGCCTCAGTCTCTGGGAGTCATGCTTGTGGCTGTCAGAGTCTTGCTATGCCTCCATAGTTCTGCAACAGCTGGAGGTCCGCTAATTGCATATCCCTGGTCTACATTCAAAGGTGTCATTTGGGGGAAATTTGTATTTTAGGTCCTCAAGAAATGAGATGTCAGTTCATCAGGATTGATTAATTTTCAAATATATTTATATAGCAAAAAATAAAAAACCCAGCGGTGATTCAATACCCCCCAAAAAAAATCTAGCTATCTCAAAAAATGATAAAATTGTTATTTCGGTAAAGTGTTGCATGACTAAGTAATTGGCATTCAAAGTGAGACAGCGCTGAAAGCTGAAAATTGTCCTGGGTTGGAACGGGGTGAATGTGTCCAGTACTGAAGTGTTTAAAATCATCGCTCCTTCAGTTATATGTTTACCAACATTGTAAATTCAAGTAAAATATTCAATAAAACCTGAAATTTTCCAGCTGTCATAAATCCCTAATGCCGCGTACACACGATCGGTCAACCCGATGAGAACGGTCTGATGGACCGTTTTCATCAGACCAAATTAGGGGACGGGAGCGCTCGTTCTGGTAAAACTAGCGTTCGTTAGTTCCCCATCAGGCCCTACCAACCTCAAGCTCACAACTCCTCAGCCATGTGTCTGTCAGGGTGAGGCTGCACTCACACCTGAGTGTATCATCTTTGTGCATTTTTTCGTAATTTATATGCGTGATTTTGGCATTTTTTTATGCACAACTTGCACGTTTTTAGACAGCATTTTTGAGCTTTGCCATTTTTATTAGCCAATAGAGAAAACTAATATCGATTGCATCAGTTGTTGCTAGGTATTTCAGCCTTTTTATATTTTATATATATATATATATATATATATATATATATATATATATATTTATTTATTGTCATTTTGTTTTGTCAGGGTAAGGGGTTAGAGTTAAAGTTAGGTTAAGTTTGGTTTAGGATTATTTATTTATGTTGTTAGGGTTAGTGCCGGTTCACACTACAGCGACATAGGATCCGACTTGTGTCGTCCCAAGTCGCCGCGACATGAGAAATTCCATTGAAGTGATGAGAGCCGTCTTAATGTACACTACTCAAGTCAACTTCAGAAAAGGATCCTGTACTACTTCAAGGTAACTTGTAGGCAACTTGTACCCATTGATTTCAATGGAAGTTGTCTCCAGAGTCGGATCAGTGTCTTAACTGAAGCAACTTTACAGGAAGAGAAAATAGTTTTCTCAGGCAAACCCCTCCCTCCCTCCCACAGAGCTGATTATTGTTTGATTGGCCATTGGCAAAGTCACCTGTCCTGGAGGCAGCTTGAAGTCGCGTTGTAAGTTGCTCCAAGTCGCGCTGAAGTCATCTCGCAAAGTCGCGCTGGAAGTCGTGTTGCCCCTGTGTGAACCGGCACTTAGGGTGTCATTACTACTACTACTACTACTACTACTTATAATAATAATAATAATAATAACATTTATAAATAAATGTAAAATAAATACACAAATTAAAAAAAATCATAAATAAATATATACAGTGAGGGAATGAAGTATTTGATCCCCTGCTGATTTTGGATGTTTGCCCACTGTCAAAGCAATGATCAGTCTATGTGTACATGGAATACTAATGCGCAAACCACAAGAATGAAAGAGATAACTAACACTAAACAAGTAGCTGTCAACATAAAGGTGTTCTCAAAACATAAATGGTAAATAAAGGGAATATGGCGCTTACTAAACGAATACTAAATACAAATATAAAATATGCAACTGAATCATTTGCATCAATGAATTCTTTGTAAATACGTACAAACAATATAAATGTGCAAACATTGCCAATTACAAATGTAAATAAACAAATGCAAATAAATTGTGCAAATAAATAGCAAAAATTAGCAAAATATCGATTATGCAGAAAAAAAAAAGTGAATAAAGTGCAAACGACAGTCCGAAACTTCCAATAAAGTGAATGTGCCAAAAATTCTCTGTGCAAACAAAAGTTCAATGTACAGTATATGGACTGCTCACATACACAGTGCAATCCAATTATGATAATGTATATGGACTGCTCACATTCACAGTGCAATCCAATTGTGATTATGAACGTGCAGTAAAGTTCATCCAGCATAAAGTGCAAGTGGCACTATCCAGCAGCTCTCCACCATCCACTGTGCATGACAATTTTTGCCCCAGCCTCTCACCTCATGTATCAGATCAATATGCCTCACTGACAAGATCCACACTGGCCAACTGATCCCCAGAATAATCTGGTACAATCAGGCTCCCAAGATGGTAACGCTCCTGTATCAGATCAATATGCCTCACAGACAGATCCACAAATCCACTCTGGCAGATCAAATCTCAGATCATTCAGGCTCTCAGAGTAATGCCACTCGGTAACATGTAAAGGAAGAGGAGGGCTCCATGGTGCAGTAATTTGATCAAATAAATTTAATAAAAATGTATTAATTAATTTTAAGAACAAACAGCATGTATATCATAGAGGACTTCTGATCTCGGCCACAACCGAAAGGGAAGTCACCCGGCTCCTTCCCTGATGCATTGCATCACTGTCCACGTGACTTTTTCAAAGGATACCCTTTAAAAAAGTAATGTGGACAGTGACGCAACGCGTCAGCAAAAGAGCCAGGTGACGTCAATTCCGGTCGCGGCCGAGATCGGAAGTCCTCTATGATATACACGCTGTTCGTTCTTAACATTAATTGTAAGTTATTACATTTTTATTAAAATTATTTTATCAAATCACTGCACCATGGAGCCCTCCTCTTCCTGTTCATGTTACTGTGTGCCATTTCTCTGAGAGTCTGAACGATCTGGGATTTGATCTGCCAGAGTGGATCTGTGGATCTGTCCATTGTCCCTTTAATGCAGTGAAGTTGTCCTGTCCACCCCCAAAGCATAATGTTTCCACCTCCATGTTTGACGCTGGGGATGGTGTTCTTGGGGTCATATGCAGCATTTCTCCTTCTTCAAACACGGTGAGTTGAGTTGATGCCAAAGAGCTACATTTCGGTCTCATCTGACCACAGCACTTTCACCCAGTTCTCCACTAAATCATTCAGATGTTCATTAGCAAACTTCAAATGGGACTGTACATGTGCTTTCTTAAACAGGGGGACCGTGTTGGGGGCGCTGCAGGATTTCAGTCCTTCATAGCGTAGTGTGTTACCAATTGTTTTCTTGGTGACTATGGTCCCAGCTTCCTTGAGATCATACAAGATTCTCCCGTGTAGTTCTGGACTGATTTCTCACAGTTCTCATGATCATCGAAACTCCAGGTGAGATCTTGCCTGGAGCCCCAGACCGAGGGAGATTGTTTTGTGTTTTATTTTGTGTTTCTTCCATTTGCGAATAATCGCACCAACTGTTGTTACCCTCTCACCAAGCTGAATGGCGATGGTCTTGTAGCCCATTTCGGCCTTGTGTAGGTCTACAATCTTGTCCCTGACATCCTTGGACAGCTCTTTGGTCTTGGGCCACTGTGGAGAGATTGGAATCTGATTGATTGATTGCGTCTGTGGACAGGTGTCTTTTATATAGGTAACAAGCTGAGATTAGGAGCACTCCCTTGAAGAGAGTGCTCCTATTTTCAGCTTGTTACCTGTATAGAAAACACCTGGGAGCCAGAAATCTTGTTGATTTATGGCGATCAAATACTTTATTTCACTCATTAAAATGCAAATCAATTTATAACTTTTTTGAAAAAAAAAAGCGTTTTTATGGATATTGTTGTTGTTATTCTGTCTCTCACAGTTAAAATAAACCTACCATTAAAATTATAGACTGATTATTTCTTTGTCAGTGGGCAAACATACAAAATCAGCAGAGAATCAAATACTTTTTGCCCTCACTGTAACTAAACACCATAAACCTAACAAAAAATAAATAAATAATTATTAATATTATTATTAAAAAACGGTCTGATGGACCGTTTTCATCAGACCAAATTAGGGGACGGGAGCGCTCGTTCTGGTAAAACTAGCGTTCGTTAGTTCCCCATCAGGCCCTACCAACCTCAAGCTCACAACTCCTCAGCCATGTGTCTGTCAGGGTGAGGCTGCACTCACACCTGAGTGTATCATCTTTGTGCATTTTTTCGTAATTTATATGCGTGATTTTGGCATTTTTTTATGCACAACTTGCACGTTTTTAGACAGCATTTTAGTGCATTTCCATGCGAATAAAAACGCACCAAAAATGCTCAAATTTGCCCGATTCCAGCTACAAAAGAAGCTCCAGAACTTTTTTGAGCTTCAGGCATTTGGCATCAGCCGATTTGGAGTGGAGATGTTAACCAACTCCATAGAGAATAATAGATTTTTTGCGTTTTAGAGCTTCGAGCTTCAAGCTACAAAACGATGCGTTGTGAATAGGGCCTGATGGTGCGGAGACTGTTAAGGTAGAGCACTGAGTAAGGAGAGTCAAGTATGAACATTCTCCCCCAATGACGGATGACGCAAGCACTGTCACTTTCAGTGCTGTGCCTCAATGGAATGACACCCTTTATGTATTTCCCAGGGTATGTTTTTTAGACATAAGCCTGCTACGTGTAAGTATTTCTGTTTGAATTGTTAGGAGACATAATATATCCTTTTCTAGGTTGACGTGTATATAGAGCACTTTGTTGAATGACCTCTAGATGGTGCTTTAAGCACATAAACAGGTAGAAGATGCACTGTAGATGAGAAAATCATTTGCGTAGATATTCAATGTGTGAATGACTTTCCAATCTAGGTAAAATGTATCATAATAATTGAGTCCTTGATGTTCTTGTGCAAAGAGGTATATTTTGAAGAAAAACAGTCTCTACATTTAAAGAATGAACCGTACAGGAAAATGTCTATATACATAGGCGTGTACACAGGGTGTACCAGGTGTGCCCAGACACACTCTAATCACCCTGTGCAGCACAGATTCCCCCTACTACCCTGGTTCCCCCATCCTTCCCCTCACAGCACTTCCAGCTCTTTGGGATGTTTTAGGATGAGTGGGGGAAGGGGCTGGTAAATATGTAACTTACCGGCCCCTTCCCCTTCATTGTGAGTGATCGGTACTATGTGTTTGATCTTTGGGGTGCACACCCTAATGCAATAGGCTGCGCACACCTATGTCTATATAATCTAATAGAACTTACTAAATAAAGTATTTTCTGAATATGTACGCATTTGCATAGCTTCATATTTATAGCATTTGTTTGGTCATATTTCTTTTGTGGGTCACAGGAATGTATTTACTTTTGCTTTCTTGTAACCCAGAGTCAGCGTATATTACCTTCTGTCGCTGCTCCAAGCTCTGAAGAAATCCCGACCATACTGTCAGGATCCAGTCTGCTGCCGGTTTGACAGCTGGCTCCACCTCCCAGCGTGTGGCTGGGAGCCAAAGCCAGCCACTCCTGTCTCCTCTTCTGTCTGGCACTCCAATGAGCACTGGAGGATCAGAGTGGAAAGTGGTGACTGACAGTCATTTCTCTCTGCTCTCTACTACCGAGTAGGTGGAGAATATCTTATCAGCAGTCAAATGGATCACTTAGTTCTTGGATTAAGAGAGAGACTGTCCTCCTTGGTTTTCACCTGAAGCTGCATTTCAGGGTTGGACTGACCATTCGGGCACTCGGGCACTACCCAAGGGCCCCATGCCACTAGGGGGTCCCATCAGGGTTGCCAGCCTCAGTAAAACCAGTGACAGTATGTGTTTTTTTTTTAATCCCAAGATTATAGCTGCCCCGCCTCTCCAGTACCTTTTCAGTGTGTGTATGTATACTGTGTGTGTATATTGTGTGTCTGTGTGTGTATACTGTGTATGTATACAGTATGTGTGTGTGTGTGTATACTGTGTGGCCTATAATCTATTGCCTGGGGGCCCCATAATCTCCTATTGCCCGGGGGCCACATGAGTTGTCAGTCCACCCCTACTGCATTCATAAAACATTTCTTCATTGTCTATTCTGATGCCCTAATATTTAATTTCTCTATATGTATTTAAAGAGTTGCACAGTGGCTTATTGTTTAGCACCTCTGCGTTGTAGCACTGGGGTCCTTAGTTTAAATCTTGTCTACGGCACTATATGCATGGAGTTTGCATATTCCCCCTGTGTTTGTATGGTTTTTCTTCCACATTTCCATTAGAATACATGCTGATAGGTTAATTAGCTCCTGTCTAAAGTTGCTATTATACAGTGCCTTGAAAAAGTATTCATACCCCTTGACATTTTACACATTTTGTCAGGTTACAACCCAAAACATAAATGTATTTTATTGGAATATTATGAGATAGACCAACACAGAGTGGTACATAATTGTGAAGTGGAAGGAAAATGATAAATGGTTTTCATTTTTTTTTACAAATAAATATGTAAAAAGTGTGTTGTGCATTTGTATTCAGGCCCCCTGAGTCAATACTTTGTAGACCCACCATAGGTGTGCATAGCCTATTGCATTAGGGTGTGCTCCCCAAAGCTCAAACACACACGCATGTGTGTGCATGTGTATATATACTGACAGTGTGAGTAGGGCAGAGATTGGTGTCAGTAGATATTATTTTTATTATTGTTTAACAATTTTTGTAGGATGCCCATTAGGGTGCTTTGGTGAAATATCAGGGGTCAAAACAGGGGGTATCTATGCCACACGGGCTGATTAGGGTGTGCCCAAGCACCCCCTGTGCACACGCCTATGATAAGCACCTTTCACTGCAATTACAGCTGCAAGTCTTTTTGGGGATGTCTCTACCAGCTTTGCACATCTAGACAGTGAAATTTTGCCCATTCTTCTTTGCAAAATAGCTCAAGCTCTGTCAGATTGGATGGAGAGCGTCTGTAAACAGCATTTTTCAAGTCTTACCCCAGGTTCTCAATTGGATTTAGGTCTGGACTTTAACTGGGCCATTCTAACACATGAATATGCTTTGATCTAAACCATGCCATTGTAGCTCTGGCTGTATGTTTAGGGTCATTGTCCTGCTGGAAGGTGAACCTCTACCCCAGTCTCAAGTCTTTTGCAGACAGGTTTTCTTTCAAGATTGCCCTTTACCTGCTGAACAGGGCCGGTGCAAGGATTTTTGCCAACTCAGGCAAAGGTGCATTTTGCCCCCCCCCCCCCGGCGCGCACGCACGCACGCACGCACGCACATGTGCACACACACACACACCAACACTATACAGAGAGATACCACATAATATATCTAGATAGATATAGAACAATGCTAGTACTATCTGTCTCCTATTGTGCCCACACTGCCCAGTGAAACTGACCTGCTCTCTCTGGTGGTCCTGGACAGCGTGGCTCTCTCTCTCTGGTGGTGGTGCGGGTACAGCGTGATGCTCTCTCTCTGGTGGTGCGGGTACAGCGTGGCTCTCTCTCTCTGGTGATGCGGTGCAGCGTGGCTCTCTCTCTCTGGTGGTGCGGTGCAGCGTGGCTCTCTCTCCCTGGTGGTGCAGTCAAGCGTGGCTCTCTCTCTCTGGTGGTGCGGTACAGCATGGTTCTCTCTCTGGTGGTGCGGTACAGCTTGGCTCTCTCTGGTGGTGCGGGTACAGTGTGGCGCTCTGGTGGTGCGGGTACAGTGTGGCACTCTGGTGGTGCGGGTACAGTGTGGCGCTCTGGTGGTTGCCTGTACAGCATGGCGCTCTGGTGGTGCGGGTACAGTCTGGCTCTCTGGTGGTGAGGGTACAGCGTGGCTCTATCTGGTGGTGCTGGGGCTATTAGTTCCCCCAGCACAGTCCTCTTTCTATTTCCATGTCTCCTGTAGTACTGTACATGCTTTCATCTGAGTTTTCTCTTTTTCCCCCCACAAGCAGACAGTAAGATCGATCAATTACTCATAGAAAGACAGCTACTAGATTTCTCCAGGCTCAGCAGGCAGAGTGTATAAACAGGGAAATAAAGGAAATGATCTATGTGCTCTCCGTTTGATGAAAGGACATAGGCATTTATTTAAATACAGGTTACTCACAAACACATCGATAAAATCAGCGTGTAGTACACTCGTGGACAGATCAGCAAAGTGCATGCTGATGACTGTAATCCCCGAGACTACATTTCCCAGGATGCCCCACTAGTTTTTTCTGCTCCACTGTGGGAGGGGAGAAGAACCAGCAGGAAGCTTTCTTCTCTCCTGTCCCGTGCTGCAGACATGCCGACATGAGAAATGGGGAGGAAGGGACATCCTGACAGCGTCCCGCAGCTCACACCCCCCCTCACCTCACTGGGCAGATGGTCCGGACACCTATGGCTGGCAGAGCAGTAGTCCATGGGGGGCGAGAGCGGAACTGTCAGCGCGGCTCTGAGGCTGAGCTGTGTGTGAGAGCCGCGCTGACAGTTCCTTTAGATGCTGCCCGCAGAGACACTGAGACTTAGTCACTGACTAGGGGCGGGCGACTGTCCCGGCGGGTCGGCGGTGACCCACTCTGTTTTACGCCCTCTCCCCCTGGCGGCGCTGGTGCCGTAAGGCAAGTGCCCGAGCTGCCTTGCGCTAGCGCCGGCCCTGCTGCTGAAGAAAAACATCCCGACAACATGATGCTGTTACCACCATGTTTCACGGTGGGGATGGTGTGTTCAGGGTGATGTGCAGTGTTAATCTTTCACCACACATAGCGTTTTTCTTTTTGCTTTTTGACCAAAAAGTTAAATTTTGGTCTCATCTGACCAGAGAACCTTCTTCCACATGTTTGCTGTGTCCCCATCATGGCTTCTTGCAAACTGCAAACAGGACTTCTTATGGCTTTTTTTCAACTGGCTTTCATCTTGCCACTCTTCCATGAAGGCCAGATTTGTGGAATGCACAAATAATAGTTGTCTTGTGGACAGATTCTCCCACCTGAGCTGTGGATTTCTGCAGCTCCTCCCAGAGTTACCATGGGTCTCTTGGCTGCTTCTCTGATTAATGCTCTTTGTCGGAAAAATTGAGAACCAGCTCTCAAATTTTGCTGTCGGAAATCCCGACAGAAAAAGTCAGATGGAGCCTACACACGGTCGGAATTTCCGACCAAAAGCTCAAATCGAATTTTTCTTGTCGGAAATTCCGACCGTGTGTACGCGGCATAAGTCATCTGAAATCTCACTGGCTGTTATGAGCTGCTGAACTTTACACGTCATGGCTGCTCTTTCAACTGCCTTACCAAATAAGCCAAAATTTATAAAATAAGTTGGAATGGTGCTGCTTATGGTGATGCTTGGTGACTTCATGGAAAATCCTATTGCCTTTCCGTAGACTTTCCCCCAGTGTTCACAGCAAACCATACTACAAGATAGCATACTCATGTACAAATGTAATACAGTGTAACAACTGGAAAAAAAGGTTTGAAAATGTTAATGGACCGCGCTTACAATTTCCACAGATGCACATGCAAAAGATGACAGCTTCTCTTTAAATATCATTCATGTGCTTTATCGACCGTTCTTTCACCCAGTATTGAATTTTCTGTATCAAACAGTCTCATCTCTAAAGACTGTGTTCCATTCACTACAAACTGCGCAGCCGTTCAAGCACACACATAGAATTATTTCTTCTCTCAATGATATTGCAGTTAGAATTATCTAGGCCACTCTGGCTAATATTGATTTTAAAAGCACAGCCAGTCGTTAAGTAGCTTTAGCTTTCACTGACAAAGCTGTAAATGTTATTAAAGAGTAAGAAACGGCTTAAAGAACTGCAGGCGAATATTACAGACTCCATGCAGAAAACACACAAACATATACACAGTGCCTGCCTTCAACCGGATCTTCAGGATGTTTATGTCTCCCACTGGAATGCTGCTTGTAAATCTTTGTTGTGCAAGTCTTTTTAAGGAAACCTTTCCTAAGAGAAACAGGGAGGCTGCTGACTTCCTCTTCTGTGAATCCTAGTAACCCGACTGCCATGCCAACCCTCCTACTTGAGTTACTATGCAAAAAAATATATGGGGATAAAATATCTGATTTTATTTTGACTTCTTGAGCGGGTCATCCATGTTTATGTTTTTTTTTTTTTTGGCAAAGTTCCTGGTTATTTAACCACTGTGAATGGCTGTTGCAGCGATCACAGTGATCAGGAGCCCCACCCACTGGCACCCTATCAGAAACAGTGACCAGAAGGCTGTTGGTGAAAGCCTGGTCACTGTCCTGAGGGTGTGTTTTCAGCAAAGAACAGTGTAGCCGGTTGATGCATATCTGCTTACAATCGTAGATACAGCCCGCAACCATGCTGATGCATGTGATAATAATGCAAACCAGGCAACCCAAAGGCTGTATGAGAGGGCCAAGACAGCCATGTTGTTCACAATTCCTAAGTCAGCCATGACATTGCGTAACACTAGGAGACACATAACAGCAGTTATTCTTCACGCAAACCGAAAGACAAACTCTAGGACGACATGGACTCCAACCCCCGTCCTGGGAAAAACCATCACCCCAAGCACCAAAGTCAAAAGTCTAGGAGTCACCTTTGACTCAGACATGACCATGGATGCCCAAATAGGATCAGTAGTCAGCGGATCTCACCATCTTCTCCGCCTGCTACGAAGACTTATCCCCTTCATCCCGGAAGAGGATACAGCAGTAGTAGTTGGAACAATTATCAATTCCCGACTCGACTATGCAAACTCCCTCTACCTCGGACTACCCAAATACCAGATTTCTCATCTACAAGTCGTCCAGAACATGGCAGCCAGACTGGTAAGGGGGAAAAAAAACATGTGAATCAATCACCCTATCCCTCAGGACCCTCCACTGGCTAGCCGTTAAAGATCAGGTCACTTTCAAGACCCCCTGCCTCACTCACAAATGCACACAAGGAAACGCCCCTCAATATTTATGCGAGAAAATAAAATACTACAACCCCAATCGCGTTCTTCGATCAACAAACCAAAACCTCCTCCAAATCCCCAAGTCCCGCTACAAGTCTAAAGGAGAACGAAGATTCGCAGTCCAAGGACCACGGCTATGGAATGCTCTACCAAACAACATCCGTATGGAAGAAAATGATCGGGCCTTCAGAAACAAACTTAAGACCCTCCTCTTCTGAAGGATCAGGACGACAATGGATACAAAGCGCCTTGAGGTGATTTAGTTCGCATTTGTAGTGCTATACAAGTTACTCACTCACTCACTATTCCCTTTCCATAATCCCAGGAAGGCATCTTGTACAATTAACAAACTTTAAAATCCAAATACCCTTATCAGTACTTTGACAGGATTAACAGAATCTAACGCAATCCACATCTCAGTCTTGTGGCATCTCAAAATGTTCAAAATGTCAGGCTTGAGTAACTAAAAGCTTAACAAACATCTCCCTTCGCTTATATATATCAGATTTATCACCGGTCGAAAATAGCTCAGCTGGTAGAACAGCCGAATACACATTCATTTCTGGTTAACTGTTACTAGCAAAGAATCCAAAGTTCAGTGTATTTCATAACTCCTATGCTAATAAAAGTATATCCAGAACAAGGACATATTTATCTGTATCAGGTGATTAGCAGCAATTTAAGCTCAAACACCACTATATTCAAAGGTACTAAAGGCAATGCGATACCCATCATATTTGTATTCATTCAAAAGGTAATATATACTGTATATATATTTTACCAAGATGCAACCTGCAAGTATTCAAAGATATTAATTCCTGCATAAAACTGAATTTAGGGAGTGTCCACTACATGGTCATAAACATGTTGATATCCCATCAGCCACACCTCAGACCTTCGCATTGGTCGGATCATTCCTGTCCTCACCCTCTTCAAGGACCAGAAAAGTGGGGCTGCAGTCTGGATCTCTCCGTTTACAATAAAAAAAAAGAGCATCAGACAAAATCTACGAGAGCCACTGATCCATCTTATGTTCATTGAATAGACTCTGCTGAATGCTCAGAACTAGGACATTGTTAAAGCAGAGCTCCACCCTAAAGTGGAACTCACGCTGATCGGAACCCCCCCCCCTCCGGTGTCACATTTGACATCTTTCAGTGGGGAGGGGGGTGCTTCCGGCCACAACAGTCTCAGGCAGACTGCGGGCAGGACGTCACCTCCCACCCCCCCTCCCCCCTTATGGTTTCTGTGTTCATTTATAACACCCTTTGTAACAAAATGTATTTTTTGCACTAGCAAGGTACCAGGCCTCCTTTGATCTGATGAGAACCTCCAGGGCCAGTGACAGATGACATCCTTATGTATGTAGCGGTTGTGAGGCATAGTGGGTGCAGAGTAGTTAAAGTTATTGGGCGCCAGACACTTCTTGGATGCAAAAGAAAGTTTATTTCTCTTAACAAACCTTTTTTTTAGGGAGAGAGGGTTAGAGCCAGGACACCCTTAGGTAGTTGCAAGAATAATTGGCAGACTCTTTCAATAGGAGGACAGCCATGCAGGGAAAGGCATCCAGCAAGACTCCACGTCTGCATGTGTAGGAATGCTGTCTCCTATGGCAACAGTCTTTAACAGTTCCAAACACAAGGCTTAACTACAATCACTCCTTGTAGTTCTTCAATACACTGAGCTCCAGATGCACTGCCATTGAATTCCTTAAGCTTCTCCAATCTTCACAGTGGTATCTTCATTAAGCATTACCCCCGCTTCTTTGCTGGGTCCCTAGCATGGCACTCTAGATATCTCTCAAGCTTCACCCCCGCTGGCCTGCGCGGTCCCTGGCTTGACACACAAGGCTGCTCTTCAAGCATCACCTCTGATGGCTGGGTCCCTGACTTGATTCCCACTGAAGTTTCCCGATTCTTCACCGTCCCCTGTTGGTGAGAAGACTGCTCCGGTACTTGCTTCAGTTACTCACTGTGGTCCTAGTAATAAGGCGGATAGTCCCTTACTGGAGACAGATTCCCCTCCACCACTGACCACGACAGGTTCTCCGGGCGACAGAACCGTCAATTTTGGTTGGACTGCAGTCCCAACCCTGCGCTGCTCTCTTGCTTCTGGATAGGCCCTCAGACAGCCTAGCAGCCAGATGTGCTGGGGATAGGCCCCATCTCTGGCCTAGCAACCTGGGAAATACAACACACGTCCACCCAGACAGCTGTCCAGGTGACACAGAACATAGATCACCTGACTCCACCCGAATATATGGGCTCTCCCAGCAGGCCAAGGTTTTCAAGAAAAACCCTGCCCATTGGATGAGACACCCCATATACCCATAATCTGACCTTGTGTTATCCTTCTCATACCTAGTACCACCAAGTACCCGACCACCTAGTGGTAGAAGAGAAAAATGCAAAAAGGCCAAACTTATGGAGAAATCAATAGATCTCTAGCAATTAACCATGATAACTACTCCCGGGCAAGTAAATTTGTGAGGAGCGACCCTGCCTAAACTCCAGGGTGCTACACACTATTTTACCTTTTCTATTATTAAACAATATTCTGAAAGGTGTCAATATTTTCTGTAATGCACTAATGCAGAACTCAAAGAGGAGTTCCAGTCTCCTGTGAAAAAAATAAAAGTCAGCAGCTACAAAAACTGTAGCTGATGACTTTTAAAAAACAGCCACTCACCTGTCCCAAACTCCAGCAGTGTGCTCACCCCAGCTGGTGTCACCTGCTATCTTCTTTCCTTGACACTGGCATCTTAACCATGGGCACCCGGGTGCAAAGCCACAAGCTGTCCCTGCTGTACATGCACAAGCAGCACTGTGCATCTTGAATGGTCAAGCAGTCTTCTGGGAAGTGTTTTGTGTTCCAGAAGACGACAGGGGGGGGAAGGAGGGAGGGAGGGAGGGAGGGAGGAGAACATCCACTTCCAATCACCTAGGCGGTCGGAGCAGAAGTGGGATTGGGTAACTGTCCCTTCATCTGAGTATCCACCCCCACCGTTCCTTACCTTTGAAATGGTAAATATCACACTCCCCATTAGCCTCAATGTTGAATTTAAATTGAATGATTTAGCAGCTACAGAAGCCAGGTGAGTTGGATGCCTGTCTCTCTCCAACATTTAGTGTTGCTTCTTCCAGCAGTTATGCAACCAGGGCCATCTTCATAGCATTATGGGCCCCTGGGCAAAGTAATGCACTGGGACCCCTACCAGCTTGCCCCAATTTACGCACCTACTTTTAAGAAATAATGTATAAATAGTTGATAGAATTAAACATAGATTCATTAGTACTTTCATTAAAATTTATTTTACAAAAGGAATACATTCCATAAATCAAAGACTAGTCAACACAAAGGGCACAGTACAGGGGGGATGCAGAAGGGCAAAGTACAGTAGGGGTCAGGAGGGCACAATACTGGGATCAGGAGGGCACCATATAAGTTCTAGGACAGCCAACATTCAACAATATGTGTTCTTTAATTGGAAAATGTGGCATATATGGTGGATGATCGAAGTATTACAAATATGAAGTTAATGCAAGTGATGTCATGGAAAGCCCCAGGAAAACACCTCTCCCAAATTCTCTATGACACCGGAAAGTGGGTAGTATAATGGATAAAAGGAGGAGATTTCTGGAAAGATGTGGGGGGTGCGTCAATAGCGTCGCTAGTGTCAGGACTCCAGGCATTGCCCCTCTGCAATTGATGGCACTCACAGCATCTCTCCCCACTGGCTACATCCTGTCACATTAGGCTAAAAGAGTCTGGGAAATTTCCCCTAGGCTCCTCCTTGCCTCTGATGTGTCTTATAACAGACCATGAGGAGGAGCCTCGGAGGAGGATCTCCCACCCCTCATGGGGCCACGCTGTATCTGAGGTCTGTGTTAGGAAGGGAGAACTTGGCAGAGGAGAAATAAAACCCCTGAACCCTGCATTCTGTAAGTAGTGGCCTGAACCCTGCATCCTGTACATAGCACATTCCAAAATCCTGAACACAGTATACTGCCTACTCCTGAACCTTGCACTCTGTACATAGTGCACCCCTGAACCCTGCATCCTATATGTAGTTGACTCCTGAACTCTGTGGTGGTAGATCTATTCACTGTTACCCAGTCAAAAAAAAAGTGGGTCACTTTTATTTCTTGTTATTTCTATTACAAGGAATGTAAACATCCCTTGTAATAGAAAAAAAGCATGACAGGTCCTCTTAAATATGAGATCTGGGGTCAAAAAGAACTCAGATCTCATATTTGGACCTAAATGCAAAAAAAGAAAAATAAATAAATAAAAAATTTGCCATTCGAAAAAATGACAACAAAAAAATGTTGCTTTAAGAGGTATGGGCGGAAGTGACGTTATGACGCCGCTTCCACCCTGCAGTGATATGGAGACGGGTGGGGGCCATCTTCCCCTCACTCGTCTCCAGGCCACTGACGGGGAAGGAACCAATCACCTCCGCCTCTACCAACGGCTCCAGTAAGCGGCGGAGGGCACCGGAGAGCAGCGGGAGCCTCTCCCGCCGCCGATAAAAGTGATCTTGCGCCGCAGAGACCACTTTGATCTTGATCCGCCCGCTGAAGAAGAGGATACCGGGGTTATGGTAGCTATCTGCTACAATAACAACGGTATTCCTCTTCAAAGTGCCGACGTAAAACTGCGGCCCGTAAGTGGTTAAATGTACAACTTCCCCAGCAGCACTTGAATATCTTCCATACTCCCTGGCCTCTCATTTTGCTTCAGGGAGTAAAAATAAATAAAAAAATCCAATGAAAGCCTTTCATTTCTTTAGTTGTAGCTTACACTGGACTATAGACTCACAAGGGTGTCTCCCATGCTCCTCCATACCTGGAAGTACTGAGTATTTTTGTTTGGCTCTAGGTGTCCAGTGGAGCAGCAAGAGAGAAAAGGAAAGGTAAATATATGCAAACTTCTTGCTTTGGCCTAAAATTGCTAAGCATGGGTTTGCATCCAGCACTAGGAGTCAGCATTCAACATCAATGGGCACTGTGCTTAGATTCTGCATTGGAAGAACAACCCAGCACACATACATTCGGGCCTTCAATGTCAGGTATTAATCATTCTGTTGCCCCATAGGGTAACACAGCCAAGCTGTATCTTGATTGAAATGTCACCATATGGGTATAACTTAAAATAAAGCTTTCATCTCCATAATGTTGTAATGGTGAACTCTGAGCAAATGTTGAAAGTGTAGGCAGTAAGTATTGGATTTGTAACAAAGTCGATGCACTCAAGCAAAGAACTGCTTGTTTGACATTTGTTGCTTCTCTTACAGCGTGTAGCACATTTAATAGCTTTTCAAATTTAATCTTTTGAAAACCTGTTCCAAAAAAGCACTTTTCACAGAATACAAGCTACGTACAAATAATAGTCTGGCTCAGTGCGTCATACCAAATTAATTTCTGTGTCAGTATTTCTATCTGATTAAAGCCTGCATGACATGTGATATTTAATGATATAGCAATAACAGAAGTCTCATTCAAGAATAGACAAATATATTAATGGACTACAGGTAGGGCCTTCTTAAAAGCATCATGGGCCCCTGGGCAAAGTAATGCACTGGGGCCCCTTCCAGCTTGCCCCAATTTAGGCACCTACTTTCAAGAGATAAAGTATAAAGTAGGCCTAGATTCAGATAGATCTGCCTATCTTTAGGCAGGCGTAGCTTATCTCCGATACGCTATGCCACCGTAACTTAGTGAGGCAGGTTCTGTATTCAGAAAGAACCTGCGCCCTAAGTTAAGGCAGCGTAGCATATGTGGTCCGGCGTAAGCCCGCGGAATTCAAATTATCCATGTAGTGGGCGTGTTGTAGGCTGACCCCACGTATTTGAAGTTTTTGACTAATGGCGCATGCGCCGTCCGTGAAC